>NC_065564.1:3795606-4402936 GCF_022605725.1 Anthonomus grandis grandis
CACATCTCGTGAGAGTAAGCACCAGGTTGCAAAACATTAATTCTAATGATCCACAACGTTTCAAAGACCTACTCCCAAAAAAAACCTTAAAATTTGGACAAATTTCGGTATTTTTCACCCAAAAACCACATGATTTAGGACCCAATTCCTGTTCTATTCAACTTAGAGTGCTGATTTAAAAAGCACCAGGAAGCAAAACTTTAACTCTAATGATCCACAACGTTTCAAAGACCTACTCCCAAAAAAAACCTTAAAATTTGGACAAATTTCGATTTTTTTCACTCAAAAACACATGATTTAGGACCCAATTCCTGTGCTATTCAACTTAGAGTGCTGATTTAAAAGCACCAGGAAGCAAAACATTAATTCTAATGATCCACAACGTTTCAAAGACCTACTCCTAAAAAAACCCAAAAATTTGGAGAAATTTCGGTTTTTTTACTGAAAAACCACATGATTTAGGACCCAATTCCTGTTCTATTCAACTTAGAGTGCTGATTTAAAAAGCACCGGGAAGCAAAACATTAAGTCTAATGATCCACAACGTTTCAAAGACCTACTCCCAAAAAAACCTTAAAATTTGGACAAATTTCGATTTTTTTCACTCAAAAACACATGATTTAGGACCCAATTCCTGTGCTATTCAACTTAGAGTGCTGATTTAAAAAAGCACCAGGAAGCAAAACATTAATTCTAATGATCCACAACGTTTCAAAGACCTACTCCTAAAAAAACCCAAAAATTTGGAGAAATTTCGGTTTTTTTACTGAAAAACCACATGACTTAGGACCCAATTCCTGTTCTATTCAACTTAGAGTGCTGATTTAAAAAGCACCAGGAAGCAAAACTTTAACTCTAATGATCCACAACGTTTCAAAGACCTACTCCCAAAAAAACCTTAAAATTTGGACAAATTTCGATTTTTTTCACTCAAAAACACATGATTTAGGACCCAATTCCTGTGCTATTCAACTTAGAGTGCTGATTTAAAAAGCACCAGGAAGCAAAACATTAATTCTAATGATCCACAACGTTTCAAAGACCTACTCCTAAAAAAACCCAAAAATTTGGAGAAATTTCGGTTTTTTTACTGAAAAACCACATGATTTAGGACCCAATTCCTGTTCTATTCAACTTAGAGTGCTGATTTAAAAAGCACCGGGAAGCAAAACATTAAGTCTAATGATCCACAACGTTTTCAAAGACCTACTCCCAAAAAAACCTTAAAATTTGGACAAATTTCGGTATTTTTTTACCCAAAAACCACATGATTTAGGACCCAATTCCTGTTCTATTCAACTTAGAGTGCTGATTTAAAAAGCACCAGGAAGCAAAACATTAATTCTAATGATCCACAATGTTTCAAAGACCTACTCCCAAAAAAACTTTAAAATTTGGACAAATTTCGGTTTTTTTCACTCAAAAACACATGATTTAGGACCCAATTCCTGTGCTATTCAACTTAGAGTGCTGATTTAAAAAGCACCAGGAAGCAAAACATTAAGTCTAATGATCCACAACGTTTCAAAGACCTACTCCTAAAAAAAACTTTAAAATTTGGACAAATTTCGGTTTTTTTTCACTCAAAACCACATGATTTAGGACCCAATTCCTGTTCTATTCAACTTAGAGTGCTGATTTAAAAAGCACCAGGAAGCAAAACATTAATTCTAATGATCCACAACGTTTCAAAGACCTACTCCTAAAAAAACCCAAAAATTTGGAGAAATTTCGGTTTTTTTTACTGAAAAACCACATGGTTTAGGACACAATTTCTGTTCTATTCAACTTAGAGTGTTGATTTAAAAAGCACCAGGTAGCAAAACATTATACACATCTCGTGAGAGTTTTCAAAGACCTACTCCTAAAAAAAACCTAAAAATTTGGAGAAATTTCGGTTTTTTTCACTCAAAAACACATGATTTAGGACCCAATTCCTGTGCTATTCAACTTAGAGTGCTGATTTAAAAAGCACCAGGAAGCAAAACATTAAGTCTAATCATCCACAACGTTTCAAAGACCTACTCCCAAAAAAACCTTAAAATTTGGACAAATTTCGGTATTTTTCACCCAAAAACCACATGATTTAGTACCCAATTCCTGTTCTATTTAACTTAGAGTGCTGATTTAAAAAGCACCAGGAAGCAAAACATTAATTCAAATGATCCACAACGTTTCAAAGACCTACTCCCAAAAAAACCTAAAAATTTGGACAAATTTCGGTTTTTTTCACTCAAAAACACATGATTTAGGACCCAATTCCTGTGCTATTCAACTTAGAGTGCTGATTTAAAAAGCACCAGGAAGCAAAACATTAAGTCTAATGATCCACAACGTTTCAAAGACCTACTCCTAAAAAAACTTTAAAATTTGGACAAATTTCGGTTTTTTTCACTCAAAACCACATGATTTAGGACCCAATTCCTGTTCTATTCAACTTAGAGTGCTGATTTAAAAAGCACCAGGAAGCAAAACATTAATTCTAATGATCCACAACGTTTCAAAGACCTACTCCTAAAAAAACCCAAAAATTTGGAGAAATTTCGGTTTTTTTTACTGAAAAACCACATGGTTTAGGACACAATTTCTGTTCTATTCAACTTAGAGTGTTGATTTAAAAAGCACCAGGTAGCAAAACATTATTTCTAATGATCCACAACGTTTCAAAGACCTACTCCTAAAAAAACCTAAAAAATTTGGAGAAATTTCGGTTTTTTTCACTCAAAAACACATGATTTAGGACCCAATTCCTGTGCTATTCAACTTAGATTGCTGATTTAAAAAGCACCGGGAAGCAAAACATTAAGTCTAATGATCCACAACGTTTCAAAGACCTACTCCCAAAAAAACCTTAAAATTTGGACAAATTTCGGTATTTTTCACCCAAAAACCACATGATTTAGTACCCAATTCCTGTTCTATTTAACTTAGAGTGCTGATTTAAAAAGCACCAGGAAGCAAAACATTAATTCAAATGATCCACAACGTTTCAAAGACCTACTCCCAAAAAAACCTAAAAATTTGGACAAATTTCGGTTTACACATCTCGTGAGAGTATGATTTAGGACCCAATTCCTGTGCTATTCAACTTAGAGTGCTGATTTAAAAAGCACCAGGAAGCAAAACATTAAGTCTAATCATCCACAACGTTTCAAAGACCTACTCCCAAAAAAACCTTAAAATTTGGACAAATTTCGGTATTTTTCACCCAAAAACCACATGATTTAGGACCCAATTCCTGTTCTATTTAACTTAGAGTGCTGATTTAAAAAGCACCAGGAAGCAAAACATTAATTCAAATGATCCACAACGTTTCAAAGACCTACTCCCAAAAAAACCTAAACATTTGGACAAATTTCGTTTTTTTTCACTCAAAAACACATGATTTAGGACCCAATTCCTGTGCTATTCAACTTAGAGTGCTGATTTAAAAAGCACCAGGAAGCAAAACATTAATTCTAATCATCCACAACGTTTCAAAGACCTACTCCCAAAAAAACCTTAAAATTTGGACAAATTTCGGTATTTTTCACCCAAAAACCACATGATTTAGGACCCAATTCCTGTTCTATTTAACTTAGAGTGCTGATTTAAAAAGCACCAGGAAGCAAAACATTAATTCAAATGATCCACAACGTTTCAAAGACCTACTCCCAAAAAAACCTTAAAATTTGGACAAATTTCGGTTTTTTTCACCCAAAAATCACATTATTTAGGACCCAATTCCTGTTCTATTTAACTTAGAGTGCTGATTTAAAAAGCACCAGGAAGCAAAACATTAATTCAAATGATCCACAACGTTTCAAAGACCTACTCCCAAAAAAACCTTAAAATTTGGACAAATTTCGGTATTTTTCACCCAAAAACCACATGATTTAGTACCCAATTCCTGTTCTATTTAACTTAGAGTGCTGATTTAAAAAGCACCAGGAAGCAAAACATTAATTCTAATGATCCACAACGTTTCAAAGACCTACTCCCAAAAAAACCTAAAAATTTGGACAAATTTCGGTATTTTTCACCCAAAAACCACATGATTTAGGACCCAATTCCTGTTCTATTCAACTTAGAGTGCTGATTTAAAAAGCACCAGGAAGCAAAACATTAATTCAAATGATCCACAACGTTTCAAAGACCTACTCCCAAAAAAACCTTAAAATTTGGACAAATTTCGGTTTTTTTCACCCAAAAACCACATGATTTAGGACCCAATTCCTGTGCTATTCAACTTAGAGTGCTGATTTAAAAAGCACCAGGAAGCAAAACATTAATTCTAATGATCCACAACGTTTCAAAGACCTACTCCCAAAAAAACCTAAAAATTTGGACAAATTTCGGTATTTTTCACCCAAAAACCACATGATTTAGGACCCAATTCCTGTTCTATTTAACTTAGAGTGCTGATTTAAAAAGCACCAGGAAGCAAAACATTAATTCTAATGATCCACAACGTTTCAAAGACCTACTCCCAAAAAAACCTAAAAATTTGGACAAATTTCGGTATTTTTCACCCAAAAACCACATGATTTAGGACCCAATTCCTGTTCTATTCAACTTAGAGTGCTGATTTAAAAAGCACCAGGAAGCAAAACATTAATTCAAATGATCCACAACGTTTCAAAGACCTACTCCCAAAAAAACCTAAAAATTTGGACAAATTTCGGTTTTTTTCACCCAAAAACCACATGATTTAGGACCCAATTCCTGTTCTATTTAACTTAGAGTGCTGATTTAAAAAGCACCAGGAAGCAAAACATTAATTCAAATGATCCACAACGTTTCAAAGACCTACTCCCAAAAAAACCTAAAAATTTGGACAAATTTCGGTTTTTTTCACCCAAAAACCACATGATTTAGGACCCAATTCCTGTTCTATTCAACTTAGAGTGCTGATTTAAAAAGCACCAGGAAGCAAAACATTAATTCAAATGATCCACAACGTTTCAAAGACCTACTCCCAAAAAAACCTAAAAATTTGGACAAATTTCGGTATTTTTCACCCAAAAACCACATGATTTAGGACCCAATTCCTGTTCTATTCAACTTAGAGTGCTGATTTAAAAAGCACCAGGAAGCAAAACATTAATTCAAATGATCCACAACGTTTCAAAGACCTACTCCCAAAAAAACCTAAAAATTTGGACAAATTTCGGTATTTTTCACCCAAAAACCACATGATTTAGGACCCAATTCCTGTTCTATTTAACTTAGAGTGCTGATTTAAAAAGCACCAGGAAGCAAAACATTAATTCAAATGATCCACAACGTTTCAAAGACCTACTCCCAAAAAAACCTAAAAATTTGGACAAATTTCGGTATTTTTCACCCAAAAACCACATGATTTAGGAACCAATTCCTGTTCTATTTAACTTAGAGTGCTGATTTAAAAAGCACCAGGAAGCAAAACATTAATTCAAATGATCCACAACGTTTCAAAGACCTACTCCCAAAAAAACCTTAAAATTTGGACAAATTTCGGTTTTTTTCACCCAAAAACCACATGATTTAGGACCCAATTCCTGTTCTATTTAACTTAGAGTGCTGATTTAAAAAGCACCAGGAAGCAAAACATTAATTCTAATGATCCACAACGTTTCAAAGACCTATTCCCAAAAAAACCTTAAAATTTGGACAAATTTCGGTTTTTTTCACCCAAAAACCACATGATTTAGGACCCAATTCCTGTTCTATTTAACTTAGAGTGCTGATTTAAAAAGCACCAGGAAGCAAAACATTAATTCTAATGATCCACAACGTTTCAAAGACCTACTCCCAAAAAAACCTAAAAATTTGGACAAATTTCGGTATTTTTCACCCAAAAACCACATGATTTAGGACCCAATTCCTGTGCTATTCAACTTAGAGTGCTGATTTAAAAAGCACCAGGTAGCAAAACATTATTTCTAATGATCCACAACGTTTCAAAGACCTACTCCCAAAAAAACCCAAAAATTTGGACAAATTTCGGTTTTTTTTCACCCAAAAACCACATGATTTAGGACCCAATTCCTGTTCTATTTAACTTAGAGTGCTGATTTAAAAAGCACCAGGAAGCAAAACATTAATTCAAATGATCCACAGCGTTTCAAAGACCTACTCCCAAAAAAACCTAAAAATTTGGACAAATTTCGGTTTTTTTCACCCAAAAACCACATGATTTAGGACCCAATTCCTGTTCTATTTAACTTAGAGTGCTGATTTAAAAAGCACCAGGAAGCAAAACATTAATTCAAATGATCCACAGCGTTTCAAAGACCTACTCCCAAAAAAACCTAAAAATTTGGACAAATTTCGGTTTTTTTCACCCAAAAACCACATGATTTAGGACCCAATTCCTGTTCTATTTAACTTAGAGTGCTGATTTAAAAAGCACCAGGAAGCAAAACATTAATTCAAATGATCCACAGCGTTTCAAAGACCTACTCCCAAAAAAAACCCAAAAATTTGGACAAATTTCGGTTTTTTTCACCCAAAAACCACATGATTTAGGACCCAATTCCTGTTCTATTTAACTTAGAGTGCTGATTTAAAAAGCACCAGGAAGCAAAACATTAATTCAAATGATCCACAGCGTTTCAAAGACCTACTCCCAAAAAAACCTAAAAATTTGGACAAATTTCGGTTTTTTTCACCCAAAAACCACATGATTTAGGACCCAATTCCTGTTCTATTTAACTTAGAGTGCTGATTTAAAAAGCACCAGGAAGCAAAACATTAATTCAAATGATCCACAGCGTTTCAAAGACCTACTCCCAAAAAAACCTAAAAATTTGGACAAATTTCGGTTTTTTTCACCCAAAAACCACATGATTTAGGACCCAATTCCTGTTCTATTTAACTTAGAGTGCTGATTTAAAAAGCACCAGGAAGCAAAACATTAATTCAAATGATCCACAACGTTTCAAAGACCTACTCCCAAAAAAACCTAAACATTTGGACAAATTTCGTTTTTTTTCACTCAAAAACACATGATTTAGGACCCAATTCCTGTGCTATTCAACTTAGAGTGCTGATTTAAAAAGCACCAGGAAGCAAAACATTAATTCTAATCATCCACAACGTTTCAAAGACCTACTCCCAAAAAAACCTTAAAATTTGGACAAATTTCGGTATTTTTCACCCAAAAACCACATGATTTAGGACCCAATTCCTGTTCTATTTAACTTAGAGTGCTGATTTAAAAAGCACCAGGAAGCAAAACATTAATTCAAATGATCCACAACGTTTCAAAGACCTACTCCCAAAAAAACCTTAAAATTTGGACAAATTTCGGTTTTTTTCACCCAAAAATCACATTATTTAGGACCCAATTCCTGTTCTATTTAACTTAGAGTGCTGATTTAAAAAGCACCAGGAAGCAAAACATTAATTCAAATGATCCACAACGTTTCAAAGACCTACTCCCAAAAAAACCTTAAAATTTGGACAAATTTCGGTATTTTTCACCCAAAAACCACATGATTTAGTACCCAATTCCTGTTCTATTTAACTTAGAGTGCTGATTTAAAAAGCACCAGGAAGCAAAACATTAATTCTAATGATCCACAACGTTTCAAAGACCTACTCCCAAAAAAACCTAAAAATTTGGACAAATTTCGGTATTTTTCACCCAAAAACCACATGATTTAGGACCCAATTCCTGTTCTATTCAACTTAGAGTGCTGATTTAAAAAGCACCAGGAAGCAAAACATTAATTCAAATGATCCACAACGTTTCAAAGACCTACTCCCAAAAAAACCTTAAAATTTGGACAAATTTCGGTATTTTTCACCCAAAAACCACATGATTTAGGACCCAATTCCTGTTCTATTCAACTTAGAGTGCTGATTTAAAAAGCACCAGGAAGCAAAACATTAATTCAAATGATCCACAACGTTTCAAAGACCTACTCCCAAAAAAACCTAAAAATTTGGACAAATTTCGGTTTTTTTCACTCAAAAACACATGATTTAGGACCCAATTCCTGTTCTATTCAACTTAGAGTGCTGATTTAAAAAGCACCAGGAAGCAAAACATTAATTCAAATGATCCACAACGTTTCAAAGACCTACTCCCAAAAAAACCTAAAAATTTGGACAAATTTCGGTATTTTTCACCCAAAAACCACATGATTTAGGACCCAATTCCTGTTCTATTCAACTTAGAGTGCTGATTTAAAAAGCACCAGGAAGCAAAACATTAATTCAAATGATCCACAACGTTTCAAAGACCTACTCCCAAAAAAACCTAAAAATTTGGACAAATTTCGGTTTTTTTCACCCAAAAACCACATGATTTAGGACCCAATTCCTGTTCTATTTAACTTAGAGTGCTGATTTAAAAAGCACCAGGAAGCAAAACATTAATTCAAATGATCCACAACGTTTCAAAGACCTACTCCCAAAAAAACCTAAAAATTTGGACAAATTTCGGTTTTTTTCACCCAAAAACCACATGATTTAGGACCCAATTCCTGTTCTATTCAACTTAGAGTGCTGATTTAAAAAGCACCAGGAAGCAAAACATTAATTCAAATGATCCACAACGTTTCAAAGACCTACTCCCAAAAAAACCTAAAAATTTGGACAAATTTCGGTATTTTTCACCCAAAAACCACATGATTTAGGACCCAATTCCTGTTCTATTCAACTTAGAGTGCTGATTTAAAAAGCACCAGGAAGCAAAACATTAATTCAAATGATCCACAACGTTTCAAAGACCTACTCCCAAAAAAACCTAAAAATTTGGACAAATTTCGGTATTTTTCACCCAAAAACCACATGATTTAGGACCCAATTCCTGTTCTATTTAACTTAGAGTGCTGATTTAAAAAGCACCAGGAAGCAAAACATTAATTCAAATGATCCACAACGTTTCAAAGACCTACTCCCAAAAAAACCTAAAAATTTGGACAAATTTCGGTATTTTTCACCCAAAAACCACATGATTTAGGAACCAATTCCTGTTCTATTTAACTTAGAGTGCTGATTTAAAAAGCACCAGGAAGCAAAACATTAATTCAAATGATCCACAACGTTTCAAAGACCTACTCCCAAAAAAACCTTAAAATTTGGACAAATTTCGGTTTTTTTCACCCAAAAACCACATGATTTAGGACCCAATTCCTGTTCTATTTAACTTAGAGTGCTGATTTAAAAAGCACCAGGAAGCAAAACATTAATTCTAATGATCCACAACGTTTCAAAGACCTATTCCCAAAAAAACCTTAAAATTTGGACAAATTTCGGTTTTTTTCACCCAAAAACCACATGATTTAGGACCCAATTCCTGTTCTATTTAACTTAGAGTGCTGATTTAAAAAGCACCAGGAAGCAAAACATTAATTCTAATGATCCACAACGTTTCAAAGACCTACTCCCAAAAAAACCTAAAAATTTGGACAAATTTCGGTATTTTTCACCCAAAAACCACATGATTTAGGACCCAATTCCTGTGCTATTCAACTTAGAGTGCTGATTTAAAAAGCACCAGGTAGCAAAACATTATTTCTAATGATCCACAACGTTTCAAAGACCTACTCCCAAAAAAACCTAAAAATTTGGACAAATTTCGGTTTTTTTCACCCAAAAACCACATGATTTAGGACCCAATTCCTGTTCTATTTAACTTAGAGTGCTGATTTAAAAAGCACCAGGAAGCAAAACATTAATTCAAATGATCCACAGCGTTTCAAAGACCTACTCCCAAAAAAACCTAAAAATTTGGACAAATTTCGGTTTTTTTCACCCAAAAACCACATGATTTAGGACCCAATTCCTGTTCTATTTAACTTAGAGTGCTGATTTAAAAAGCACCAGGAAGCAAAACATTAATTCAAATGATCCACAGCGTTTCAAAGACCTACTCCCAAAAAAACCTTAAAATTTGGACAAATTTCGATTTTTTTCACTCAAAAACACATGATTTAGGACCCAATTCCTGTGCTATTCAACTTAGAGTGCTGATTTAAAAAGCACCAGGAAGCAAAACATTAAGTCTAATGATCCACAACGTTTCAAAGACCTACTCCCAAAAAAACCTAAAAATTTGGACAAATTTCTGTATTTTTCACTCAAAAACCACATGATTCAGGACCCAATTCCTGTTCTATTTAACTTAGAGTGCTGATTTAAAAAGCACCAGGAAGCAAAACATTAATTCAAATGATCCACAACGTTTCAAAGACCTTCTCCCAAAAAAACCCAAAAATTTGGAGAAATTTCGGTTTTTTCACTCAAAAACCACATGATTTAGGACCCAATTCCTGTTCTATTCAACTTAGAGTGTTGATTTAAAAAGCACCAGGTAGCAAAACATTATTTCTAATGATCCACAACGTTTCAAAGACCTACTCCCAAAAAAACCTAAAAATTTGGACAAATTTCGGTTTTTTTCACTCAAAAACACATGATTTAGGACCCAATTTGCCCAAGGACCCAAAGTGCAGAGTGACGAATCGGAGCGAGGTACTCATCTTCAGCGCCGAGGTGACTACTTTGCGAACCCAGTTATCAAATTCAATTTCGCGTACACGTCACATCAGCCTCCTTACATCCAGCGTCCTACCTTCGCGTAATATTTCAGGTAGTACGACGGATGTTTGCGACGCTTTTCGGCGATTTTCCCCAGCAAGTAGTATTGGAGCCAGCGCTCGTCCGCCTCGGCGGTATCCTGGATCTCGTAGATCTTTATGGCGTGCTCCAGACTGTTTTCCGCGCTGCACAGGTAGCTCTCCTTTTCCGACTCCAGCAGCTCAAACCTAAAGAGAAAGCCACTCAAAATAACACGGTTCTGGACTAATATAAGACCGGACGTACTTCTCCATGAGTTACTTATTTTGTTGGGTGTTACCTGGGGCAGGTGAGTTATTTGAGAAATTCGATGAGCGCTGATTTAGGCGTTTGGGACCATGGGATTGGCCTGCGAGATCACCTGATCTTACACCACTTGATTTTTACTTTTAGGGGTAATTTGAAGCAAACGGTTTACAAGACACTGGTAAACAGTAAACAGGAACTACGTCAACGTCAACAAAAAATTCCGATTTTTACAGAAACTTGATTTTATTTCAGAAACTAGCGGTAAAAATCACTAATTTTGACCAACCCTTTATAATTTAGAACAAATTTTTATAGTCAAAAATAATGTACAATACTCCCGTAAATTACGCTCATAATTTCAATTGTCTGCGCGTTCCAGTGCCGTAGAAATAAAAATTTATTTGCAGCTATGTTTTGGTCAAAAAAAATAAAGAAAATAATTAATTTGTCGAAAAAAACAATAGATGCAGGAACACCTTATACAAAACCAATCATAAAGCGAGAGGGGATCAGAAAATAAAATAATATACAGGGTATTCCATTGTTGGTATAAGCGGCAACGCTAAAAATATTTTTAATCGTTAGATCACTAGCTAAAACCCATGATGCCAAATTTATTAAAAAAATTCTATTTTCCGTTCTTCGTAAAGGTCTAAAAAAGTCTATTATACCTCAAGTAAATTATTGTATTTAAAACTTAAATTAAATTAAAGATATCGTTAAAGATTTAAGTTCATATCTCTTCTTCTATTCACTATTTGAGCATATGAAATAGTATTTTCTAAAGTGATTTTCAACTATAAGTGACCCAACAAAAAGTAAGTAACTCATTATACGCATACGTCACAACAAAACAGATTTTTTTTACGTACTTTTCCATGCTAAAATTTTCGGACTCGAATTTGATCAGGCGGGAGCAGAACGAGTGCACCATGTACTCGAAGGAGCCGCACTCGATCCACAGGATCAAGTTCTCCGGATCGAGTTCGAGCGCTTTACGGAAACAGACTTGGGCGCACTTGGCGCGCTCGAAGAACTCCGACTCGCTCTGGATCTTCTCGCAAAAGTTGAGGGTCTGATCGAGCTGGGCGGCGTAGCTGAGCCCGAGGGAGGCCCACGAGTCCACCCGCATCGGGTTCACGCAGAGGTCCCGCTGGAAGAACTCCACGCAGCGGGCGAACTCTTTTTCTTTGAAGTAGTAGTCGCCTGCGCGGGAGAAGGAGGAACGGTGATGATAATAATAATAATAATAATTAATATTATTATAATAATAATAATAAGCATTTATTTCCATACTTCAGCCAAGGCAGTCGAGGCATCCGTACTTTCTTAATTATTTTTTTCTGTCATTTATATTAATTTTGCCTTTTGAAGTTTAAGCTTAAATAAATCAAGAACCGGTTAAGCTAGAAAAATGAAATTTATAACAAAACTAGCTTGGTATGTTGCCTGCCGATTTTGAAAGTTTCAGAACATTAGGCCTCATCAGTGCAAAGTTACTTAAGCCAAGACAGTCAAGGCATCCGTACTTTCTTAATTATTTTTTTCTGTAATTTATTAATTTTGCTTTTTGAAGTTCAAGATTAAATAAATCAAGAACTGGTTAAGCTAGAAAAATGAAATTTATAACAAAGCTAGCTCGGTATGTTGCCTACCGATCTTGAAAGTTTTGGAACATTAGGCCTCATCAGTGCAAAGTTATTCTAGCCAAGACAGTCAAGGCATCCGTACTTTCTTAATTATTTTTTTCTGTAATTTATTAATTTTGCTTTTTCAAGTTTAAGCTTAAATAAATCAAGAACTGGTTAAGCTAGAAAAATGAAATTTATAACAAAGCTAGCTTGGTATGTTGCCTACCGATCTTGAAAGTTTTGGAACATTAGGCCTCATCAGTGCAAAGTTACTTGAGCCAAGGCAGTCGAGGCATCCGTACTTTCTTAATTATTTTTTTCTGTAATTTATTAATTTTGCTTTTTGACGTTTTAGCTTAAATAAATCAAGAACCGGTTAAGCTAGAAAAATGAAATTTATAACAAAGATAGCGTGGTATGTTGCCTACTGATCTTGAAAGTTTCGGAACATTAGGCCTCATCAGTGCAAAGTTACTTGAGCCAAGGCAGTCGAGGCATCCGTACTTTCTTAATTATTTTTTTCTGTAATTTATTAATTTTGCTTTTTCAAGTTTAAGCTTAAATAAATCAAGAACTGGTTAAGCTAGAAAAATGAAATTTATAACAAAGCTAGCTTGGTATGTTGCCTACCGATCTTGAAAGTTTCGGAACATTAGGCCTCATCCGTGCAAAGTTATTCTAGCCAAGGCAGTCGAGGCACCTGTACTTTTTCAATGATTTTTTTCCAAATTTAATTTAACTTAATGACGAAGTTCAAGTCTGAATAAATCAAGAATTAATTAAGCTAGAAAAATGAAATTTATAACAAAGCTAGCTTGGTATGTTGCCTACCGATCTTGAAAGTTTCGGAGCATTAGGCCTCATCAGTGCAAAGTTACTTGAGCCAAAGCAGTCGAGGCATCTGTAATTTCAAATTATTTTTTTCTGCAATTTATTAATTTTGCTTTTTGAAATTTAAGCTTAAATAAATCAAGAACCGGTTAAGCTAGAAAAATGAAATTTATAACAAAACTAGCTTGGTATGTTGCCTGCCGATTTTGAAAGTTTCAGAAGATTAGGCCTCATCAGTGCAAAGTTACTTGAGCCAAGGCAGTCGAGGCATCCGTACTTTCTTAATTATTTTTTTCTGTAATTTATTAATTTTGCTTTTTGAAGTTTAAGCTTAAATAAATCAAGAACTGGTTAAGCTAGAAAAATGAAATTTATAACAAAGCTAGCTTGGTATGTTGCCTACCGATCTTGAAAGTTTCGGAACATTAGGCCTCATCAATGCAAAGTTACTTGAGCCAAGGCAGTCGAGGCATCCGTACTTTCTTAATTATTTTTTTCTGTAATTTATTAATTTTGCTTTTTGAAGTTTACGCTTAAATAAATCAAGAACTGGTTAAGCTAGAAAAATGAAATTTATAAGAAGGCTAGCTTGATATGTTGCCTACCGATCTTGAAAGTTTCGGAACATGAGGCCTCATCAATGCAAAGTTACTTGAGGCAAGGCAGTCGAGGCATCTGTACTTTCTTAATTATTTTTTTCTGTAATTTATTAATTTTGCTTTTTAAACTTTAACGTTAAATAAAACAAGAACTGGTTAAGCTAGAAAAACGAAATTTATAACAAAACTAGCTTGGTATGTTGCCTACCGATCTTGAAAGTTTCGGATCATTAGGCCTCATCAGTTCAAAGTTACTTGAGCCAAGGCAGTCGAGGCATCCGTACTTTCTTAATTATTTTTTTCAGTAATTTATTAATTTTGCTTTTTAAAGTTTAAGCTTAAATAAATCAAGAACTGGTTAAGATAGAAAAACGAAATTTATAACAAAGCTAGCTTGGTATGTTGCCTATCGATCTTAAAAGTTTTGGAACATTAGGCCTCATCAGTGCAAAGTTATTCTAGCCAAGACAGTCGAGGCACCTGTACTTTTTCAATTATTTTTTTTCCAAATTTAATTAAAATGAATGAAGAAGTTCAAGTTAATTCACCGTTATTTAAACGCGAATAAAACATAAACACAATATTGTATACCTCAACGTATACCACGCGGACATTTTATCCGATATTTATCATAAAAGTTCAACCAAAAATGCACACCTCTAACATAAAAATGGGCGGAATTTAACAGTCAAGAAAAAATCGGACGGAGAGACTCTTTAGGCTCGAAGGACCAAACAACGAATGCAAAGCGATCTTAGGCCAATTTTTTCTCACTGCCGAAATCTGACGGACTTACCGATTAAATAATAAATCGCCCTCAATTTGTAGGGGAACCGATCGAACCCTATCGGGTCCGGTAAGCTGTCGGCCTTCCCCGCGATAAAATCCCGGATTTTAGGCAAAATGTCCTGCACCCCAAAACTGGGGGGCATCAGGCCGACTATCCGCTCGAAGAGCTGCTCCAACTCCCCGGAAATCGACTGACTCTTGTACGAATTGAACTCGGGCAGCGTTTCCGGTGCGAAAAACTGATAAAGCAACACCGAGTCCTCCCAGGTGAGCGGTAAAGGGTTAGTGACGTTGTGGTCCACCAGGTGACGAGAGATCTATCCAGTTTACTACCATTAGAATTTTATAGGGTTTAAACACAAAGTTAGTAATGAAATGAAAATTGCATTTATTAAATCATCGAGAGGCGATAAACCCCTATTTTTTTTCTAAGAACCTCTAGTTATTCTACAAGATATTTTATTAAGTCATAGCACATCTATCTACATATGAACTACTAAGTTCTGTGATTCTTAAAGTTTAACTTAAAGGTACTTAACTTGGAGGTATAGAGGCATGCGTTATTTTTCTTTGTAACTAGATAATTGGGTCGTTTTGGCTGTGTACGTATGTGACTTGCTTTCAAGAGTTATTTACTTCTACATAAATTTTTAGCACTATTAGAAAATTGTAATTAGAATATAAATAAGTAAATAAATAAATGAAAGTTCACGCAAGAATTCTGAGAGTTTGGACAGCTCCTGCTCTTACCTTGTTCTTCTTGCTAGGGTAAGAGTAGAGACAGAAGAAGGCCTGCTCCACGTGGATCTCCATTTTGTCGCGATAGTAAGCGAACCCGGAGTCCAGTTTGTCCACGACCGAATCCAGTAGAAAATGGAGGAGTTCACCGTTGCCCGCCAGGCAACACCCCTTGGGGCCCAAGAACTCGTGGGCGGAAAACAAAAGGGCGATCGAGGGCGGCACCTCCTCGTCTCTCGGGAGCATTTGTCGCTTTTTCAGGGCGTTCCGCTTCGCCGAGTAGATCCTGGTCTCCTCGCGGAGCACCATGTAGTGTAAAACGATCCACGGGGTGACGCTGGACACTTTATGGGAGTTTAGGGATTTGCAGATGATTTTCACCAGGTTCTCCACGAGTCGCGTGCGTTTTTCCGCGGGGAGTTTATCGGTCACGCACACGGACTCTTTGTTGATGATTTCCTGGCAGAAAATCAGACATTTGTCCAGGATTTTCTCCCAAGGGTCCCGGTTCGAGTGGGATCGGTTTAGGGTGGTCACCGCTTCGTTGAGACACTCCTCGGTCCAGATGAAACACTCCGATAGGTCGGTGTACCATAAACTGTGCATTAATATGCCTGAAAATGTTATTTATTCCCTTTGATTTGCAGCAACTCCAGGTTTCTGGTAATGTCATTTTATTCATTCTTGTTATATTGTCAATTTTTAGCTTTTAATAAAATCAAATTCAATTGGTTTCAATCAGGAAGTTTTGCCCTTCAAATATTTAATATTTGACTTGATCATCATAAATAAATATTACAAAATGTCTGGCCTCTCATTTTCTTTTCCACAATCAAAAAATAGAATAAAATTTTCCTGTAAATATTCATCATAAGAGTATGTAGGTACGTTTTAAATGGTTCTGATAAACACAGTAATAAAAGATTTTTTCAATTTCCTTTAGACCATATTGCAAGGAAATGGACATGGAGCGAAGTGAGCCGAATAATGAAATAAAATTAATTGTGGAGTTTTTATTTGCGGCTCCAAGGATCGCAGTATGAAAAATTACAGCAAAAAGGATGTAAAACATATAAAGGGTTTTCACGACATATAACAAGGAATATTTTTGCTAAACTACAGATAAGAAAAATATATAAAAATGGGAATATCAGAGGGGTTCAGTAGTCATTAGTCAAGCAAGTGTTTCTAGAATACTACATCAAATTCATCCCTAAAAAATTCATCGTCTCTTTCGGGAAGTTGCAGATAATAATAATTTTTTAATATAATGGGTGGAATGCATAAAAAGTAGTATATGCTAATGCTTCTATATGTATGTACTACATTTCTAAAGTTTATACTACACTAATGAAGAATTTACTACTCTCTGTAGCATATACTACGTACGCGATACATAGAAGAAGGTGCTATGCTTTGGAAGTATCTACTAGTTATAGTAGTATTTACTACAGTTTAAATGAAGTTGGTGTTTGACAAACTTCGGCCCCAGCAATAAAAGTGTTTTAGTAAAAAATGGCAGTTTTTATGGATGTGCATCGTCAAAAAGTATACAAACAAAGAAGAGAATACAATAATGACGATTTATATCGAAAATTATTTAGGTAATTACCATAAATTTAATAGATTTTTCTATCCCAATCATCTAATCACGCTTTGGTATTTTAGATTTAACAGAGAAAATGTAGAGTGGCTTGGACATTATTTTCTCCAAGATGATAATGAACCGGTGGAAACAAGGGGTGGAGCCCTGTCACCGACTCGGAAAATGGAGGTTTTTTTGAGTTTAAGTTTAGGTGTTTCTAGTAAATTAACTTTGTAATTTGAAAAATGTAAATAACTTTTCTTACAGAAGATAAGGATCCTGGATTTCAGAAAGGAATTGGTGTTGATCTAGACATCAATCAAAGCACTGTTTCCAGAACCTTAGCCACGGTATCTAAAGCAATTTATTCAAAAAGAAACAATTGGATAAAGTTCCCCAACACTAACGAATTGCTTAGAGTTGCTATTAATGAGGGAGCACGTGATGAGCGAATGCCCAGGGTTATAGGTGTTCTTGACGGTACCCATGTAAAAATAACAAAACCACCTATTCACGGTGATGAATACGTGAACAGAAAAGGGGTATGCTCAATAAATATTCAAGCTACTTGTAATGCCCGTGAAATGTTTACAAGTGTGGATGCATCTTGCCCAGGCTCCGTACACGATAGTCGAGTTTGGCGAAACTCCATAGTGCATGGAATTATGTATAATAATGTGCACGAAGCAGCTTTATTAGGTGATGAAGGATATGGTGTTGCCCCGTGGTTATTGACACCATATAAAAATCCAACTACACCAATGCAAGAAAATTATAATTTAATCCATGCAAAGGAACGATGTGTCATAGAGCGCTGCTTTGATCAGTTAAAACGGCGGTTTCCAATGCTCCAGTATACTTTTCGCCTAAAAACTGAAAACATTCCGAAACATATTGTGAGTGCATTTGTACTTCACAATATAGCTGAATATCTACAAGATCCATACCATGATTTTGATCGAATTGAGAAATTTAGATTTTTTGATTGCATCCCAATGAACTTATGCGAGAGGGTAATCAAGCACAAATTCGAAATCAAGGTACACAGCGCAGAAATGAAGTTGCTGAGTTTTTATTTCGTATGATAACTAACATACCTTATAATTTAAGTTATTGTTATTATTATGATAATTATATACTCAATAGGTACTCTATTTAAAATATTTAAAATTAATTATATATCTGTTGATTAGATTTTTTTTTTATTATTCTTGTTTTATGTTGATTCTCGCCTTTTCTTTTCTTCTTTTTTGGTTTTTTCTTTGATTATATAAAATATGCTTCTATGTACAATCAAAATCGATTCTGTATTCTGTTTTTGTCCTGTATCCTGTATAACCAAATAAATACTAGGATTAGGAAGCTTTTAGCACAAGTTTGTAAACTTAGCAAATAAAGTATATTTTGACTTTGACTTTGAGTTATGCGATTTCTGTATGAGATTCCATAAGAAAACCTGTAACAGGACCTCAGTAATATATCCTAGGATTTTGTACAGACCCTTTTAGAGACACCCGGTATTTCCACGCAGCATCTTACTCTCTTTTGTATAATCAAACTAAAGCCTCTATTATTGGTAAAGATACTAATAAAGTATAGAATAATAAATAGACCCCTGCTATTAAACGTTCAGGCTGATTTCCCCAACCAATAATTAAAAATAGCGTAGGAATTAAACTTATTTCAAAAAATACATAAATTTAAAGAAGAGAAAGTAAGATACAAACTCAACATTAATAGAACTATAAAAAAATATATATAATAAGCACAAATCCAAAATCTCAATAAAATTAATGTAAAAGATAGTAGTAAATCTAAGCCTATAAAATAAGAAACAGACAAAATTTCAAAATTAAATTTTATTACATCTCTCTGGCTTACCCAACTGCGCCGGTCTTCCCATCGTCCCCACCTTATAACACCCCCCATAAGGGAAAGTCTTCTTCACAATATCGGCCGCCTCCCGATACTTCTTCTCGCTAAACAGCGTCTCCACGCCCTCCATCGAGGTGATCATATTCAGATGCCCGATAATCCTGTTCACCACCCGGCCGGCGACCAGACCGCACCTGAAGCAGTTCGACAAAGCGAGAACGAACGAGCCTTCGCCCTCGCCGCCCTCCCGCCCCTCGATCTGCTCGAGGAGCGTCTCGAGCGACATGAGCGCGAGCTCGTTCTTCCTCGGGTCGTCGCCTCTCGCGTGCAGATACGACTCGAGCCAGCAGACTCGCATCAGGGCGATGTCGTAGTCGTCGGCCCAAGCGCATGCGGCCCGCAAATAACCGACGGCGAACGAGTGCGGAAACTCGGGCGGGTCCGCGCTGAACGTGGCGAGTTCCGCGTGTAGTTGAGCGGCGGAAGCGTCTTGACGTTTGAATTGTTCGTCGCGCTCCGACCAGTTCGGGTCCGGTTGGTCGTAATGGGTGCGGTAGAGCTTGAAAGCCTGTCGAGAAGCTTGTGTAATCTAAGAACGAGCGGGACTCGACCCTACGTCATCGGGAATTGTGACGTAAATGATATTGTTAAGTCAAAGTGATACCATTGACTCCTACTACCCTATAAGTCAATTAGACCATTAAGGATGTTTCACACCAAGGCGACACTCACGGTCCACTCATACGGTGCTCCAGGTACGCTCAAAATTGATATAATGAAATCAAATAGGCATGTTCACATTACTGTTCACTGACACCAAGCTCACGCGCATTCATTAGAGCGTCGCATTGAGCGTTGGATTTTATCGTGTCAAGACTTGAGCGCTAGTGTCTTTACCAAAAATGGACAACGTGGACAAGAAATCAATAGAAATTGTTCGTAATAAACCCGAGCTGTATGACCAATCGAACAAGTTATACAGTGATAATGTACACAAAAAAAATATATGGTCAGAAATAGGCATTAAACAGAACAGATAAATACTAAAGATTTATTTTATTAATCTAGAGATAAATAAATAAACAATTTCAAGATAATAAGTTTGACATTTAAATCATATCATTTTGCCAAGGCACCGCGCCTTCTCTTGAAAAAATCTTGTAAATATTTCTCTTGTTTGAAAACCCATGGCTGCTGATTTTCCTCCCTGTCTAGATAAATGTCTTAAGGTATTTTCTATAACTTCATCGGTGTTTGAAAAGGTCGAAACCGTTCTATGACGAATGAAGTTGCGTAAGATACACGTTGTTAAAATCACTTTTTCGGCATATTTAGGCGCTAATTTCAATCTTCTGCCATAAAATCTGAATTTTTGGGTGAGAATTCCAAATGCATTTTTAACTACCGTGCGGGCGCGAGATAATCAGTAGTTAAAAATACGTTTTTCAATTTGATTTTCAATATGAGTTTAAAAGAAACTTTTTTAAGGGAAAAGCCGGATCTTCAACGATAACGTATAGGGCAAGTTGCTGAGTCCCTGGTAGGTTTGCATCATCCGGAATATCAAGTGTATTTCTTTCTAAGCGCTTTCCGAGATTTGAATTTGCGAAGATCCCTCCATCACTACTTGGCTTTCTAAGTAACCCGTGTAATATTTAAAGAGCTTAAAACATTAGAAATTAAAAAGTTTTACAGCCGTATTCGGCATCTTAATCTCTATTAGACCTCTTTTAGCTAAAAAGCGCTTTTAAAATCAATTTGTCTTTATTTGACATGTAAACAAAAATAGAAAAACAAACAGACATATTCAGCAACCGTTCGTTTACACCTCTTTTAATTAAAAGCGCTTCTAAAAATTTGTTTTTTCAATGTTTGTTTACATGTCAAACAAAGATTGACTAAGACAATGAAAGGTTTTAAAAGCGCGAATATGGCTGTTTGGGTTTAACCTATATTCTGAAGCCTGTTTTTTTTAGCCGATGAATGCAAGCAGAGATGGATGAGTTTGCGAAGTCAGCATCGCAAGGTTCGTCAGAAATATACTACTGTAAGTGGCCAAGCAGCTATCGAAAATGGAAATTTGAAGATATTATGTAATTTTTGGAGCCCTACATGTAGGACAAAGAGTGATTGTCATCAGTAGATTTGGAGGAACAAGAGAAAAACGTTGAAGAAAGTGAAGAGGAGACAGACACTACTCAAAAGGGAGAACTGGAAAAACAATCAGCTCAAAATATGGAATCTCAACCAATACCTGGATCTTCCAAGCGATCTCTGGACCATAGACAATCTAATCCAAGAATAGATCTAAGAACCCACAAGAGGCAGCTTCCTCAACCGTAATGAAATATTTAATTGAAAAAAAAAAGAAAGTGCGGACAAAACACCACAAAAGGATTCCTTGGATCTCTTTTCTGAATCAATGTTGAAAACTGTGAAAACCTTCTCTCCTATAGATCAGCATCAAATAAGGGGCCAAATATTTAATGCAGTATCGCAGATGGAGGCCAAATATTTGATGCCAATGCCAAAATCTCGGCACCCTTTACCTCAGCATGGCTGTCATAGTATTCAGGTACAAAATACAACAACTGGAACAGACTTGGTGTATTTGGAAAATACAAGCAATCGTTATGTCTCAACCCCAATCACTTCACCCGACCCTGGTTCATCAAATTCTGGTTGCTCCACATACTTTTCACAGTTTTCTCCTGAACAATATTAATTTTTTCTTATATATTTCATTATAATATAGAACTTTTGTTAAACTATTAAAAATAAAGGACATTTTCAACTGAAAATACGGTCATGCTTATTTTTCATTTAAATGATGGAAGGTTTAAATTGAAAATGGCCAAGTATTGAATTTACAAATTGTTTCTGCTTTAATAATTAAAACCCTTATTTTTTTTTATTAAAAAAATATATTTACATACCTTAAACAAACTGCTAGTTTCTCTCTTGGTGAGATTGCCGCCCGAAATTTAGTATCCTGTTATCCACCAATTATTCAAAGCAACATTTCGAATCGTTCTTTTGGCATCCTAAAATACTGGAAGAACTTAGTTTCGTCATCAACTAATTGCGGATATAGTGTATGAAATTCCCCTTGCGTGGATCTGTACTGCAAGGAGGGATGTATACCCATTTTCTTTTTGATTTTGGCTCATCTTCATCTAACAGCAAGGCGATCAACAACAACTCTTCATCGGAAAAAATCATTTTATCGAATGAAGTTTACTAGCATGCACCTTCGTTAGGAAAAATCAGTGATCATAGTGTGAACACGCACGAATCTTGAACGTACCTTGAGCATCGTATGAGTGGAGCGTGAGCGTCATCTTGGTGTAAAACAGCCTTTAAGCTCCAACGTTTTAAATAGGTCATAAAGAGAACAGGGTCGGCTTGAAAATGATTCTGAATGAAGACGATCGAGAGTCTCATGAGTGTCGAACAAAGTTTCGTCAGGGTAAATTATTGGTTGATCTTCATCCCTGTATTGTTTTGACGTTAAATATCATCACGCCATTCTCGTATTCGTTGAGACTTATACTTAAAAACCATTTTAAGCAAAATGTTTCTTAAGCTAGATATGCTACAAGAAATATTTGCTTCGTTTTGTTCTTAAGGTAACCTCTGTATGTATTGATTGTTCTTCATACATCTGATAATTTTTTCAACTTAATATAGATCCAAATCACTCTCATCCACACATTTCAAGGAGCCGGAGTCGCTTCGCTTTCTCCTGCAAATTATGTACTTCCCTGTTATTTCCTTAACTGTAGTCAAAGTTTTTTTTGTCATAGCACACGTCTCGGCTGCAGCCTCAAATAATAAAAAAATGTTTACCAATCTTTACTATCAAGAGATTTTAATAGTCCTATGGTTGGAACCTTTGGTGTGATGCTCAAATGAACTGCCCACTAACCAAAACTCTTTGAGTATAGGAGGAACCCATGTAAAGAAAGACAATGAGTTGACTAAACAGGATTTAATGCATTTAATTTTTTTGCCTTTTGAACATGATATCATCGCAATAATTATTCAAAATGTCTTCATCCAACCTGTATACTCCGATTCAAACGTCGCACGTGCTTTCGGCGGACTCGACTAAATATTTGATACTCGTTTTCAATTATTTCAAATGCTGTTATAATTTGTTCAATGTTCTGTTTCTGCTGGAGTTCCGTAGACCAATGACTTTACATTGCCTCACAGGAAAAATTCTAGCGACGTTAAATCGGGTGACCTAGAAGGCCAAGAAACTGCTCTAACTCTCACGTACTTGTACAGAAGATCATCAACAATGCCTGCCCATCCGTTGACAGACCAACGTTGCTGATGTTGAAAATCATATCAGCTATAAAATTTTTAAACTAGTATCGGTCAAAAACTACGTGAATTTCTGAAGCTGTTGTACCATAAAATTTTTTTAAAAGATACTCAGAGATTTTTGCCAACAGTCTGAGTGGCTGCGTTTTACAAAAAAGACGCAAATAATAGAATTCGTCGATTATGTCAACGTCAATATTAACGGGTGATTGGTTGTCAGTCATTTTTGATTTCAGAGCTGTAGCAAGTACAGATGTTTCAAAAACTTTAAATTTATGAAAAGATTTATGCATCGAAAGATGAATGAGAAGGTTTTGATCCAAGTCTCCTTCCAACCTGTTCTGATTTTAGTATTTTTTTTATTAATTAGTAACACTAATTGATTTGCCCGGTCAACATTAGTGTTCCATACTCGCTCGTGTCCAAGCTACACACTATTATCATATCATGTCACAATTCGCGATAACATAGGGTCAAAGTGTCGCTGGCTGTTAGTACATTATACTAGAGGTTATTGAAGAGGGATTTTAGTGGATCCTGACCTGTATGTAGAGCGGAACGAGCTCCTTGGGCCATCGCACCTGCCAGAGACGCGCCAACCCAAAAACTAAATCTTTAACGAGTGCGACCGCGTGGACTTTGCTTCGCTCCCGGGTCCAGAGCTTGCGCACATCCTCAGACTCTCGTTCGGTGCCGAAATAAGCGTCTGTGACCTGAGGGCGAAGCGTTTGCGCCTCCTCAACTGACACGTCGTACAAGTCCTTCGGTTCCTCCTTGCCTAAATATGCCCCCTTGTGAAAACCGGACTGTTTAAACGCCTTACTAAACTCACCCCCCAGAGAGACGACCTCACTTTCGATCGCCCCCGTTTTTAATAAAGTTTCCGGGATGATCCGGTTGAGGGCGTCCTCGACCGTGACGTCTTTGTTGCTTTTTTTCGGGCGTTTCCGTTTACTGTGCCAGCCCCAGATCTGTAAGTCGGAGAGTACGTCGCGTTTGCGCTTTTTTGTCGCTTTTTTTTGGTTGGCGTCCGCGGTGTCGCCGGCCTGGTTGTCGTCCGTCTCGTCATTGTCGATTTCCATGTTGGTTTGTTCCTTAAAAAGGGCGGGGAGGGCGGTTTTTTTTTTAAGGGGGAGAAATGTGGCTGTCGGTAGAATTGGTGGAAATATGGTTTCCTAATTAATAGTTTTTAAATGAAGACTCTAACCCTAATAGAAAAAAAGTTGACCCCGAAAAGTAAAATTTTCCATAGTAAAAAACCCAAAATTGGCCAAAATTTGAACTTTTTCTTCGAATTCAGAGATGAAACTTGGCAGCCTACTAGGAAATATGGTTTCCTAATTAATAGTTTTTAAATGAAGGCTCTAACCCAAATAGAAAAAAAGTTGACCCCGAAAAGCAAAATTTTCCATAGTAAAAAAACCAAAATTGGCCAAAATTTGAACTTTTTCTTCGAATTCAGAGATGAAACTTGGCAGCCTACTAGGAAATATGGTTTCCTACTTAGTAGTTTTTAAATGAAGACTCTAACCCAAATAGAAAAAAAGTTGACCCCGAAAAGCAAAATTTTCCATAGTAAAAAAACCAAAATTGGCCAAAATTTGAACTTTTTCTTCGAGTTAAGAGATGAAACTTGGCAGCCTACTAGGAAATATGGTTTCCTAATTGGTAGTTTTTAAATGAAGGCTCTAACCCAAATAGAAAAAAAGTTGACCCCGAAAAGCAAAATTTTCCATAGTAAAAAAACCAAAATTGGCCAAAATTTGAACTTTTTCTTCGAGTTAAGAGATGAAACTTGGCAGCCTACTAGGAAATATGGTTTCCTAATTGGTAGTTTTCAAATGAAGGCTCTAACCCTAATAGAAAAAAAGTTGACCCCGAAAAGCAAAATTTTCCATAGTAAAAAAACCAAAATTGGCCAAAATTTGAACTTTTTCTTCGAATTAAGAGATGAAACTTGGCAGCCTATTGGGAAATATGGTTTCCTAATTGGTAGTTTTTAAATGAAGGCTCTAACCCAAATAGAAAAAAAGTTGACCCCGAAAAGCAAAATTTTCCATAGTAAAAAAACCAAAATTGGCCAAAATTTGAACTTTTTCTTCGAATTAAGAGATGAAACTTGGCAGCCTATTAGGAAATATGGTTTCCTAATTGGTAGTTTTTAAATGAAGGCTCTAACCCAAATAGAAAAAAAGTTGACCCCGAAAAGCAAAATTTTCCATAGTAAAAATACCAAAATTGGCCAAAATTTGAACTTTTTCTTCGAATTCAGAGATGAAACTTGGCAGCCTACTAGGAAATATGGTTTCCTAATTGGCAGTTTTTAAATGAAGGCTCTAACCCAAATAGAAAAAAAGTTGACCCCGAAAAGCAAAATTTTCCATAGTAAAAATACCAAAATTGGCCAAAATTTGAACTTTTTCTTCGAATTCAGAGATGAAACTTGGCAGCCTACTAGGAAATATGGTTTCCTAATTGGTAGTTTTCAAATGAAGGCTCTAACCCTAATAGAAAAAAAGTTGACCCCAAAAAGCAAAATTTTCTATGTTAAAAAAACCAAAATTGGCCAAAATTTAAACTTTTTCTTGGAATTAAAAGATGAAACTTGGCAGCCTACTAAGAAATATGGTTTCCTAATTGGTGGTTTTTAAATGAAGGCTCTAACCCAAATAGAAAAAAAGTTGACCCCGAAAAGCAAAATTTTCCATAGTAAAAAAACCAAAATTGGCCAAAATTTGAACTTTTTCTTCGAATTCAGAGATGAAACTTGGCAGCCTATTAGGAAATATGGTTTCCTAATTGGTAGTTTTAAAATGAAGGCTCTAACCCAAATAGAAAAAAAGTTGACCCCGAAAAGCAAAATTTTCCATAGTAAAAAAACCAAAATTGGCCAAAATTTGAACTTTTTCTTCGAATTAAGAGATGAAACTTGGCAGCCTACTAAGAAATATGGTTTCCTAATGGGCAGTTTTTAAATGAAGGCTCTAACCCAAATAGAAAAAAAGTTGACCCCGAAAAGCAAAATTTTCCATAGTAAAAAAACCAAAATTGGCCAAAATTTGAACTTTTTCTTCGAATTCAGAGATGAAACTTGGCAGCCTATTAGGAAATATGGTTTCCTAATTGGCAGTTTTTAAATGAAGGCTCTAACCCAAATAGAAAAAAAGTTGACCCCGAAAAGCAAAATTTTCCATAGTAAAAAAACCAAAATTAGCCAAAATTTTAACTTTTTCATTGAATTAAGAGCTGAAACTTGGCAGCCTATTAGGAAATAAGGTCCATTAAGTAGTAATTTTTAAATAAAGCTTTAAAGTATAATAGCAACAAGGTTGGTCATAAAAAAACACCATTTTCCCACATATATTTTCACCCTTTCTAGCAACACAAATATACAAATTTCATACCTCATCATTATCAGTCTGTGATGGAGTATCCTCCTTCTCATTACCCATAGTGTTTTCACTATTCTGTGACATCCTCCTCTCCACAACCTCAGGAACTTTATCACAATTCTCCATCTCTTCGCACACATCATTCTTACCCACTTCTTCTACCACCATGATGTTTTCCTCTCCACTATTACTCATCGATTTACTCATATCAAAGGCAGTAAAGTGACTCTAAAATTTTTTAAATCAGTCTTGGGGGAATCTCAAGGAGCTTTAAAACATACCAGATTGTTCTCTGTCATGTACTGGTGGCAAAAAATCACAGTTTTAGCCAAAGAAACCCAAGAAAACTCCTCAAGGGCCTTGGGTAATGGAATAGTGCCCCAAGGTTTCGTTATAAGAGAGGCCTCAACCTCACTCACCCTTTGGCATAAAGTTTCAGCTTCATTTAACACTTTTTCTGCTTCTTCTGGTTCAATTTCTATCGCCTCAGGCTCAGATGTGCTATAATATATTATATTCTATATGTTTTCCATATGAAATTATAAAGAAGACTCACTGGTCAGGGTTTAGTTGACAATAATACTCTTCGGCAGCAGGATTGTCTTGGTAGATCTGCTTGCGGAGCACATGACCCTTAATATAATCAGGATCCAAAGATAAGGCTTTGCCAATATAACAATTACAAGAAATTGTGTCTCTAATAGCATATAAAACTGAAATAAGGCTATCAAGGCAGGGCCAGTGGGACTCATTACACTCTAAACCCTGTTAATAAACTTAATTAGGCCAAATTTATACCTTGCAGTAAATTACCTTGGAAAATGCATAAGCAGCTTTATTAAACAGGTTTTCCTTAAGTGCTAATCGGCCAATTTTGGTCCATAAGGTTACATCAGTCGAGTCAAGTTCTGAAGCCTTTAAAAATCACCTACACCTCTGGGCAACCCTTTTAAAACCACTTACCTTAATAAAACTGTCCAGGGCATCACTATTGTGGGCCCCCTTAAGGTGTATTGTCCCCAAATTCAAATAGCAAGAGTATTTTAGGTTGGACATGGACTTGGGCAAATCCCCGTTCGTTTCCAACTGGGGAATGTTCTCCTGTAGGATCTGAGTGAGGATTTCGATGCATTTTGAGTTGTCGTTCGCAGTCAGGGCCCTTAGGGCGTTATTGTACAACTCTAGCACGATTTCTTCCTGAAATTTCGTGGGGTTTGGGGGTGGTTTTTTGTTAAAATCAGTGGATAATACCTGTGCCTCCCTTCGTATGGTCGGGCTGTCCTCTTCAGAGGACGAATCCTCGTTTAGGGCCTTGATTTTCAGCATTTTAAGTCATTAATGTGTACAAAACGTAACACAAACACAACATTATTTTTATCAATGGACTTTTTGACGTTTAGGATGCCAAGGTTTCACCAATCAGGTGAGAGTATTTTAAATGGTTTTTATTGCCGCCACGACGCTTTTTATGCAAAAAGTCGTGTTTTTAGAGATAAATTATGGGTTTTTAATTAATGTTTGATGCTTTTTTTAAGTTATGAGTAACAAATAAACGTTCTATAAACGGTTTATTATCAATAAATATGCCTTTCGTTCATAAGGAGCATGTAATTTTGTATCTAACAAGCTCTAGTGGCGCAATTGGTTAGCGCACGGTACTTATAAGACAGTAGTCGTGAGCGATGCCGGGGTTGTGA
Source organism: Anthonomus grandis grandis (assembly GCF_022605725.1). Classification (NCBI taxonomy): domain Eukaryota; kingdom Metazoa; phylum Arthropoda; class Insecta; order Coleoptera; family Curculionidae; genus Anthonomus; species Anthonomus grandis. The sequence goes on from NC_065564.1 coordinate 3,823,876, forward strand.
GTTCGAGCCTCACCTAGAGCATACTTTTTTTGTATTTTTTTTTCAATTATTTCACCCTCTTCATGGTAAAAAGGGTTGGGAAGTATGCCCTCTTAAGGGTTCTACTTTTTACCTGCAAATTCGGCCGCAATAAAATATAATTCATTAGGTGTCATTCTTTTGGGAGCTAAGAGAATTGGAAAACGTACCTATTCCCTTGAAAAATAGGCCTAATTTATAGTAAAAAGGGGCTGATTTATTCATTTTTAATTAGCTACATTGTTTAGCAACATATAGCAACATAACCTCAAACTTTGACAACGTCACTCGTAACATAACCTCGAATATTCAGCTTGTAAACAAACAAATACTTTTCAATTAAAATTTAAGCAATTTTTCGCAATAAAATGCTCGATGGTTGGTACTCCAGGTCTATATCGAACGAAGGTCAAACAGTTGACGAGGAGGAGCAGGCCCTAGAGGAGTCCAAATTCAAAAAGGAGTATAAAGCGTTAAAAAACAGGTTCCAGCACCTGATTTACGTAAGTTTCCACGCCCCAAGGGGGGGCTCATTTGACTCACAGGGTTGCTTTTAAAGGAAAACGAGTCCTTCCAGTTGGCCCTACGCAAGGCCCAAAAGCGTTTATTGCAAGTAACTCGGGACAGATCATTTTTACTTGACAGATTATTACAGCACGAAAAGCTTGACTACACCACCTCAGAAACCGATGAAACTGAGTCCTCTGAGGAGGAACAGGTACCCATCAAGGTAGAACCAGTAAAAAAGTACCAAAACCCGCTCATTTAGCACCCCAAATATTTTATAAAAAAAGTAATTTTAGAAGAAGAGCCACTGAACCTTCCGCTCAAATACCTAATGCCCCCCAAGTGAGTCAGCCGAAACCGGCTTCTGCCCCTAAAAAACGACGTCCAGCGCAACCCAAAGCCCCAAACAACCGACAACCCAGTCAGACTATGGTACTGTAGCGATTTTTCCCTATTATGCTTTGAATAATAACATTATTTACTTGTAGCATATACAAATGCCCACTAATGTGCTCTCGGATGGGCACATGACCCCTGAGGAGGTTGAAAGACACCTTCAAAGCCAAAGTTTCTTGGACTTAGTGCCCGAGAGGGCTCCTCCAACTGTTCCCACCGAAATGTTTAGTAATGAGCCCTCCCTCGATAGGTAAGTTAACTAATTAAACAACTCAAAAAATATAAATTAAGTAAGTTGAGGTTATGCCGGGTTTAATAAAAATCATTTTTAGTGAATCAAATGACATGATTGGGGAGTTCGAGATGTCCCCGAGTAACATGGAGGAGGAGATTAGCATTGATTATGTGCCGGAGTAGGTTTTAGAGGTTATAGTAATAATTATATTGTAAAATTATATTGTGGGTAATTCAATTTTAATAAAGTGATTTTATAGTAAATTTTGTTGCTTTTTTTGTTGAATTAGGCTATTTGAGGGGTAATAATAAAAAAGGGACTGTGCTGAACAAGGAATTGGGGGTCGAATAGTCTTTATGAGTTTTTGGTAGTTTTTTGACTCACTCTGTATAAAGGATGTTAAAAAAATGTTCGTTCTAGTCGTAAGTATCCTTATATAACCCATTTTATGCCTTAAAGGGTCAAAATATATTAAAAAAGTACAAAAACTTACCCCCTTGCTCTCTACTGCACAACGCGAGTTGATTTCGCAAAAATCACCCGAAAAAGTGCGTTTCGCGACACGATTCATACACCAAAATGACCGTCGCGATTTCCGCTTCGGTTTTCACACATTTCCCGATTTGTTACGTGAATTTTTCCCGTGGAAATTTGCGATTTTCCGAAGCGCGTACATTAAATCAATGAAAATCGACGATCGGTTTGTACTGCGCAGTCGCGTACCGTATGCCATTTGGTCCGAAACAAAATGGCGTCATTTTCCGTAAAACGTCACTGGGGTGGTTCGCGCTCTTGGAAAATTTCAGTTTTTCGAAAGAAAATCCGCGTAACAAATCGGAAAATGTATGAAAACGAAACTAGAAATCGCGCCGGTCATTTTGGTGTATTTTACGCGTCGCGAAACGTATTTTTTATGCAATTTTTTCGCGAAAACGAGTGGCCGTTCCACAGATGAGGGGATGGAAGTAAGTTATTGCAATTTTTTTGATCTTTTGTCTGTTTACTGTATAATTTGATTGATTTAAGTTGTTTGCGGCTATAACGAGTATTTTTTAAATATTTTATATACGGGGTGACCAAAAAAATTGCCAAAATTGATAAAAGTGCACGAATGGGGCTCACCCCTATGAATAACCTGAAAAACCATATAAATTTACCATAAAAGCACCTAAGTAGTAGTAAAACACTACACTCTCTGTTTCTCTGTGAAAATTACTTCAATATGCCTTAAGGAAACTCATTTTTTTTACCCCAAAATGTCATTGAGTACTCAGCAAATTATAAGCTAGAACAACCACTTTATGATTAGAATCTTTCCTCAAAAGCCTACTCATACTCCTCTAAAAAAATCATGTAGATATCCCAGGCAGTTGTGTGTAAAACTAAACTTAAAATGCCTACCCTAATACCCTTAATATATCGATATCGACCTCCAACGAATTCGAAAAAAATTGATTTTTTTCAAATTCCAACTATACCAGCGTCTTGTTCCCATCACCTACATCACAAAAATACCGGGTTATAACGGAATTCGATTAGAACTAAAAGAATGAGAGCACTTTGAAAATTCGGAAAAGTTCATATTTTGACCTCGTTTTTGAGCCCAAAAATGGGTGCTGAAAATGCGAGATCTCGGCTACTATAATAGCTACAACCTTGCAAATGGTCTCGTTGGATTCAGACAGACGAAACTAAGACAAAACAGTTGGAATTTTTGAAATAGGACAAACAGAAGCCGAGATATCGACCTCCAAAGTTTGGGATTTTTCATTTTGAAGGTATACCCCCCCGTATCGAATTTTTTTACCAGTTCATATTATTTTATGAAAAAAGATGTTTCGTACTGTATTAATGTAACGCGAAATAATAGTATTGGTTGATATTATAAAGTGCTTTTCTGCCATTTCTACATAAGCATTTAGCATTATTTTAATGCTCTAAAATAACATCGATAAAAATCGATGATCGGTTAGTACGGCGCAGTCGCGTACCGTATGCCGTTCGTATGCAAAATGGCGTCGTTTTTCCGTAAAACGTCACTGGGGTGGTTCGCGCTCCAGGAAAATTCCAGTTTTTCGAGGGAAAATCCGCGTAACAATTCGGGAAATGTGTGAAAGCGAAACTAGAATTCGCGCCGGTCATTTTGGTGTATTTTACGCGTCGCGAAACGTATTTTTTATGCAATTTTTTCGCGAAAACGAGTAGGCGTTCCACAGATGAGGGGATGGGAGTAAGTTTTTGCAATTTTTTTGATTTTTTGTCTGTTTACTGTATAATTTGATTGATTTAAGTTGTTTGCGGCTATACTGAGTATTTTTTAAATATTTTATATACGGGGTGCGCAAAAAAATTGCCAAAATTGATAAAGGTGCACGATTGGGGCTCACCCCTATGAATAACCTGAAAAACCATATAAATTTACCATAAAAGGACTTAAGTAGTAGTAAAACACTATGCTCCCTGTTTTTTTGTAAAAATTAATTTAATATGCCTCAAAGAAATTGATTTTTTTTACCCAAAAATCTCCATGAGTACAATGAAGACAAAATTGGCAAATTATGATCTAGAACAACCATTTTATGATCAAAATCCTTCCTCAAGGGCCCTCCTATACTCCTGCAAAAAAATCATGTAAATATCCCAAGAGGTTTATGTGTAAAACTGAAACATCTCTCTACGCCCAGGTCTTAGACCATGACCCTCAAAACTAGTCGAATCCATGAACTTACAAGGGTCTATAATGCATTAAAATGTTTATTAATAAAGGGTCTTACTTTCAGCTAAAACCCCTTTAAATGTACTTAAATAGCTTTTGAGCTGTACTAGTTAGTAGTGTCAAAGGTGCTCTAGCTCAACATCTGCTTGAGCTAAAAACGAGTTTTGTACCTCAAAAATATTTAAATTCTTTATTTTAACAACCAACTAAACTCTCACTCAATTTCTCTAAAAAACTCATGCAAATATCCCAAGCAGTTTGTGTGTAAAACTGAAACTTCTCTCTTCGCCCAGGTCTTAGACCATGACCCTCAAAACTAGTCGAACTCATGAACTTACAAGGGTCTATAATGCATTAAAATGTTTATTAATAAAGGGTCTTACTTTCAGCTAAAATCCCTTTAAATGTACTTAAATAGCTTTTGAGCTGTACTAGTTAGTAGTGTCAAAGGTGCTCTATAGCTCAACATCTGCTTGAGCTAAAAACGAGTTTTGTACCTCAGAAATATTGAAATTCTTTATTTTAACAACCAACTAAACTCTCACTCAACTTCTCTAAAAAAATCATGCAAATATCCCAAGCAGTTTGTGTGTAAAACTGAAACATCTCTCTTCGCCCAGATCTTAGACCATGACCCTCAAATTTAGTCGAACCCATGTATTAAAATGTTTATTAATAAAGGGCCTTACTTTGAACAAAATCCTCATTAAATTTGCTTAATTAAAAATGAGTTTTATACCTCATGAATATTTAAATACTTTATTAAACAACCAAATACAGTAACATAAAAAAAACAAATATAAATATCACAGATTTTAACGAAGAAATTAAGTACTTTTTAGGAAGAAACATACTTATCAAACACCTTCTGTCTTAAGCCTAAAATGTCTGCCCTAAGGCCCTCAATACAGCCCTGTAACGTTTCCTTTACGGGGCCTATTAAGGGACTTTCGAATGGTTTGAGTGGGATTTTTGAAGGAACCTGTAATAAATAATTGATTTGATTTTTAAGAAGCATTTTCGACTTTAACGGAAGTTTACCTGATAAAGGGCCTTAAGATCCTTAGTCAATCGTCTCAAGACATCCCGATCATTCCTCAAATCCATCACCTGCTTTTCCAGTGCAAAAATCCGGTTTTTATAAGCCGAGCAAGTTTCTTGGGAAGTTTTTAATTGTTTTTCGGCCGAACTGCGGCCCTTCATGTGCTCCCGCACCTTCCTCAACAGTAGGGAGTAATTCCGGTCCATTTTCTTACGTTTCTCGTTAAACTCCCGCCTTTTTACTTGCAAAAGCACTTCTGATAGTTCAATTTTTGGCACCAAAACCCCCTTTAAATGGTCGGATTTCTTCTCGATTCTATCTAGTTTATTGGCCAGGAATTTCAGCCTGATGTCCACCTCGCTTTGGAACTCGTCGAGGTCCAGCAGATGCTCTTTTCGCTGCTTGAATGTTTCGAACTTTTCATCATCAGTCTGGGTTTTTTGTTCATAGTTTTTGGCATTTAGTTGGGTCAGTTTTAGGAGTTCCTTGTTCTTGTTTGTTAGCTCATGTTTAACCTGGAATAAATTGCTTGTTTAGTCAATTTCACATGGGCCTGTTAAACCTTACCTCATCATGTTTCTCCCTGAAAACTAATAGTTGCTGCCTCAAAACCTTCACTGCCCTCTCCACCTCCAGTTGCTCCCCATTTCTTGTATTTAATTCCACCTCTTTGGCTAGAATGTCACTTTTAAGCTGCTCAACTTCATTTAAGAGCTCCCTGTTAGAAGCCTTTAGGGCCTCATGGCTTTTTTGCAACTCTTTTAGGATGTTTTCATGGATTTCTTTATGGAGTTCAGCTTGTCTCAAGTGCTGCTCTAAAGAAATGCTTTGAGAGAGCATTTGAGTGTTCTCTTGGGTCAACTTGAGAATATGCTCATCCTTCTCTGATAAACTCTGTCTTAAAGCATTTATTTCTTCTGGAGTATGATGTGGCACTTCCAGTTTATTAGTAATTTCTTTTAGATGCTCAATTTCTTTTATATTTAAGTTGCTTTGGCACTCCCTGAGCTCCACTTTTAAGCTCAAATTTTCCCCCTTAAGCACCTCGTTTAAGTCCAAAACTGATTTATACGCTTTGCGGCTCTTTTCAAGCTCATTTCTGTACCACCCCAGGCACTTCCCCCGTTGCCCCTCTTTTATTAATAAAGAATCAACAGTTTTTTGCAACCTTTTGCTCTCATTCAAGTACTTCTGCCCCTCGACATGCTGCAAAGAGATTTTCGCCTTTAGGGCCTCGATGGTCCCAAGTTTCACCTTGTTATCGGCCAGGCACTCTTGCAACTTCACTTTTAAGGCCTGACATTCGTATACAGCCTCTTGTTGATGTTGTAGCCCCAATTGGCCCCGTTCAAAGTGATCAGACGAAGACAGACTGTTGTGATGACCCCCAGGGGGCTTCAGCAAAGCTTTGAGGTCTCGGAACTCTTGTTCGTAGCAGCTTAAACTTGAGAGGTTCGATTGTATGCTGTCTGAGATGTTTGAGGAGGTGGATTCTAGGTCTGAATAAGTGTCCATTTTCCATGTTATAACTGGTTCAATATTGAGGGGTTATTAGAGGTTGGTTAATGAGTTTGATGTAGAACTTACCTTGCAAATATGGAGGAGTGAAGGTTGGCCCAGTTGCCTGCGGTATACTTTCACATTATTTTATTGTAAAACCATTATTATTATTATTATCAGACATGTCAAAGTATATCAACAATGATCAGCTGGTTGTCAAAGTGGTGCAATGGCTCTTGCCAGTGTTAGGAAGTGTAGTGGGTCTGTAAAAGTCCGATTGGTAGGTTTGATAGTAGTGATGGTTTATTTGGAAAAATTCCCATAGCTCTGTTTTACAGTACCTCCATACTCAATAATCATTTAAATGTAACGGACTATTTAATATGAATCCAAGGTATTTTATTCTGTCAACAAATTCAATATGTGCATTATTGTATGTTTTAATTTTAATAAAAGTGTATTCGGACATATTGTTTCGAAGGCTCGTTTTAGGTTTAAGAATACATAGTCATATGCTTGTACTAAGTATGTACTAATAGACTCACATGAATGTTACCTACTAAATCCAGATTGATTTTTATTTCTTACCTTATTTTCAGTACAGAATTCTGCTAATTGTTCATAAATAATTAATTAAACTAATTTTTCAATGGCATATTTATAGGGCGACAATGTTCTGGTTCCCTTGGGTTGGGTTGGAAGGGGTTTTACGATTGAGAAGATCTTTTGGCAATTTGACAAAATGAAGTCTATTTCATCAGAACTTACCTTATTAAAAGTGTTGAAACACTAATTTTCTCAGGTCTGACAAATGCATCTGCTCAAAGGTACATAAAGAGGAAGTCCATGGTACTCTTGTCATTTATGTAACTCTCAATATTGATTAAAATTTGACTGAATTATTCTTAATGTGCCTATAGAGTTGACTTTATCCTGAATGCTATCCAAGTACAAATGACTGCAAATCTTTTAATGGATCAGAGCCAGTTCAGAAATTCTCACATTTCTTCCATTCTTCAGATTTTTTAGGATTACCTTTAACAGAGCCAATTTTTTGTTTATAAAAAAGCTTTTATTCCTCCCTCAATATACACTCGAACCTATTTCTACAAGGCTTGTAATGTTTCCATGATTCAGGTGTATTTAAAATTTTACATTACAATTGAGCTATGGAACATAGTTTAAAATCTGTCTCCCCATACAAGAGACTATATAACATTAGAACGATTATATTTCCAGTTACAGGTCACAAGGGAAAACATAGTCTAGCTAGTGGTCAAATTTTGTGGAATCTTTTTCACTGTGTTTGTTTATCTATTTAAGAAGTGAAGGTGAAGGTCAAACGAATTAGTTCTAATTAAACAGATAAATAACGAGGTTGATTTAATGGTATTCGAATGAGTTTAGTAGTTAAACAGCTCTGTAAAGATGACCACCGCCAGTGTGCCATTCAAGTTAGTGTTTCTGGCCATTTTATTGGTCCAGTCCTTGGCTGCTTCTGCAAGTACGTAGACTCATTGTACGACTATTAAACCCTTGTAATTTACAAATAATTCTATTAAAATAGCGTCAGAATGTGGGGAAAATGAAACTTTCAACCCTCGAGCCTCCTCGTGTGTGGACCATTGCGTTCAACGACACCAGGGCTGCCCCGGTGGACCCACAAAACCGGCGTGCGAATGCAAAGACGGCTACATTCGCAGAACCTTAGGTGGACCCTGTGTACCTTATTCAGAATGTAGATTTTTATTTCCTCAATAATAATTGAAGAAGCATTTGGTGCTAAAAGGTGCTCACTCAGATTTTTGTAGTTTTGTGGTAATTGCGGCCTTAAAGTTTAATAGTTGGCATTTTTTTTATTAATATAGTTATTAGGGATAGTTATTAGGAATTTCTTTAAAGTAATTTTATTAAAAAAAGTTTTTAAAAATGCAGTACCATTGTTCTCAGAATATTATTTTCTATAGAAATAAGTCTCATTTAAAATAAGAAAGTGTCACTTCCGGTTAAACAGGAAGTGGCAGAAAACAACTGAATATATCAAAAAATGCTATTATAACAATTCCATCAATATACCAAAATTCATTTGTGTATCTTGAAGAGTAAAATAATTATTAAGTGTTCCCTTTGTCCTGTGTCACCGGGTAGATAACGCGTATTTAAATCTCTAGAACCAAAGAACCGAGAGCCATCTGTAGCTAAATCAAAGTACTTTTAACACCGTCTTGCACTACAAATCTTAAAATTTGAAAAAAGCGCGCGAAAAGCTTATTACTGCACAGACTTTGATAAATAAAAAACCCAAATCCACTCCAGCTGAGCACAAGCGACTACCAAACTCGCTTGTCACTTTGACGCACCTTTGTTTACATACGTGTCGAAATTCAAAACAGCACTTCCTAAACCCCCTAAAAATGTCCCGGGAAAAAAACAACGTGTGTATAGTGGTCCTGGGGGACATAGGGCGCAGCCCCAGGATGCAATACCACGCCCTCTCCTTAGGAGAGAAGGGCCATAAGGTGGATATCGTGGGGTACGGAGAGACCGAGCCCATGGGGCCAATTAAAGCCTCCCCCTCGGTTTTTTATCACTACATGTGTCCCGTGCCCCAAGTTCCCTTGAAACTGTTGAATTACGCCTTTAAAACCGTGTTCCAGGCGTTGAATTTGTTGTTTTTGTTGTGCACCATTCGGAGGCCTCAGGTTCTGTTGGTGCAGAACCCTCCGGCCATACCGAGTCTCGGGGTGTGTTGGTTGTTTTGCCGGTAAGGTTTTTGGCCCCCGTTCACGGCTCTTCTTAAACGGTTTTCTCTTAGGATCGTTAGGGCGAAGTTGATAATTGACTGGCACAACTATGCCCACACTATTATGGCCCTAAACCTCTCGAAAGGCCATAAGTTGGTCAAAATAACTGAGAAAGTTGAGGCTTTTTTCGGTATTAGGGCAGATGCGTGCTTCTGCGTCACTAAGGCTATGAAAAAAGACCTTTGGGACAGGTGGAATGTGCAGTAAGGCCCTTCTTAAATTTTTTTAATTGATAATTCATTAGGGTCTTTTTAGGGCTACGGTTTTATATGACAAACCCCCCGAAATCTTTCGAAAGATCTCTCTTAAAGAAAAACATGATTTTTTAATGAAACTTGGGGAAAAATACCCGGAAATCTTAAGCAATGATGGCTCAACAAGGTTTACTGTATCTAAACAGGGGGAGGTTGCTTTAAAACCCGATAGGCCAGGCCTTTTGGTGTCGAGCACAAGCTGGACAGAAGATGAAGACTTCTCAATCCTATTCTCAGCCTTACAAAGTACTTAACCCCCTCTATTTTACTCATTTAATACAAATAAAAAAATTTCAGACTATGAGGACCATTACACCTCCCATAAACTCCCCGACTTAATCTGTTTTATCACCGGCAAGGGCCATTCAAAGCAATTTTACTGCGATAAAATTAAAAATCAACAGTGGCAACATGTCACCGTAATCACCCCCTGGCTTGAGCCAAGCGAATACCCGAAAATAATCGGTATAAAAGCATTTATGGCCATTTCAAATTTAAGATATTGATTTAAATTTTTTTACAGCTTCTGCAGACCTCGGGGTAAGTCTGCACACAAGTTCCAGCGGCCTTGACTTACCCATGAAGGTGGTGGACATGTTCGGATGCTGTTTACCAGTTCTAGCCCACGATTTTAAATGGCAATTATTATTTCTACTTGTGGTCGATTCAAAAGGGTTTACAATTCATTTATTTTAGCTTGAACGAGCTGGCTGTCCATGGGGAGAACAGCTATAGCTTCAGTACAGCTGAGGAGCTATCTGAACAGCTGTTAAGCTGGTTCAGGCAGTTCCCCAATAATCAGGAGCAAAAACTGATAGAGAGTAAGTTCAAAAAGGAGCTGGAAACTTTCCAAACGCTCCGCTGGAAAGAGAACTGGGATCAAGTAGCTTATAGTGCCTTTGAATAAAGTTTTATTTGTTTATTTATTACAAACAGCCTTAAACTACTCCTGGCTCCTCCTCAACTCACTCTCGAAAATGATCGAAGCAACCCTCTCGGCCTCCTCCATCTTCCTCTCCTTCATATAAGGTTTGTATATCCCCCTGTAGCCAATAAACAAGCTCGCAGTCAACCCTACTATCCCTAATATGAGGTATGTAGGATTTCCGGACTTCTGGACGCCTCCGTAGAGCTTATAGGCCCCCTTTTCCAGCATTTTCTCGTACGTCCACCTGGTTTTCAGCTGAGAAATCCGCCTTTTTCGCCCCCTCGAAGATCGGTTTCCAGATGTAGATGCCCCCAAGGACTCCCAGGACAGTCACTAAACCGATTTCGACCCCGTTTAAGTTGCCGAAACGCCTTATTCTCATAGTTTTTATTGGGTTTTGGTGGTTATGTCATGTTTGTTTACGTTCTGGGGCGTGTGGTGACGTAACCTAGAAGCTCGTGCGTGCGCGGAATTTCGTCAACAGATGGCGGCAGGGTCTACAAGTCGCGCTCTCAAGCGGGGAAACCCCGTTATTTTGTGGAAGGATCCGAAATCGAATAAGGGGGCTTAAATAAATGTAAGAAAAATCAATATGGCGCGTGCCTAGGAGTTGTTCAGATGGCGTAAGTATTAAACAAAATGGCGGATGCAAAAATTTTTAGAGTATAACCACTATGATATAACAACCTAAAGGTTAAATGTGATTGATGTTTTGACAACAGATGGCGGGGGAGTCTACAACTCTACATGTTGTATTTATAAACGGGGAAACCCCGTAATTACGTAGATCTAAGGATCCAAAATCGAATAAGGAGTCTATAAGAGGCTTAAATAAATGTAAGAAAAACCTTGTTTTTATTTAGTACTTTAGGGTTATTGGTTTTGATTTCAAAAGATCAATATGGCGCGTGCCTAGGAGTTCTTAAGATGGCGTAAGTATTAAACAAAATGGCGGATGCAAAAGCTTTAGTTCAATTTACAGGCATTTTTGGAGTATAACCACTATGTTATAACATAACCTAAAGGTTTGTAAATGTCATATTTTAAAAACTGGGTTTTTATTTAGTAATTTGGGGTTATTCTTAAAAAAATGGTTATGACTTCAAAAAATCAATATGGCGGATGCCTGGGAGTTGTTAAGATGGCGTAAGTATTAAACAAAATGGCAAATGCGAAAGCTTCAGTTCAATTTACAGGCTTTTTTACAGTATAACCACTATGTTATAACATAACCTAAAGGTTTGTAACTGGCATATTTTAAAAACTAGGTTTTTATTTAGTAATTTGGGGTTATTCTTTAAAAAATGGTTATGACTTCAAAAAATCAATATGGCGGATGCCTGGGAGTTGTTAAGATGGCGTAAGTATTAAACAAAATGGCGAATGCGAAAGCTTTAGTTCATTTTACAGGCATTTTTACAGTATAACCACTATGTTATAACATAACCTAAAGGTTTGTAAATGTCATATTTTAAAAACTAGGTTTTTATTTAGTAATTTGGGGTTATTCTTTAAAAAATGGTTATGACTTCAAAAAATCAATATGGCGGACGCCTGGGAGTTGTTAAGATGGCGTAAGTATTAAACAAAATGGCGGATGCAAAGCTTTAGTTCAATTTACAGGCATTTTTAGAGTATAACCACTATGTTATAACCTAAAGGTTTGTAAATGTCATATTTTAAAAACTGGGTTTTTATTTAGTAATTTGGGGTTATTCTTAGAAAAATGGTTTTGACTTCAAAAAATCAATATGGCGGACGCCTGGGAGTTGTTAAGATGGCGTAAGTATTAAACAAAATGGCGGATGCAAAAGCTTTAATTCAAATTACAGGCATTTTTGAGTATAGCCACTAAGTTATAACATAACCTAGAGGTTTGTAAATGTGATATTTTGGCAACAGATGGTGGGAGGGTCTATATGTTGTTTCTAAACGGGGAAACCCCGTAATCATGTGGGTCTAAGGATCCAAAATCGAATAAGGAGGCTTGAATAAATGTAAGAAAAACTGTGTCCTTATTCAGTATTTTAGGGTTATTTTTGAAAAAATGGTCTTGACTTCAAAAAATCAATATGGCGGATGCCTGGGAGTTGTTAAGATGGCGTAAGCATTAAACAAAATGGCGGATGTAAAAGCTTTAGTTCAATTTACAGGCATTTTTAGAGTATAACCACTATGGTATAACATGACCTAAAGGTTTGTAAATGTCATATTTTAAAAACTGGGTTTTTGTTTTTGTAATTTGGGGTTATTCTTAAAAAAATGGTTTTGACTTCAAAAAGTTAATATGGCGAACGCCTGGGAGTTGTTAAGATGGCGTAAGTATTAAACAAAATGGCGGATGCAAAAGCTTTAGTTCAATTTACAGGCATTTTTAGAGTATAACCACTATGTTATAACATAACCTAAAGGTTTGTAAATGTGATTTTTTGGCAACAGATGGCGGGAGGGTCTTCTAAACGGGGAAACCCCGTAATTATGTGGGTCTAAGGATTCAAAATCGAATAAGGAGGCTTAAATAAATGCAAGAAAGACTGTTCCTATTAGTAATTTATGGTTATTCTTGAAAAAATGGTTTGGACCTCAATATAGCGGATGCCTGGGAGTTGTTAAGATGGCGTAAGTATTAAACAAAATGGCGGATGCAGAAGCTTTAGTTCAATTCCCAGGCACTTTTTAGTATAACATAAAGGTTTGTAAATGTGATATTTTAACAGATGGCGCAGAGTCTACATGTTGCGTTTTCTTACGGGGAAACCCCGTAAGTATGTGGATCTAAGGATCCAAAATTGAATAAGGAGTAGTAATTTAGGGTTCTTCTTGAAAAAAACAATATTTCGGATACCTGGAGGTTAGGATGGCGTAAATATTTAACAAAATGGATGCAAACATTTTTCGAGTATAACCACTATGTTATGACATAACCTAAAGGTTTGTAAATGTGATTGATGTCTTGGCAACAGATGGCGGGAGGGTCTCCATGTTGTTGTTTTCAAAATAACGGGGAAACCCCGTTATTTTGTGGGTCTAAAATGGAACAAGAAGGCTGTAACGGGTTTAAATAAATAAATCATTGCATGAAAAACCGTGTTTTTATTTAGAAATTAAGGATTATTCGGGAAAAAATGATCAACTAATTAACAGATGGCAGGAGTGTCTATATGCCATGGTTTTAAACGGGGAAACCCCGAATTTTGTGGGGTCTAAGGATCCAAAATCGAAAACGAAGGCTGTAAGAGGTTTAAATAAATAAATAAATAACAGTAAGAAAAACTGTGTTTTTAATTATTAATTTAGGATTATTCTTGGAAAAATTATAATCTACAAGTTTGCAAATGTGACGTTTTGGCCACAGATGGTGGTGGTGTCTACATTTTTACGCGGGGAAACTCCTTATTTTGTGGGTCTAAGGATCAACAAAATGGCGGACACAAGGGTCTTTAATTCAATGTACAGGCATTTTTGGTCATAACTCAAAAACCACTTAAGGGATTTTTATGATTTTGTCGACGATAACAGAGGGATGTTCAAGGATGAATTTGGTGTATAAATTATTAGGGTGGAATAGGGATTGGTCCTCTTAGGGCCGCTTTGGTGTTGAACAATTTTTTTTTGTACCCTTAAAGTTTTTTTGGGCATATTTTAAAAACTATTTAACGTACTTAAGTGACTCAAATACGAAGAATTCCTCAAGGAACAATTTGGGGTATAAGAGCCTTTTGTTGGTTAAAAGCTTTTTGACTTAAAGGCATTTTTGTTCATTACTTGACAACCACCCAAGGGATTTCCCTGCCTTATTTTGTATTGTCTAAGGATCCAAAATAGATTAAGAAGGCTGTAAGGGGTTTTAATAAATTAATGATTGTAAAAAAACTGTCACTGCCTAACCAGTTAGTTATACCCTAACCTACAAGTTTGGTAGTGTGAGGTTTCGTTCAAAAGATGGAGTATATCTTGTAATTTCAAACGGCGAAGACCGTTATTCTTTTAAAATGGCGGACACGAGGGTCTTTAATCCAATATACAGGCATTTTTGCTTATAACTTAAATAACACTTGAGGGATTTTTATGGTTTTTTCAACAGTGATAGAGGGATGTTCAAGGATGAACTCGGTGTATAAATTATCAGGGTAGCATAAAAATTTGGAAGGCACCAATTTTTCTTAGTACCATTAAACTTTTTTTTTTGGGATATTTTAAAAACTACTTGAGTACACTTTTGGCTCAAAGACGACGAATTCCTCAAGGAACATTTTAAGGGCACTTTGAGACCATTTCTGTTAATTACATGAGAACCACCGAAGGAATCATTCCGTATAAAAGAGCAGTTTTGCAATAAAAAAATTATTATTTAATACATACGACGTCACGTACATAAACGATATTTACCCAGATAATACCTGAAGAATTTATGGCCCCCGAATTAAGCGAAAAAATCAAAAATTTTGATTATCCGGAACGCGCTTGGCCTTACATAAGCCCAAGTATAATAAAATATTTATTTTACACTTAACAATAAAATTTATGGCAAAAAAAACACCAGTTTGTTGGTTCAGTGCTTAAACAAACTAACGATAACAATATATGAAACTGGGGGAAAAAAAAACCCAAATTACGCGCCAATTTTAAAATTTTTCACACACGAAAAAAAGTCCAGGACCTCTACAAGAACCAGCCTCAATAAATATTTAACTAATATATATATCAAAAAAAAATCATTCGTCTAGGTTAAACAAATTTAATAATGGTGCCATAAATCAGCTTTTTCGCCTTCGGGCTTGTGGGTCACGGAGACATCCCGTGTTGTAATTTTAACCTTTTTACGTCACTCGTTGTCATTGTATATGACAAAAATCGACCCCATGAACTCGGAAACCACCAAAAAGGTCTTCAGGGAGGTGCGTCCGTTGCTCTCCCTCGACCCTTTCGAGGCCAAACGGAGGGTGTTCGCCTTATACAAGGCCTGGTACAGGCATATCCCTTATATACGTAAATATCCTCTCCCCGAATGTCCCCTTTGTCTCTCCTCACTAATGTTTTTTAGTAAAGCATTATGACGTTGAACTCAGTGAGGAGCAATGCAAGAAGAAGCTGAGAGAGCAGTTCAATAAGCACGCGAAGATTAATGATATTCGCGTGATCGATATGCTTGTGATCAAGGTTAGGAGGAATAAAATACTTTAGAGATCCTTACTAATATTTAGGTCCCTTAGGGCCAAATGGACCTTCAAGAGATAGTGGAGAAATGGATCTCCACACGTGGGGTGGGCAGGTTCTTCAAACCTGCCCATGAGGAGGTCAAGACTGACGAATTTCTTAGCAAATTCTTAAGAGGAAAAGAGTAGCTGAGCCCCTGTTTTTTGTAAATTATGCACTCAATTACAAAGCAATAAAGAAGACCCATTATATATAAGAATTACAGTGATATTTACTTAGATGCGTTTATAACAGATGGTACATTATTATCCTGGAATCAGCTACAAATGATGTTAAGGAAAAAGTCTCAATTCTACATTCAAATTATAAAAATTAGACAGACCTTTACAATATTGCTCAGATCTATCCAATGAACATCCAAAGGTTTCCTCTCTTTTGAAATATGAATGTCCAGTGGACGTTTGTTTAAATTCTGGAAAAAGCCCAATGACTCTATAGGATTATGTAATTGTCACAAACTTTGCCAGCCATAAGACCATTAAATAAAATTTTCCACTGGATAGATAATTTGTTGGTGCATAGGGATACGTAAAATAGAAAATTCAATGGATAGTAAACTTTTAGTCAAATAATTACGAAACAAAAAATGGATGGAGGTCCAATAATAACATAAATTTCAGTGCATAAAGTCCGTTGGACGTTCATACAGTTGCAAAACAGGTCCATTAACATTGACTACCTTGGTTCTCATTTTAAACACATCCATTGGGATTGTCCGATGTCCTGTTTCACCAATGACTACTTATTTTTATTGAAACCATAAGATCAAGAATTTCGAGGCGATAAGGACGTCTAATGAATCTAAAAAATTAGGAGTCCAGTGGATTTTAATTTCTGTGGTCCAATGGCTTTTCATATGCTTGAGATTTACCTAGATTCATAGTATGTCCTTCACATTTTTGAAGAAAATACGAACGTCTAATGGATCTATGAAAATAGGAGTTCGCAATGGCATTTTATTAGTATTTGCCCAATGGTTTCTCCTTTTTTTAAGCCATAGAATTAGGAATTGCCTAAATTCATATTGATCAAAATGAAAAGACATCTTTCGACCAGTAATGGATGTTTGATGTACCTAAAAGACTAATGAAACCTGATTCGATAAAGACAATTTAAAATCCATTGACTTGTATAAAATTAGCACCAGGGTATGTCCATAATTAATCTATGGTATGACTCTTCTTTTGAGGATTCAGTTCTTAAACATTTTCTTACGAAATTGCGTCAAAGTTTTGGATAGGTTAGGATTGGAATTTTTTGAATTAATTTTTCCTCTACTTCCCCCTGTAGGTTACCTAACATTTGTTATAATTTCAGTCCGATTCCTTAATTTGCTTCAATAATATCAACGTCGAAGGACGCGTACTCCTAGTCAGTCTTAAAATATTTGCCTCTGTGAAATTGAATCCAAGTTTTCACTAGCTTAGAATTGGAATTTTTTAAAATAATTTTACCTGTGCTTGCCCTTTTAAGTTACCTAATATCTGCTGTAATTTCAGTCCGATTCCTTCATCCGCTTGAATAATATCAACGTCAAACGAGGCCTACCCTTTGTCAGTCTTTAAACATTTGCCTCGGCGAAATTGAGTCCAAGTTTTCATTAGCTTAGTATTGGAATTTTTTTAAATAATTTTACCTCTGCTTGTCCCTATAGGTTATCTAACATCTGCTATAATTTCAGTCCGATTCCTCAATCTGCTTGAATAATATCAACGT
The DNA here is from genome assembly GCF_022605725.1 of Anthonomus grandis grandis. Taxonomy (NCBI): domain Eukaryota; kingdom Metazoa; phylum Arthropoda; class Insecta; order Coleoptera; family Curculionidae; genus Anthonomus; species Anthonomus grandis. Next base: position 3,841,209 of record NC_065564.1, read on the forward strand.
CAAGCGGGGCATACTCCTGGTCAGTCTTTACACATTTGCCTCTGCGAAATTGAGTCCAAGTTTTCACTAGCTTAGGATTGGAATTTTTCAAAATAATTTTACCTCTCCTTGCCCCTGTAGGTTACCTAACACCTGCTGTAATTTCAGTCCGATTCCTTCATCCACTTGGAAAATATCAACGTCAAACGAGGCATACTCCTGGTCAGTCTTTACACATTTGCCTCTACGAAATTGAGTCCAAGGTTTCACTAACTTAGGACTGGATTTTTTTAAAATAATTTTACCTGTGCTTGCCCTTTTAAGTTACCTAATATCTGCTGTAATTTCCGTCTGATTCTTTAATCCGCTTGAATAATATCAACGTCAAACGAGTCATACTCCTGGTCAGTCTTTAAAGATTTGCCTCTGCGAAATTGAGTCCAAAGTTTAACTAGCTTAGGATTGGAATTTTTTAAAATAATTTTAACTCTGCTTGCCCCTGTAGGTTACCTAACACCTGCTGTAATTTCAGTCTGATTCCTTCATCTGCTTGAATAATATCAACGTCAAACGAGGCATACTCCTGGTCAGTCTTTAAACATTTGCCTCTACGAAATTGAGTCCAAGGTTTTACTGCCTTGGGATTGGAATTTTTTTAAATAATTTTACCTCTGCTTACCCCTGTAGGTTACCTAACATCTGCTATAATTTCAGTCCGATTCCTTAATCCGCTTGAATAATATCAACGTTTTTTGCCTCTGGAAATTAAAAATTTAGAAAGTAATAGTCCCTTCAATAGGCTCAGACAACGCTTCAACAATACTTTTTTTTTAATTAATAAATGGTATTGGAGGGAAACTGTGGGAAAAGAAGGGAAGAATTTTTCACTTAGTTTATTTAAGAAAACAGAAAACTTCAACTGCCTGGAAGAAATATTTAACTTCTCGGGGAAAAATTGAAAAAATACTAGTGAAAAGCCATTTTTCACGTGGTTCAATTAAGAAACCAGGAAACTCCAACTGCCTGGACATAAACAATCCCTTCAACTACTTCAGAAGAAAGGCTCTTTATTCTTTCACGACCACTTATAGACTCACCTGTGAAAAACCTGTCCAGGTAAGACGGCTAAGAGTTACCTTACGTCAAACCCGTCAGATTTCCGGCCTAAAAAACAAACTCAAAATTCGCGTCGTAAAATTCCCAGTAAAATCAAAATTCCTAAGTCGAAATGTCCCCGAAAGCCCCCTGCGACGACAAGCCCCTAACGGGTCCCGGGACGCGGTACCGCAACGTCCATTTCCGTAACCGTCCGCACCCGCACCGGTGCGCTAGAAGCTTACCCCCGCGGGGGCCCCAAGAGCCCCGTCTCGCCCAAAAAGCCCCCTCCCAACACTACGAGAACCTGCTGCTCTACTACCTCACCAAACTGAAGAACTTATTCTCCAACACGCACCCCCAACCGGGGGCTAGAGAAAACAGCGCGATCAAACTGAACAAGCTCCATAACGAGGCCGAGGTGAAGGTGCCCCAGCGGCCCACCTCCTGTCAGCACCCCTACCGATACACCTCCAGCAACCCCCCTAGACCGCGGGAGGAAGACGTGCACGCCAAAGTGTACAAAGTGGTGTCGGCTGCCCTCCAATACGGATACGCCAACAACGTCCTCGAGAAAAAGGGCGACTATTTCATGCTAAAGAACCGCCCTTATAATAGTAAACTGCGTAACAGAGCTCCCACTCCGGGCCCCAGGTACTGCGGGAGGTGCTGCAACGTCCACAAACACCTGGAGAGCGAGTTGAGGTGCGGAGGGCCCCAAAGGGGCGGCAGCTCCTGCGACGCGTCTCTGCATTCGATCAGGCAGGGCAAAGTGGAGAAGATGTCGAGTTGTCCAAGACATCCGGGCAGGAGACACTCGGGGTTGAAGGTGAACGTCAACCATTGTCCCCAGTGCAGGGCCCTCGAGAGGAGACTTTAAACTTTATATCTTACGATCAACATCATTGTTATGTCTTGTTATTGTTTGGGCAATAAAGCATTTTTTTAGTTTTTTTTTCTCTTTCTGGGGAGTTTTTGACGCATGACGATGCGCAGTGGGAAACGGTCAACGGAGGCGTGGTTTCGTCCAGGCATTTTTTGGGAGAAATTGATTTATTTATTTTCGCCTTTATTAGTTCTAAAGATATGAAAAATACACTAAAAATAGTGAAAAATTAAACAGAAAATATAATTATTATGAACCATATTTTTAAAATCCACCCTTTGGGAGACAGAGCCCTTAGGATCTTTTTTTAGAGGAAACTTGATATATCTTAGCCCCTAATTGTTACTAAAATATGAAACAAACACTAAGAATAGTAAAATATTAAATAGAAATTATACTCTTAATGAACCATATTTTGGGAACCACTCCTGGGCAGATACAACCCTTAATTCCCATATTTAGAGAAAAATTGATATATCTCAGCCTCTAATTGTCCTTAAAATGTGAAACAAACACTAAAATTAGTAAAATATTAAATAGAAATTATAATTCTAATGAATGATATTTTGGGAGCCACTCCTGGGCAGATACAACCCCTAATGCCCTTATTTAGAGAAAAATTGATATATCTCAGCCCCTAGATGTCCTTAAAATGTGAAACAAACACTAAAAATAGTAAAATATTAAATGGAAATTATAATCCTAATGAAACATATTTTGGGAACAACCCTTGGGCAGATACAACCCTTAATTCCCATATTTAGAGAAAAATTGATATACCTCAGCCCCTAATTGTCCTTAAAATATGAAACAAACACTAAAATTAGTAAAATATTAAATAGAAATTATAATCTTAATGAACGATATTTTGGGAACAATCCCTGGGTAGATACAACCCTTAATTCCCATATTTAGAGAAAAATTGATATATCTCAGCCCCTAGATGTCCATAAAATGTGAAACAAACACTAAAATTAGTAAAATATTAAATAGAAATTTTAATCCTAATGAACCATATTCTGGGAACCACTCCTGGGCAGATACAACCCTTAATTCCTATATTTAGAGAAAAATTGATATATCTCAGCCCCTAATTGTCCTTAAAATGTAAAACAAACACTAAAATTAGTAAAATATTAAATAGAAATTATAATCCTAATGAACCATATTTTGGGAACCACTCCTGGGCAGATACAACCCTTAATTCCCATATTTAGAGAAAAATTGATATATCTCAGCCCCTAGTTGGCCTTAAAATGTGAAATAAACACTAAAAATAGTAAAATTATAAATATAAATTATAATCTTAATCAACCATATTTTGGGAACCACTCCTGGGCAGATACAACCCTTAATTCCCATATTTAGAGAAAAATTTATATATCTCAGCCCCTAATTGTCCTTAAAATATGAAAGGAACACTAAAAATAGTAAAATATTAAATAGAAATTATGCTCTTAATGAACCATATTTTGGGAACCACTCCTGGGCAGATAAAACCCTTAATTCCCTTATTTAGAGAAAAATTGATATATCTCAGCCCCTAATTGTCCCTAAAATGCGAAACAAACACTAAAATTAGTAAAATATTAAATAGAAATTTGAATCCTAATGAACCATATTTTGGGAACCACTCCTGGACAGATACAACCCTTAAGTCCCTTATATAAAGAAAAATTGATATATCTCAGCCCCTAATTGTCCTTAAAATATGAAACAAACACTCAAATTAGTAAAATATTAAATGGAAATTATAATCCTAATGAAACATATTTTGGGAACAACCCTTGGGCAGATACAACCCTTAATTCCCATATTTAGAGAAAAATTGATATACCTCAGCCCCTAATTGTCCTTAAAATATGAAACAAACACTAAAATTAGTAAAATATTAAATAGAAATTATAATCCTAATGAACCATATTTTGGGAACAATCCCTGGGTAGATACAACCTTTAATTCCCATATTTATAGAAAAATTGATATATCTCAGCCCCTAGTTGTCCTTAAAATGTGAAACAAACACTAAAAATAGTAAAATTATAAATATAAATTATAATCTTAATCAACCATATTTTGGGAACCACTCCTGGGCAGATACAACCCTTAATTCCCATATTTAGAGAAAAATTTATATATCTCAGCCCCTAATTATCCTTAAAATATGAAAGGAACACTAAAAATAGTAAAATATTAAATAGAAATTATGCTCTTAATGAACCATATTTTGGGAACCACTCCTGGGCAGATACAACCCTTAATTCCCTTATTTAGAGAAAAATTGATATATCTCAGCCCCTAATTGTCCCTAAAATGCGAAACAAACACTAAAATTAGTAAAATATTAAATAGAAATTTGAATCCTAATGAACCATATTTTGGGAACCACTCCTGGGCAGATACAACCCTTAAGTCCCTTATATAAAGAAAAATTGATATATCTCAGCCCCTAATTGTCCCTAAAATGCGAAACAAACACTAAATTCAGTAAAATATTAAATAGAAATTTGAATCCTAATGAACCATATTTTGGGAACCACTCCTGGGCAGATACAACCCTTAAGTCCCTTATATAAAGAAAAATTGATATATCTCAGCCCCTAATTGTCCCTAAAATGCGAAACAAACACTAAATTCAGTAAAATATTAAATATAAATTTGAATCCTAATGAACCATATTTTGGGAACCACTCCTGGGCAGATACAACCCTTAAGTCCCTTATATAAAGAAAAATTGATATATCTCAGCCCCTAATTGTCCCTAAAATGCGAAACAAATACTAAATTTAGTAAAATATTAAATAGAAATTTGAATCCTAATGAACCATATTTTGGGAACCACTCCTGGGCAGATACAACCCTTAATTCCCATATTTAGAGAAAAATTGATATATCTCAGCCTCTAATTGTCCTTAAAATGTGAAACAAACACTAAAATTAGTAAAATATTAAATAGAAATTATAATCTTAATGAACCATATTTTGGGTACAATCCCTGGGCAGATACAACCCTTAATTCCCATATTTAGAGAAAAATTGATATAGCTCAGCCTCTAATTGTCCATAAAATGTGAAACAAACACTAAAAATAGTAAAATATTAAATAGAAATTATAATCCTAATGAACCATATTTTGGGAACAATCCCTGGGTAGATACAACCCTTAATTCCCATATTTAGAGAAAAATTGATATATCTCAGCCCCTAGATGTCCTTAAAATGTAAAACAAACACTAAAAATAGTAAAATATTAAATAGGAATTATAATCCTAATGAAACATATTTTGGGAACAACCCTTGGGCAGATACAACCCTTAATTCCCATATTTAGAGAAAAATTGATATACCTTAGCCCCTAATTGTCCTTACAATGTGAAACAAACACTAAAATTAGTAAAATATTAAATAGAAATTATAATTTTAATAAACCATATTTTGGGAACAACCCCTAAGCAGATACAACGCTTAATTCCCATATTGAGAGAAAAATTGATATAGCTCAGCCTCTAATTGTCCATAAAATGTGAAACAAACACTAAAAATAGTAAAATATTAAATAGAAATTATAATCCTAATGAACCATATTTTGGGAACAATCCCTGGGTAGATACAACCCTTAATTCCCATATTTAGAGAAAAATTGATATATCTCAGCCCCTAGATGTCCTTAAAATGTGAAACAAACACTAAAATTAGTAAAATATTAAATAGAAATTATAATCGTAATGAACCATATTTTGGGAACCACTCCTGGGCAGATACAACCCTTAAGTCCCTTATATAAAGAAAAATTGATATATCTCAGCCTCTAATTGTCCTTAAAATGTGAAACAAACACTAAAATTAGTAAAATATTAAATAGAAATTATAATTTTAATAAACCATATTTTGGGAACAACCCCTAGGCAGATACAACGCTTAGTTCCCATATTTAGAGAAAAATGCATATATCTTAGCCCCTAATTGTCCTTAAAATGTGAAACAATCACTAAAATTAGTAAAATATTAAATAGAAATTATAATTTCAATAAACTATATTTTGGGAACAACCCCTAGGCAGATACAACGCTTAATTCCCATATTTAGAGAAAAATGCATATATCTTAGCCCCTAATTGTCCTTAAAATGTGAAACAACCACTAAAATTAGTAAAATATTAAATAGAAATTATAATCCTAATGAACCATATTTTGGGAACCACTCCTGGGCAGATACAACCCTTAATTCCCTTATTTAGAGAAAAATTGATATATCTCAGCCCCTAATTGTCCCTAAAATGTGAAACAAACACTAAAATTAGTAAAATATTAAATAGAAATTTGATTCCTAATGAACCATATTTTGGGAACCACTCCTGGGCAGATACAACCCTTAAGTCCCTTATATAAAGAAAAATTGATATATCTCAGCCCCTAATTGTCCTTAAAATATGAAAGAAACCCTAAAAATAGTAAAATATTAAATAGAAATTTTAATCCTAATGAACCATATTTTGGGAACCACTCCTGGGCAGATACAACCCTTAATTCCCTTATATAAAGAAAAATTGATATATCTCAGCCCCTAATTGTCCTTAAAATATGAAACAAACACTAAAATATTAAATAGAAATTATAATACTTATGAACCATATTTTAAGAATCAACCTTTAGGGATATAGAGCCTTTACACCCTTTTTTGTCTGCTTGTTTTCGCAACTATGCATGATGCGCCTTGTTAAACGGTCAGAGGGGCGTGACCTCTACACCGTTGCCGTGTCTCTTATTTTTAATTAAATGATTGCTTGTATGGTTTAATTAGTAAACAAATATGATTTTTTTTTCTGAAAAATTGGAATAATGCGTTCTGGTCGTTGGTTCAGCTGTTTATGGTAGAGTGCGTCCGAAGGCGGAAGTCGAAATTGAATGAATATCTCGTTACGAATAAATTAATGGAAACACACAGACGTTGTATGTTAAATAGCGACGTATAGCAAGTAATTATTGCGAAGATTTAATTCATAAAAACCGAATAAATATATAACGAATCTCAGTGACAAATCCATTTATGCATTTATTGGCGGGCAATTTACGAAATAATTTATTTGCGGCAATAAAGAATGAATTAATCAGCAAGAACGGCTGATAGGCAGCCATTCCCTACTCGAAATAAAAATTTATGAATGAGAACAATAAAAAATTATTACATGTGGCGCTTTTAATTACGGCTAATTATACGATTTACGTCTTATTTTTGGAAAAAATCATTCCCATAGAGTTTTTTCTTTTAAATCGGAGAGAAGGTCCCCCGGGGTTAAATTCCTTCGGCACGCCACTGCTCGCCCTCTAATTAAACGGCGAAAAAATTATATGGGACAAATTGAAATTAATTCGGGTTCCCATGGTCTTTAGACCTTGATGATGATGAGAGAGCGGGATCATCACGCGAACCACCACAAACATTTTTTTTTCAGTCATCTATTCAACCATAATAAAAATCGGCATGTAACATTTCCAAAAACCCGAAATAATATTGACTGTGCAAACAATCGGATAGTTAAAAGCGGAATTTTCCAGTTTATCACGTTTGTTTTTGCAGATTTTTTTCTTAATTAGTTGAGTCATATTTGTATATCTGAGACTACACTAAAATTTTAGTCAAGTAAGCCCAAATCAAGTCTAACAGGAGGCTTTTTTTTGTATCAGAATCTGTGTGTGAGTCAATCAAAGTTGATTTTTCATGGAGAATCAGATTCCCCAAGTGGATTTTCTTTGCTGCAAGATTAGTCTGGACTCTATATTCATTTTTATAATTGCTATTTATATTCCACTTACTTTTCTAATTGAAGATCACAGGTTCTTGTTTGACTATATCTCTGTTCTTAACTACATACAAAACCAGAGAATTTTAATCATGGGTGATTTTAATATCAATGTTAAGGTTCTAGAGCCAACTGGTAGTACTGCATGACTTTTTGGCATTTTCTGATCTGTGTTTAGTGTACAAATTGATCCGATACTTGCTAATCTCTCATGCACTGTTAATGGAGGTGCTTCACTTATTCCGGAGGATGCTTATTATTATTCTATACAATTTAGAGCAGAAACCAATAAGAATTGCAATTTTAAACCAAACCCTCAAAGTCTCAACCACAGAAGGGCTAATTTTCATATATTCATCTGGTTTTCATATTCTCCATGTTACCCCATATAAGTATATGTGTGCTAACAATAGAATAAATTAATTCAGAAAGTCCTAGTTCCTAAGATCATATTGAAAATCCCATAATTCATCGGTCACCTGTAATTTTATCACTGAGGAAGTCATGTTCAATAATAATTCTTCCAAAGAAATCAAATCAAATGAATATTATCCATGAAATCTTCTTCAAGGACTGTTGAATGAAAAGAGTTTTTCAAAATTCTCGTATGAATAGTGAATTAATTTCAATATGGCATATTAACGTCGGAGATCATATTTGATTACATCACCTGTGATTACATTACTGTAAAAGTCATGGTCATTAACCATTCTTCCAAAGACTAGAATAAATTGATGAAGTAATTGATGGAATCTATGGAATATCCGTCATACTGCTAATAAAGTACGAGTATATCAGCTTCAGAATTATTTGAATTTGAAAAATTGATGTAGCGTATAGGGTTTATATAGCACATATTGAAAATTCTATACATCCCGAGAGATTTTGGAAACTTATATAACAAACAAGAAACACATCTAGAATCTCCAATATTTAGAGCTACAATACCAATTGCCTATCTACTGCCTTGCATATTGTGAATGCTTTTGCAATTTTCTTTGGTAGCATCCTGCTTCCCAAAATATTCATATCTATGTATTAAATGATGTGGATATATTATCATCCTTAAATAAAACTAACAAATAAAAAGGCTGCAGGGTTTGACAGTGTGCCTTCATTTCTCCTACGTGATTGTGCTTCTCTGTATACTTTTCAATTTGTCACTACGCACAAGCACTGGTTCAAAATGTCTAGAAACAAACAAAAATTTGCCCTGTCTTCAGTCAGGAGACAGAAATATGGTGCCCAATCTCCATTTTCTCCAATTTTTCTATAAATTCTTTGAGACCTGTATTTATAGCAACCTGTTTCACAAATTAAATATCTTGAAAAGACACCGCATGATGCGCACTGGTAAACGGTCATAAGCCCTGCCTGAAAGGCGTGGCTCTGCTCGTACGCTGTTGCCATTGCGCCATTAATTTCCTTGTTTTTGAATAAGAAGCCTATAGGAAATTGATTGATTATAATATGCATTTTATTGGTATCAGTATTCTCTGTGTCGTGCAAAATTCTACCTGAAAATATTTTTCATGTACGTATCTCAGATGTTGAAGGATCTAATCTGAATTTTTGGGAGTTACGTCAAAAATTAAAAAAATAAATCCTAGTTCAATGGTTTATGGTGATTCCTTGCCCAATAATCGTTCAGATATTGTAGAGCTTTTCGGACATTATTTTTCCTATTTCAAATATTGCAATACACCTGGCACTCCTCAGTCTTATAACTATCTAAACCACCAATCGTGGCTTAGTATATATTACCCCTTTTTCCGTTCCGTTTTATATTTTTGGCAACATTTTTGAATAAACTGTTCATCTTCTCTTTGAAGAAAAATCTGGTTTATCTGGTTAAACCTAACTTATAATAAGAGTTTTTGATGCTTCAGGAGTCTCTGCAAGACAAAATCCGTACATTACTGAAAAAAATGGGGCAGAATGTCAAATTCTTTGGAACACAATAACTCAAATTCGAAACCCTTAAACAAGTTCAAATTTTCGGGACTAAAAGTTCAATGAAGGCTTAAGAGCTGTATGGTTATTGAAGAAGATCGGTATACAGGGAGGGCTGTTAAAAGTCAACAAAAGTTCAGGAAATTTCGTTTTTTTTGTGTGTTTTGTGCGTTCAATGGTCAATTTTAAATCCTCTTAGGACTCTCCGGGATTTAGGACTTTAAACCGAGAAAAGCCTTGGCTTTTGACTGGGTGAATCATCTGTTGCTTTTGGGTAAACTTGAAGGCTTGGGAGTTCATGAACTGCTTCTTCAATGGATCTTTCCAATCATATTCAAAAGTGAAGATTTGGGATTTTGAGTCTTCTAACATATATGTTCCATCAGGCTGCTCGTTTGTCACCTTTTCTCTTTAATTGTTTTGCAAATTACATAGAGAACTGTATGTTTGCAAGCCGGGTATTTTTAAAGTTATTGAACCTACAGAGAAATGTATAGCTTTGCTGGGCGGTCTGATTTGATTTGCATGCATGTAATCTTAATAAATGTTCTATAATTAGCTTTTCAAGTAAGAAAACTAATCTAATATATGATTACACATTAAATGACAACACATGGACCAAAATTGGAAGACCAGGGAGACTTCTTGGTTTTGTTAAACGCATACTTGTGGATTTTAATAGTGTACAATGATTTAAATCTCTATACTGTTCCATTGTATGATTAGTGTTAGACTATGGGTCTTTGGTCTGGTCTCCAAGTTATAAAAGCAAAATTGAAAGAAGTCAAAAATATCTTTTAGGTTTTGTTAAAGCTTGATTCTCCATTGAATTTCATAAACGAGCACAAGAAGTTATTAACAATAACAACTAGACGTATTTGTGTTCTATAAAATCGTAAATTCCTTGACTGATACCCCAGAGATTTTAGGTGTTATTGGATTCTCGGTACCTCAAAGGGTGCTTCGTGTTCACTCTCTTTTGAAGTATCTTCGCCAAGTTTGAATATATGTAATTAAGTCTGTGATTGGTCCAAATTTTTAAAATTATATTATTGGAAATATTCTGTGGCAACTGCGCACTGGTAAACGGTCACAAGCCCTACCTTGAAGGCGTGGCTCTGCTTGTAGGCTGTTGTCGTTGTGACATTTATTTCCTTGCTCTAAATATTCGCTCCTGGGTTTATTAATTTTTGATTCCAATTGGTTTGGCAAGTAATTAGCTTAGAAAAGTGATTCATACATGAAATTATTCTTCATGTTTGCCAGTTATCAAAACATGACTTATTATTAATGTAATTTAAATAACAAAACGAAAAGTGATAATCTCGCGTTCCCTTGGCCCACTAGCGGTGTCTGTATTTATTTTACATATTTTTCACTTGTACAAACTGAAAATTATTGTGTCAATGCGACACAAGAGTCGGGCGTAGGGAACAAACAGAAGCACTTTCGTAATTAAATACGAGCGTTTTCATGGTTTTAATTAATTGAAAAAAAAACGCACACACACATATACATGAACACGCCATTTTTATATAAAAATGCGACGGCGGCGGCACTTTAATTAATTAATACTTTTACGTTAACCGCGAACGAAAATAGATCCTATTCTCGCCTTGTTTGCATTTAATGTTAGATCTTCCATGTGAATTTATTGGGACGTTAAATGGTGGCATTTACCACTCAATTATCAGGTCCACCCAGTTGGAAATCAAGGAAATTAATATCAGAACGGCAACGGCGCATTAACAGAACCACAAGAAATTTTTTTAACACCCTGTACAGTATTTGGTGTACTAGTGACGCATGCTCTCTTTCTTTCTACGAGAAACAAAGTCTGAGATGCTGGTACACAATGTAGCCAAATCGTGCCCAGTACCATTTTCCACCCATAATCGAAGCAACTCGGGCATTCCTCAGTATATTGTTATCGTACCGCCATGGCAGTACCATGTTGTGAAATGTGTCGATAAGAAATGTTGCCTAAATGGTGTTTTAACCGCAATAAACTTTACTAATTTATATAAATAGGTAAGTGACGTGAACCATAAATGTCCAGAGCGATAATAGTAATTAATCCAAATGTCTAATTGTCGGGTTCTCACCAAGATGATGGGGATTTATTGTTTTCAAGAAGTGCTCAATTGATACTGGATCCGGCCGGTTATCGGGCTTTTTGGTGCAACACGTCGAATATTTGCCGATAATCATTTGGATGGTGCGTGGAAAATGTCAATAACGTACGACGTGAATGTGCCCCTTATCGGCCGTAATTAATAAAAATTAATGTTCCCAAATAAAATCTAATTATTTGACGACTTAATACGGGGAAAACAAAAATCAAAATTCCGTTAATCCTGCCTCAATAAAAATCGCAACATTTCTGATTTATCGCGTTGTTTGATGCCGGATTAGAGTTTGTATGATTGAGTGAACATTTACGAAAATTTTAGGGCCAGGGGGATTCTTTGGAGAATTGGGGGAAGCTGGGGTGAAACCGAACCAGTCTGAAGACAGCAGGAATTTTTTAGTATCAAGGCCTCTGGCCACCGCTAAAGCACAATTTTTCTCAATATAATCTTGGGATCATTAGAAATTTTGTAATAAAAACAACCAGAGCAAAAGCACCCGAACAAACCGACCTTCTCCGGTGGCGCTTATCACCTCAAAACCCCCTGACTCATGATCATGATCAGGATGATGATCGCCGCGGTTCCTTATCTCTTGGTGCTACCAAAACAACATTGAACGAACAGGGAAAAAAAATAATAATAATAACGTCAAAAGCACGTGAATCTTCCATCTAAAAGGTAGTCGTCTTGCGTGCCTACGGCCACCACTCTTGCGGCCCCCGTGCGAACTGGTGTACCCATAGCGTATCACCATCAGTACCCCCCAGTACCTTCGTTACTATCACTTGTACCAATTAACATTCTGGGTATACTTAGTCGAGAGTTGGGTATACGCGAGACGGGTCGATTATTGGAAATTTTGTCATTTTTTTTTTATTTCAATTAATTTCTTGCGAAAGTTGTGCCCGCGACAATTATTGTGACTGGGATTAGTGAGGAGGTTTAACGCCGGACCTGCAGGAGTGCCAGATTGGAGGCACCTTTTTGCTAGGTAATTGTTTATTTCCATTATATATACCCTCACCACTTGCATATTTACATTTGTGAACTAGTTTTCGAGACAGTTGGCCTTGATGCGGTCAAAAGCCTGTAAAACATCCATAAACATCATTTCTATTCCTAGTTCTATACTCTCTAGGCTTAAGGTGTTTAAGAAATAATGGTTTTGAGGCGAGTACGTCGGACCTCAGTACACAAAACATCTAGAATTTTCGAAAGTTTTGGTAACACTGGTTTAAGCCTTACAAGTTCTGTAGCATACACTTTTTCTAATATATTGCTTTTTGTTTCATGGGATTATCTTTTCTAGTTTTTGAGATTTTGGACTTTGAAGTAGGTGGACACCTTGCAGGGTAAACATGCTCCTCAAGGATCACTCCACAAAAAATTTAATATTTTCAAAACTGTTGTTTGAATTACTTTGAATATTGAGCAACATTTATCAAGAATGCTCTTGTGAGTGATCCAATTTTTATTTTATATAAATATCTTTACTAGTTTTTGAGATTTTGGACTCTGAAGTGAGTGGTTACTTTGCGGGACAAACATGCTCTTTAGGAATCACTCCACAAAAAATTTAATATTTTCAAAACTGTTGTTTGAATTACTTTGAATATTGAGCAGCATTTATCAAGAATGCTCTTGTGAGTGATCTAATTTTTATTTTATGTGAATATCTTTACTAGTTTTTGAGATTTTGGACTTTGAAGTGAGTTGTTACTTTGCAGGGCAACATGCTCTTTAGGAATCACTCCACAAAAAATGTAATATTTACAGAACGATTATCCGAATTATCTAGAACTTTGAGTATTATATATTAAGAATGCTCTTGTGAATCGTCTAATTTTTACTTCGTGTACATATCTTTTATAGTTTTTAAGATATTGGACTTTGAAGTGAGTGGTAACTTTGCGGGACAAACATGCTCTTTAGGAATCACTCCACAAAAAATTTAATATTTTCAAAACTGTTGCTTGAATTGCTTTGGATATTGAGCAACATTTATCAAAAATGCTCTTGTCAGTGATCTAATTTTTATTTTATGTGAATATCTTTACTAGTTTTTGAGATTTTGGACTTTGAAGTGAGTGGTTACTTTGCAGGGCAAACACGCTCTTCAGGGATCACTCCACAAAAAATTTAATATTTACAAAACTGTTATTTCAATTGCTTTGAACCTTAAGTAACATTTGTCTAAAATGTTCTTGTGAATCACCTAATTTTTATTTTATTTAAATATCTCTTCTAGTTTTTGAGATTTCGGACTTTGAAGTAGGTGGACACCTTGCAGGGCAAACATGCTCTTCAGGAATCACTCCACAAAAAATTTAATATTTACAAAACTGTTATTTCAATTGCTTTGAACCTTAAGTAACATTTGTCTAAAATATTCTTGCGAATCATCTAATTTTTATTTTATTTAAATATCTCTTCTAGTTTTTGAGATTTTGGACTTTGAAGTAGGTGGACACCTTGCAGGGTAAACATGCTCTTCAGGAATCACTCCACAAAAAATTTAATATTTCAAAAACTGTTGTCTGAATTGCTTTGAATATTCAGCAACATTTATCAAGAATGCTCTTGTGAGTGATCTAATTTTTATTTTATATAAATATATTTACTAGTTTTTGAGATTTTGGACTTTAAAGTGAGTGGACACCTCGCAGGCCAAACATGATCTTCGGAGACCACTCTAAAAAAAAATAATATTTTCAAAACTATTACGAATATTGCTTTGAACCTTAAACAATGTTTGTAAAAAACCTTTTTCTGCATGATTTAATTGTTATTTCGTGAAAATACCTCCACAAGTTTTAAAGGTTTAGAGCTGTAAAGTGAGTGGTCACCTTAGAGAACACCACTGCACAAAAACTTCAATATTTCCAAAACTATTGCCTAAACTACTTTAAACCTTGAAGAGCGTTTGCAAAGAATTCGTTTCTGCCTTGTTTGCTTCTACTTTTATGAAAATATTCCAAGTAGTGTTGTAGATTTGGTACTTTGAACTGACTGATCACTGTGCATGTCAAACCTGTTCCTCACTACAAGTTTAATAACTTGAAAATGATTACTTGGACTGCTGGATTTTTTGCCTCATTTGCTTTCATCACTTAGGCATTAAAAAAATTTTAAATTTCTATTTTGTTGATAAGGCTCAACCTTGTATCACTATCACACCAAGACACAAAGAACTAACGGATAAACTTTCTGACCTTTTTCGAACGTTCCTGCATCAGTCGGCGGTGGTTGCTCCGTCCGATCGGTTTAAGTGAGACAATTTTAACTTGATGTAAGTAAAAATAAAAAATTTTCGTAAATTTTTCGTAAATTATAGAAAGCGCAGGAGGTTCGCGATGGTGACATCGAGTAAAAGTTCGAGTAAATTTATAATTAATATACGGTCGTGTATCGGGCATTTTTCAGGGTAATTTTAAATCCATTAAAAATAAATGTACTAACATCGTAAATTTAGAACAAACAGTCTAATAAACAGTATCAAATGTCAATATTGTTAGATAACCAACCTTGGCTATTATGCTACATACCAGAACCAGTTAAGAAACCGATTATGAAAAAAATTAAATTAGTTCTTGGTATATTGATTTCTTTGTAAATGCATTGTGCAAGTTAGAGTTTTTATTTTTATTTGCATTATCTTGTGAGTAAAAGTGAGGGAGGATCATAATTATAAAGTATTATCCATTGAAAGAAACCTGATTGCTTCTATTATAGAGTTTGAATAAATGTTGTTTTTCTCGAGTTATTTGGGGAAATATAAAGTTTTTATATTTGCCATAGACGCTTTGTTTGGTGCCCAATTAAAAAGCTTAATATGATTTTTTTCGAAAAACCTACAGCAAGCGAGTTATTCACGAATTTCCACTTTCGCCAACATTTTCACCCAAAAATTTGAAAAATTAAAAAAAGTTGTCTGACTGAAAAAAAAATTTCTACGTATAGAGTAGCAACAAAGTAACAAAAAAATGTTATGCAAAAAACTTGAATATCCCATAGGGGAGCCATAAAAAAAATATGATAATTCAAAGGGAGTTGCCCATAAAATTTTTCGAAAAAATGGTTTTTATTTTTGTTTAAAAAACCTAAAAGCCTGAGAGCAAAATAATTAAAATAAAAGTTATACGAAATATTAAAATGTATCATTCAGTGAAAGAAAATCTAAGCTAGCTATCATAGTATTCGAGAAAATCTGGAAAAACTAAAAATCATAAATAACAAATTTTCTCAAATTCTATAGGGAAATATATTTTTGCAACGGATACTATAAAAAATGCCCGACTACAAAGCTTTATATGATTTTTTCGAAAAACCAACAAGAAGCGAGTTATTTAGGAATTTCCACTTTCGCCAAAATTATCTCCCAAAAATTCAAAAAATTGTCTGATTTGAAAAATTCTTTTTTCTGTATATAGAGCATCAAAAAACTGTTATACTAAAAACTAGAACATCCCATAGGCGAGCCACCAACTCACCTTACATAAAATTTTCCCTTGTGCAAGGCATTTAAGATGTACCTTCCTTGATATTCCTACAACAAATCCCCTTGAAATTCGCTTATTTTTGTCCGGATCGAAGGTCCAATTCAATTAATTAAATTTTAATATTTAAAAGCGCTTCTTAATGGACGCACTGATATTGAAAACGAGGCTGTGAGAGAATCTCATTTGCTTGTTTTTCGCCATAAACTAACACGCGAATTAATTATAATTAATTATCAAAGTGGCGAACCCATAATTAAGTAACTCTCTCGAATTATGTAATAAATAAATAAATAAATAAATGATAAGTTTAGCATGAAAGTTACGTCATAGGCTGAATTAGTAGATCAAGAGCAAAATGAGGATCCATTTGCTTTTTAATCCGATTTTGTATAGACTGTACGTGATCAGAGTTCATAAATCACCAAACGGACCATTTAGGGTGAGTCTTATGATGTCAGTCGTCGGTTTTTAGACAGAGGTTCACGTGAGCATTAAAATATGGAAGATTTAATCCGAACCTCCTTCTTGGTTAAGCATTTATTGCAAGCACGCAAAAAACCCCTTTTAAGAAAAGAGGTTCTTCTTAAATTCGGTTTTTTTTTTTTTGCACACCTAACAGTGGCTCAGTGGAATAGAAAGTTGACCGCGACTTGTCAATTTCTTAATCCTACCACGTCGTTAGTCAAATTGTGTGATCAGAAATTCTTAATTAAGTCAAGATCCGAGCAGATTTGCCAATACCGCAGTGGCGTGCCTACAATTCAAATAGATACTACTGCTCTTCTGGCGAAGAGGTTATAAGAAGTCCAAATATGGGAGAGTCTAGAAACTGCATAAGATGCCTTAAGGCCGTTGCAAGTTGTCCGCAAATAGACCCCGATTCATTCTAATAAACGTTATTTATAGAACCGAAGACCGGTCGTTGTTTCCTAGTTACTGCGGAAAACGTACGGAGAAGTAGGTTGTGAGGACTTGCCAGTGACTTAATAGGCACTTTTACTGAAATGACTAAAGACTTTTACTCACTTTTGGTGCTTTTTCAATCTCTTCATGCATCGCATGGCGCATTATCGCAACATACCGCTAATGTATTTTCTAATTCGTTGGCCAAATTCTGGTTGCTACACCGTCGTCGTGTTTGCAAGCTCATGCAAATTAATTCCTCGACCGAGCCCCACCACCAGCAGAGAAGAACATCGAACAGAACCAGAAATGTGGTTCCGAGAAGGAAAAAATCTCGACTAGATCGAGGTGGGGCCTTTTTTTTTTCAATTTAATTAATGCCTGAATTAATTTTTTGAAATATGGCTTCAGGTAGTGGTTTTATTTTTTTGAAAACGTTCTCAGAAATTTTGAGTTTGACGAGCGAGTTTTCATGACAGAATGAAGCCACTGAGTAAAGAATATTCATCAATATATCTAAATGATGCTGTTAGATCATAAATAAATGTTTGACACATTGATTGAAGAAGATCTCAAGTTATAAATCTTTTTCTCAAGAAAAGGCCAGGAAGAAACTGAAAAATTATGTCTAAGACTCCTAAATAATTAATTAGTTACAGCAATGCAGAATAGTGTCATATAAGTGGTTTAGTGAAGGTCTCAAGTTAATTGGTCCTTTTGTTCTCAAGATATAAGGGTTTTTTGGAGCAGAATTTGGCAGCAACTTGGAGGTCGGGCTTAAAACCTCATAAAACAAATAAATTAAATTAAATTTTCCTGGCAGTTTTATGCAAGAACCTTCTATCAATCAAATAGCGAAAACCACAAGCTGTTTGGTCATTTTTCCTTTGTGATATGATTTTTTTAAAATAAAAACCCGCAAAATAATTAAAACTGAGTTTAAGCCTTTATAAAAAAATAATTTGGGGTAATTTTTTACAAATATATTATAGCAGAACCTTCTATAAGTCAATTAAAGAAGATCGAAAGTTATTTGGTAATTAAAGGCCAGGAAGAAAGTCAAAAATTGAGTCTAAGACTCATAACTAATTTAATTAGGGCACAGTAATGCAGAATAGTCTCTTATAAGTCATTAAGTGAAAACCCCAAGTTAATTGGTCCTTGCGTTCCTAAAATATGCGGGTTTTTCCAAGGAAAGCCTGGCAAGAACTTGAAGGTTAGTCTTAAAACCGCATAAAACGACTAAATTCTTTTGACCTTTCATTGCAGTCTTATACGAGAACCTTCTATTAGTCAACTAGCGAAGATCACAAGCTGTTTCATCATTTTTCCTTGGAGATATTAAATGAACGAATGAATTGTCGAAACAGTGGGCTGCCAAGGCAGTTGTGCATATAGGTCTCCTGATGGACACGTCATGCCCCACCGGGGGTTACCAGAGCCCAAGGGCCTTAGGGAAACCGATAAGACTCTCTGATCTGAAGGACTTAAAGTCGCTCGGAACCGTGAAAGTGTTACCTAAGTATTTGAACCTGGCGCGCGTGAGTGCTGGGCACTCCCCGACTACATGGTCAACGGTTTCATCCTCCTCACAGTACCTTCGGCATTCCGGGTTGTGCGCAATACCGATAGTATGAAGCTGGCTTCTTAAGTGCCAGTGACCAGTTAAAAGACCTGTCACTAGCCGAATTTCGCGTCTTTTTAGGCGTAGTAGGCTTTTGGTGAGACAGGCAGAGGGCCCACCTATGTGCGCTTTGGCCTGTCTCATACCAGGGGACTCAGTCCATCTTCGGTGAGTTCACTTGTCCAGCAGACCCTTCATTGACGCGACCGCAACGCATTTGGCGATACCAACTATGCGTTCCGGCCCTATCGGATTCAAAAATTTATAAAAGAATAAACTGTGTTAAATTTTTACGGATTTATTCAATCATAGCCTTGCCAAAACCACTATAACTTACCGAGTTTAAGAGATAGCAGCATGTTTCATGCACTAAATCGTTTTATAAGCATGCTGTTGTGAAAGAATTATTACAGTCCTTAAAGTATTTGCTGAGTTATCCTCAAACATTACTTGTGTCCTAAGGAGCCGAATTTTTACGGTTTTGATTGTTAATATCATTTTCGAAGACGAAACTACTGGCTACTAAATGCAAGTTATATCATACTCCTAACTCATTAGAATCAAAAGATATCAAGTAATTATTCCAGGTTGGTGCTCCTTTGTATAAACTAATAATAATTTTTCCTTTGAGTTATGATTGTTTTCTCAAGAAAGCCTCCAGAAATTGTGTCCAAAACTCATAATTCATTTATTTAGGTCAAATTTTCTTTACACCGATGCCGAATAGTGCCATACAAGTGATTTAATAAAGATCCGAAGTTCATTGGTCCTTTTTTCGCATTTTTCTGAGCAAACTTTGGTAGAAACTTGGAGGTCGGGCTTAAAACCCCATAAAACAAATAAATTAAGTTGAGTTTTCATTGCAGTTTTATGCAAGAACCTTCTATCAATCAAATAGCAAAAACCGCAAGCTGTTTGGTCAATTTTCCTTTGAGTTATGTTTTTTTTTCTCAATAAAGGGTCAAAAATTTAGTTAATAACTTACAAATAACTAAATTCAGTCGAATTTTCACCTTAATTTCATAGGAGATATGTTTTAACTCAAATAAATAAGATCATAAGTTGCTTAGTAATTTTTTCATTAAAAAATATTTTTTTCCCTGGAAATTTATTCAAAGTTTCCCAAAAAATCTATGAAAGAACATTGTTTAAGTCTAACGAAAAGAGCCACGAATTGTTTGCTCATTTTCGCCTTTATATGCCAAATATTCAATTTTTCTAGAGAAAAGTGCGTCAAAGACTTGGAGGTGAAACTTAAAACCTTATAAAACACCTGAATCATTTAGTTTTTCCCCCTGTACATTATAGTGGAAACTTCTATAAGCCACATAAAAAAAACCGCAAGTAATTTGGTAATTTTACCATCACTCTGTATAATTTTTAAATTTTATGTGAAAGTTCTTTTGCCTTGGAGCTCATACATGTAAAGTCAGATTTCTCAGGAACCGCTAGCGCTAATGCAATGAAATAAATTGCAAAATATTAAAAAAACAATTCCTCGTCAATCTAGTGACTCGATCTCCTGTAAACCGATTCGTTCCACAACAATACGGTTTTCAATCAATTTCTGTATCCAGATCGATCGAGAACAAGACAGAAAGTGCATTTAAGTGAATTCCTACGGTAATTTTCCATTAATATTTTAATTAATTTATTAGTGTACGGGCGCCCCCTCACTTTTTTTGTTTACCAACATTGGCGCTGCCTTGTTGGGTCAACGCTCGATTACCCAATCCAAAACGAAATGCCTTGCTTTATTAAAATTAACGATCCGACGGAAATTTTCCCAATTTGAATAATTATTGACGTGCTACATAAGGCTTTAGAAATCTTTGTAAAATCAACGGTGTGTTTAAAAGCTTTTAAGGTTAAGGTGGCGTTGGTGAGGAGGGGGTCAGAAAAAATTCCTTCTGATGACACAGCTTGAGCAGCGAATAAAAAAATATATGGAGTACTGCATTTTTGTTCCAAATTAATTAAAGGCCAGTCAGCCAATGACGCAATATCAACGCAACGCAGTGGGAACAATTAAAATTATTACATGCGTAACCTCTTAATAACACAAAAACCGAGTTAGTCAATCGGCGATACCCAAGAAAGCCCCTGTTGATGGGTCAACATCTTCAACAGATGACGCATAAATATTATTAATTAAAATTGTTGACTCGCTTGCGTCACAATTGAGCGTTTATATAAACAAAAATGCAGATTAACGAACTGTTATTGCTCGATTAATATAACAACAAAATGTCTGGCTTGGACGTCGGATAATTTAATTTTTCTTTAAAAATAATTATTGCAATTTTGGTGCAACGTACAATTTTTCCGATAATTTTAACGATTTGAAAGTATTGATTTGGACAGTGCGAAGTCCATCATAAACCATTAAAGCGCCTTATATAAACGTGCAATTATGTATATTACTCATGATATATGGCGTTATGTGTCTCTTGATGGGTGGGCAATGGTTAAAATTAAATTGCAACTCGAGGAGGATTGGGAAAAAATAGATGAAGGTCAGTTTTAAAGGTTATTACAACCTAGTTTTTTTACTAATTTCAAAGCACCTCATCATAAGGACATAAAAGTCCTATACATATATTAGAGCAGAACCTTTTATAAACGAATTAGAGAAGACCGCAAGTTATTTGGACAATTTGCCTTTGAGTTTGATGATTTGTTTTCTTAAGGGAAAAAGCCTAAAAGTCATAAGTAATTTAAAGAAGGTTTCAAGTTAGTTGATCCCTCTGTTGTTAAGATATAAGGGTTTTGGGAAGAAACTCTGACAGGAGCTTAGAGGTCAGGCTTAAAAACCCATAAAACAATAAAATTAAAGTGCGTTTTCAATCTAGTTTTATACAAAAAGCTTCTATCAGTCAAATAGCGAAAACCACAAACTGTTTGGTCCTTTCTCCTTTGAGTAATGATTTTTTTCTCAAGAAAAGGCTAATAAAAATCATTCTTTCGTATGTCGTTTGAAACTGGGCATTTAAACAAACAAACATTAGTAATGAGAACAATTTTCATGCAGTGATCATGTTTAAGATTAACCTCCCTCTAAGGAAACAGCAATTACATTAAAAGAACGTAATTTTCTCATCTAAAAACTGAGGAGGTTTAATTAAAACCCCTGGTATTGAACATGTGGCTCGAAACCGAGAGTTTAATAAACAATGAATGATTATCCACATAACAGAATTTCCTATTGTCGGCCGCTCGTTATTTAGGATCGTCTGGCGGTCATCCAGCTCGATCCAGTTCGATCCGCGGTAATTAAAACGGGAAAAAATTAATTTTTTGTTCATGGAGGGATGGGCCGGCGCGATCGTCGTTGTTTTCCCCGGTTTATTTTTGTCACAACGCGTTGGTCGTCCGTCGAAATCGGTGGTACGTTCACTCACACGCATCGGTTTTTTCAGACAGAGCTTTATAGCGGTGTGCCCTTTTCATTTTATAGAGTGCTGCTCTTCTCGGCGCTAAATTTCATGCATTTAAGCAGAACGCTCCGAAGGAAAAAACAGCGACGTGTCAAGTTTCGATTTTTGGAAATATTTTGCGAAGGTAGGCCAACTTTCAGTTTTTAACCCCTTTCCAAGCAGTTTTTTCAGGTTTAACAGCAACCTCCCTTCAGAATTTTATTCAAGAAGGTGCTCTTGTTCTTACTTTGCATGCTCGCTGTGTTTACCTGTATTTTAAGCATTACCTCCATTAAATTTTATTTTTTTAAAGGGCAGTGAAATAGAAATAAATTTATTTTAAGTAGGAGATTTCATTAACGTAAAATTTTGTTCTAAAAGTGGTCGAGTGACCGTGATCGTGGTAACTTTTCACTATTTTCTACGAAAATCCCTTGGAAACTTAACACTCTTGTGAAAAATCAAAAACAAAAACAACTTCGCCAAGATTAAAGCACACAAGATCTACAAAACCGATAAAATTCATTTGGCACCGGCTTCAATAGGAAATTTTCCATTTTTTCTTGGCAACCCGTGTACATATCTTAAAAGCACGGGCGCTTGTATTTTAATAAGCCTGGGCAATCACGTGAAAATCAATTATCTATCTCGATATCGCGTAATAATCGACCTTCCTCGGCTCACACATGCATGAAACCCATGAAATCCGAAAACGAATCCTCGTGTTTCGACTTCTTTCTACGCTCTGCAAACGTTCTTCTTGGCAGGTTTTCAGGAAATCTGGTATTTTTAGCCGTAAGACCGCTTAGAATAACGCACCTCCTCTTTGTCCCAGATGTGCGCTTTTCAAAAACCGAAATTATTATGTTAAAAAAAATGATACGTACACATACACCATCGAAGGTCTTCGCCATTATTATATTGTCGACCTGAATTCTCTAATTGCGTTCAATTGGCTTGTGTGCGTGTAGTTTTAATGGGCGATAATGATTAAAAAAAAAAGTAAAATCCGGGAAAAAATTCCAGACAATGATGACAAAAGCCTTAATAAAGCGCCTCTAAATTGCTTTAATCAAGAAAATTAAGCTGCGTGCCATCATCGCTCGACGGAGTCGACTCGCTTGATGCTAAATTTGCCAACAAAACACTTAAGCTTAATGGGATGTTGTGCCAAGAAAAATAATTTAGTTATTGTCACTGTATGTATGTGGATTTTTGTTGTTTGTCTGGGGTCCGAAGCCATTGCATAGTTTTCTCAAGTACTTGGAGTAGTTTCTCATTTATTCCAGGCAGTTGAGGCTTCTGCTTATTTATTTTAAGCCATTTTTTAGTTTCCCAAGCAGTTGAAGTAAATTCCCATTTATTCCAGGCAGTTAAAGCCTCTTGATAGTCTCTTATAAGTCATTTAGTGAAGTAGGAAGTTAATTAGGCCTTTTATTCTTAAGATATAAGGGTTTTCAGGAGCAAAGTTTGCAGCAACTTGGAGGTCGGGCTTAAAACCCCATAAAACAACTAAATTAAGTTGAGTTTTCATCGCTCATGACAGGGCCTTTTGCCACTCAAATAACGAAAACCACAAGTGTTTGAACATTTTTCCTCTGAGTTATGATTTTTTCCCCAATAATAGGCTAGGAAAAAGTTCAGTTAAAAACCCATAAATAACTAAATTCAGTGGAACTTTTACGGCAGAATATTTTGTAAGTTAAATATAAAAGACCACGAGTTGCTTAGTGATTTTTCCTTTAAGATATCATGTTTTTTCCAAAGAAACCTTTGAAAAATTCAATTGAAAAACTTCAATCAAGTGAAGAAAGTACCTCCGTGAAGTCATATAGAGAGAACCACAAGTTGTTTGCTCATTTTTCCTTTAAAATATTCAGTTTTTTTAGAGAAAAGTGCGACAAAAAATGGAGGTGAAGCTTAAAAGCCCGTAAAACACCTCAATCAATTAGTTTTTTTCTTTGCACATCATATTAGAACCTTCTATAAACCATAACGTTTCATAATTTTGCGATCACCACGTATAATTTTTAACTTTTATGTGAACGTTCCTTTGCCTCGAAGTTCATACATTTAAAATCCGATTTTTCAGGAACCACTAGCGCTAAAGCAATGAAATAAATTGCAAAATGTTCAGAAAATAATTCCTCACAAATCTAGTAACTTGATCTCCTGTAAGCCGACTCGTTTTGAATTTAAAATGAAGAAGTTAAAGCAATTTCTCTATTTATTCCAGGCAGTAGAAACCTCTGGCTATTTATCTTAGGCTCTTGAAGCCATTTCATAGTTTTCTCAAGTAATTGAGGTAATTCTAACGAATTACGCCAAAGAATGAGTTTCTTCCAAGTAGTTGATGGACCTTCCTAATATCCTCAGGCAGTTGAAATAATATTTCATTTCTTTCAGTCAATTAAGTCCTTTTTCAGTTCATCCACAGTTGAAAGCTTTCTATTTATATTAGTGATTCAAACACACCAGGCAACTACCGATTTACGATACCGATTAGGCAACGACCATTATTCACTTTTAACCCGTTAAAGCCATTTCTTAGTTTTCTCAAGCAGTCTGAAGTATTTTTTTATTTATTCGAGGCATTTGAAGCCTTTGGCTATTAATTTTAAGCCATTTAAAGTATTTCTTAACTCTATGGAAAGATCTAAGGGTCTGTCAGTTAATACTTCTTGAGATCCACACTTAATTTTCCAAAAAAAGTGAAGAAAAAGTTGATACAGTAAACAAACAATAAAGAAATTAAAGAAACGCATGAGAAGCTTAACAACTCTTAAGGAAAAACTCGAATAAATTCAAAAATAACGTGCGTAAAGCGACGCTTTGTATGTTGCCAGATATATTAGGAATAATTGATTAAACCACCTCATATCCTACATATTGTCTGATTATCCAGAGATTCTCACGCCTCCACGTGATTTATTGGTAGCAAATTTGAACGGCCAAAGAATTCTGATGAAAAACTAAAGAGAGAGCTTAAGTTAACTCAGGAAATCAGCGAAACCACATTAACAAAGTTCTGTCAGCTCTTTATCACTCCTTAAATATGATAATCTTCGGCACTTGTTGCCTTACTTCAGGCATTCGACACCCACTGTCTCATTTTTCATGTAAAATAATTATTGCTCGGTTAATTGCTACCATTTTACTGTGCCTAAAGGTTCATTTTACCGTGAAATAAAAATTCGTGGACACCCTATAATTAGGGAACCCTTTAGTGAATTTTAATATGAGCGCGTTTGGTTAAGGCGCCCTCCTACCCATCGTTTTATGAGTTTTTACGCAGTTTTATTACTGGATCCCATACAATGGATATTTTATCGTAAAATCAATGTTTTTTTCTCTAATAAAACTGACTTTCTTTGTTCATTTAACCACGTTACATGTAATATTCCCTAGGCGCAACACGCGTCAACCGAGAACAATAATTACCAGAAACTATTAGTTATAATAAAAGGCATTTATTGGCAATTAAATCGGCATTTAAATATTGCATTGTAATAATAATAATAACTAATTTCGTTTTTCTGTTTTGTTCCAGGTAGGTTAACCGTAAACGATACCACGTCACCGTAAGTACAAGGGGGATTTTATCGGGAACTTACATGTAGGACTGAGATTCGTTTGTTCCTCGTTATCTTTTAAAAAAATCATGAATTATTACCCTAATTAATTAAAAAATTTAATCCAGGGTTAAGCCGGATATCTGATTAATCCGCGTTATTATTAATTGTGTGGCGATTCAAGCCTGAGGGTTCTGATTTGCCTAAACCGAGACCTCAGATTATAATATATCAGATTTATTGTTTGGACTATGGAGCTTTTTTAAGTGGGTTCGCAGACACCAAGATCACCAGATTCATCTCCAATTGATTTATTTTTAATGTATGTTCACCTGTCGGGTAACGGTTTGCGGTATAAATATACAATTAGCGATGGTAGTGCCAGGCAACTATATTAGAAAAGCGGACATATTTGTTTAATTTAGTTGAATATTATAATTTTTATTAGGAAAAACCATTTTTTCACACCTTTCTATGGAAAATTGGCCTTTTTGTCATTAGACTTTCCTCTTTCCTTTTTAAAGATCTATACATTGCACAAAAAAAAATTTTGAAATGAGTTAACTTTTGCAAATTTTATTAATTAATATAATTGGTGGGAGTGACATATATTTTATTATTCTGGCTCTCCTAAGGGAAATTGAAATTTTTCTTATGAAGCTTTTAGGTCTCTTTAATTAAGCTTAACATGTCGGAAAATCCGTTTTCAATTTGGTCCAATTTTAGTGATGTTTCTTCATATTGCGCTGTTTAAAATAATTTTCCTCACTCTCCTATGAAAAATGGAACTTTTTGTCATTAGGGTTTCCTCTTCCCTTTTAATTGCTCTATAAGTTACAAAAAAAAATTTTAAAATCGGCGAATTTTTGCTAATTTTACTAACTAATATAACTAGTGGGAGCGACATATAATATCTAATTGTGGCCCTCCTATGGGAAATAAATTTTTTCTTTATAAGACTTTTTTGCTTCTTTTTTGATCCTCTTTATGCTAAGAGAAAGAAATTTTAAGTGGGCCAACTTCTCCAAACCTTTGGAATCTTTTTACACACCCTTATGGGAACTCTCCATTATTACTACATTCGCCTTCGATCCTAAATGAACAAACTTTGACTGTCCTTTCCTCGACTGCCAGTTAATCCGCTCGACTACAGATTTCTCTCGTAAAACCCATTACGATTTTATTTTTTACAATTTTATTTATCGCCGAGGCAATTTGTGCAATTGTATTAGAAACTGACGCAAAAATTATTGTTATAATACGTCGGTTACAACACCGTGTTGTTATTAAACAACCGTGGGGAAATCGGAGCTTATCAAGTGCAGGAAGTGCGAGCCTTTGGTGGGTGGGGGGTAGGGAGGGCGAAGGGGAGAGGGGGCTAAATTAATTAATTCAGCACATTCTTTTTTTTTTGCCATAAACTAAACATCAATGGAGCCATTATATGTTAATTAGAAAAGATTTATGTCTTTAAAAACACCAGTGGCGTGCCACAATTAAAACAGCCAATCAAAGGAAGATCCTGGTGATTTTTCCGTTACAGCACTGGACTTGTATAGAATATTCTACATTTCCTGTGAAAAACTGGCAGTGTATACTTACGGGTTGCACAGCATGCATCTTACGTAATTACCCATTTTTTTCTTAACGTATCATTAATATAATAGACCAATTACACACGAAGGAAGTGCTTTTCTCTCCAGTTAAATCCGAACCGTGCAAGTGTAGTTTAATTTTTTCAATTTGACAGGTTTGTCACTTGTCAAATGCACCCAGTTAGGGCCGCACTCGACCAATTATCCACCTGAGCGGCTATAATTTCATGCACGTCGTTTTATTCGCAAAATTTAGACGCTCACGATCGGAAAAACAATGAAAGCAGTTAATTTTAATTTGTATTTTATAATATTTTTACGATTTTTTTGTTCTTAATGTTGGTAAATAACGCGGGCTCGTGATGTGGCATTAATGAGTCAAAAGCGGTCCTTGATAATTATCGGCGACTATTGGCAGGTTGTTCCAGTGCGAATGATGATATAAACACTGCGATTTTTCTTAATTTTTAAAAAGAAATATCCACTTTTCGCGAGTTAAAAATGGCCAAAGAGGGTAGTTTGTTCGATAAGCGGTTTTCCCTGCAGTTTCCCGAGCCCCTTAAGCTCCAACAGAGGCAACGCAGGATGTCTGTGAGGAGTTTTTATTGGGTGATGGTGAACCCTTTGGTAAATATGCTTTTTGCATTCAATTTTTAGCTAAGGAGCCTTGCACTACCATTTGTCATTCGCACCACTACCATACGACAGGTGATAATACGTTTATACTTTAAAGAAAAATATTTTCGCCCATGATATGAAAAAGTTGACTGATTTTAAATTTAATTTTTGCAATGCATAGAGCATCAAAAAATAGAAAAGAAAGTCCCATAGTGAAAATTTCTATCTGCTATAGGGGAGTCAGAATGAGTGATCATATGTCGCTCCTTCAAAGTATATTAGTTAGGAAAATTGGCGAAAGTGGACTATTTAAAAATTTTTTTTGTAACTTATAAGGAATTAAAAAGCGAAAAAGAAAGTCTTATACCAAAATGTTTAATTTTGCATAGAACAGTAAGAAAAATTGATTTTTCATCGAATTTATGCAAGAAAATTTGACCAAAGTACAAAACCTTTTTTCTCACATACTAGTTGTAGTAGTAGTAGTAAGGATGAGCGAGCTAGAGCTCATCAAATAGCCCTAAAAGTAAGAGTATCTCAATAAAAGCTTGCAATTCTAGTCCAGATCTTCTCATTGGAAAGTCGTAGCTTCAAAAATGTTCCTTCTCAAGCGACCCCACCTATCGCAAATTCCTAATGTGTTGTATGAAATTCCTCCCCTATACAGCAATTTGGACAGAGCGGACTTTCTCTTATACCAAGAAGGTGTAGATGCCTGTTTATGCAGTTATACTCAGTTAGAATTCCCTGTAAGTATTTGATCCCTTGTCGATTCTTTGTCGGAGTTGTCACGATCTGGTATCATCTTCTTGGGCTGTCTACATCCTTCTGACCTTCTCCAATTCTTCCTTGTTTTTTACTGAGGGGCTAATGGAACGTTGTCTTGCTAGTTCGTCATCTCGTTCATTGCCTTGGTATCCTGAGACTTACCTCAGTCTCACTTCCTTGAGTGTTGCCAGTCTTTACAATGTGTCTCTATACTCCTGGACTAGTGCATGACTATCAGAATAGATACAAATCCCCTCGTTACCTTCAAATGCTTACGGTGTGTTTGCTGCTTTAAGTATAGCAAACACCTTGTGCTTGGAAAACTGGTTCTCTGAAAAAAGGATTCTCCTGTGTTCATTTCCATCCTGTACACTCTAGTCCTGGCTTACTTGGTGCTTTCCATCCATGTACCAGACCTGAAGACCGTTTAGCTCCTTGATTTAGCGCGTTTTCACGTACTAACCTTAATAAAACTAACTCAATTGCAATATATGTCTCGCCCACCGAGTATATTAGTAACGAACATAGACAAAAGTAGCCCGATTTCAAAAATTCTTCTCTGCAACGTATAGGGCTTCGAGCGAGGAAAAACAGAGTCTAATAAGAAAACTGTCGATTTTCCACGTCCGATTTGATCGTCGCATTTTTTGTCTTGTTTTTCAAGATGAGTCAGGAAAAGGCGGCGGTTGACGACCACCACCACCACCACAAAAAGAAGTTTTCGATCGAGATTCCGGAAATTTTAAAACCGATCGAACGGAACTACTCGGTGCGCAGTTTCCTGTATTGGAACATCGTCGACGATGCGGTAATTATTTGGCTGTTGTTGCTGCGCGCGCTGCATTTTCTTGCCTGGCCTTTTTTTTATTTTTTTGAATTTATTTAAAGGATTGGCATGTGTGTGATTTTTTTTTTGAAACTAACAAATGCATGTAAAATCCCCCCCGAAAAAAAAATTAGATATTTAAATCCACGCCACCACGACGACTAATAAAGGAAAAAATTAGTTCCCATATTAGCCGGGTATTATATCAAGTGTCGGAAACGTACCATTATGTATTTCCGTACCATCGGGTACCCAAGGTCGATGGTACTCACACCGTGGTTGCCAAATTAAGGGAGAAACATTGAGGTGCTCAGTGACATTTGCAAATTGATGGCTCCGCACCTTTATGAATATCAGTTATTAAATGAATGGCGTCAAATCACACTGGAATGCTTTGGGATGATTATGTAACCGTCAATGCACGTTTGGTTTAATTAAAATATTGCTTAAATCATTGGGCACCATTCACATAAATTATCCTATTTATTTTTCCAGTGAAAAAGCATTATTTTCTTTGGATTGTAAGGAGTGAAAGGTGAACAAGTTCTTCAGGAGATAAAGCTTGAAGTAAAAAACAAAAAAGATTAATTGTAAATATTTCCATGACTCATGAAGGAGCTAGAATAACAGGTTATATGTTTCTCCTATAAGAATTATATTAGTTAATAAAAGTGGAAATGTTTCTTTTGCAATATGTAAAGAATCAAAAAAGAAAAAAGAAATGCTTATCCTAAAAGGGAGAATTCGCCTTAGGAGAGGGAAAAGATCAATTTATGTTGGAAAATATAAAGAAAAAACAAAAAATATATTTACCTATAAATTAGGCTTAATACGAGAAAAACAAATACCTAATAGAAAAATTTTTTATCTCCCATAGGGGAGCCAGGATAAAAGATTATATGTCGGTCCACAAGAATTAGATAAGTTAGAAAATTAGCAAAAGTTGCCCGATTTAAATTTTTTTTTTTGGCAACATATAAATAATTAAAAAAGGAAAAATAAACTCTTATAGCAAAAAATCCCGTTTCCCATAGAAGACTGGGAAAAATACATTTCCAGCGGAAAGTACGCATTAAAAAGACGTAAAATGTCCCGTGTTGTATTAAAACTAAAAATATTATATAAAACAATCACTTTTATATAAGAATTATGTTAATATGTACCTAACAGATCTATTTTTGATATATCAAACATAATATGCCGTAAATTCATCAGTGTAGGACAAGTTCACGGTGTTATTTACTGCCATCCAAGGATATTTTTGGTAAAACAGTGGTGTCAGGTGGCGCAACAAAAACTCCTTAATTATTTGTTAAGGATAAACCTGATATTTACCCAAAAAGCCTTCTACGGTGACAATTTAAAATTTATCACCAGAATTTTGCGAGAAAACAAACACAAACGCCTGCTTCTCACCGTGTTTATTGTGGGATCATAAAACAATCGACTGGAAAAACAATGTGAGTCGTCACATTTCCAAAATCCCTCAAAAATCACTGCTTATCTCATCGTTCAGCCAGTCGTTCGCTGATCGAATTCGCAGTAACATATTCAAACCCCCTCGAACCCCCGTCTCGCGCCCTCTAGTGAACAGTTTTTAATGAGATCAAGGCACCGCAAAGGCGAATCTTTAGTTCACGCCTTGTTGGTGCTCGTCTTTGGTACAATCTCAGGTAAATTTCTTTCAGTCGAAATGTGGCGGAACTACGCTAGATTTTTCATTTGCTTTTTCACCCCCAACGTTTGCATGTCCGGGGCTTGTTTTTTCAAATTTTTTGCTCACGACAGGGTTGTTTCGTACGTGAGTATATATGGCCCACCCTATACTGCCACCCTATACTGCCACCCCTAATTAGGATATATGAATTATTTTTTTTGGAATTTTTAGATAGAGGAGGGTGAGAACCGCGGTGCAGAGATGACCGCGGGGCTCGACGCCAACAGCGCCACCACCAACGGCGCGGCCGGCAAGAAAAACGACGATGGGGTGTTCACCGTGTCAGTTACCGGAGCATATGAAAATGAAGGATTCAAGGTAAAAGGTTTTCTGGTGATGGGTGAACGTTTGTGATTTTTTTTGTGTAAATTTTAAGGGTGACGGCACCGGAAATGCCCCTCACAAGCCCCCCAGGGAGCTCACCGACGAGGAGGCCTCCCAGCAGGGCAAATTCAAAATGTCCACCAAAGAAAAATGGCGGATATTGAAGAACGTCACTGCGATCAGTTGCGCGTTCATGATTCAATTCACTGCGTTCCAGGTGAATTTCCAAAATCTTAACAACGAGTTTGTTACCATTTTTATCTCATGCCTTTTAGGGAACTGCCAACTTACAGTCTAGTATTAACGCCAAAGACGGTTTAGGAACCCTATCACTTAGCTCGATATTCGCCGCACTAGTGGTCTCATGTATATTCGTACCCTCATTCCTTATTAAAAGGCTCACAGTTAAATGGACGCTCTGTATATCCATGCTCTGTTACGCCCCTTACATCGCCTCGCAGTTCTACCCCAAGTAAGTCCACCCCAAGGGTGTAAACTCAGCTCGGAGTACCAATGGGAGGGTCGTTTTAGGTTCTACACCCTGATACCTTGCGGGATCATCGTGGGCATCGGCGCTGCGCCCATGTGGGCGTCCAAGGCCACCTATTTGACCCAAGTGGCGGGCGTCTATGCCAAATTGACGGATCAGGCGGTGGACGCCATCATTGTCCGGTTCTTCGGGTTCTTCTTCTTGGCCTGGCAAACCGCCGAGCTCTGGGGAAATTTGATTTCTTCGCTCGGTAAGTTCGTTATCGTTAATGCCAGTTAAATTGGGGCTTAATGGTTGGATTTTTCATGCATAAACACCATCGATTTCGTTTTCAGTTCTGAGCAACCCTCACGGATCAGACTCGGGACACCCGACGGACTATAGCAAATGCGGCGCCAACTTCTGCTCCTCGATAAGTAACAGCGAGGGCGACGAGGGCGTGGCCAAGAACGAACTTTACACCATCATGGGCATCTATTTGGCATGCATCATCGTCGCAGTCATCCTCATAGTCCTATTGGTCGACCCACTGTCCAGGTAAGAAGACCTCGGTGTCCTTTTTTGCCCCATTGCATATTCAAGTAACTCAGCCACTCACAAACGCCCAGCCCAAGTCTGGGACCCCACCGCAATTTTTTTTTCAAACTTGTACTTTTTTAATTGTGATTATTAGACACGTTACGCAACCCCACAGGAGAGAGACAAATAGCTGTAATTAGCGGCGGATCTCCGATAAACAATGGGCGAATTTCGACCTTCAGAATTACCGTATATCTTCGATGGTACCGTTTCATGGCTGGCTAGATCGCACCGGGTACAAATATGTTTTGTTTTTTTTTTATCTACCAAGAACCTGTTCGATGGTTAGATCATTTTTCAGCCACGGTACCCGGCCTTTGTTGGTATCCACTTGATTGAAGGATGCGGTCGGTTCTTTTGTTGCTTCTTTGCAAATAAATGGTCATGGATTCTTCTTTAAAATGAGCTTTAAATCGTCAAAATCGGCTTATAAATAAGAAAGTTATTGCTGGTTTTATTGCCTGGACATATAAAAATATATAGCCCAATAAAACCTTTAGTAACTTGGGTATTCCTTAAGCAATTGAAATGCAAATAAAATAGGTGCTTAGCAGAAATATCCTATTTTTAATTACATTTTAATATACCCAAATCCGTGTAAAAGCAAAAAAGTTACAAAGGAATTAGCTGCCTGGACACCTGGCCCCAACCTAATAGGCCCCAATTAAATTATTCATAACTTCCGTATTTGCCGGCCGATTTTAATGCAATAAAAACCATTATTTATAAGAATTAATTCCCTACTTGGAATTTTCTTGCATCATCCTCTGACAACTTAATTAAAGCCTAATTTATAAATAAACTGGAAAAAATCACATTAATTAATAAAGAACTCAGATCCGGCTCGGGGTTTGTTCTCGTCATTAGGTAACTGTTTGTTTAAATGTTCATTAAAGCAAATCAAATATTTGCGTTCGAGTGTTTTTCAAACATAACCGCATATAGAAGCTTAAAGGACGGAAATCCATAAATGTTTTCGCACAAAAATCTCAGATCAAGAACCACGTTATTATAAATAATCAATTAATTAATTAGATTTGACTGTATTAGTCGGGAGGTCAAGAACAAGGCTTGTTTTGATTTAAAAAAAATTTTTGTTATTTATTGACATTATCCCTTCCCCCCTTCCCCCTTCTCTCGTTAAAGGTCAAGTACAGTTTTAATGCGGAAACCCTGATTGAAATAGACGTGACCCAAGTTAGCCCCAGGTCAAACCGCTAATCGTCGATCATTTTTAACGTCAGCTTAAGTGTCCATTAACTTGAGAGGTTGGTAAACATAATTTAAGGGTGAAAACCACATTAAGGCTATTTTTAGGTCAATTAATTAGCCTAAGAGATAATTAGCGGCCAGGGCTACGGCCTAAGGATTTCCACTTTTTTTTTCGGCGATTACTTCTCTTGCCGCATTCTTCAGGTGCGCGTGGTCTCTTGACGTCAAACCGCACCCTAAAACCTTCTTTTCCCCCCTTAAAAAAAAACACCGATAAAACAAGAACATTTGGCTTAAGATGGCGTTTAGGCGTTGGTTCATGCCCCCAAATAAACCGAGTGTTGTAGATAAACCGGTCGGTTAAAACCAGATTCGAGCAACGACGCCAAACAATGAGGAAGAGAAAATGCCCGTTTCAAGATAAAAACCGACGAGGCAATTTAGATAGTAACTGAAACAAACATATATAGATTTCTTAATGGTTTTTGCGATAAATCGATCGGCCGGGGGGTCTTCTTTGTGTTCGGATTTAGGTCTTACGTCATTTTGTTGTTATTAGCTTAAAGATCGATATTTTTTGCGGCAAACACTTTTTATTCCACTTGAATCGGATGAAAAATAAGAAAGATATGAGGTATTTAGCTGGGATTTATGCACTTGCAGCAGGTGTCCCGCTAGTTAATTTTCTTGTAGCTTTTGTGTTTTTAGCCCGATTTTAATCATTTAAATTTTAAATTATTATGTGTTGTTTCTGTTAACTCTTGGCTTTTGTTTCATGCCAATTGACTCGTAAACATAAAAGATATAGACGACTTTCTTGGTGTTTCATATTTTAGGTTTTAACTAGCCCTTACATTAACGGTTATTTTCTTATTTAAAAACCGATTTTCCCCATTTAAAAAGTGATGGCCTGGAAAATATGTTTCCTAAGCACTACTGAACAAATAATTCTAGTTGCATGCAAAGTGTCCTAGCAGTAAAAACACTTATAAATCCATTCATTATTAACCGATTTCGATTATTGTTGGTTCATTTTAAGCAAGTACAGTGCCCTAATAAACCTATTTAAATAAACAAGAAAAGGGCAAATTTATAATTAAGCACCAGACAGCGTTAACTGATCATTAACGATGTGAGAGGATTTTGACTTCGCCTTAATTGCTTGGAAAAAAAGCACACACTAGATACCAGAGAATCATGCCAAATTTATACAATATCCGCTTAAATGTCCTGGCAGTAAAAACAGCCAATACTCCCCAGATCATTGACCGATTTTGATTGTTTAAATTTTAAAGTGTTATATGACGCTTCTGTTAACTCCTGGCTGTTGTTTCATGCCAATTGACCAATAAACGTGAAAGTTATATACGTTTCTTTCTTAAGTCATATTTTGGGATTTAATAGGCTCTGATATTGACGATTATTTTCTTATTTAAAGGCCGATTTTGCCCATTTAAAAAGTGACGACCAGGAAAATATATTTCTTAACCACTATTGATCAAATAATTCCAGTTGCGTGTAAAAAAATAAACTTACAAGCTGAAATTTCATGCAAAGTGTCCTGGAAGTAAAAACAGCCATAGCTCCCTTAATTATTAACCGATTTCGATCATTTTTGGTTCATTTTAAACAGGTACAGTACCCTAATAAACCTATTTAATAACTCATTTATTTAATGCAAATAAACAAGAAAAAAAAACCAAGAGTAAATTCATAATTAAGCACAAGACAACGTGAACTGATTGGCCATCAACGATGTGAGAGGATTTTGACTTCGCCTTAATTGCTTGGACAAATAGAATACACTGAACATCATAGAATAATGCCGAAGTTATACAATATCCGCTGAAGTGTCCTGGCAGTAAAAACAGCCATAGCTCCCTTAATTATTAACCGATTTTAATAGTTTTTGGTTCATTTTAAACAGAAACAGTGCCCTAACAAACCTATTCAAGAACTTATCTGTGTAATGCAAATAAACAAGAAAAAACCCAACATAATTAGGCACCAGACAGCGTAAACTGATTGGCCACTAACGATGTGAGAGGATTTTGACTTCGCCTTAATTGCTTGGCGAAAAAAAAAACCTCACACTGAACACCATAGAAACAGTAAATCATGCCGAAGTTATAAAATATCCGCTGAGCGTATTCAGATGGAATGTTTGCATAAGAAATGATAATTTAAAATGGCAGAAACGCCACGCCCTATACACGATTCCTTTCTATATATATATAAACAGTTTCCTTTGCCCATGACGGTTCGATGCATCAAACCGTCGCGTTAATGTAATTTTGGTTTTTCGTCTTCTTCGACTTCTAGGAAATGATAACACCTGCTTAAGTATATTTCGTTAATCACCTTGATAATTTTAAGAAGGCGCCAGACGGCAGGAATTTCTTCTTCTCCGCTCGCCTTTTGTAGGTCACCGATTAACAGTTAAGACACCCGAGGATTTAATTATTGCCATAAATCTTCGATAACTGCGCGTTTACTTTATCGAATATTGGAAAGTTCTTTTATTTATAGAACTGTTAAGCATAACTTAATTTTCTTTAGGTATGGTGAAAAACAACGTAGGAACAGTGCGGCGGACCTCACCGGTATCCAACTGCTCAGCGCCACCTTTATTCAACTGAAGAAACCTTACCAGCAGCTGCTCATCCCGATTACCATCTACATCGGCGTGGAGCAGGCCTTTATCGCGGCCGATTTCACGCAGTCGTACGTGTCCTGCGCTTTGGGTAAGTGCGCACCGGATCGACGCACCGGTCACATTTAAAATAACGGACTTTTCGCAGGTGTCCAGAATGTCGGATTCGTCATGATCTGTTTCGGCGTAGTGAACGCCATCTGCAGTTTACTCTTCGGTAGCGTCATGAAGTACGTGGGACGTGTCCCGATTATTATTTTGGGCGTGTCCGTGCACGCCGGCATCCAGATCTTCTTGTTGTTATGGGGTCCGCATCCCACCAACCCCTTGCTGTTCTTTATGGCCTCAGGGTTGTGGGGGGTGGGCGACGCCGTCTGGCAGACCCAAATAAACGGTGAGTGTTCTTTTTTGTTTTGGCGAGGGTCCAGGTAACTAATTCGGCCATAGATTCCTCCCTTTTTATGCGAATTTGGTGACTTATAAACACAAACGTTTCTCTTTATCTCCAAAATACGGTTGCTACTTAAAAAAAATTAATAACACCAATAAAAATCGGAAACAATACAAGTAATCAAGGGTACAGAGACAATGCGCTCGTAAAAACGCCATAAAAGTGCGAAAATAAGCTTGGTGAGTCACCAGCTGGCTTGGTTTTTCGTTTTTTTTTTAATTAGAAAAAAAAATGAAAATAATTTTTTTAACAGGTTTATATGGCGCCCTCTTCAGGCGAAACAAGGAGGCCGCCTTCTCCAACTATCGCCTGTGGGAATCCGTCGGTTTCGTGGTCGCCTTCGCTTACTCCACCCAGTTATGTACTAGGGTCAAACTCTACGTCCAGTTGGCCATTTTGCTCATCGGTACGTCCATCGTTGTCCAGTCTCCGTTTTGGGATTAATTCAATTTTCTTTTTGAAAAGGTTTCCTGCTGTACTGCGCTGTTGAGATCCACCATATGCGCAAGATAAGGAGGCAAAAGGAGAAGGAAAGAAGGGCGGCCGAATTGGCGGCCAAGCAACAGGCCGCCGCCGAACTCGAACCCGAAACCACCGACGACGAGAAGGATGATATCGATGACGAGATTATCGTTACGCATTTGTAGACGGTTGATGTTTTTTTTTTTTTAAAAGGTAAGCAAGCGTCCAGAAAGCTAATAAGATTCTCTTGCAGGAAGTTTTTATTTCAGTCAAATCGGTTGAAAATTGCCAAAGTTATCCACGATTTTTGGGTGTCCCGAGGATAAACTTTGCTATAACTCAAGCACTTTAAATGTGATTTTCGTGATTTAAGATTTATTGGAAAGCTGACATTTGTCTCTTGAATCTGTTTCTTCTTTCGCGCAATTTGCTTAATATTTAACAAAGGTATCGAAGTTAATAGATATCTGCCTGTCTAGGTAGTAGATGTGCCCAGGCAATAAAAATAGCTATTCCAAGAATATTATCTAGACAGTTTTCGACATTCAAAATCACCTGGAATACTGACTATCTTCTCTTTAATTTGATACTTATTTAATCCTAAATAGTTTAGAATTAATAAAGGCTAATAAGATTCCCTTGAGGATACATTTTGCTATAACTCAAGCAACCTAAGTGAGATTTTTATAATTTAAGATGCATTGGAAAGCTGACATTTGTTTCTTTAATCTATTTTTGTTTGAGGCAATTTGCTTAATATTTAGCAAAGCTATCGCGGTTTAAAGACATTTACTTGTTTGGGTAGGAGATGTTCAGGCAATTATAGTAGGTATTCCAAGCAAATTAGGAAAACTGAGTGCCTTCTCTTTAATTTGCTTTTTATTTGAGCCCAAATAGTTAAGAATTGACAAAGTTATAGAGGGCTAATAAGATTTTCTTGCAGAAGGTTTTTATTTCAGCCAAATCGGTTGAAAATTGCCAAAGTGATCCACGATTGTTGGGTGTCCCTAGGATAAACTTTGCTATAACTTAAGCATTTGAAGTGCGATTTGTATGACTTAAAATTTACTAGAAAGCTGTAATTTTTCTCTTAAATTTGTTTTTTATTTAAGGCAAGTTGCTTAATATTTAACAAAGTTATCGAGGTTTAAAGACATTTGCTTGTTTACGTGGTTGTTTAGATATGTCCAGGCAACTAAAATAATTATTTCAAGAAAATTATCTGAACGATTTTCAAGATTCAAAGTGACTATCCTCCCTTTAATTTCCTTGTTATTTGAGCCTTAACGGTTAAGAATCAACATAGTTGTCAACCAGTTGTGTCCAGATAACTAATTCACTTATAACTCCCTTATTTCGCAACCGATTTTAGTCATTTAAACTTTGATTATTAGGAGATAGTTGCCACTAATTATTTATTATAAACCTTCATGGAAATCGTAATTCTATTTTGACATAGTCAGCGCAATGTACTATCAACTTTTCATATTTTAGCCCTATTAGAGACCGTCATATTTTCCCTTTAATTCGCTTTTTATTTCAGACAAACCCGATTAGAAATAAGACAATTACGAGTGGTTTTATATGAAGCTTCTCAAAAAGAGTATATAAATATGTCTAGAAAATAAGACCCGCTGTAACTGTCTTATTTTCAAACCAATTTTCATGATTTAAAGTTATTTGAAATTACCTCTATTTTCTCTAAAGAAATCTTTAACCTCCAACCAATCTTTCACCTGCTTACCAGAGGTTTCTTATTTAAAAATATACAACTTTTACTATCAATTCTTCCATGTTATAAGCAAGTATCCAGGAGGTTAAGAAGAATTGCAGGAAGTTTTTATTTCAGCCCAATCGGTAGAAAATTGCCATAGTTATCCATGATTTTTGGGTGTACCGAGGATAAACTTTGCTATAACTTAAGCATTTTAAGTACCATTTATATGACTTAAAATTTATGAAAAAGCCGTAGCTTTTCTCGTCAATCTGTTTTTTATTTGAGGAAATTTGCTTAATATTTACCAAAGTTATCGAGGTTCAGAGACATCTGCTTGCTTAGATGTGTCCAGGCAATGAAAATAGTTATTCCAAGAAAACTATTTAAGCGATTTTCGAGATTTAAAATCTCCTGGAAAACTGACTACCTTCCCTTTAATTTGCTTCATATTTTAGCCCAAATAGTTAAGAATCAGCAAAGCTAGCAGCTGCTGTGTCCAGATAACTAATTCCCTTATTTCCCAACCGATTTTAGTCATTTAAGCTGCATTGAAAAGACGATTTCTTCGGCTACTAACCAAGTAAGAACTTGCAGGCATTCCATAAAAGGCTTCTCACGTATCTGCAGCATGGAATCGTCGTCTGGGACCAGTGGTCGAAGCACAAAAGCGCCGAAGTCGCCGTCATTATCGTAGATAAAAAAAAATATGATTTTAATTAAACGTAGATTCGATGTAATAAAATCAGTATTTTTCGTTTGGTAGTATATTAATTTAGTTAAGTGCGGGCCTGTTATTTTGGCTGCTAATATGTAAATATATGTCCTTAGTAGTTATATGTAAGAGGAACATACGTCCAAAAAAACATAAAAAAAAATAATGGAAATCATGTAGTGGATACCGCAAAATATATAAGATTTATCACTAAGCTGTCTGTGATGCTACAAGGAATTTACTAAAGGTTGTCCCGTGCCATTTTGTCCGGTAAATAAGAATTTCAAAACAGAACATGGATCCGATAAACAGTGATAAAATCTCCGTTGTTATTTATGTAAACATATTTTATTTCCTGATTATAATATTATTATTATTGTTATATTGATATTATTATTATTATTGTACATACAGAAAAAAAAAACACATTTTAATTGTAAGTAGCTTAATTAAGGATCCGCCACTCATCATGCAACACTGTAAATTGATTATTATTATTAATATTATTATAAACATTGTCAAGTAACTCAGTATTTTTAGGGCAATACTGTGTAATTAATAAAGTAAATATTTCGAAAAAGTGTGTTATTATTATGTTATTTAAATGTTCTGGGATATTTTTATCACATTTTACTTTTTATTTCAGCTCAATCGGTTAAGAAACGAGAAAGTTACAAGCATTTTAGTAAGATCCCTAAAGGTGTCCAGGAAGTAAGAATTGCTGTAGCTTCGTTATTTCGTAACCGATTGTGATCATTTAAACTTTGATTATTAGGGGGTAGTTACCGCTAATTTTTTGTTATAAATTATTGTAGCTTATATTTGCATTGCCCAGTAAATTGTGTACGAAATAGGTTTTGATATATTCAACGCAATCAAATTTGAAGCCTATTAGAAGAAATGATGTTTTCCCTTTAATTTGCGGTTTATTTGAGACAAATCTGCTCAGAAATAAGAAAGTTACAAGTGATTTTATATGCAGCTTCTCAAACAGATCCTGTAAATGTGTCCAGGAAGTTAAAATCGCTGTAACTGTCGTATTTATCAACCGATTTTCATGATTTTAAATCTCTTAAAATTGTCCTTGGATTCTAAAGATAGCTCTAACCTTCAAGCTAAATTTTTACTCACCTAGTGTCTCACCTTCACACCAAAGGGTCCTTGCTAAAAAATCTTTAACCTCCATCACCAATTCTACCACGTTATTGATTAGAGGGAGGAAAGCGAGGTGTGCTAGTATGAACCCTTTACACCAGAGGTCCTCTAGAAGTAGCCTTCGTACGTTTTACGATAGATGGTGCTAACTCTTGAATCTCGATCGAATTTCCTATATTATTGGCTAGTGGAAGGTACCCTTGTGCAATACTGTGTAATTAATAAAATAAATATTTCAAATTAGTGTGTTAGTTTGATTGTGGGTGATATTATTATATTATTTAAACGTTCTGGGATATTTTCCCAAAAATTCGCTTTTTATTTCAGCTCAATCGGTTAAAAAACAAGAAAGTTACAAGCTTTCTAATAAGATGCTTAAAGGTATCCAGGAAATAAGAAATAGGTTTTAATATACTCAGCAGAATTTGCAACCAAGTTTTTATATCTAAGCCTTATAAAAGGCCAAGAGATTTTCCCTTTAATTCGCTTTTTATTTGAGATAAATCCGATCAGAAATAAAATAGTTGCAAGTGATTTTATATGCAGCTTCTCAAACAGATCCTGTTAAAAATGTCCAAGTAGTTAAAATCGCTGTAACTTTCCTATTTTCCAACTGATTGTGATCATTTAAACTTTGATTATTAGTGGATAAATGTCACTAATTTTCTATTATAAACCTTCATGGAAATCGCGGTTTTTTAACTTATATTTGTATTTTTATCTCAGCCAATTGTCTAGGAAATAGGTTTTGATATACTTAGCAGAATTTGCAACCTAGTTGTCACATTTAAGCCCTATAAAAGGCCAGGATATTTTCCCTTTAATTCGCTTTTTATTTGAGACAAATCCGATCAGAAATAAGAAAGTTACAAGTGATTTTATATGCAGCTTCTCAAACAATTCCTGTAAATGTGTCCAGGTAGTTAAAATCGCTGTAACTTTCTTAATTTCCAACCGATTTTCATGATTCAAACCCTCTTTAAATTGTCCCCACATTCTAAAGATATCTTTAACCTTCAAACTTATCTAGTGTTTCCCCTTCACCCCAGAGGTCCTTTAAAAGTAACCTCCCTCCGATATACGATGGATGGTGTCAAAGCGCATATGTTTCTCACCTCCCCATCAGGCGGCGACATTTCAAAGAGAAAACTCTTGAACCTCGATCGAATTTCCGATATTATTGGCCAGCGTGAGGCTCCTTAGTGCATCACCTTCACACCAGAGGTCTTTTAAAAGTAACCTCCGTT
This sequence comes from Anthonomus grandis grandis, assembly GCF_022605725.1. Lineage (NCBI taxonomy): Eukaryota > Metazoa > Arthropoda > Insecta > Coleoptera > Curculionidae > Anthonomus > Anthonomus grandis. The sequence goes on from NC_065564.1 coordinate 3,883,594, forward strand.
CGTTTTACGATAGATGGTGCCAAAGCGCATGCGTTTCTCACCGAACGACGAGAATTCTTGAACCAACCGAATATTGATGTTAATGTTTTTTAAGCCAGAGGGCAGCACACGTCCCAACCGAAGGCGCCTTCCGAAATCCAGTTTGAACAAAACCGATAATTTGAAAATTTCAGCTGCTTTTCAGCAGGATCTCGTAGGAGTTTCGGTCCGGCAGGCTCCGTTGTCGCATGCTCCCGCGTCTTGTTCCCTCACATAACCTCAATTTAGCCTCAAAAATATTTAGAGCCGAAACAAATATCTATTAAGTGCGCGCCTCTCACTCTCACTTGCCCCCCTCTCGCCATCGGTCGGTTATTTTGGTTTTATTGTTCCCCAGGTGTTTTTTTGTTTATTTCCCCCAAAACTGATTTGTGAGGAGGATCTTTCCTGCTGAGTGGTGACTCTCGAAGGAAACAGGTGAGGTAATGAGGAGCGTGGCTCCTTAAAGTTTGGCGTAAACTATCCAGGCTTTCAGTCAGTCATAAATTACAAAGCGGGCTATTTTTAAAGTTTAAGAGTTTTTAAGGAACATCTGGCTCACATGCTGCCAGAGCAGCTCTTGAAAGCCAATTTTCTTTTTTTTTATGTGAAATAGTCTGAATTAAAATTCTATTTTTATACAGGTCAAAAAATAAAAAAAAATCTTGCAAAAGAAGCTTAAATGATGAGAATCGGTTGAAGGGCGACAAAGTTATGACCGTTTTAACTACCTGGACACCCTTCTTTATTACCTTATAAGGTACCTTCGCTGCAACTTGATTATTCCTTAACCTATTAAGCTGAAATAAAAATTGTCTCATAGAGGGAACATTGGGGATTATTCAGCATAACCATTCCACTAGAACCTACTCCACAAACAGTTACAAAAGGCAGCCACTCAACCGCAATTGTCGCACTTCCGACTCTTTCAAATCCACCATTTGTAACAATACGGGATTTTTTTCACGTATGGGTGAGCCTAACGCGGTCCGCTGGTCTTTTGAAGTTCATTGTCACGTGATCAGAGGGTCAAAAAATCATCTGCATCTATGAGCCTAAGAAAAAGCCCCCACTATAAGAAAATAAAAATAAATAATAACGTAATGGTGCATCGAACCGAACGGCGTTGCATGTTGTGAAAGACCGGATGGACCTGCAGCTGTGCTGTAGGTAGTAGTACCAGAAAATAGAGTTTCGATTGATAGAGATGGTCCGTTCTCCCCAGATTCCAATGGTGTTTAAATAATGATAATCGGTCGAGGAATGTCAAAGTTATGGCTGTTTTAATCGGCTGGACACTGTTTAAGACATCACAGAAAATGCCTATAATTTCCCTATTTCCCAACCGATTTAGCTGCAATAAAATAAGTTCATAAATTATAAATCTTCGGCTCGAAGGACCAAAAGGGTCTTCTTCTCGCTTCGATCTCGTTCCTCGTCTTCTTGTTTGGTTCGTTCAACCATCAGAGATAAAAGACGAGACCATTCTTGAAAAATGGTGGTCAAGGCCGATGTAGAGACCGAGATTAGGGACCCTAAGCTTTCGATTTTCGATGCCACCGTATAGAAATGACTGAATAATAACTCGGTCCGTCGCCGCAACAGGAAATTTCATTATAAGAGATAAGATAAGTCGGTTTGCTCTTTCGTGACTTATCAATACACTTGGTTTATATGCATTAGAACGGAACAAAGAGAAAATGTGATTTTTGCTCCCTGCTAGTGTAACAAAGGAGGTTCTTTAATCTGGGACACGCGCTAGCGTCGGTTACAAAGTCCCATATTTTCTATTTAGGGTTTTTAATGAAAAACCCCGGGGTTTCTTCACTGTAGCTCCCTATCGGTGGAAAAAGTGACCTTTCTCGCCCCCAATAAGGGCTCGACGTAACAACTTTCGAAATGAAACCGAGGGAACTTTTTACTCGGAAGCCGTATGTGCAGAGAGGGAATAATAATAAAAGGAAATGCAATTTTCCATTTGTCGGTTTTCTGGGGTTAAAGAGTTTCTTTTTTTATTGGGTTTATCTCGTTACTTGCACGGAACAATCTAATTTTGCCTCTCTTTTATGATAGGATTATTTATACTAAGTATATAGGGCAATTTAGGGAAAACTCTGCTATTTAAGGCAGTTTGAATCGACAAAATCGCTAAAGAGTATGAAGAGAAATATAGAAAAAAACCTTCTTTCCATAGCTTTTTAAATCAAGAAAATCCGTTGAGAAATAAGCAAGTTATGGGAATTTTTACCCACGGGACACCTACTTAATTCTTCATAAAATCAGCCGTAACTTTGTTACTCCTTAACCGATTTAGCTCGAATTAAAAAACAAGTTATAAGGATTATTCCAACGGGTCCTAAATATTAAATTTTGGCTCAGAACTTTTAAATGAATTCCCTGGAAGCTTCATCGCAAATGCCTATAACTTTGCTACTACTACAACAAATTGGTTGGAAGTAAATTGTCCTCCCTCTACTTGTGGCCTATAAAACCTTTTGTGCTAATAACTAAAACCCATTCAAACTGAATTAAAAAAAATTCGTTAACGGTATCTGTCGTACCGAATAGAAAGCCATATATTGCACTCATGCAATGAATTATGCAGTTCCCATTGTAGATACCTATCCGCTCGATCGGATAGATAACAGTTTCTTTTAATGACCCTCTGTCTTGTAAATTTATGTTTTGTTTAAGTCCCAAAAGAAAACAATATCACTGCAGGAAATAGACGATTACAGTCCGGCAGCTGCCTGCTAACTGAACACCTGGTCTAACACTGTTATTATTATTATAAACGGGAAATACAAACAAATTAGGGTGGGTTAGGTGTGCACTCGTGTCTGACCGCTTTTTTTCTCCTGAAAATGCTGAATATTCGCTTCGTAATTTTCACGCACAGCTGCAAGCAAGGAGCGCTAATGACGCTGAAATGCTCTTGCGAAATTATACGGTATCAGCGGTTTCGTTATAGGTTTTAGGGCGTGCCTTGAGGACGAAAAGGTCGAGTTATCATGCACGCACTCACTCTTTGTATATTTGGACTTTGAGGCAAATGTTTGCTCCGCAGTTTGGTTTTTATTTGAGGCAAATCGGTTGAGAAGTAAGCGAGTTTGTGCCTTATGAAAAATGGGTTTGATATTACAGGTGTCCAAGGGACAAATTTGCATGTATTGTAAATATTTAAACTTTGTTGGGAAGCCCAATGTTTTTACTTCAATGTTTTGCTCATACAAGCCAAATCGGTTAAAAAATAAGAAAGTTACAAGCGTTTTACTAGAAGAGGTCTGAAGAGCAAACTTGTAGGTGTCCGGATAGTTAAAATCTCCATAACTTCTTTATTTATTAAGCGATTTTCGTGCTCTTAAGTGCCTTAAGACACACAATTGTGCCACTTGACAACTGTTACGATTTTTTTGGAAATGTATGGTCACAATCGGAGTTTCGTCGGTCTGATCCGCAGGTGTACGACCCGCTTAGGGCCGCCCAAATCGAACAACTTTTTATGATCACAAGAATGAGGCGGTCGTGATGCAATTTCGAGTGCAACGCACTCACCTCGATCACCTGCTCTCGGTGACCGTTTCGAGATTCCGAAAAAAAAAAATATTTAAAGTGAACTCGGATCGGAAAATAATCAAAAACTTGACAGGCGATCCCCGTTGACAGCTGATTTGTTTGCTTTGGCATCGAAATAGGCGGCGGATCCTTTCGTTACAATTCATCAAGGAGGCTATTTCGGTCGCGCACAATATTACTCAATAATTTTTTTTCAATAACCAGGTAGCCAGGTTAAAAATATCCCACCTACCACCGGCCCCGCTTGTCCTCTAACGTTCGGCATATTTAAATTAAGTTCGAATCTGCTGCTCGTTGAATTTTAAATGGCGCCCGCAGGAAGTTAACAATTGTTTTTCCGTCGTAACTGATCGATGAATTTTGAATTTTAATACATACGGACGGCCCGTTGAACGAACTCGTTCCGAAAAGGGTCAAACTCTTACCCAAATTCGTTAGTAAATAGATTTCCCAGAACGATGTACAGGAATCAACATTTTTCCAGTTTAAAACATTTTTCATTCCACCCCACTCCGATAAAAACAAAAAAATTAGTCCCTCATTTGACCCATTTGTCATACACACAAACCGTTCAGTCCTCCGTCCGACTATCGAGCATTAAAGCCATAAATCTCTTATTTATTGGTGGATTTCAATCATTTAACAGTCCCTGTATAAAAAAACATTTCCTTGTTGCTGGTCAAAAAAATTGTCAAATCAGCGAAAACTGATTCAATACATTGCGAAACCTTGCACCGCTAATAATACCGCAGCGATCGTAATTCAAACCCCATCAGAGTGCAACGTACTAGAGATTGCGTGGACCTTGAGTGCCATAGGGCAAAGAACTTCTTGCTATGTACTTAGGTTACAGAAATAGAGTCGTGTTGTATGTACATGCCTTTTTTATAGCAAGAAATTGGCCCAAGATTTGATTTGATTTATATAAGGCGCTGCTGGGACAAATCTTCTTTGCAAAAAACTTTATTTCAATAAAATCGCTTGGGAAATAGGGAAGTTATAGTGATTTTAATCACCTAGACACCTCTGTTTCGTTGCCAAGACTATAAATTACTTAATGGCCTGTAACTTTGTGACTTCTGCACTGATTAAGCTAAAATAAAAAACGTTTTAAATGGAAAATGTGAAATTTCCCTAATCGGGTGATAAACACCCCTGCAAGGGGTTAATAAATAAATCTCTTGACAGTTTTACAAAAGAAACTCTCGCTTTGTCCTTGCTCTGGCGCACTTAAAATGCAAATGTCCACATTAAACGAAGTTACTGTCAGCAAGACACGCTAGATAAAACGCCGCGTACTAAACCAGCCCTTAATGACGTAAAACAACCCAAAAAAAAATCTATTTTTAATGGTTTATCGCATTAAGATAAAACCGCATCTTTGTTGCAGGTCTGAATCACGCCACAATGGGCCCCTACCAACCGACATACCATCGACCATAGACCATCAGCAGAATGAAGGAAAACAAAAGCCACCAGTTTACGATTTAGTCTCCGGTGGGGCGCGTTTGGTGGTACGGTGCGGGGCTCAAATCCGGCGATCGGGCAGGCCCATGCATGTCTCGCTTACACACTAGGGTGGAATTTCCTCGAGGCAAAACAAATTAGCACCCGTTTCACTTCGGTTTCTAAGAATCTTTTGTTATTTGTCATTTAAAAACGCCTTGTAAGGAGCGCGCACGATTAACATCGCGAGTGACGTGAGTGAAAATGTGAATTGTGTGAGTGTAAAATTACCAAAAAAAAAAAAAAGAAAAACATAAAAATGCCTTCGAAAAGACCGTATGATCTGGTGCAGACTGACGAGTACGACACGAGGATACCTTTGCACCCCGAGGAGGCGTTTCACCACGGCATTACCTTTCAGGCCAAGGTGAGTGAGTGAGTGAGAGGGTAGACAAAAGGTTTCTCATTTAAAGAGTGAAAACCGCAAAAGAATCGGTTAAGTACTTCTTGAGATATGGGCATTTTTGTTCAGGTGGGCGTCAATAGGTTGTTTACATTAATAACCTTCAAGTAAATTAACTTTTAAGGGATATTCTCGAAAATTACGTTGCTTACATTAGTTTTTTAAGCACTACTATAATTTCCTAAGTAATTTATTAAGTTTAAATTAAAAATGAATATTGCCTATATTAATTTTCTTAACACAAAAGCTACTATAGTTTTCAAGGCAGTACATTAATAAATTTAAAGGTTATCCTTGAAAATTGTTTAAGAAATCGCGTTGTTTACATACATTTTTTAAGTAATTTAATGATTTTTCAAGGATCCTTGATTGATTTTTGAACTTTAAGAAAAATTAACTTAAAAAAAGAATTCTCTTAATTCAAAGGGGTTGTTAATATTAAAATTATTCTAAAAGATTCTTTAATATTGTTTATATTAGTTTAAACTTGGTTTAATTAAATTGTATAAGTTAAGTTAATGTAAGCAGCATCATTATTAAATGTTGAACTAAATTAAACATTACTTAAGAGATCAAAGCTTGTTGCTTACATTAAACTCACTATAAAAGGTCAAAAAACATTAATTTTCTTAAAAAATCATCCTTAATTTTGAACTAATTTTAAATTAATGTAAGCAATATGTCTATTAGTTCTTGGACTAAATTAGACATTAACTAAAGGACAACACATTAGAAAAAAATGCTTCTTTTAAATTGTTTACGTAAAGTTGCATTAATGTTAACCTTAACGTAAGCAACATGTTCCATTCATTTCTGAAATATGAATTTTCTTGAAAAAACATCCTTGAATAATATTTAATGTTAAATTAATGTAACCAACATGTTTATTAGTTCCTGGACTAAATTAAACATTAATTAAAGGATGACACCTTAAAAAAAAGTTAATCCTGTTAAATTGCTTACATTAAAATTGCATAAATGTAAAGAGTGACCTAAAAAACATGTTCCATTTATTCCTGAAATATGAATTTTCTTTAAAAAATCATCCTTGATTACTACTTAATTTTAAGTTAATGTAAGCAACTTGTCTATTGATTCCTGAACTAAATTAAACATTAATTAAAGGATGACAGCTTAGAAAATGTTGTTTCTGTTAGATTGCTTACATTAAAATTGCATAAATGTAAAGAGTGACCTAAAAAACATGTTCCATAAATTCCTGAAACATGAATTTTCTTGAAAAAACATCCTTGATTAATATTTAATTTTAAATTAATGTAAGCAACTTGTCTATTGGTTCCTGAACTAAATTAAACATTAATTAAAGGATGACAGCTTAGAAAATGTTGTTTCTGTTAGATTGCTTACATTAAAATTGCATAAATGTAAAGAGTGACCTAAAAAACATGTTCCATAAATTCCTGAAACATGAATTTTCTTGAAAAAACATCCTTGATTAATATTTAATTTTAAATTAATGTAAGCAACTTGTCTATTGGTTCCGGGACTAAATTAAACATTAACTAAAGGATGACACCTTAGAAAAATTGTTTCTATTCGATTGCTTACATTAAAATTGCATAAACGTAAACAGTATCGTAAGCACCATGTTCCATTAGTTCCTGAAACATTAAATGTCTTGAAAAAACATCCTTGATTAATACTTAATTTTAAATTAATGTAAGCAACTTGTCTATTGGTTCCTGGACTAAATTAAACATTAACTAAAGGATGACACCTTAGAAAAATTGTTTCTATTTGATTGCTTACATTAAAATTGCATAAATGTAACCAGTAACGTAAGCACCATGTTCCATTAGTTCCTGAAACATTAAATGTCTTGAAAAAACATCCTTGATTAATACTTAATTTTAAATTAATGTAAGCAACTTGTCTATTGGTTCCTGGACTAAATTAAATATTGACTAAAGGATGACACCTTAAAAATTTGTTTCTATTCGATTGCTTACATTATAATTGCATAAATGTAACCAGTATCGTAAGCACCATGTTCCATTAGTTCCTGAAACATTAATTGTCTTGAAAAATCATCCTTGATTAATATTTAATTTTAAATTAACGTAAGCAACTTCTCTATTAGTTCCTAGATTAAATTAAACATTAACTAAAGGATGACACCTTAGAACAAGGGCTGGGGTAGAAAGAGAGGTGTAGTGTTCACATGAAATTCCTGCTAATATAAACATTAATGTAATTTCTTTGGTTATTAACGCCCATTCATGCTGAGTTTAAGATGACGTAAAGAACATTAAGAATTACCAAACGACCGAAGAACGCAAGGTCGATGCAAATAATGTTTTTCTTAAAAGTGCAGCTGAATCAATACGGACTTGAATGGAATCGTGTGAACCGTTTAGATAGTCAATGTCGCGAGGTTTATCACGAAATGACGTGGTAAAAAAATCGACTTTGCCTTGTCAGCATGGGAACGAGACTGAGAGCAACAAGCGTGCGCGTTTAATTTAATTTTTTAACAAAAAGTTGATAACGACGAGGATGGGATTCGAACCCACGCGGGCAGAGCCCATTGGATTAGCAGTCCAACGCCTTAACCACTCGGCCACCTCGTCTGATGAGCATCTTCTGTGACGAATTCGTCGTATTTTCCAAGTTTTTTTCGGGATTAACTTGAGGAGCAACCTTTGGAAAAAAATCGACAAACGTGAATTTTCCAGCCACTATTATCCAAAGGAGGTCATACACCCATTGGACCAGACTCCACATACGAAAAACAAATTTATCAAAAAATAAAAATAAATACAATTTTTCATTTGTTCGTATGTAGCCAGCGAAAAATCCAAAAATAAACTTCACCTGTAATAATATGACGTCACGGGAACACACTTAAACCGAGAATAGACGGTGACGCCATCATTTTTGGGACAGACTTCGGAAAATAAAAACATGCACGTCGGTCAATTTTGTCTTTTTTCTTTCTGTCTATGGCACCTTTGGGTAAGACATACCTGGCTCACCTTGAAATTGATCAAACAAACGTTCGTAATGTGGTTAAATGGACCATTAACCCATCGTGACACCCAACAAAAGGCACCGGAGACCTAAAATGTTGATCGCGTGTCTATAAGCAGCCATTTCCCTTTTCCGTACCTAAGCCCTTCCAGATTAAGGTTATGATCCCAAAGAATCAACATTTCACAATGTGTGAATGATTTTTTTCTATTTTTAAGTAAAAAATTCCGACGAGGATGGGATTCGAACCCACGCGGGCAGTGCCCATTGGATTAGCAGTCCAACGCCTTAACCACTCGGCCACCTCGTCCGATGAGCATAACCTATGGCATGCTCAACATTTTCTTTGCTGTACATGCTCAACAGCCTCAAATAGTTGAGCATTCAATAGATATTGAGCATTAAAGTTTGCTTCGTAGATTTCTTATTCTAGGAAGTTGAGCATGATTCTCTATTCCAGGAAATTGAGCATGCATTTATTCCCAATTTTCTTAGTCTTTCAAGTGAACATTATTTTCATATTTAGGGAAGTTAAGTATGCATTCATAATTTTTTTTTCACATGTCAGCATTTATTCCTCATTTTCTTAGTCCACGTAGTTGAATATTCTATTCGTCTTTCAGGCAATTGAGCATGCATTTATTCCTAATTTTTTTAGTCTCTCAAGTGAACATTATTTTCATATTTAGGGGAGTTGAGCATGCATTCATAATTTTTTTTTCACAAGTTCAGCATTTATTCCTAATTTTCTTAGTGTCCACGTAGTTGAATATTATATTCGTCTTTAAGGAAATTGAGCATGATTTTATTATTCCAGGAAATTAAGCATGAATTTATTCCTAATTTTCTTAGTCTCTCAAGTGAACATTATTTTCATATTTAGGGAAGTTGAGCATGCATTCATAATTTTTTTTTTACAAGTTCAGCATTTATTCCTAATTTTCTTAGTCCATGTAGTTAAATATTATATTTATATTCTAGGAAATTGAGCATGATTTTAATATTCCACGAGGTTGAGCATGATTTTCTTATTTCAGAAAATTGAGCATGCATTTATTCCTAATTTTCTTAGACTATTGGGTAACCATTATTTTCGTGTTCCAGGAACTTGAATATGATGTTCAATTTTTTTATGCCAGGACATTGAACACCATTTTCTTATTCCAGGCAGTTGAGCATGGATTTGTAGTATTTTTTCCAGACTTTGAAGTATAAATTTGAGCCTTTGTCCAGTCCAGGTAAACAAGAGCATGTTTAGTATTTCTAAACTTATAATTATACATAATTTCGATATTCTAGCCACGAAATTTTAATTTCTTTAGCAGTTAAGCATGAATTTCCTGTATTCTGTTCAATGGCTTTTAAAAATCTTTACTTAGAATAAGGAAATCATGCATCCTTCTCTAAATGCTTCATACATGATGCTCAATTTTCCTGCATAACTTCTCCTGTATATAAAAAACGAATTTATGCTCAACTGGCTGGAAAAAGCCTAAAATGCTTGTCTATATACTTCGATGCCTAAAAATGCTCATTCTTAAATGCCTGGAAAAGAAATATTATGAATCTGCTACCTGGTATTAAGAAAATTATGCATTTATGTCAACCGCATTAACAAAAGTCTGAAATAAAGCTCAATATTGAGCATTTCAAGTTTTTAAGGATGAATCCGGGTTTTTTTCGAGCAGTTAAGCATAACTTCATGATTTGTTTAGCATAGTTGAGCATGATGTCCCCATTCTGTGCAGTGGTTTTTAGAAATTATTGTCTGGAATAAGGAAATCATGCTTTCAAGTATATGCATGCATAAATGCTTCATACATGCTCAATTTTCCTGTATAAAAATCATTAATTAATGCTCAACTGTCTGAAAGAGGTCTAAAATGTATGCTCTGACTCCAAAAATTGCTCATGCATAATATGTTTAAATGCCTGGAATATAAAAAGTATGAATCTATGCTCAACAGCCTGGAATTAAGTACCTAGGTCATGAATTTATGTTCAACTGCGTGGAAAAAGGTTAATTTTTTTCATCCATGAATATAGAGCATTTATGCATGATTTATCAATATCTTAGCCATATCTGAACATGTTCTTGGTATAATCAGTATTAAACAGTTAAAAACTCAGACGCATCTGATGCTTATCTTAACGCGTATTCAATTAACGGTACTTGTGTGACTTAAGTACCGTTACTTAAAGTGATGTGAGGATGATGTTTCGGGTATCATCGGACGAGGTGGCCGAGTGGTTAAGGCGTTGGACTGCTAATCCAATGGGCTCTGCCCGCGTGGGTTCGAATCCCATCCTCGTCGTATATTTTTAAAATTTTTCACTGTGTATGATCTCCTTTAGTGCCGATTTTTTTTTTTGACGAATAGGCCGATAACTCGGGCATTTGCTGGCCGATTTTAACAAAAGCGGGCTTAAAATAAAGCTGGCACAATAAGCAACAACAAATCTTCGTACAATTGACCTCTAAACTCAACTGTTTTTCGTGTTCGAGGACTTTTGAGGCTAAAAACAAACGTTGAAAAATCTTCGTGGTCCGTTGATCAGTGGCCTCCAAAAAATTCAATTTTTCCTCTGGGCACCAACGCCAAGTTCAACGTATGCAAGATCGCCGAATAAATTAATTTTTATTGGCCCCCCTAAAGGTCACGTGGACGCCACGAGAATATTAAATTAAAAACAGATTTTTCGACTATAAAACCACGAATTAGCGATCCATAATTTCCGCTTATAACGATCAGTTTCGCCGGAAAAATTATCCAAACAAGCCGTAAATTCCCTGATTTTCTCGCGTGAGCGTTAATGAGCCGTCAGATTCACTTTTGTTTATTTTTTTTCCGTAGTATATCGGCACCCTGGACGTGCCCAGACCCACCAGCAGGGTGGAAATCGTCTCTGCCATGCGCAGGATACGGGTAAGCCTAGGGTAGGCCCCTAATCCCTTTTATAACAACTAAAATATTTTATTGCAGTACGAATTTAAGGCCAAGGGTATCAAAAAGAAAAAGGTGACCATAGAAGTGTCCGTTGAGGGTGTGAAGGTCACCCTCAGGAAAAAGAAGAAGGTAATCGAATTTCATCCTCCCCAACCATTAAAAAAAAAATGTTTTTAAATATAGAAACGCCACTGGAACGATGACAAGTCAGTATTACTCAACCACCCCATCTATCGGATATTTTACGTGTCCCACGACTCGCAGGACCTAAAAATTTTCAGTTATATCGCCAGGGACGGGTCCAGTAATGTGTTCAAGTGTGCCGTGTTTAAGGCCCATAAAAAGGTAAGAACCGATTTTTAAGAAAAAAAATTTAATCGTGTATGAGCTCCTGAAATTGCAATTCCGATCATTTTCGGAGTTGCTGCAGTATTTGCTCTATTTATGAATAAATTGTAAAAATTCGTTTGAGTTTTACTAATTCCAGGGTTTCTTCGCTTTTAAGGTTAAATTTTAAGTCCGGTCACATTGGTTTAATTGAAATTTCCTTGCAGAGATTTCAGCTTTAGATAGATGGGTAATAAAGATTAATTTCCATTGACCATATATGTGGGGTCAAATTTAAAAGCATCTATAGTAACTGTAGATCCACCCTATAAATTCCAATAATTTCTCATGCTATTCCAACCTTTTAGAGTCCAAAATTTAAATTAATGATGCCAATAATTTCTGAAAATTTGCTCTGTTATTCCTATAATTTTGCAAGAGTTATTACCCTAGTTATAAATTTTTAAGAATGAATTCTGAGAATTCGTTTACTTATTATGGCTTTTATTTAAATATAACTGAATATATTTCAATAAATTCCAATAATTTCTTAACTTATTCCAGGGTTTCTTCGCCTTTAGGCCTAAATTTTAAGTCCAGCCACATTGGAATCTCTTTGCATAAATTTCAGCTTCAGATAGAAAGGTAATAAAAATTAATTCCCATTGACCATTTGTAAGGTCAAATCCAAAAGCTTCTAGACTAAAATTCGTGTATCTTTACCCTATAAATTCCAATAATGCCTTATGCTTGTCCATAACTCAAAAAGTTGACCAAATACAATTTTGAAAATTTGTACACATATTCTCTGGACAATTTTGTTGGACACCTATTTCAGCGTTTTTCAAAATTTGAATAACATTTTGAGAAAAAAAATATTTTTGGAAAAAAGCATTTTTTTTCCTCATAAAATTTGAGAAAATGTCCATAACTCAAAAAGTTGACTAAATAAAATTTTGAAAATGTGTACACATATTCTCTGAATAATTTAGTTGGACACCTATTTCAGCGTTTTTCAAAATTTGTACAAGATTTTGAGAAAAAAAATATTTTTAGAAAAAAGCATTTTTTTCCTCATGAAATTTGAGAAAATATCCATAACTCAAAAAGTTGACTAAATAAAATTTTGAAAATTTGTGCACATATTCTCTGGACAATTTGGTTGGACACCTATTTCAGCGTTTTTCAAAATTTGTACAAGATTTAAAAAAAAATAATATTTTTTAAAAAAATAGTTTTTTATTCTTCTAAAAATTTGACAAAACGTCCATAACTCAAAAAGTTGACCATATACAATTTTGAAAATTTGTGCACATATTCTCTGAACAACTTAATTAGACACCTATTTCAGCGTTTTTCAAAATTTGTACAAGATTTTGAAAAAAATATATTTTTGGAAAAAATTGTTTTTTATTCTTCTAAAAATTCGACAAAATGTCCATAACTCAAGAAATTAATCAAATACAATTTTGAAAATTTGTACACATATTCTCTGGAAAATTTGGTTGGACACCTATTTCAGCGTTTTTCAAAATTTGTACAAGATTTTGAAAAAAAAATATTTTTGAAAAAAATGTTTTTTATTCTTCTAAAAATTTGACAAAATGTCCATAACTCAAGAAATTAATCAAATACAATTTTGAAAATTTGTACACATATTCTCTGGAAAATTTGGTTGGACACCTATTTCAGCGTTTTTCAAAATTTGAATAGCATTTTGAGAAAAAAAATATTTTTGGAAAAAAGCATTTTTTATTCTTCTAAAAATTCGACAAAATGTCCAAAACTCAAAAAATTGATCAAATACAATTTTGAAAATTTGTGCACATATTCTCTGAACAATTTGGTTGGACACCTATTACAGCGTTTTTCAAAATTTGCACAAGATTTTGAGAAAAAAGATATTTTTGGAAAAAAGCATTTTTTATTCTTCTAAAAATTCGACAAAATGTCCATAACTCAAAAAATTGATCAAATACAATTTTGAAAATTTGTGCACATATTCTCTAAACAATTTGGTTGGACACCTATTTCAGCGTTTTTCAAAATTTGTACAAGATTTTGAAAAAAAAATATTTTTGGAAAAAATAGTTTTTTATTCTTCTAAAAATTTGACAATATGTCCATAACTCAAAAAATTGATCAAATACAATTTTGAAAATTTATGCACATATTCTCTGAGCAATTTGGCTGAACTCCTATTTCAGCGTTTTTCAAAATTTAAATAACATTTTGAGAAAAAAAATATTTTTGGAAAACAGCATTTTTTTTCTTATAAAATTTGAGAAAATGTCCATAACTCAAAAAGTTGACTAAATACAATTTTGAAAATTTGTACACATATTCTCTGAATAATTTGGTTGGATACCTATTTCAGGGTTTTTCAAAATTTGTACAAGATTTTGAAAAAAAAATATTTTTAGAAAAAATTGTTTTTTATTCTTCTAAAAATTCGACAAATTGTCCATAACTCAAAAAATTGACCAAATACAATTTTGAAAATTTGTGCACATATTCTCTGGACAATTTGGTTGGACACCTATTTCAGCGTTTTTCAAAATTTGTACAAGATTTTGAAAAAAAAATATTTTTGGAAAAAATTGTTCTTTATTCTTCTAAAAATTTGACAAAATGTCCATAACTCAAAAAATTGATCAAATACAATTTTGAAAATTTATGCACACATTCTCTGAGCAATTTGGCTGAACTTTTATTTCAGCGTTTTTCAAAATTTGAATAACATTTTGAGAAAAAAAATATTTTTGGGAAAAAGCATTTTTTTTTCTCATAAAATTTGAGAAAATGTCCATAACTCAAAAAGTTGACTAAATACAATTTTGAAAATTTGTACACATATTCTCTGAATAATTTGGTTGGACATCTATTTCAGGGTTTTTCAAAATTTGTACAAGATTTTGAAAAAAAAATATTTTTAGAAAAAATTGTTTTTTATTCTTCTAAAAATTCGACAAAATGTCCATAACTCCTAAAGTTGACCAAATACAATTTTGATAATTTGTGCACATATTCTCTGGACAATTTGGTTGAACAGCTATTTCAGCGTTTTTTAAAATTTGCACAAGATTTTGAGAAAAAAGATATTTTTGGAAAAAGGCATTTTTTATTCTTCTAAAAATTCGACAAAATGTCCATAACTCAAAAAGTTGACCAAATACAATTTTGAAAATTTGTACATATATTCTCTGGACAATTTTGTTGGACACCTATTTCAGCGTTTTTCAAAATTTGTACAAGATTTTGAAAAAAAAATATTTTTGAAAAAAATTGTTTTTATTCTTCTAAAAATTCGACAAAATGTCCATAACTCAAAAAATTTAGGTTGCAAATCTAGTCCAATATATTCCAATGTATTCCAATCATTTCTTAACTAATTCCAGGGTTTCCTCGCTTTTAAGGCTAAATTTTTAAGTCCGGTCACATTGGTTTAATTGGAATTTCATTCCACAGATTTCAGCTTCAGATGGAATGGTAATAAGATTAATTCAAATAACTATTGAACATTTGTGGGGCGCTTTATTAGCCCTAATAAGTGTTTAGAGAATTATTAGAGAAGTCCAAGGAGAGTCCCTCATTTTGTCTCATTTTACGATTTTAAATATAAAGCCCAAGAGTGGTTAAGCCCTGGAAACATCGGGGGAATTATTGGAAACTCTGGGGCAAAACATCAATAAAATATTTTTAATTTTATCGCTTTTATTGCCACGTTCGGATGGCGTGTAAAACAGATTATTTTTAGTGCCTAAACAAACACAATAAATTAAATTTGTAATGCGAAAAGGCCCGTAGAGAGAATACGAACGCGCCCTAATTAACCGTCGGGACTAATTATTACGATCTACAACGCGCTCTAACGGGTTTTAATTTATCTCCCGGTGACCAATTAATAATAAATTCACCAACGGGCTGGAAATAAACTTCGTGAAATTTCTGAAAAAAAAAAATAAAAAAAAAATAATCGGCGAGCGCGTGTTTTGATTGGAATGACAAGCATCTGGAAAAGATGATCGACAGCGGGTTTATTTTCATTTCCAGAGAAAAAATAGTGATGTGGGCCGCCAGCAGTCGACTGCTAGCAACGAAAATACGCGTTTCGAGTAGTAAATTTAGAATTTTTTTTTTAAGGTCGTTTTCTTCCGAATCGAAGAGAGAAAGAAACTCTGATGCGTCCAGATCCAGAAAGTAAACCGGCCGCTGAGTTATTACGGATTGGGTTACTTTAAGTGTTTTTTTCTCACTGGCAGGTGCGAACCCATTAATCTCACCTGATAAACGACGTTGCATCTAGTCAAAATATTTAGGTAATGTTTCGGTTAATTTCTAGTCGTAAATCGCGCATCGGTACTAACGAGCTACGATTTGATGGATTAATTAGAGCGGCGACTGCGGATTTATTCATGCGAAGAAATTTGAATTTTTCATTCGTTTTTTTGGAATTTCTACCTTGGAAGTGTAGAGCAACCGCTATGCAAAATCTTTCCTTCCTAGCCCTAGAACTAGGATAATTTTTGTGCTATGGAATTTCTTCGTAGAATATCTTCGTGAAACATTCTTTCAAATGTTCCAAAGAAATTCCATTAATTCCCTAATACAAACAGCAGACATCCTCCAATGGATGTCCTGCATTGGTCCAAACTAGGCCGAAATGTCCATGGATCTGGATGATAATTTTGTACAATCCAACGGATTTTATATTATTTTTATCCAATGACGACAATTCTTACTATAAATGTCAGTTTTGAAATGTATAGTTAATTTACCTGAGTATAATGGATAGATTTTTTAACAAGCTATTGGACATCACTCTTTGAAAAATTGCATCTTCATTTTAATGGATATTGTGGACGTCTCTAAGATTTACTAAATTCTTAGGCTTCAATAAAATAAGGAATCATTGCTCAATTGAGCTTCCATTCACTTTTTGTTTCGTATCATTATATTTAGTTCAAATTTTTCTCCAAATTATTCCAAGAATTGACCTCGTTGTAAACTATGGTTAATTATTCACTGATTTAAGCAATTATTGGAATTTATTAATAGAACCTTTGCAATATATTGCAATAAAGGCAACTGACCAATTTACCTTAATCTAAGTTCTAATTTAATATAGTCAAGACATGGAAAATTGTTTATAAGGGACAATTTTTCAGATACAGAAAATTATTTTTATGTTAATATTAGAATATATAAAGTGAACCTACGTATAAATGGCTAAACCTAAATAGTTATTGGAATTAATTTTTATTTCTCTTCCATGAAGCTGAAATCTATGGAAGGAAATTCCAATTAACTATGAAATTTAAGTTTAAAGGCAAAGAAACCATGCGAAAGCTAGGAATTCATTTGGATATATTAAAATATATTTAATGATATCTAAGTAAAGGCCTAAGTATTTAAAATTGAGGCTAAAATAAATTAAGGAATTATACGAATCTATTGAGTGATATTTAAGTAAAAACCAAAATAAGTAAAAACAAACTTTTAACATATTCTAAACATCATTAAATCCGGCAATAACCCTTGAAAAATAACTGGAATATAGAGGGCAATTTTTCAGTAAAAATCATTAATTTTAATTTTGGAATTTAGTCGAAATGCTTTTAAATTTAACCCTTAACTTAAAATAAAAAAAACGTATGAACCTTTTTTGTTAACAATGGTTCCATCTTTATTTTACGCTAATTTTCCGAAAAATCGCATGAAGATTCACAGGTTCCGATAATTTCCCTATATTTCCAGGGCTTAACCATCCTGGGGGTTTAAAATCTTAAAATAAGGCAAAACCTTCATATGGTTCTCTCTAGAATATCACTTCATAGCCTTTTATAATAATGTCAATTCCAACGTTTAAGGCTACACCTCATAAGCTTCAAATAATTATTTATTTCCTGAAACTGTTCTCAGGTTTGACCATTTTCAGGATTAAATCCTTTGAATCAAGCTTTGACAAATTTTTTACATACATTTCAGTCTAAATTGCAATAAATTCCAATATTTTTTTAAAACCATTTAAGGGCTTAACTGCTATTGAAATTTTCCACAATTTTATTTGACATTTATTCAAATTTCTATTAAATTGTTTAAGATTTTTAGAACTTTCTTGGAATTTCACCAAAAAATTTTATTTATTCCATCACATTTTCTAGTAGTTTTTGATTGGGTTTCCAAGGATTTTTTTTTGGAATCAATGGCTCAAGTGTTGCACAGATGGCTTAAAAACTGTAAAACGGTTAAGTTTTTTAAAAAAAGCGTAGAAATCTTTCTTGTTGGCAATGGTTTCAGCTGTATTTTAAGGTCAATTCCTTCCTAACTGCCATATTAAAATTCAGTCATATCTAAAAAACCCTTAGGATTAGAAAAAAGTGTGTAAAGACCTTTTCTGTTCATCACAGAACGTCCTTTAATTTACCGGTCCGTAAAATAAAGTCGGCGAAAAATTGCCCGAAATCCAGACGATTTTTCACGGGACCGGCCAAAATATCCCGGATTATCCCGATATCGGGAATTTATTGGTCGAAACAATTTTCGGACCGCGTAAACCCCCGTCGTCATAAGTCAAATCCTAAAAATACCACGCGACGCGAAAAAACGACGCCGCAATTGCGATCTCCGACTGAATTCAATTGGTGCGCGACTTTTGTTTCGACGGTTTATCGCGCTCTTTTTTTTTTTTTTTTTGTTTACCATGTGACAAAAAAAAAAGTCATGTCGAAAAAATTGCCAACAAAGTTCCGTCACTCGAGCTTGGACCTGGTGCATCAGCGGGACGATCCCGCGACGAGGCACGACGTGCTCTCCAGGGCGAAGAACAAACTGCTGAGCCTCAGCGACGCCCTGAAGCATCGCAAAACCGATGAGAACCAAAACAAACCGTTGCCAAAAAGCATAACCCAGTGCACCCTGGATTACTTTGTGAAGCACGAGCGTGCCGGCCAGAAAGGCTCTTGCAAGAGCTTAAAAAAGCAAACTTCACTCAGCACCTACCCCCAGATCCAGGTCTCTTCCTTCGAGAGCGACCTGGACGATGATGTGGATGAAGTGTTTTACCCTATAAACAGACTGAGGCCAGCCACTGTATGCGTGGACCGGCCCAGTGTGGATCGGCGCAGCGAAGCCGAAGCTCTGGCCCTAGAACGCCCTAGGAAGAAGCTCAGCTTCAAGGAACCGGTTGAGTCTGTGAGGCCCGAGAAGCCTCGGGGCGGTAAACTTCAAAACACTTTGAAGTACTTGAAAGGGGGCAAGCAGGAGAATGCGGGAGAGAAGAACTTCACCGTGGGAAAAGGGATCCAGAGCCTGGCAGGGCTGGGGATGACGGTGGTGGCCACCAACGGGGTGCAAACCGGCGTTGAGGACGAAGATCTCGAGGTAAACGTGCCAAAAGGGTTGGAGATGAAGCTGTTGTGCTTTGAGGACCTTAAAAGTGTTTGTTTCTTTTCAGAGTCAAGCGATGAGGGTGGTGAGGACGGTGGGGCAGGCCTTCGAGGTTTGTCACAAACTGTCGATTCAAGCTCCGGAGGACAACTACGACGAGGAGCAAGAGACCACGGCCACCCAAGAGCTCCTCAGCGACCGTCTGAGTGACGTGGCCAGCGACAAACCTAAGAAAGGTAACGAGGACTTAAAATAGCCTTATGCACACACACACATACACACTTAAATTCTATATTTATAAAATCGGGTCTCGCGCTTTTGAAGTTAATATATGTATGTATCGCCAGTGATAAATTGATTTTTAGTTTGTCGCCAACGGTAATGGAAACGACGAGGATAATGGATCTTTATGCCAATTTGGCTAAGAATTGATGCGAGGCATAACCTTGCGCAGGCAATTTCGGGTCATAGAGTAGCTTAGTGGGGTCCAAGGGTGCTTGTGATGGCTTCAGCGTTTTCCTTTGAGATCTTTTGCTGCTGTAATACCTTGTTGTTTTGGATTTGACTCGGACTCGATTACTAAACCTCAAATATTTGATGAAATTCTTCTAAAAATCACGGTTTTTTGTCCATAATATCCAATTTAATAGCACTATTCTTGTATTAAATATTTATTAATATATAATTATATCAAATTTAAATAAACAAACTGTGTTATTAGATTAGATATTAACGACGAAACCATGTTGTTATTCATGCGTATTATTTGGGAAAATACTGATTTTTAAATACAATTTCTTACTGGTAAGTTGTGTGGGGTGGGTGGGGGGGTAAGGGTAGGGTAAACGAAAAACGTTTTTTTTTTTGCAGAAAATAATTGCCTGAGAAAAAAATGGTTTTTAACAAAATTATAGGTGATAAAAAAATCTATAGTTTTTGTATCTTTACTTTTCTCACATACCTTTAAGGTTTTAGCGTAAAACGTGAAAGAAACCTTTTTTTTTTCTCGAAAGCAAGGCGTATCGCCATGAAAATTGCAGTATTTGTGCCATTTTTTTATCGTAGATAAGTCTTGGAAGTATAACAGCCAAGTTGCTAGTGATATTTGTCAAAATAGGGGTTTGCATCTAAATCAGGAATAGCTAGTAATAAATTAGGGTTTATTTATACTACCGTTTGCAATTTTGTAAAAAAAGCATGTATACTTCTACTTATTTTAATAGTCTATGATATATTCAATATACTCTCTAGATTGGCTTAGAATCATTTAATTTTGCTGACTAATAATACTACAAAAGATCCATAATTTTAACTCAAACAAAAAGAAAAAACACAATAGCAAACATATAGCTTGATGTTATAAAAAAGTCATAAAAACATTGCCTCTAAATGGTAAAAAGGGGGAAAATTACAGAAATTTCTGAAAATTCAAAAATTCAAGAAAAAGAATTCAATTATTCTTGAAGAAAAAAAACGGACATTTTAAAATGCTCATAGATTGCAAAAAATCCATAATTCTAGCTCAACCAAAAAAAAATGGATTTAATACATTGCAAAAGATCCATAATCCTAACTGAAAAAAAAACATTTAATAGACTACATATGAACCATAATTCTAACTGAAACAAAAAAAAAATACAACGAAAGTCTAGGAAACGACGTTTTACGACTCTCTCGCGGGCTTTATGGACGCGCGCCATTAAACAGCCATAAATCACGTGAAGTATCAATAAACCCACCGATTTTCCAGTAGAACGCCATCACCAAGTGCCTACTTTTCCAGTTTATCGCTTGCGAGTTTCGAGTGGTCCAGCCTGGATTTTAATTTTTTCTTTAGACCTAAATTTTAATCCTCGAATGAATTTTTTCCAGATCCAACTTCTTCGGAAGGGGTCAACAGTAGCGAGAAGAACTCGCTGCCCCCGGACGACTGTAGCCTTAAGGACGCTTATCTGGACAACAGTATTAGACACCCAGTACACTTAGACATATTACCCCCACCGCCGTCGAACAGCAGTAGCAGTACCTGTAGGAAGGCGAAAGTGGTAAGTAGGAGTCTTAGTAGAAAGACCCTAATTCTTTCTCCGATAAGACACCATCAGGATATTTTTTCCGTGGCATTTTCCAATTTTTCCCAAGCGCACACCTTAGAAGCGAGATCAAATTTTACACGTATCCGACCGATCGGCGTGAGAGAAGGGGGTCTGAACACCCATTAAAATCGATCGATTCCATCCGCCGCTCGGTCGTAACTTTAATTTCCTTTTCATTACGGTTTTTATTCCTGGACCCGGTCCAGTAAAAACCTCACTTTACCTTCAACGAACATTTCAGCAAACGGAGACTTACGCCTCACCTCTAAGTGACGCCTTGACGAGCAGCGGTAACACCGGTAGCACCTCCACCTCCGCAGGAGGAGCCCTCTCCTCGCACCACGAGATGCAACTACTTAAAGAGCAACTGGACCAGCAACGACAACAGACTCAGGCAGCCTTGGCACAGCTACAGCTCGCCAGGGAACAGCTTCAAGCAGAACAGGTACTGCTTCCTGATGGCATTTATCAGATCCGGTTTAACGTTTCTTGTTACAGACTGCCAGGATGGAGGCGCAGGCCCGTACCCATCAGCTCCTGGTGCACAACCGGGAGCTCCTGGACCACATTGCCGCCCTGGTGGCTCATCTGCAGGGCGGCGGAGATAAGGGGGGGCGGCAGCCCAGTCCGCCCCACATGACTATGCCCCAGGTAAGGTTGTTGGAACGTTTTAAGCATGCTTGTTGTTTGTTTCTTTTTTGTTATTCGGAAGTGTTTGTGCCCTAACGCTTTGAAGCTGCCGCTGCCGTAACCGAGTGTGCCCTAAAGGTAAATTGTCCCTTTATCCAGATTAATGGAAGCGGCTGATTTTGGTGTTTTCGTTTTTTAGCAACCAAAAGACTTGGAGCCTCCCCAGTTGGATCCTGGGATGGTGCTGCAGGCGCTCGGTCTGGCCTCGCCTGTCACTTGTCAATCCCCACTTAAAACCACCTTTAATCCGGGTGGGGGGAGCATGTTTAATCTCCCGTACGCCCCGGTTGAGGCCAGCTTCGAAAGTCAGCTGCTGCAACGCATCCAGGCCATGGGCAGCTATCCGCAGCTCCCATTCGCCGCCTATCCGCAGTACGGGGGCTACTACAACCCTTGCTATCCAGTGCCTTATGCCACTCTACCGAGAAATTATTCCAGTCCTATGGACGATCGCGTGAATAACAGGCACAGCGAGCCTCGGCATATTCCCTCGATGTACTGTAACGTAGAGAAGGAGGAGTACCAGAAGGTGCCCCCAAAAAAAGAGAACCACGCCAGAGAGGAATATGCCAAATACGCCCAAGAGTACTCGCAGAAGCAGAGATCGGAAGAGTCCCAATTCATCAAACCGCTCTCGCAAGTCGGCACCTTGACCACCACCGACTCCGAAGGGAGGGTGAGAGTGATCGTGCCGGCGCCCCCTAGCGGTGAGGAGCAAGACACTCTTTCGAATCTCAGGATTAGTGAGGAGCTGAGGCTGATGAATGGACCAGGGATCTCCAGGTCTGCCAGTGAGAGGGTGCCGAATAGGAGCGAGTTGATGTCTCAGGTGCAGAGGAGCATGTGGGCGAGGCATACGACCAAATAACTTCGAGAGGGATTTTTCCTGGACCCAGTCCGGGTTTTTGGGTGATAGAGTGCCATGGAACGGACTATGATTTGTGTATGTGTGTGTGTGTGGTAATGGACCATGTGACCCCCATTTGGGGTACTATATAGTTGTCGCTTGCGGAAACTGTAAATAATCATTACGTGCGCCGTTATTATAAATAAATTGAGACGTTTTTATTTTTTTTTTCGCTCGCGGTGTTTTATTTCTTGCGTTCCCTTAAATATCTCGCTTACTAGCGGTTTAAGGGGGAAAACTGTAGAGGGCAAATTTGTAAACCGGATCCGGTCCTATAATATCGCTCTCAAAGAATTTTACTGTAGAATTAATGGTTTTCAAGAAAAGTAGCGTCAAAGTTTTCCTTGTAAGTGACAACTGACTCTCATTGGTCTTACTAACACGTTCCCTTAAATATCTGGATTTCTGTTGGTTCTGCTCGTGCATTGCAGTTTATTGTTCCGTATGCCAAATGCATATCCGCCAATTCTTGATTGGTAAAGTTTTCCATTAGCAATAAATGTTAACATAACAAAAGGTATGTTAATATAACAAAAGGTATCGTTAAAGATTTAGATTCATATTTCTTCTGAATACGTGAATAAGTATATTTTCTTCTTTGTTTCTTTAATAATTGATAGTATTGTCTAAATTGATTTTTATTATAATAGTGACGTAATACCCAACAAAATAAGTAACTCCATGATATGAACTCGTCGTTTTTTTATCAATTATTGTCTGCAAAAAAACGGTTTTTCACTAATCATACCCTTACCCCCCCACCCACCCCACACAGCTTACCAGTAAGAAATTGGTTTCAAAAAATTATTATTTTCCAAAATAATACGCATGAATAAACAGCTAGTTTCGTTATCTAATATAATAACATAGTTTGTTTATTTAAATTTAATATAATTATATATATGTATATTAATAAATATTTAATACAAAAATAGTGCTCTTAGATTGGATATTATGGACGAAAAATTGTGATTTTTTAGAAGAATTTCTTACTGGGAAAATGTTTGGGGTGGGTGGGGGGGCCAAGGTTGTGTTGCTAAAAAAACAATGTTTTTGCAAAAAATATATATTAAATATTTAATTTGATAACACTGTTTATATAAACTTTATAGAATTTTATATATAAATATTCAGTATAAAAACAGCGTTATTAGATTGGATAATATTGGATAATTTACCTAAAACTTGTAGACCAAATCGAGAAAATTGCTCCCAACTAATTTGTCCTTAAAATTAATGGTTTTCCAGATAATGAACGATAAGAAAATCCCTCCCTCCCCCACAATATCCAGCCAACGAAAAACCTCATCAAAACTTTTTAATGAAACCCTGCCCGGCGAAATTAAAAACACGATAAAACTCCCCGCGTCATAACAGAAGCGATCCAGAATTTCAAATTAATATCGTCCAGGGGCGTCCCAACCTAAAAAATCAAATTCTTTTCTCAGCTCTCTTCCACGGCTAAGGTGGAGCGTTGGTTCGAGCTACTGGAACCCACGTCGATATCCAGGCCGGAGAGCGGGTTCGTCTCGTGCCAGGACAACGACCACGACGAGTTCGACGACGAGAAGGAGATCCTGGAGGGAACCAGGAACCTCTTGTCGAAACTGAGTGCCAGGAAGCAACGGAAACTGCTCGGATTAAAGTTGGGCAAGGTGACCACCTTCTGACGAATCGGGAACACTTTGGGGAGGTTCTTCGGCAGGTTTCGACGCAAAAAACGAGCCTCTTCAGGACATTTTATAATTGAACCGGATTAATTATAATTATGTTAACTGGAAGGCTGATAGTCAATAAAATTAATTGTTCTCATAGAGTATATAGAATATTATGTTTGTCTTGTTAAAGGCTGATTTATTTTATTATATATTTTTTTTTTAGTCTTTAAGGTTTAAATATTTATTTCTAGGTTAGGTTAGGTGGAATTTATCGAACAAACTATGTTGACTGACTTAAGACTCCTTTAAGTAGTTCACTCCAGTGTCATATTATAGGAATATTATACATATCTTCGAATTTTTTAAGGTGTTTTTGTCCTTTTTCTTATTCGGTTGGCTCAGTTTTTTTAGAGAAATCTCGATTTGTGTTAAATGAAAAAAAAATTTTAAGATTTATTTTAAGCATTTTTATTGTAACAGTTGTAGTTTTCTAAATATTAAGAAAAATGTTCAAGAGAGTAGTTGGCTTGCGTTGATCCGGTCGGTTTTTTCAAAAAATCTTGATTTCTGTTAAATTTATTAAAAAAATCATAGAGAGTAAAATTATAGGAAAACTTATTTCCTACAAGATTTATTCTAGGTATTTTCCTTGTAATAATTGTTATTTTCCAGATATTTAGAAAAATATCCACTGCCAAGTTGGCTTGCGTTGATTGGGTCGGTTTTTTCAAAAAACCACGATTTCTATTTAATTTATAAAAAAAATTATAGGAAGTAAAATTATAGGAAATTGTATTTTCTACAACATTTATTTTAGGTATTTTCCTTGTAACAGTTACAGTTTCCTAAATATTTCAAAAAATGTCTAGGGACGAGTTGTCTTGCGTTAATCGGATTTCTGTTGACTTATGGCTTATTCTGTTGACTTCTGGCACCTATCGACTAATTTTTTTCGAAAAATTCCAGCTTCTATTAACCCTAGAAAAAACTCCTGAAATAATAGAACTTCATCCACTCCAATTACAGGATCAACAAGAAAAAAGGCAATTACCTCAAGAATTCCTTTATTATTCCTCAATAATCTTCATCTAGAGACCCAGCGGCTCTCCCTCCCACACCCCTTGCGTCAAACTCGAACTTCCGCTCATCCTCACTTCCACAAAACGGCGAATTCAAGATGGTATCGATGCTGCTCCCATCTTTAAAATCCGTGTCATCAGATCCACTGCCTTCTGATCCTCCCTCCTCCGAGCGATCGTTTTTCTGAACCCTCGACGGTCCAGGAGAACCTGGAGGGTTACCTTTCATCTCCTGCATCTTCTGACCTTTCAGGTTCTTCTGATCCCTCGATAATGCAGGGGACCCTGGGGGGTTATCTATCAGCTCCTGGATCCTCTGACCATGCCGCTTCTCCCTCTGCAGATCGTTACTGAAGTGGATTATGACATCCTCGTCTATGGCAGCCGATTGTTTAATCAGGGCGCATTTGATCCTGGGACGAAACGGTGCTTCGGAAACGTCCTCGTCACTACGCGTTTTACTTATGGTGATCACCGGGATCTTGTCGGACCAGATCGAGGACGCTGAATCATCTCTTGCAATAACTTTCTTAATTTTCTCATCGATGGGTGGTTTCTTATCAGTTTCCGCAGCTTCTGGGGCACGTCTCTTCTTAGGTACCCTCCAGGCACTCAAAATCCCTTGCAGCTCCTTCAAGTCCCTGGAATCTTCCAGCAGTTGCTCCTTATTGTGATCGTAGGGCAGCGAGTCGTGCTGGTCGGTATCGGTGCCATCCTGCTCGTCCTCTGACGTAGAGGCCTTGCCCAGAGCCTTCTTGATCAGCTTGCTAAAGAAATCTACAAAAGCATGCGCTATTAAACCCTCCCAAAAACGGGTTACCACAGTACCTCTTCCCTTGTTTTCGCTCCTCTCGACCTCTTGGTTCTCATTAAGCTGGTTCGCAGCAAGATCGTCGCTCTCCTGACGAGTATCCTCGCAGCTTCGATTATTCGGAAGGTTTCCAAGCAGCTTCTTCCATTTGGAGAAGGGCGTTTGATCAGTGGACTCTCCAGAGGCACCACGACGTCTTCTGTCTGCCAGTTGGAACATCTTTCTGCGCTCCTCCGTGCGCTCCCTACGTAACTGAGTCTGGAAAATGACAAAAAGTTTCTAGAAAACCAATACAACTTAACGTATTTAAATGTACCTTAAGGTCATTATTGGCCTCCCTAAGGGCCCCAGTGAGAGACACCAAGTAGTAAATGATCAGCACCAGGAGCAGCAGTAAGGGGATAACTATCCCAGGTGAAGCTATGTAGTCCATAATCCGATTGATGGACTCCGGGAAGGTAGCCTTAAGGGTAGTCGTGAAAATGTGGAAAATCTTTTTGTATTTGGAAAAAGGGCCGCAGTGCCACGACGGTTTGATCCAGACGATCGCGTAACCCACTGGCAGTACGCAGAGGAACAGCATCATCAGCAGCAGGCCATAGTAGAAGTTGTTTGATCTATAAATGGCGTTTCTATGATAAAACAACCCTTAGGGGGTGAGGGGGGGTACCTTGAGGCCCTAAAAATAATCTCGTGAGGCACGTTACAAGTGAGGACGGCCCAGGCCCTCAGGTACATTAAGATGAAGAGCTTAGCCACGTTGATCACCACCAGACCTGGTGAGAAGAACATCCCCATCCACACCATTCCCTGATTGTTCACTGAAAAAGCATGAAGAGGTATTAAAAGAGGTTTTTGGGAGGCGTATTGGGTTCATATACCCAAGTGGAGAATGTTTTCTGCCACCTTAAAGTCACCATAAGAAGGAAACCTCTTCTCCAAGTCCCAGCACCAGCAGTTGTTCATGTACCTCACGAAAATCCCCCTAAAGAAATCAATAAAAAGAATCGATCCAGCAGTAACTCCCAAGTCCATAATGGTCAACTTAATTAGCTCTTGTCCGAACATGGTTTCCCAACAGAGACTCCTCAGCTTCGAGTTCATGGTGTAGTTGAGCATTTTACCGTAATCCAGCTCGTTGTAGTTATAGCTGGCCAGGGCAGTAGAGCTGCTGGGTGTGGTCAGCAGCGCCTCCTTACAGTAGCTTTGGCAAAACGAGTCTGTTGTGCTGGTAAACTCTTCTGTCGAGGATATAGTGGACACAGCAGTGGTGATATCCTCAAACAAAGTGGTCAGTTCAGTTTCAAACCTCAGCTCCTCCTGTGGGGTAGCTGTGAAGTTCAAGATTGGTAAAAATGTCGATTTGAATTGGTCATAAGTGACGCTAGTTAAGTTTGGAGCTGCTGTAGAAGATGATGAATCAGTAGTTGTAGTAGAGTTTTCCATACTAAAAGGTGACAATATGTAAGTCAAGTAGTCCACAAAAAACTGCTTAACTTCTTCAGCAGACAAGGGTTCAGAAGTGTTTTCGAATACTTTAGTAGCATTTTCAACCAGAAAATCAGTGGTGACGTTCCAAGCTTCCTCAGTAGAAGACATTATGGTGCTCAACCTGGGAACAACCATTTCTGTCAAGTTGTTCGCCACATCAGCCACCAGATCCATAAACACCACTTCTTGATCCCCCAGCAGTACCTCCTCACAAACACACTGGAAATCAACCAGAGTTGTTTCAGTAGAATAAACTCCGGACGGCATTAGCGCAGTGCTCTCACTAAGGTTTCCCCTGATGGCATTCAGCACCACCTCCATATCCCTTATTTTATCGAACTGGGAGATCACCAGGGAGTAGAGGTTCAGCAGATTCAGCACCATGATCCTGAAAGAGCAATTTTGTTAGCATTTTTGCAGATAGAAGGGGTGAAAGTACCTCGCTAGTTGCACCCTAAGCTGCTTCCTAGGATGATACTGCTCGACCATGCCCAGCACCTCGAACATCATGGGAAATACCGAGGTGACGAGGGTGATGACCACGGTGGTCTCGTTTCTGCGCCACACGGTACTGGTGGCACCAGGTTCTGTGGATCTCTTCACCACCAGTACCACCGCCCACGCGGAGCAGCAGAATAAGCATATTACCAAGGTGTTCACTAGCACTCTGATCCCAATGACTTTCCATCTTAAATATTGTTGAGTAAGCAGGGGCTATCAAAGAATTCAATTGCTTACTTCCTGGATTCCCTTTTTTTCTCAGCTTCCTCAAGCAAGGCTTCCTTGAAGCCCATCACTATGGAAGCTACTCTGTTATGGGCAGTTTCTGCGTTACCAATCATGTAGTCCCAAGCGGTGAAGAGCTTCCAGGAGAATATACACTCGTCGTCCTTCTCAGATAGCTTGGACATCCTGGAGTTTTCAGCCATTCTGTAATAAAAAGGGTTTTAAGGGGGTTAATCTTAAGGTTTTTTAGTTCGAGTACTTTCTAAGGGTGGCAAAGAAACTGTAGGCATACACCAGCAGTCCGGTGACGAAGTAAGCAAAAGGCAAACGGTATCCGGGGGTATGATGGCTCCTGCCCCCTGGAGCCGGTGTGGGTTTAAGAAGCACGTTGGAGTCGTTGAAGTCTTTGTTGGTGTACCATCCATAAAAGAGGGGAGAGTACTTGAAGAGCCCCTCGAAATCCCATAGGGTCAACAGGTTTGTCGAGTTATACTTTTCTTCTGGAAGTACGAATTTCCTTTCTTTGGCTGCTTCCGGATCGGCGATAATGATCTGGAAAGTGAGGCTATCTGATGATGAATTGCTAAGTATTTTAATGCTACCTCTGGTATGGTTACAAAGGAAATGATGACCACAGCAATGACTATGTTAACCCAGAAGAGCCATCGCAAGAAAATAAAGTAGGAGGCCACCACCGAACCGAAATGGCTCTCGATCTCTTTGATCTTCAGCTCCCAGGGGATGAACCACATGGAGAAGTTCGTCAGCTCCCTCTTCCACTTTTGCCACTTCTGAAATAAGCAATATTGCCATCTCAATCAGTTAAATTGTCCCATGATTTCTAGTAAGTATATACAATAATTATTTGGAATAAAATCTATGTTGTACGTCTCTGTAGGTGTCGAGAACTTGTTAAATTTTTTTGTTTAATTTAAAAAAGGGGCTGCGAATGATTCTCGCTCGCTTGAGGACAGAGGAGAATTACTAGTCATCGATGTAGCTGGCTGTATTTTTTGTAGATTGAACGTTGAATTTACGTTTCCATGATGAATTTCCGTTGTGCCAAAAAAAGCACATTGTGTGATTTTGGTTTTAGAAACTCTTTGAGATGCACTCATCGACCTTTGTAAGAGAAATAATAGGCTATTTTTGAGGCCTCTTCATCATCTTGTATTTTTTGAATCGAACACTTTATGTATGTGTGTATTAAATGAAAGACCTTTTTTTCTGATTTCAAAAACATATGATATGTTAACGTTTGGTTTAGCTGTTTCCAATATATTTACATTAAAAGAAAATAAATAATGAAAAATATTATTTTAACTAAATCTCCGTTACTGTGACGTTAATCTCCAAGCAACACATCATATACAGGGTGATTTTCAACCTATGCGCATAAACTTGGGAAATGGTAGATGAAGATCAATAATGAGTAATAATGAGAAAAAAATTTACGAAGTTGATACTGAGCAAGAGCTACGACATCGCATAAACGCTGCTAGTGACTATTCCCAAGTTTATGCGCATAGGTTGAAAATCACCCTGCATTATTCTCGTTAAATATACTCGATTACTACACCTCAAATATTTGATGAAATTCGACTGAAAAATCACTGTTTTTCATCTATATTATTTAATCTAATATCGCTGTTCTTATACTAAATATTTATGTATAAAATTTTATCCAATTTAAATAAACGGCGTTATTAAATTAAATATTAAATATATATTTACTGCAAAAACATTTTTTTTTATCAAAACAACCCTTAGCCCCCCACCCACCCCACATAACTTACCAGTAAGAAATTGTTTTGAAAAATCACCGTTTTTCATCCATAATATCCAATCTAATAGCACTGTTTTTGTATTAAATATTTATTAATATACATATATATAATTATATCAAATTTAAATAAACACACTGTGTTATTAGATTCGATATTAACGACGAAATCAGCTGTTATTCATGCGTATTATTTTGGAAAACAATGATTTTTGAAAACCATTTTTTACTGGTAAGTTTTGTGGGGTGGGTGGGGGGCTAAGGGTAGGGTTAATGAAAAACGTTTTTTTGCAGAAAATAATTGCCTGAAAAAAAAATGCATTTTCAGAAACTGATAGGTAAAAAATTCAAAAGTCTTTGTATTTATACTTATCTCACATAACCTTAAAATGTGAAAAAACCCTATTTTATTTCTCAAAAGCAAAGCGTATCGCTATGAAAATTGCAGTAGGTGTGCCATTTTTATCGCAAATAAATGAACATTCAAATTTTTTGGTTCTAAATAACTTTTCATTATCTAGGTTCAAAAATACAGTTTTTAAATTAACACTTGGTATAATTATCAACCGTATATGGTCTATCCTTATTAAAATCGTAACTAGTTTATATTATATCTTGGTATTTTAATAAAAAGCAAAAAAAAAGTAGGACGATTTAAAAGTGCACTTTAAACATAACGCACCTCTAAAGTTCTATAAGGATTCCTGTGTTCCATAAAATCCTAGTCTGTGATCCCCCAGAATTCCAGATAAGTCCAGAATTATTATACCAAGTCTCGCAAAAAGAAAAATGCAATATTTAACCTAATTATTTAAGAACGAAAATTTTAAGTAAATTATATATTTTCTGAGCTTAATGTGCGACTATATTTTTTTATATCTGAGTTTAACTACTTATTTTGTGAACCGAAAACCCTATGTGATCACAAATTGATAAGAGGCGTTCATTGAAATGTATTTATTCGTATTTATTATGTGCTATTGATTTTTCCAGTGTTGATTAATTGTTTAGTATTTGTGTTAGTATAGTATATTGATTAATTATTTAAAGAAATGAGATGTTGTGTCAGTTGACTAAAACAATTTGACTAATTTAAGAGAAAAGGGTTAATATATAAAGTTCCGTTAATTAAATGATTATCTACACGGTGGTAGTAAAGTAAGAAATAAATTCAATATCTATTGTTTAAATTGGAACTAAATTTTATTGCGTTTTTGGATTGCCCTTACATTTCCAAACATTTTTCATTTGCATTTTTTCACATGCAAGAACATACACAATTCAATCGAAAAATTAACGGTGGGTTGGCGTTGTTGGTGCTACATTATTATCGGGCCTTTTTTCTTTGAAGAAAATTTAAAAGGTGAGAGATACCTGAGTTTTCTAGAAGAGGAACTCGTTGCAGCCTTGGCTACCCTTTTTCCCGAAATAGAACGTCTGGATTTGCCATTCGAGCTTCTTTGCACGACACTTTCCCAAACAAGTCGATTGGAGGGAGCGGTGTTATTGAGTGGCCACCGAGATCACTCGATCTAACACCACTAGACTTTTTTTTTCTTACGGGGATACCTTAAAGGAGAGGTACTTAAAAGCGAACCGGCAAATCTAGATGATTTAAAACAGCGCATCCGTCAATAAATACATCGAATAACGCCCGTAATAGTTCGTAATGTGCAGTAGGAACTTGTACATTGATTAGGCTATTGTCAGTTGACTAGCGGAGGGCATTTGGTGAAATAAATAAAATTGTTTGTTTTCGATAAAATAAAACGTTTTAAAAATTCTTTAATTTTTCCCATGATAGTTTTTCAATTTGCAAATTTTGAATGAGGATAAATCCAAAACGCTCGGACTTATTGGAGGTAGAGCACATTCTACATGAAAAATGTTTAGAATTATAAGGGCAATCCAAAAAAAAAAATTAGCAAAGCTTTTTTGAGAGAAACATGATGCAAAATTTGCCCCAAAAAAATTAAAAAAAATTTTACAGATATTGAATTTATTCCTCACTTTACGACCAACCTGTATATCTATTGGCATCCCTATATTGTACCAAGATTGCTTAATTGACAAGAAAAACTAATCCTTTAAGGTCCTTTTACAGAGTTTATCGCATAATATAAAGTGTCTTGTAACCAGATACTTAACTTCGAAGGGTTAATTTAGAAGTTGGTCACTCTATTGCAGCTTTACAATTATTCGAATACCTCCTGCCATTATATTTGTTTTAACGATTAAGACCTTGCACGACCACTCTCCTAACACTCTTTAATCATCTGAATTTTTTGTTGGACCTCTAAATTTCAGTACCTTGATCAGCATGATGTTCCATCGGGCCAACATATCCCTGGTGGAGTGACTCTGCGCGAGTCTCTCCTGCAGCTGCCCCTCGTGCTTCTTGATGTACGACTTCGCCTGCACCACCAGCTTCAGCTTCTTCCTTATGGTCCAAGGCTGCATCTTCACCTGGCCGAGCACCTCCTTGTGCAGCCGAATGTTCTCGAAAATCTCCTCTT
Organism: Anthonomus grandis grandis; assembly: GCF_022605725.1. Taxonomy (NCBI): domain Eukaryota; kingdom Metazoa; phylum Arthropoda; class Insecta; order Coleoptera; family Curculionidae; genus Anthonomus; species Anthonomus grandis. Next base: position 3,916,506 of record NC_065564.1, read on the forward strand.
GGGTCACCTCGTTGAAAGCGTTATCATCTACGGTGATGGCGGTGCTGCAAAGAATAGGTTCTTTGTTGATGGTACCTATGGAGGCGGAGGAGGTTCTTACTCTCCAGAGCTGGTGGTGAAGACTGAAGAACGTCTGCGCTCTGGTCCAGCGGGTTCTGGAGCGAACGGACTGCTGGCTCTACGCGTGTGCTTCCTGGAACGTCTGGTGGAGGCGCGACGTTTGATGATAGCGTTGACGCTAGCCGAGTAGTCCTCTTCGTCCTCAGAGTTCCGCGTCTCTTCTGAATTGACAACGGGGGGCATTGGAAGAGTGCGGGGCTTCGATGAGGACTTACCCTCTGGCTGCATCCTTCTCGGTCCTTCGGCAAAAGTCACTGAGGGTTGTCGCGAGATGACAATCTAAAGAAAAATCCCACCCTTCGTCGCGTTAAGCCTGCACGAAACTAACGCTTCTGACACACGTCCAGAAGTTATAGAAAATAATCTCGTTTTATCACGGAATAAGAGGCATCAGGGGGTGTAAATACCGGGTGAAGGGTTATTATTTAATCGGACACGCATCTTGGCCGCGCCCTTACAGATTTTTCTTTGTTGTGAAGCAACAGCGCCAGAATAATCTGGGTTTCGCCCCCCATACTTAAAAGCCCATTTGTCATTGCGGCTTTTTTATCATGATTAATCGAAAAAATCTCCAATTAGCTAATTAATTAATCTGTGCCGGTGTGGGGTGTCTTAAAAAACGTTTTTTTTTTGCGGAGGGGGTGTTCCAGACCACGCCCACTTATCCAGACAATAAATTATTCTTAATGGAACTAATTGGGTGGCAAAAAAAATTGAATTTATGATTATTACCCGCATTTTTTACGATAAAAGCCCCAGAGGGAGCGACACCTAGTTTAATGATTGAATTATCTATCCAATGAATATTTTTAAAATTTCTTTATAGAAATAAAAATGTTTTAATTAAAAGGGATAAAAATAGTGGTGGTCGACTGTTTCAGCGATGTCTGTGGGGTATTCATGATTGATAGAGATGGTATGGATAAATTGAATGTGATTCATTTGAACATGATATAGGAAATAGAGGACAAAATTGAAATCTCATTTGTATATCCCTACCCCAGTCTGATGGGGGGATGGGAATAAAGTGATATTTTTCTGGTTAAATTAGACGAATTAAACCTGAAAAACGCTATTTTCAGACGATCCAGATACTATTAATAAAACAATAGAACATTTAAAAAAATAGTAGAGTGTCGAAATTTAACTCTAAAAATTATATATAAAAAATCTTTGGTAAGTATCTCTCTGAAGATCTGTATAGGAAAGTGAAAACTATACTGTGCATACTCTGCATACTGTGCTATAAATTATATTGTCAAAATTCAAATTATTAACTCAGCTTATAATACTAGATCTTTTAACAAAGCAAACATATCTGTGCCTTATATTCCAACCTCAATGTGTCAAAGATTTATAACATTTTATGTACCTACACTATTTAATAAACTTTCCGTAACTATTAAAGCCCTATTAGTAAAGGGTAAAATTAAATTCAAAAAAGATACAATGAATATTTTGCTTCATAACCAATTTCATAATAATGTGTCTTAAAGCTAACTATTATAAGAGAAATGACTTTGTATATACACATTTTGAAATAAAAGTAATAAGTAAAAAGAGGCTTACCTGAACGGTTGGTTTACGAAGAATACCAATGGGAATACCAGGATCTTCCTCCATGTCAAATTTCCCGATTAACTTTAACGTCTTTTCAATTTGAATTTGACCAGTGCGCCTATGGTGCGGCGCAGACCAGGCGGAGCCTCTTGTACGACTTTTAATTGCAAATTCGTTAAAACGCGTCGAAAGAGGAGGGACCTAAAAAGCAGTGACGTAGATATATTTTATTTATGTGTATAAAGTGTTGCAAAAATATAAAAAAAAATGGTCAACTCACCAATTTCAATAGAAGAGTAACGAAATAAATTCGCGTTCCTGCCCCCGGCACCTGATCGAAACTAATATTTCACGCGAGAGACCATCGCGAGGACTAATTGCTAATTATTTTTACCACGGGATAACAAAAACCGCATTAACCGGGATTAACTGGGAAAACGGAAGGCCGCACCTGTCACATGCTCGTTTTTCACCCCCCGTTTCTTTGTGTATTAATGAATGGCACGTAAAGGGGTGTATTTGATTTGTCGCATAAAAAAGTCGTTGAAAAAAACTATAGCAAAAGAGAGGTGATTTTTGCAGGGTTGATTATTATAAGCCAGATCGTTTTTTCTTAAAGGAATTTTACTAGAAACCGAGATACCCTTGGAATATCTCACCAAGTGTGATAAGCAGCATAAATAAATATATCACAACCATTATCTCCGGCCAGGGACCACACAAAAACAAAGGATCGCATCAAAAGATAACGACGAGTCAAACATTTTAATTGCCAGTGCCACAGGGGTAATTCGATCCCCAAAACAGCAGTGGCGCACTAACAAAAAACAATAGTTTCAACACGAATCACGGCCGGTACCCCTCTGCCGATGGTACCCGGTAAATCATCCATCTTCTCTATCGTAGTTCCATTCTCGGCGCATCTGGGTCTCACATGTGTGCGTGTAAAATCGCCGATCTCGGTACGACTTTAAAATTAATTTATCGCGAGCGTCCGATGGTGAACTGGAAAGTGCATTAAGAGACGATAGCGACGCCGGTGTACGATTTTTCATTATTATTTTACTGCTGACACAAGTAGAAAATCGTGAAATGAGGTGATCGTGCAAGATGCTGACGATTTTCTTGGGGTTTTGTTGCTTCGGAGGCGCCTTGGGGGCTCCGGAGGGCGATTACGGATACACCCCTATTCTGGGGAGCCAAGAGAACAGTCGCTGCTACGACACTTTTCGTAGAGCTCAAGTAAGTAAAATCTCATAAGGAATTTCTAACAACTAATAAAAAGCGATGCAGCATTCTTCTGCAAATCGCACCGCGCGCGACATGCGGTCTACCATTCTCTCTTTTGCCTTCATACTTCAATAACTCAACCCGTCGCGCTATTATAACGGTCCCTGGAGCCCTGCTGATGCTGTTTTTACCTCTTGCAGAAGTGCATTCCTCCCTTTGAAAACGCCGCCTTCAACCTGAACGTGGAGGCGACCAACACGTGTGGGGAGCACGAGCCCCAGGTCTACTGCGTCCAGACCGCAGGGCTAACGGGGGTGCGGAAATCATGCGAGACCTGCTACCCCGGGGCCCATCATCCCCGTTACATGACTGACGTGCATAACGTGAACAATCTGACTTGGTGGCAAAGCGAGACGATGTTAGAGGGGGTCAGTCAAGTCAACTTGACTTTAAAGTTCGGTAAGTGGACCGATAAAGCACCCAGCGGAAGACCATCTATGGTATGATGATGTCGTTTAGCGACCTCTTAGGCTGCATTAGACAGTGGCAGACATCAGACTCGTTATCGCCCCGGTTAAAATAAAAGATAATGGCCAGAAATTCAAGTTCAAAGTACGGACGGTGGGGCGATTGACACCGGGGGCTAAATTTATCTCTTGGGTTTTTATCACAGGATGGACGCCTCCGGCTTCAAGGCTGCAGACGAAAATAGATAGCGTCACTCATTAAATTAATCACTCTCTTTCTGAATTATTTTTGACCAGCTCTAGGCAATCAGACTGCTTAAAATAATCTTATCTCCAGGTAAAGCCTTTGACATCACCTACATGAGGCTCTGGTTCTACTCGCCAAGACCAGGCAGCTTCTACATCTCCAAGAAAACTTCGGAGAGCTCAGACTGGGTGCCTTATCAGTACTACAGGTAGGTGCCACAATGGTTCTTGCTACGCCACTGATTGATAATGTTTACTTGTAGCGCCACATGTCGGGATACCTACGGACTACCGGACTCGACCTATACCATCAGTGGCGAAGAAACCCGCGCTTTGTGTACCTCCGAGTACTCCGACATCTCGCCATTGCGTGGAGGGAACGTGGCGTTTGGTACCTTGGAGGGACGACCCTCGGCTTATAATTTTGACAGCAGTGCTGAACTACAGGTACTCAATGGGAGGTTTTTTAAAGTAAAAGAATTTAAAAACTAGATATGTAAATCCCGTGTCAATTGTTTTAAATGCCGAAATTTTCGCCCTTTTGTGAACAGAATCGTATATGCTGCATACCATACACAGTTGATAAATATGCCAAAACCAAAAATTGACTAAAAACTCGTTGAATAAATATATATTTAACGATAATAATATATCTGGAATTCCACCCACCCACTAAACTCCGTTTCAGGAATGGGTGACCGCCACCGAAATAAAAATCACCCTAGACGCGATCAACACTTTTGGAGACGAGATCTTCGGAGACCCGAGGGTGCTCCAGAGCTACTTCTACGCAATCGCCGACGTGGCAGTGGGCGCACGGTGCAAGTGCAACGGACACGCGAGCGAGTGCGTGGCGAGCACCAGCTTGCACGGTACTACTAGCGTGCGAGTGTGCCGGTGCGAGCACAACACCGCAGGCCCGGACTGTGGCGAATGTTTGCCGTATTACAACGACGCGCCCTGGGCCCGAGCCACTTTGACGAATGCGAACGAGTGCAAACGTAAGTTTTTTTTTTTTAAATAAGACGACGTTTTTGTTGTGTGGCTTCCTCAAGGAAATTCTCTGCTTCAAGAGACTCTCTGACTGAAGAAACTTACTTTACCTATATCAAATTATTGGCTTGACTGCCTAGAATTAAAACATTATTTGCTTCATCAAATGTATGACTTTACTTCCTGAAACTAGAGAAATATGAAGTGTGAACTGCCTGGAATAAAAAAACTATTTCACCTACCAACTTACTATGGCTGTATTGCCTGGAATTAGCTCGAAAATTAAGTATCAACTGCCTGGCATAAAAAAACTATTTCACCTACCACCTTACTATGGCTGCATTGCCTGGGATTAGCTAAAAAATTAGGTGTCAACTGCCAGGCATAAAAAAGGTATTTGACCTACTAAATGATTGACTAGCACGAAACATTATTTAAAAAAAATTCTTTTAATGATTGCTCACCGTGTATAAGAAAATTGCATCGGGTCGCAGTCGTGCCGAGAGCCGTTTGACCAAATAAAGGCAGTAAATGCGGACAAAAGCGAAACGTCAATTAGGCGGAATGAATTAAATTTATGGAATCGACGAAAATAATTAATGGAAATGGATAAGCGGGCCAATTAGGCGACGCCTTATAAGGAAACCGTAGAGAATACATTAATTTATGGCCTCTCCCGTCTTAGGAGAACGGATGCTGAATCGTTTTAAAACAGGGCATTTAAGAAATGTACGTCTATAAAGAAAATATTTCAATAAACAACTTTTTGTTTTGCCCTGGTACGTTACTTTCGGCGGCCATCTTGCTCAATTTGTGGGAGGAGCTTCTTGCTCACGTGACAGCTTCTAGAATAATATCCAATGTGACACGTGTCAAAGACGTGGGCGTGGCTCCGGCCTGCGTACCATAAGGGCTGATCAAAAAGTACTTTTTAAGAAATGACTATAAAAGGTTGTAAATAACGCAGGCAAGTGTGGTTTATGGTTTCTTTAACTAAGTGGTACCTGTCCGCCCTGATAAAACTATTTGTATAAAACGCATTAATTCCACCCACTATAAAACGATTAGGATACCAATTTAAGCGGCACACAATGGGACGCCCCACCGCGACGGTACCCATATCGGGGCCTTATTATGGTGACTCAGTCGCGACTTAACAGCGGTACCTGCGCGACGTATCCTGCGCGCGTCTCTTAATAAAAACCGTGAGCGCGGATTTTTTTTTTATATAATAATAAATTCTACTTCTCTTCAAGAATCAAATTAAATATGATTTAGCGATAATGTCGAGGGACCCGTAACGGTACTTTCCGTGAAATTGGGTGCATCGACCATCTGGTTCCGGATAAATGCTTTAGCGAGTGGAAATTCGGCACCATGGAAAACTTACTCGAGAAAGTTCTCGTGGTTTTCTTCTGGTTGTTTGGCCATTGGCAGGTTTATGGTACTGACTGGGACGGGATCACTCCATGGTTCACCGGATCACGTAAGTTCGATCATGCAAATAAGTGGCACTTGCTGAGTAACCCTCGTAAAGGTTTAAGGGGGAGCTTTGATGTTGCCGCTTCTCCGTGATTGGCTGTTGCCTCGCTATGGCTTTTATGCAAATACGAGGGAGTTTTTTATTGGTAAAACCCTTCTTTCTACTAATATTCTTACATTCTTTAAGGAAATATAAAAAAGGAGAAGAGGAAGAATGATTTAATTCGCTCAGGCACTTGAAACTGTGTTCTTTCGGTCCCATGGACCTCCACAATCTCAGACTGCCTGAAATGTTTTAATTTTTAACTGCCTGTAAGCATAAATTATTATCTAAGCCCAGCGTCTTACAATCTAGTAGGAAATAATATAGAAAAGGAGAAGAGAAAGACTGATTTAATTCACCCAAGTACTTGTAGCTGTATTCTTTCGATCCCATGGACCTCCATAATTTAAAATTGCTTGAAATACTTTAATATTCAACAGCTTGAAGAAATTAATGATGATCTAAGCCCAGGGACTTACAACCATGGAAGGAGATATGAAAAAGGCAACAAGGAAGAATGATTTAATGGGTCCAGGCATTTGAAACCATCTTCTTTCGATTCAAATGCCAACTCAAAATGCCTGAAATATTCTATTACGCAAATGTGCACTCACTTGTTGTGTAACCCTGGTAAACCATAGGGAGCTTTGATGTGCCCGCTAATAATCCTTTGGTACCAAGGTTTAGATGCCCATAACTTTCTTCCTGCTCTACTTGAATTATTAAAAATTGAAAGAAATGGAGTTGGTTTTATTAAGTTTTGAACAGTATAACTACCTTTATTAAACTCCAAATCTAACACTTTTTATAGACAAAAGTATATCTTAGGTCCAATAATCCTTCGGTGCCAAAATTTACATGCCCATAACTTTTTTCCTGGTCCATTTGCATCCATAAAAATTTGTGAAAATGGAGTATGTTTCATCATATTTTTGAACAGTATATTTCTCTTAATTCAACTCTAACTCTAACACTTTTTATAGACAAAGGTACATTTTTGTTTCTAAAATCTTTCAAAACCAAAATTCATATGTCCGTAACATTCTTCGTGGTCCATCTTAAGCCATGAAATTTAGTAGAAATAGAGTCGGTTTCATCTTGTTTTGAACAGTATTCCTCCCTTTACTTAAATCCAACTCTAACACTTTTCATAGACAAAAGTATATCTTAGGTCCAATAATCCTTCGGTGCCAAGTTTTACATGCCTCTATGACTGGCTTCTTGTTTCCTCGCTATCGTTTTTATGGAACTACGAGGGAGTTTTGAAAGTTTAATGTTTTTTTTTAAAACCCTTCTTTCTGAAGTTAAGTTTATATACAAGGGAGAACCATAAAGTAGCATCCGAGCAATCACAGCCACCAGGCGCCACTTCATTACCGGTTAACGACCATCCGCGCGCATCTAAAATTCCGATTAGGCCCCCCCCAATTAAAAAATAATGAGAAAACTTACGACGACTTTATCAAGTATTTATTCGTATAACCTCTTATATTCTCCTGCACAGCCGCTCCAAACTGAATAAATTTACATACATCCATTTCATTGAAGAATCAATATTGACTTGAGGCAAATCACGTCCCAATCATACAATCTATACCGGGCGTCCCTTTCACAGAATGCAACTGCAACGGGTACTCGGAGCGTTGCATGTTCGACCAGGACCTGTTCCAGAAAACCGGACACGGGGGCCATTGCCTGGACTGCGCCGAGAACCGGGACGGGGCGAACTGCGAAAAATGCCGCCCCAATTACTACATGAGGGACAACAGGCACTGCGAACCGTGCGATTGTGACGAAACCGGGTCGCTTTTTCAGCAGTGCAACTCGGAGGGCAGATGCCAGTGCCGTCCGGGGGTCACCGGAGACAAATGCGACCGTTGCCAAGAGAACTTCTTCGATTTCACCAAGTTCGGATGTAAATCATGCGGATGCCATCCCTCAGGATCGGCCGGGAACACCCCCAAATGCGATTCGGCTTCTGGAATATGCCAGTGCAAAGAGAACGTGGAGGGCAGACAGTGCAAGTCCTGCAAACCCGGATTTTTCAATCTTGATCTGGACAACGAGTTCGGGTGCACGCCGTGCTTCTGCTACGGCCACTCGTCCCAGTGCGGTTCGGCCCCTGGATACTTCAAATACCTTATTGAGTCCACTTTTGCCAAAAGTGCCGAGAAGTGGAGGGCCCAGGACGAGTCCGGGGCTCCTCATCAGGTGAAATACGAACCCATCAGTCAGAGCATTGGGGTGAAGTCTGACGGGGATCAAGCGGTTTACTTTATAGCCCCTGAGAGGTAAAATATCACCCCTTACCCCTGAATTCTCTTAAAAAAAGACGTTCCTTAGGTTCTTAGGAGACCAACGGGCCTCATACAACCAGCTGCTCGATTTCTCTTTAAGGATCGGCGATCCACGGCCAATCCCCACTGCGACAGACATAATTCTTGAGAGCGGAAGCACCTCCATCACCAACACCATCTTCGCCCAAAAGAACGGCCTACCTTCAGAGGAGGTACTCAATTGATATATCAGGAAAGTCAAAAAGAACATCAGCACGTTTGGAATTTTTGCTAATTCCACTAAGAAAAGAGTTGATTAAGAGGGTAAAACCTATGGTAGTTTCTAAAAATGACCTTTCAGTTCCATTCGATGTTACAAATTTATTTAGGCACTGATGGCCTCAATAAGAAACGATGGGCATATAGTGTCTCAGTTACTCTCACATCCAGTGTGTCCACCCTAAAGTGTCCCCACCCCTATAATTTTTTTATTTTTTAACTTATTTTCAACAAAAAAAATTGTTTGATAGGACTTGACGAACACTTTTTAGGCGTATGCCAGATTCGTTCCAGGGTCCGACTTATGGATAATTATGGGGCTTCAAATGAGGTAAAATTTTAGAAAAACATATTGGGGCATTTTGTATAAGAAAAATGACAACGGAATCTTAATCAGCATCGTCAAAAACCCCACTGTACAAATTTTTACTTCTTTAATGTAGATACAGGGTGTCCGAAGTACAGGTAATCCATTCTGCATCAGGTATCGTAAGAACCGTAGTTCAGAAATTTAGTAACATCTTTATTGAAAATTCAAACGTTCAGAAAACCCCAATAAGCTCAGTAACAACAAATTAAATGGTCTTAGTCTAAAGGTTAAATAACGCACATCTTCCACGATAATTGCCTACAACTTTCGCTTTAACTCTTCTTGCGTTATGCTCCTGCAAGCTGCAGTAATGATATCTCAGTCTTTTGCATCAGTTCTTCTCTTTTTTGAGGCCTATTGACGTATACTTCATTTTTCAAGGTATCCCCATAAATAAAAATCGAGCGGTGTCAGGTCCGGGGATCGCGGCGGCCAATGAATCAAAGGACTGTTTCTTCCGATACAGGTATTGAGGAAATTTTGATTGTGCTAGTTTCTAACAATCCTTGCGTTATGAATTGGTGCCTCATCCAATTGTAAATGCAATTTTCGAAGATCCAAATTTTTACAAAATCGTTGAATAAATATATATTTAACGACAATAATATGTAATGTGTTGCTTGGGAATTTCAATTTTAAAATTTTTGGTAATGTTGACGTCGTTGAGTTCTGATGGTGGCCTACGGCCGAAAGCGCTAGGCTGATATTAATACATTTCTTACGCCGAATACGTGTTGGTGTTCTATTTGACTTTCCGGATAATCAATTACAGCCTACAACTGCCCACATTGAATACTCTTAAAACACCCCTTTCAGACCAAAAACTACAAATTCCGCCTACACGAGCATCCGGACTACGGCTGGCAACCGAGGATGAGCTCCAGATCGTTCATTTCGGTCCTCACCAACCTCACGGCGATCAAAATCAAGGGGACGTACGTCCCCAGAGGCGTGGGCTTCCTGGACGACCTCAAACTGGAAACCGCATCGCGGGGAGTGTCTGGACAGCCCGCGCTCTGGATCGAGCTCTGCGAGTGTCCCACAGGTACCAAACCCTTTCGCTCTCCCGACCCCGATACAATAAAACACTTCCAGGTTATGTGGGACGGTACTGCGAGTCCTGCGCACCGGGCTACAGACACGACCCGGCCATGGGCGGACCCTTCATGAAATGCATCCCCTGCGATTGCAACAGTCACGCGAGCATCTGCGAATCGGAAACCGGACGGTGCATCTGTCAGCACAACACCGACGGGGAAAACTGCGAGGTGTGCGCCCGCGGGTTCTACGGGAACGCCTTGGCTGGGACCCCGGAGGACTGTAGACCCTGCGGGTGTCCAGACAACGGACCCTGCGTCCAGCTGGACGAGGAGGTCACCATGTGCACCGAGTGTCCCGCCGGATACTCGGGCCCCAAGTGCGACTTGTGCTCCGACGGGTACTTCGGTGACCCCCGAGGTCGATTCGGGCCTCCTAGCCAGTGCCTGCCGTGCGACTGCAACGAAAACATTGACCCCAATGCAATCGGGAACTGCAACAGCACCTCCGGGGAGTGTCTGAGGTGCATTTACAACACCGGCGGGCGTAGGTGCGAGGTGTGTCTTCCAGGTTTCTTCGGGAACGCTCTGGTGCTCCCCAAGGGGGATTGCAAGAGGTGCCAGTGCCACCCGTTAGGGACCATCGAGGACCCCGAGGAGGGAGAACCCCGCTGCGACCAAACGACCGGCGCGTGCGCCTGCAAGGACCACGTGATCGGCACCAATTGTGACCAATGCGAAACCGGCTATTTTAAGCTGCTTAGTGGGGAGGGGTGTCACAGCTGCAACTGCGACCCCATCGGGGCCTTTAACCAGTCATGTGATTTGGTTACTGGGCAATGTTTTTGTAGAGTGGGGGTCACCGGGTTGAGGTGCGACCATTGCGAGGCCAGGAAGTACGGGTTTTCTCTGGAAGGGTGTAGGGAGTGCGAGTGTGACGTTATAGGGTCCAGAGATCTTCAGTGCGATCCCTCTGGACAGTGCCCTTGTCTGGATAACGTCGAGGGGAGGAAGTGCGACAGGTGCAAGGAAAATACTTATGACAGAAAGAGAGGCTGCGTAGGTGAGTAGGCTTCGAGGGAGTTTTCCTGGAATGTTAAGTGTGGTGAATTTTCTGCAAAAAAACATTTTTCATTAACCCTACCGTTACCTCCCTCCCACTCATCCCACACTACTTACCAGTAAGAAATTGTTTCCAAAAATCATTGTTTCCCAAAATAATACGCATGAATAATAACTGGTTTCGTCGTTAATATCTAATCTAATAACACAGCTTGTTTATTTAAATTTGATATAATTATATATATGTATATTACTAAATATTTAATACAAAAACAGTGCTATTAGATAGGATATTATAGACGAAAAACGGAGATTTTGCAAAATAATTTCTTACTGCAACTTTTTGGGGTGGGTGGGGGGTGTAAGGATTGTGTTGATGAAAAACAACGTTTCTGCAGAAAATATATAATAAATTTTTAATTTAATAGCACTGTTTATTTAAATTTAATGTAATTTTTTATATAAATATTTAAAATAAAAACAGCGTTATTAGATTGGATAATAAGGACGAAAAACAGTGACTTTTCAGAAGAATTTCATCAAATATTTCAAGCGTAGTAATATTGGAGTTTAAAAACTAAATATCTAAATCCCGTGTCAACTTTTATAAATGTCGACATTTTCTCCCTTTTGTAAACAGAATAGTATATAATATACGTATACTCTACAGTTTAATAATTATACGGTTGATAAATACACCAAAACCAAAAACTTACTAAATAATCGTTGAATAAACTTATATTTAACGATAATAATATATGATGTGTTGCTTGGACATTGATTTAAATAAATTTGATCAAGATGCAATACAGGGAACACCAAATATTATTGATAATATTCAACTGCTTAACACACATATAAACAATTTAATAACCAAACATGCTTTCTGTAATAATTTATTTAGTTTGATGATTTTCCTGTTGCTATTTTTTAATTAACTTTAGATTTACGGGTTTGTTCGACTCTTGACTTCTTATGTCACTATCTAAAGGGTATCGGTTATTGAAAATCGCGAGACAGATCTTTTTGCCAAGAGATGATATAATTTAAAATATTACGTGTACTATCTTTATTATGTTCCTAACAATAATGTTGTATCGCGCCCTAGTAAGCTACCCGCTTAAAAGGCCACGTCGGTTCGTTCGCAAATAAGTTGATTTGCAAGAGGAGAAAATAAAACAGTTATTTTTCCGAAATACAAGAAAACTGTTTAATGAATTAAAATAAAGCTTAGAAAATTTCGACACTTAAAACTATACCGTACTCAAATTACAAATTACAAAAATCACGTTCACGTTAAAAGTTAAAAAACTGACCGAATACAGTGGTTATCCCGGCGAACTCTTATTTTACTCTAATCTTAATTATTCCTGGCGGCGGTCGACGATCAACCGTAACCCAAAGCTAAATATCAATATCAAATATCAAAAGGAGATAAACTTAATAGTTGATATATATAATGCTGCGTTGTCCCATATTTTAAGCAATAATACATACATAATTACGGGAATTCCTAACAAATAAATTGACCCTTTATGGCAAATAAATTACGTACGAATTTAAAGTAATTTAACTAATTTTCCAGACTGTCCGGACTGCTACAGCCTAATTCAGGACGTTTACAAGAACCACTCACGAAAACTGGACAGTCTAAGTGAGGTTTTAAACGAAGTGGAGCAACAACCGACGGTGGTGGACGACGATGAGTTTCCAGACGAACTGGACAAACTGGACAAGGAAATCGACGAGTTTTACGATCAAGTGAAGGTGGCCACCGGGGTCAACAGCATTTTCGACGAAATCCCGAAAATCCAGGAGCGCCAGAAGGACGTGGCGCGCACCCTCGAGGAAATCTCCGAAAACATCTTCAACACCAAGGAGAATACACACAAGGTTTGCTTTAATCGAGTGGCTTTTAATAATAATAATAATAATAATAATAATAATAATAATAACGTTTATTAATCCACATATGTTTACAAATCTGTAAAAAAAACATTATTGTAACAAAAAATGACAGACAGAATGCGGATTAAAAGGCATAATTTCAGCTTCTCACGCAGTTGAGGGCTGTTGTAGCCTATAAAGTAGAATAATTTATCCAAAAAAGTATCTAATAGTAGGTACCCAAAGAAAAATAAATAAATAGTGCACAAAAATCGAGGAAACATATTTAAATTTGCTATTATCGTTCTTTTAGAAACACGTCGCCTTATCGATGAGCAGGTTTTCTAAATACAGGGATATAATTTAGTAATATAATAAAAACTGTATTTTTGAACATAGATAATGGAAAGTTGTCTAGAACAAAAAAAATATAAGTTTTTTTAATGGCACTTCTAGGGTATCTAAAAGCTATATTGAATTCTTTATTAAATATTGTCCTGTACGTTTCATACGAGACTTTAGCATTTAGATGCTTTTCCTTAAAGAGGTTAAACATCTTTTTGATTGTAAGTTCTTCTGGTAAATAGGTCTTTTAGACTATGGTGGCTCTGACGACCCTTAAAACTTTTGATGTGGTCACATACCAAGCCTTGTTAAGTCGTCCAGCTTCCTATGAGTTGCACTATGCCTTCCACGTCTGTCCTTAGGAGCTGCACCACTTCGTTTGAGGCTTTCCTTTATATAATTTATTTTACTTCTTGTAATCCCACATGCATCATGGAAACTGGAAGTATTCTTGTTTTGACGAGGTCAGAGCATTACAATGTCTTAATATTTCTGCTCTTGGCGCCTCATTAAGTACCTCAAAGCACTTTCATCTTGAGCAATTACAATGCTGTCCAGCTTCATGAGTGGATAACTTCAATAATTTTAGACTCTGACTTTGAGACCTCTGACATCCGACCGGTTCTCTTTCTTTTTTTTGAAGGCATAATTTTGTTCTCAACGGATCCTTCCGAATCACTATCAGCCATAATGGTTTATTATTAATCACACAGACAAACAAGTCACACTTTTGCGGTTACAATAATACTGGCAAGTTTTTAAAAAATTAATATTGCATCAGCTGGTTTGTTAACATGACATCGCTGGTTTTTTCCCTGGACGTTTGGACTAAGCTGGTTTTTATTCAGTACGCTATAATTTAGATACTAATGTACGCAAGACTACGGTGGTTGTTTCCCGGTTTTAGTACTCTAAAATAAGCGTCTTCATTCGAAGAATTCAATGACGCCTCTACCGAGATTTTCAATAAAAAGTGACATATCTGTTTTTTTTCCTGTATCCTTCATATGATCTACGAATATTCTACAGTTTAATAAATATACCTTGACCATATTTGGTTGATAAATATACCACTAGTTTTAATTTAAAAACGGTATTTTTGAACCTAGATAATGAAAAGCATTTTTTTTCTCAGTCAATTATTTTCTGCAAAAAAACGTTTTTCATTAACCATACCCTTACCCCCCCACCCACCCCACACTACTTACCAGTAAGAAATTGTTATCAAAAATTATTGTTTTCCAAAAGAATACACATGAATAATAGCTAGTTTCGTCGTTAAATAATATGTACGAAAAACAGTGATTTTTTAGAAGAATTTCATCAAATATTTGAGGTGTAGTAATCGAGTATATATCACATATATATATTTAACCATAATAATACATGATGTGTCGTTTGGGTATTATTTTTAATTTTTACCTACATTGGTTATTCAAATGTTATCAAGTAGTATTACTTAAATTGTTTATATACTGGCAATCATTTTGTAATATTTTTCCATTGTTGTAAATAAGCTGATTTATTATTTATTACTATTATTAGGCAGAGCAAAACTTGGACTACTCAGAAGAGCTGCTCATCGAACTGGAAGAGCAGACGCTCCAGGTGCAAGAAACCTTCGAAACAGAAGGCGAAAAAGCCCTAGAACAGGCCAAAGAGAGATCCAAGATCGTCGGTCAGCATTCGGAGACCATGACCAAAATCGCCAAAGAGGCAAGAGAAATCGCCGACAGCTTAGACCAGCGAGCCGAAGAAGCGGTGGCAAAAGCAAAATCGGCTAAAAACGCTTCGATAGAGGGTTACGAGAGGCTGAAGAACACCCACGCCATGCAGCAAAACGTCAGCGAGGAGGCGAGAAAGTTGAGGTCGGAAGTGCTTAAGGCGGAACTGAAACTGAACAGAACCACCGAGTGGACCAAGCACGTCAGTGAGGAGGCGGGCAAAGTGAAAAACGACGCCCTGGCCTTACTGAACGACGTGAACAACCTCGGGGTACCCCAGGTGGATGTCCGGGCCCTCAAAGTGGGCTCTAGTGATTTAAGAGAGGAGGCTTCTCGGTTGAGGAATAAGTCCAGTAAAGTAACCCAGGATGCTGAGGAAATCAGGAGGACTATAGAGGAGAAAGAGTCCCAAGGGAGAGAGTTGCTGGAAACGGCCCTGGAACAACAGGAGAGTATTGAAAATTTGAAGAACGACGTGGATTTCTGTGAGGCGCAGGCCAACCAGGCGGTAAGTCTTTGGAACGAGATCCTTGGAAGGGCTCAGAGCAATTTCGAGATCCTTACAAGTAAGTATTATGAAATTTTCACATTTAATAATATAATTATGATAATAATAATAAGTATTTACTTAATAATAATAATAATAATAGGCGTTTATTTTTAACTCCGCAAAGTACGGCATAGCTGTTATTAACCGAGTATACATACAAAATACATAAGATTAAATTTACATATTGGCAACTTAAGGTACTAACTAAGCAATGATACTTTTGTAATTATAAAAGTAACACAAGCGTAGGAATGACATTTTATAAAATCACTAAAAAATTTTGACATTCTATGGCGTAAGTATATTGCTTTTATCAACTAAATAATTTAAACTTGGCTAAGTAAATGTTGCTGTATTTTTCCTAATTGTATTTCTCACTTAGCATCAAGGCTACAAAAAAATATACACAACAATTATAAAAGTCTATGAGAATAAAACTAAAAGTTCTGAATTGTTTGTAAGGAGAACACTAATTTCTAAAACTAAACCTATGATTGATTAAAACTGTATTAATAAAATTAACGTAAGGCACACAATGTAAAAATAAGACACACACGCACTTTTACATTAAAATTAAATAAAATGAACAAAACTTACAACCTATCTAAGATAAATTTGCTCAAGAGCCTCTTGCACTGTGTTAAATTATCATAGGTAATTTATTTAATTTTTAAAGGTTTAAGGTAATTTATCTGTTTGGCAGTATAAATTTTGTGGGATTTCTAGTACCTTAATTATACAGGGTATCAATTTGTAAAGCTGCGACCCTCTGTATTTCTGCCCCTGTATAAAATTTAAAAATTTCCAAAAACACGTCAAATTTATTTTTGAGGGAGACATTTTTTAGGTTAGTTTTCAATCAAATTGCTGTAGCCCCCTGGCGAGGGTGGATACATACTTTATCCATTTGTTATTACTTTATAAGAAACAAATTAAAACCGTAAATATATTTATTTTATTGTAAGTAATAACTATTGTAATGTAATAAAACATAAAAAAGCAATACAAGGTTATAAAATGTTGTCTATTCTTTTTCAAACAGTAATAAAGTCTGCTCTCAATCTCCTTTCTAACATTTTGAAAAGCTTCTGCCTGGCTCTCTTTACACACAGCTATGATACTTCTTTTCAAATCTTCCAAATTACTAGGATGTGATTTAAAAACAATTGATTTTAAATGCCCCCATAAAAAATCTAAAGGCGATAAATCGGGTGATCGTGGTGGCCATTCAATTGCTCTCCGTCCACCAATCCATTTACCAAGAAAATTTTTCACTTAACTACTGTCTAATAGGAGGAAAATAGTGTGGTGGAGCTCCGTCTGGTTGGAATTGTATTAAATTTTCTTGCAAAATCATATAATCTGCTGCATCAGTTTGATTTTCTAAGTTAGATGTTAATAAGGGATCTATTGTGTCTTCCAGATTTTCTTTATTAATCAAGAGAAATAATGTTTCTATAATTGAATTTCCAAGAATACCAGCCCAAACATTTATCTTCTCTGGATACTGCCTGTGACCTTCTCAGAAAATTCGCGGATTTTCATTACTCCAGTAACGATAATTTTGTTTGTTGACATTTCCATGTAAAAAAAATGAAAACACTCATCAGTAAAGCAAATATTTTGTAAAATGTCTTGGTTTTCGTTTATAAAATTAGTCATTATTTACTATTAGGATTATCTTTGACTCTTTCCCTAAATAAGTATAATTTCCGTTGTTTTTGAGTTTTTTTGACAAGTCTTCTGAAAAAACTGAATTTTGTTCAAAACTCGAAAACTTTAAGGTTATGTGAGAATAGTGTAGATACAGAAACTATAGATTTTTTATCACCTATAATTTACTTAAAAAGCATTTTTTTCTCAGGCAATTACTTTCTTCAAAAAACGGTTTTTTATTAGGCTTACCCTTAGCCCCCCACCCACCCCACATAGTTTACCAGTAAGAAATTGTTTTCAAAAATCATTGTTTTCCAAAATAATACGCATGAATAACAACTGGTTTCTTCGTTAATATCTAATGTAATAACAGTTTGTTTATTTAAATTATATAATTATATATAGGTATATTAATAAATATTTAATAAAAAAACACTGCTATTGGGTTGGATATTATGGACAAAAAACGGTGATTTTTCAAAAGAATTTCTTACTGGGCAAATGTTTGGGGTGGGTGGGGGGGGTAAGGGTTTTGTTTATGAAAAATATTGTTTTTGCAGAAAATATATATTCAATATTTCATTTAATATCACTATTTATTTAAAATTGATATAATTTTATATATAAATAATTACTATGAAATAAGCGTTATTAGATTGGATAATATGGACGAAAAACATGATGATTTTTCAGAAGAATTTCATCAAATATTTGAGGTGTAATCGAGTTTAAAACCTAGATATGTAAATCCCGTGTCAATTGTTTATATGACGAAATTTTCTCCCTTTTATAAACAGAATTGTCCATGATATACGCATATTTTACAGTTTAACTACAGGTTGTTGTTGCGATTTTCGACCAACAATAAATCTACTTTTTGGGTCACCTCTTCAGGTTTTTCCACCAAAAATAATAAAGTAGCATTGACATCAATACCCAAGTCTCCTCCATAAAAGACACGTCTCCTTTTCCTTAAACGTTCCTGTTTAACAAACTCCTGGAAGTTGGGTATACCATTTGTTACAGAATCGCATACTTCGCATTTCCAAGGGGCCTTCCTCATAAGGAAACCGTGCACATCTACAACCAGTACATTATATATAATAGATGTCACATCATCAAACACAATTTTACATTTAAAACAATTAGTTCAAGGGTCTCCATCAAAAGTTTTACTTCCAATTGCCCTTTCGCATTGAAAGTACATACACGTAGAATATTGGAACGCAGCGGTCGCAATATTTATCGATACAAGACCTAAACAAATAAGGCGATGCACAATTTTACATAGTTTTAGGTAAAACAGGGATTTTTGACTTGGCAAACAACACTAACGACGCACCGCGACTATTACAACACGATACATACAAAAAAAATTAATTTTATAGCGCTATAAATGCAGGAGAACAGTATATTATTAATGAAAAATTTGATGGAGTTAAAAACGACCCACTCTTGTAGAATTCGACTCGCAGACCCAAGAATCAAAATCCAGAGCCGAACAATCCTTGCGAACCATTCCAGAGATTGAGCAAATCATCCAAAAAACCAAGGAACAGATCGACGAAGCGGAGGGCACTTTGCAGGACGCGCAGCTGAGCGCTGACTACGCCCTAAAGAAAGCTATTGAAGCTGACCAGTTAGCGAAAAACGCCTCCGGTCAAACCATTAAGGTGAAACAGGAAGCTGAGCTGCTGCAAAAGAACACCACCTTCCTCGCGGACGAAGCTGGTTTCATGTTCGACAGGGTGCTGAACACTGAGGCCGAACTGAAGAACCTCGTTGATAAATCGCGTAGCAACGGAACCCTAGTGCAAGAAGCCAAAGAGAAAGTATGAAGAAGAGGCGTTTTATGCAAAATCCCTTCTAAATTTTTCGGGTTTTTTAGGTTGGCAGGGCCGGAAAAGACACCAACTCGGCCCAATCCAGAGTTTCGGCTCTTTTAAACGACGTGGAGTCCATTATATTCGAGTTGCAGCACACCCCGGACATCGACGAGGAGGATCTCGCTAGGTTGGAGCGGGAGATGCAGGAAGCGGAAGAAAAACTGAAGGAGACGAGGCTGGAGGAGCGTCTGGAGGAGCTGCAAAAGCAGCACAAGATCCAGAACGACCTGATCCAGAGTTACAAGGAGCAGATCAAGTTGCTCGAGGGTGACGTGAATAATATCGAGCAGATTGTGAACTCTTTGCCGGATAATTACGAGTGTTTTAGGAATGTGGAGCTGGAGCCGTGATGTTTAGGCGCGGAGGGATGTATTTTAGCCAAAGAGTGATTAAACATTAATTATTTGATAATAAAGATACGTTTATAGCTTGTGTATAGGTGATTTTGTCAGGTTTTGATGTTAAAAGTGTATATTTTCTGTAGGAAAACTGGGACAAACATATAATTCCCTTAAGAACCTGTGCTATGGAAATCTGGATTTAGGGATCACTTGAATGAATTTATAAAAATTATTTAATAAATAGTAAAATGGGCTAGTAAGTATGATTTAGGAAGAAAAAGAGGCTAAAAAAATTTTTTTTTGCCTGAAAATTGACAGGCCGTGGAATGTTTCAAAAAATCGTATTTTAATTTTTTACAGCAAATTTATGGGTCTAAGAGGAAAATTACTTTAATAAAAGTTGTTTGGAATCATACATAAAATTAAGAAAAAAATACATTTTAATTTTATTTTTCACCCAGCAGGAGAAAATCGTTAAAAACCTAAAATCCGAAATTGGCAAATTTCTCAAAATCTATGGGAAATTTAATTTTTTTAATTTTTGCAATAGATGCTTCCTATAAATATAAATAAAAAAGTATTATATATGTTTTTTTGAGAAACAAACATTAAAGAAGTTATTTACACTTTTGGGTTTTTTGCCCCAAAACTAGCTGGGAAATTGTTGAAATTTGTAAAAGGTGGTTAATTTAAAAAAAAAATTGTTGCTATGTATCTAGCATAAAAAAAACAATAAAAAAAGTCCCATAGAAAAATTTGCTATTTCTTATAGGAAAGTCAGGAAAATTGATCTGCAGAATACTGTCTTTAATATAGTGAAAGAATTATGAAAATATCTTAAATAGTTTGGAAATTATAAGAGAAAATGTCTGAAGATGAAAAGTTGTATAAAGTCAAGGAGCACGAATCAGGTGGGTGGGTAAAAGTGGATCTAACTCAGAAACTATTTGACTCAAAAAAATGTATTGTATATCAAATTATTCCTCAGAAAAGTGCCCTCCTTTGAGTGAAAACCTCATTTGAGGACCTCAAAGAATGTCAATTTTATCCTTAAATTTACCACAAAAATTTTCTCACACAAAAAAATTGCTCTAGCTCAAAAAATTTTCAATTGAGAACTAAATAATTTTACATAAAAATGATCTGCAAAATTCCAGCTTTAATGTAGTGAAAGAATTATGAAAATATCTTGGATAGTTTAGAAATTACAAGGGACACTGTCAGAGAGTGAAAAATTGTAAAAAGTCAAAGACCCTAAATCAGATGGGTGAGTAAAAGAGGCAATAACTCAGGAACTACTTGACTCAAAAAAATGTATAATATATCAAATTGTTCCTCGGGAAACTGGCCTCCTTTGAGTGAAAACTGCACTTCAATGCCTCAAAGGATGTAAAACTTCACATTTTGTAAAAAAATCACATTTTAATTTTTTACAAAAAATTGATGGGTCAAAGAAAAAAATAGTTCTGACAAAAGTTATTGGAAATCATAAATGGAATCCGTATAAAAAAAAAATTATTTCCCAAAGTTTATTTCCCATACAGTGGGAGAAACTCGTGAAAAACCTCATATCTAAAATTAGCAGTTTTTGCGAAATCTGTAGAAATTTTTTTTTTGATTTTTGCAACCGATTTTTGCTCCTTACAAATGCAAATTCAAAAGAATTTTATAATTTTTTTTTAAAAAATCAATAACAAAGAAGTAATTGGCGTTTTTTACGTCTTGGCCCAAAAACAGCCTGGAAAATTAAGAAATTCTTAGTTCCATATCTTAAGCTTAAAAAAACAATAGAAAAAGTCTTATAACAGAAGTCTGTATTTCCCCTAGGAAAACCAGGAAAATTCTTTAAATAATTTGCAATTTTTTCCCAAAATAGCCTATAAGACTGAGAAAATAATGTTTCATATAAAAATTGCGTACCATTCTGAGGACTATATTTACCAAAAAAAAAATCCTCAAAAAACCCAATATTTCTCCCAGAATAATCAAAATCCCCAGGGATAAAAAGACACACTTCAGCTAATAAAAACTACCTTTAATAATAAAAAAAAAAAATAAATAAAAACATATTTACAAATTCAATGGGCACGCTTGCGTATTGACCACCTGCCCATTAAAATTCCTCCAAGTCTTTATCTCGTCAAACAGCCGCTTTCCAGGACTTAAAAACGGCCTGCACTGGCAATGCCCCACCAGCTCGTAATCCTCCCTGATCGCCCCGATTTTCACCCCATGCTCGATCAACTCCCGACACTTTCGAAGGGCAGTTTTGGGAGGCAAATGTTTGAGAAAACACCCCATGAAAGCGATCCCTATAGAGTGACGATTGTAGGTAGCAGTGTGTGAACCCACTGTAGACCATCCGCGCCCTAAAAAGTGATTTTGCAGTACGCTTTTATGCCCCCAAGGGTCCCAGTACCTTCGTAAACGTTCCCGTCTGACCCTATGCAGAAGTTATAGGCGATATCCGCCCAACCTTGGCTGTCTATATGAAAGGTCTGTAGGAGGCGTAGCATGAGCACGTTCTCTGCTTGGGTAAAGGCTTCTTCAGTGGCTGTGTGACCTTAAAAATCATCCTTTAAGGAGCCTTTTAACCATAGAATTCCACTTACAAATGATCACGTATTTGGCAGGTTTTTCTAGAGTTTCCACTTGTCCTCGGCAAGGTTCTGCTAGCCAATGCTTCCGATCCACCATGTAGAAGTAATGGCTGTAGTCCCGCAGTTTTCCAGGGTATTCCAGCTCGTTTCTGGAAGGGTTCAGGACGATTTGCTCGGTGATGTTGACCACGTGGCCCACGTGGACTGTAGAACTACCATCTACGTTAATCACGTCAGCGATTTTTGAGCCCTGGAGGGAGGCGAAGGTATTCTTTACCAAGTGAGAGGATTTTTCTAAGATGTCCCTTCTGTGGTCTGGCTATAAAAGATTTCGGGAATCTATTGATTGGATTGAATCTATTGAGGTCTGGAGATTGAGGGAATATATGGGTTTGGGGTGGAAATTTTGATGACAAAAGTTGTTTTGAGCAATGATAGAGTGGGAGCGAATCGCGGAAAACCATTTTTTGTTTAAATATTAATTTTTTTATTAAGGTGGTCGATGCGTTTTTTTAAATTGAATCGAAAAGTATTTTAGACATTTTTTCGAGAAATGAACCTATAAAGGGTTATTCCAGTTTTTCTGATTTGTGGCCAAAGACGTGACCAAACTATTTTTGAAAAAATTATCGTATGTAAAAACAAAAAATATCTGCATATAAAGCATAAAAATCTTATTAAAAAAGTTTTATAGAAAAATTCTCTATTTTCCCTAGGAGAGTCAAGAAAAAATAAAAACCGAATTTCCTGTAGCTCCTTTATTATGCATTTTAGGGTAATAAGGTATTGTAACTTTCTTTTAGACACTCTCTTTTAGGAATCAATGCAAAAATAAAATCCTTAAATTTTGCCATAGTTTTTGAGAAAATTGAGAAAATATGAAAATCAGTTTTTTCAAAATGTCCAGAAAATGGCGACATATATGAACTCAAAATGTTTTGTAAATTATAGCTCGTTTAAGGCCTGACAACTTTTGTTAAAACAGATTTTCTCTTCGACCAAATGTAACGAGTTTTTCTGATTTGTGACCAAAAACGTGACCAAATAATTTTTGAAAAAGTGATCGTATTTAAAGACAAAAAATATCTGCATATAAAGCATACAAATCTTATTAAAAAAGTTTAATAAGGAAACACTCTATTTTTCTTAGGAGAGTCAGGAAAAAATAAAAAACACAATTTCCATGAAAATTTTATTTATTTTTTTATGTAAAAACTATGGGTTTTAGGCAAAAGTGTTTATAATAAAAGTTATTTGGCTTAATCAGTTATTGATACAGGTTAAAGTGGGAGAAAATCGTGAAAAGCACTATTCAAAAACATGCAATTTTCTCAAACTGTACTCTTTTTCAAATTTCTTGAGACAAAAAATGGGCAGTTTAAGAAAAAATCCCTGTAGCTCCTTTATTATGCATTTTAGGCTAATAAGGTATTCTAACTTTTTCTTAGACACCCTCACTTAGGAATCAATGCAAAAATAAAATCCTTAAATTTCCCTATAGTTTTCGAGAAAATTGAGAATATATAAAAATCAGTTTTTTCAAAATTTACAGAAAATGGCAACATATATGAACTCAAAATGTTTTGTAAATTGTAGCTCGTTTAAGGCCTGACAACTTTTGTTAAAACAGTTTTTCTCTTCGACCAAATGTAACGAGTTTTTCTGATTTGTGACCAAAAACGTGACCAAACAATTTTTGAAAAAGTTATCGTATTAAAAAATAAAAAATATGTGCGTATAAGGCATACAAATCTTATGAGAAAAGCTTTATAAGAAAACTCTTGATTTCCCTCAGGAGAGTCAGGAAAAAATAAAAACCACAAATTCTATGAAAACCTTATTTATTTTTTTATATAAAAACTATTGGTTTAAGGCAAAAATGTTTATAATAAAAGTTGTTTGCCTTAATGAGTTATAGATGCATCTTCAATAATTTTAATAATACTTTTAATGCAATGGGAGAAAATCGTGAAAATCGCTTTTTAAAAAGATGCAGTTTGCTTAAACTGTATTGGAAAATTATTATTTTTTATTAAGGCCATCGATGCTCCTTTTTAAGCTGGAATGGAAAGCGTTTTAGCAATTTTTCCAGTTAAGAGTTTTTACTGTTTTCTTTGAATTTTTGCCTAGTTTACTTCATATTAAAGCCTGAATCCCTCACAAACCTTTGGCTAATCAATTTTTTCAGTTTGTCACTTAAATATTAAAAAAACAAATCTACTCACTAGCACAGGCGTCTTAGCCTTAAAAGCCCCACATAAAACACCCTCGATCTCGCACAAGTCATCGTTTTCCAATTCAATGACCTGACGATGACGTCCCTTTACAACCGAAACGTCCCGACACCCCGGGGCCATCTCCACCAGTTCCAATTTGTCACTAATTTCCCTCAAGACATCCCCGTTATTATTTTCCGTGCACATTTCGAATATTTACGACAAAGAACGCCATACGACGTTATTATTTCAGCTGATTGTTTATATTGTGGGTTAGGTTTAAGTCGGACATGCGCGCTACACTTCATTGTTTCCGATCAGGTTCTCGCTGGTGCCAAATATGCCGTCAAAACATGCCAAATCGCTTCATATTCCTTCTGCTGGCTCTGACTTTTGTGGAAATCAATGGGGAGGCCAGTACCGACCTAGTAAGAAGCCCCATTTTCGAAAACTCCCCCCAATCGGACACTTTGCAGAAGCTCCAGAAGAAGGTGAACATCTTCAAGGCGAAACACCGAGAACTTTTCGATGCTTCCACTGAAAAACCGGACAGTCCGAGCATCAAGAGGGCCAAGCAGATCTTGTCCAAGTTCTTGAGCACCCTCCCTCGTTGGAGTCGGAGGAGGAGGAGGAAGCGAAGGGTGGACCTCAAGGACGACCATCAAGGGAAGAAGAGGGTGAAACGCAAACCAGAATGGAAGAAATGGACCGAATGGTCGGCGTGTAGCGTCACGTGCGGAAAAGGTCGCATCATACGTTGGAGGCACTGCAAGAAAAGCTGCGAGGACGTCGAGACGGAGATGGAGGAGCGCAGTTGTCAGATGCCCGAGTGCGCTCGCACCCTTTTTGGCCTCTTCAAATTGTGAATTAGTTAATATACGTTGCCGTATTGCCAAGGAATTCTTAAAAGTCCTTTTTGCGTCTTACTTTCTTAAATACGACCCTGCAACGATCGGGTGCCGAAATCGAATAGTAGTTTTAAGTGAAATTTCACTAGATAAGAGCCCATCAGAGCCGCGTTGCCATCACTCTTCTTCACCCAAGAGACTCGCTCTCTCTCTCTCTCTATGTAGGATGTACGATTTCCACACAAAGAAACTCCGTAACACGTGGCACCGTTGTGACTATACGTAGTCACGATGACCCAAAAGGAAATAGGGTCACTCCGCCACTGATTTTCCTACTTTTCGTTCGCAGTCATTCAGAGAACGTCGCGATGCACGGCCGCTCGCGATCCACCCGACCTTTTTGATAGAAACATTTCGCGAAAACAAAAGAAAGTGTGCGCAGTTGACTGGTGTACGTTTGGGGCGCACCGCTGGTGCAGTTTGAGTGCCTTTTTTGTTTGTATTTTTCTTAAGGTGAGCGACTTAATTAAAAATAAAATTTTTCACAATGGGTTTCTATTAATTCAAGGCCAAGTCTGATATGTGGTTTAATTAAGTCTAATTTACGTATAAACGTAAATTGGCACTTCCTGGTCTTTGTTGTAATCTTATTAGACTCCTCTTAATATTTACATGTTTGGTCTTATAACTAGAGCCTAAAGGAACCGTTAAGCAAACAGGCGACTTAATGTTCATAAAACGAACAGATTAAAAATTTTTTGCAGCTGCGGTACTACAGCTACAGCCTTGATTTATACAGCCACGGATAGGAAATTTATTAACCTTTAAAATGATATAAAACACTTTGGGGTATATTAAGTAATTTTTCCATAATATGAGGTAGAGACACAGACGGGACCTATAGTAGCTTAATCAGACAGGAATTTCTTTCAAAAATTGCTCAGGCAGGTGCATTAGTGCTACAGCTCTGACTTATACAGCCTCGTATAGGAAATTTAATATCCTTTAAAATGATATCAAACACTTTGGGGTTAAGTGAGTAATTTTTTCGTAATATGAGGTAGAGAGAGTACACAGACGAGACCTATAGTAGCTTGGCCAGACAACCTGGATCTCTTTAAAAAATTTGCTGAAGCAGCTGTGTTAGAGGTACACTTGTGAATTATAGAACCTCAAACAGGAAATTTAATTACCTTTAAAATGATATAAAACACTTTGGGGTATATTGAGCTATTTTTCCGTAATATGAGGTAGAGACACAGACGGGACCTACAGTAGCTTAATCAGACAGGAATTTCTTTAAAAAAATTGCTCAAGCAGCCGTATTAGAGCTACAGCCATGAATTGTACAGCCTCGTACAGAAATTTTATTACCTTTTAAGATGATATAAAACACTTTGGGGTATATTGATTAATTTTTCCGTAATATGAGGTAGAGACACAGGCGTGACCTATAGTAGCTTGGCCAGACAAGGATCTCTTTAAAAAAAATTTTGAAACAGCTGAGTTAGAGGTACACTTATGAATCATAGAACCTCAAACAGGAAATTTAATAACCTTTAAAATGATGTAAAACACTTTGAGGTATATTGAGTCATTTTTGAGCAATATGCGATAGAGACACTAACGAAAAACATTGCTGTAACATCTACGTTTTAGTTACATTCCCGATTTATAGAGCCACTTGCAGGAAATTTAATGATCTTCAAAATGTTATACATAACCGAAAGACTTCTATAAAAGATTAACCTCAATTAACAGTAAGGCATTGGGGT
The DNA here is from genome assembly GCF_022605725.1 of Anthonomus grandis grandis. NCBI lineage: Eukaryota > Metazoa > Arthropoda > Insecta > Coleoptera > Curculionidae > Anthonomus > Anthonomus grandis. The sequence continues at coordinate 3,943,499 of NC_065564.1, forward strand.
CAGGTCGAAATTAATTAAAATTCGTATGGTACGGTTAGTTTATAATATGGGGCCAGTGACGGCGATTCTGGGGATTTTTTCGCCGAATAAACAAACAACTTTCATTCTTAAGCATCATCTGACCGACACACGCTGCACTTTCACCCTGATGGCGTTTATTGGACGTTTACCGTGACGTCACTAGAGATAATTTTCGGATCGTACGATCGGTATTTTTATAAAATATTTCGTAAATTTTATTCGCTCACGTCTTCGAGCCGGCGTTTCTTCACCTTTCAATGACGGTTCGATAACCCACAAAGGAACTTTCATCCTTTAATCGAAGATGGACCGCGATAAAAGAGAAACGCACGACTGGCCGTGAAATTTTGTTGTTTTTGAAGAATTATTCAGGTTTCAGTGCGGCTTTTTGTGATTCTTTTAGGATCAAATTACAGGTTTTTAAATTACCTTTACGTGGCTATAAAAATCATTGCTGTAGCTACCTTATAGCACCTACAGTAAATTTTTTAAATAAAAATTGTTTGGCCATTATCCTCTCGAACTCTACCTCATATTACCCAACCCCCACTCAACATTCTTTAAAGCCTCATATATCAAATTAAAGCTTATTAAATTTTTTACATGAGGTTGTACCTTTACTAGTACTAAAACAGTACGGCACTGAACTTTCCTAAAGCCTAAACCTGTATATTTCAGAATGGCAAACCGTAAGCTCCTGGTACTGCTCGCCAGTACGTTCTGCAGCCTAATTGGCATTCAAGGTAAGCACCAAGGTACCGCTAATCGACACACGTTACGCCATAACGTTTCAGCTTCTCCCGTTGGTTATTCGATGTCACGTGAGGGCGACCGGACGGTGGTCATCACCCAAATGGACGATGACGTCGAATTTTCGGACAACTGGAACTATAAAGTGCACCAAACGAATGCCCCTATCCTATCCGCCCTTACTAAGAACCACACTTTACCTCCCGGTGCTGTCGGTAGTACTGTAAGTACGTATTCCTACGATGTCTAGGGCGCATGCTCCGGATGTGTGACAGAAGAGGTTTATTTCAGGGTAGATTGCTATGGGGCATGGACCAGGACAAGTCCTCGTTGCCCCCTTTGGTGGACAAGGCGCTAAAGCTGCTTAATCTGAAGCAAGTCGCCTTCGAGATCGAGAACTCCGTGATGTCCAAGGTGTCCTGTACGGCCTGTAGGGCAGGTGGGCACGCAGTTGTTTCTCAAATGTTGTCTTAAGTGAATAAGGTGATGGTTTTAGGTGCCGGCTTACTGCAGCATTACACCAAAACCGGAAAATCGGAGAAAGAGATCAAAAAGACCATCTACCAATTCTGTGTGAACCTTAAAATCCAATCCCCAAGGGTCTGTGAAGGGATCACCGAACTCTTTGCTGGCGAAGTCATTCATGTGCTGGGAAAAGTCAACATAGGCCCAGACGAGATATGCAGCTTCATCATCGGCGACGCTTGCGGTGACGTGTACAACCCTTACCACGAATGGGAAGTCATCTTCCCCCCAGTACCTAAACCCGCCATAGTAGAACCGAAAATCCCCGAGGTACGGCAGTGTTTATCTTTAAAAACCCAAGCAACGTTGCCAACCACCCTGGTTTCCAGGCCAAAGCCCCCACCTTCAAAGTTCTCCACCTATCAGACACCCACTACGACCCGTACTACATGGAGGGCGCAAACGCGGACTGTGCAGAGCCGCTGTGTTGCCGGTTGACCAACGGACATGCACTCACGAAAGAATCGGCAGCAGGAAAGTGGGGGGACTATCGGAAATGCGACACGCCCAAGATCACCGTGGACAACATGCTGCAACACATCCAGGACACCCATCCGGACATCGATTACATCATTTGGACCGGCGACCTGCCCCCGCACGACATCTGGAACCAAACCAGGGAGGAGAACATAAAAATCTTGAAGGAAACCGTGCAGCAGATGTCCACGATGTTCCCGGGGATCCCCATATTTCCTGCTTTGGGCAACCACGAGGCTGCTCCGGTTAACAGGTAGGGAGAAAGGGAGAGTTGGGAGGGTTGATTTAACTGGGGGAGGGTTCTTTGCAGCTTTCCACCACCGTTTGTGAGCTCTCCAGACAACTCAATCGCGTGGCTGTACGACGAACTTGATAAGCAATGGAGGAAATGGTTGCCCAGCTCTGTGAGTAATACTGTGAGGAGGGGCGCTTTCTATTCGGTACTCGTCAGGCCGGGATTCAGGCTGATTTCTCTTAATATGAATTATTGTAACAATAAAAACTGGTAAGTGTTATTAAGCTTGGTACTAAGACTCTCTTGTGAGGCCAGATCTCTTGCCCTAGTTAGCTGCACTTAATTTTTTTTTAAAGGTGGTTGCTGTTGAACAGTACAGACCCCGCCACCGAGTTGCAGTGGTTCATTTACGAACTACAATCGGCGGAATTTAATGGGGAAAAAGTGCATGTCATCGGTGAGTTTGTCGGTTTTTTCTTAATATTCAAGTAAATTGATTTTAAATTACATCATATTAACCTTAGGAAAAATTGAATGGTGAATCGCATCCTATCACTGTAAAATTCCTTGAGGGAATAATATGCCTTATCTATTAACAGTTTTTTAATTTTCCTAATAAAGGAACTATCACTTTCTCAATTTTTATTTTTCAGGAGCAAATGGTTATATATTTTTATTCCTTTATAAATAATTGAACTTGGTTCTTGGGATGAGCAATCCTAAGCTAATATTGGTTAATTTTTTTGTCCCTCTTTCTTCATTATTGATAGAACCTTTGCATTGTTTATGTCTACAGTAACAAGAATAAATACGCCGATCAAAGTAAGAATCTTCTTACGAATAAATAGAGGCTTGCAGTGCTCTGTAGGACCAACTTCACGCAAATAAGGCACAGCACACTTCTGTAGTATAGAAAAAGACAGACTGAATAAGTTGATTGTTTGGAAATCCTTAGAATTAAATCCCGTATCTCAAACGTAATTTTATCGAAGCAAAATAAATTCTTTTTGTAATTTCGTAGAGGCAAATGTTTCAAAACTGGCCAGGAGTACGTCTCGTTCAACATTGATATTTTTCAAGTGGATTAAGGAATTGAACTGAAATTATAGCAGATGTTAGGAAACATACAGGGGCAAGCAGTGGTAAAATTATTTACAAAAATTCAAATCCCAAGCTAGTGAAAACTTGGACACAATTTCGTAGAAGTAAAGGTTTAAAGACTGGCCAGGAGTACGCCTCGTTCGACGTTGATATTTTTCAAGCAAACTCAAGAATCAAATTGAAACTAAAGAACATGTAAGCTAACTAACAGGGGCAAGCAGGGGTGAAATTAGTTAGAAATATTCCAATTCTAGGCTAGTGAAAACTTGGACTCTTATTCGTAAGGCCAAATCTTTAAAGGCCAGTAAGCCTCGTTCGAAATTGATATTTTTCAAGTGGATTAAAGATTCGGACTGAAATTATAGCTGATGTTAGCTAGCATACAGGGGCAAGCAGGGGCGAAATTAATTTAAAAAACTCAAATCCTAAGCTAGTGAAAATTCAGACTCAATTTCGGCAGGCTAAATGCTTGAATACTGGCCAGGAGTATACCTCGTTCGACATTGATATTTTTCAAGTGGATTAAGGAATTGGACTGAAATTATACCAGATGTTAGCATGGGCTTCAGTTGAACAACATTTCGATTTAAACTTTTTTGCAACTTCAGACGTTTGAAACTATATTAGTAATTGCTACCGAAGATCAATGTTTTGTTCTAAGAAAAGTTAATTAATTATTAGGGCACATCCCCCCTGGACACTCAGATTGCTTAAAAGTGTGGTCGAGGAACTATTACGCCATCATAAGCCGGTACGAGTCCACGATTATCACGCAGTTCTTCGGGCATACGCATTATGACGAGTTCGAGGTGTTTTACGACCACAAAGACTTGAGTAAGTGACTTAAAGTGTGGGTAAATTCTGGTTTAATGAGTGTTTTCTTAGCGAGGCCCATTAATGTGGCTTATGTGGGCCCCTCGGTGTCTCCTTACTACGACTTGAACCCTGGGTACCGGATTTATTACGTGGATGGAGATCATGACAAGACCACGAGGGTATAACCATTTTTTTTGCAATAAAGGGAGGAAATATTTCGGAAATTTTCAGGCAGTAGTGGATCATGAGACCTGGACAATGAACCTGCGGGAGGCGAACATCTACGGCTACCCCATCTGGTTTCAGCTCTACAGCGCAAGACAATCTTTCGGCATGGACGCTCTACGACCGAGAGATTGGGACGATTTTGTCGAGAGGATGAGCAACGACCCTAAACTCTTCGATTTGTTTTATAAGTAAATTGTCCCCACTCCAATTTACTTCCTCCCACTCCAACTGGTTTTTTTCAGGTACTACTTCAAGGCCAGCCCGGTACGTCCTTCATGCGACATCGACTGCAAGAAGAAAATCTTATGTGACCTCCACTCCGGACGGTCACATGACCGCAAGAACCTCTGTCAGTCCATAGAGTCTCGCGTAGACTCATCGGCGACCACTTGGAGGGAGTGGTTCTACAACACCATCTCTGTTTCGTAAGTGAAACTCGTGTTTTTAAGTGACTCTCGGTGAGGTTACGGTGCCTTTTGTACATATTTTTCATTGCCTATAGGTGGGGGCCGAATAGTGACTTTTAAAATTTTATAAAACAAAAATTAAATGAATTCGTAGCGTGTCGGTGATCATGTCCATCCCGAGGCTGACGATGCAAGTGCCAAAGTACGTCCTGGGTCTAGGTTAACTGGAACGACGTGGGCATGCGAGAAACAGAAGACTTATCTTGAGGTTAAAAACGTTTTTTTTTTGTTATGAAAGATCGGCTGTGCTTGTATGGCAATTTACAAAATCAAAAGTTAGGTTAAGCGCTCACTCATTTGTATATAAACTTTTTATATTTATGTATTTATTTTATAGTAATTTAAATGTTTTATTTAGTGTCCCCATAATTTCCCCTCTCTTGATTCCCGAGGTACCTTAGCACCGAAATTAAAAAAAAATAGAGAGAAAGATAAAGAAAATTGGATTGAAATTATAGCATGTTAGCTAATCTACAGGGGTAAGCAAGGAAAAAATTATTGAGAAAAATTCTAATTTTAAGCTAGTGAAAACTTGGACTCAATTTCGTAGAGACAAATGTTGAAAGACTGGCCAGGAGTACGCCTCGTTCGCCGTTGATAATTTTTAATCGGATTAAGGAATCAGAATAAAATTATGGAAGATATTAGGTAACCTACAGGGGCAAGTAAAGGCAAAATTATTAAAAAAAATTCCAATCCTAAGCTAGTGAAAACTTGGACTTAATTTCGTAGAGGCAAATTTTTAAAGACTGGCCAGAAGTACGTCTCTCTCAATGTTGATAATTTTCAATCGGATTGAGGAATCAGAATGAAATTATATTGGATGTTAGATAACTTACAGGGGCAAGCAAGGACAAAATAATTGAGAAAAATTCTAATCCAAAGCTAGTGAAAACTTGGACTCAATTTCGTGAAGGCAAATGTTTAAAGACTGGCCAGGAGTACGTCTCGTTCGACGTTGATAATTTTCAATCGGATTAAGGAATCAGAATGAAATTATAGCAGATATTAGGTAATCTATAGGGGCAAGCAAAGGCAAAATTATTTAAAAAAATTCCAATCCTAAGCTAGTGAAAACTTAGACTCAATTTCGTAGAGGCAAATTTTTTAAAAACTGGCCAGGAGGACGTCTCGTTAGCCGTTGATAATTTTCAATCGGATTAAGGAATCAGAATGAAATTACAGCAGATGTTAGGTAACTTACAGGGGCAAGCAGGGGCAAAATTACTTTAAAAAATTCCAATCTTAAGCTAGTGAAAACTTGGACTCAATTTCGTAGAGGCAAATTTTTAAAGACTAGCCGGGAGTACGCCTTATTCGACATTAATATTTTTCGAGCAGATTAAGGAATCGGACTGAAATAATAGCAGATGTTAGTTAACCTATAGGGGCAAGCAAAGGCATAATTATTAAAAAAAAATTCCAAGCCTAACTCATTTATATTCATGTAACTTTTTATATTTATGTATTTATTTCATAGTAGTTTAATTGTTTTATTTGGCATTCCCACATTCCCTTTCCTGATTCCCTTTCTCCATATCAATATATGCACGGCCATTCCTTTAGAAGAGAAATTTGACAAAATAAGGCAAAAAAATATTTATTTCACTGCCGATAATAATGCCCAGTACACTCCTTATACCAAAAATCAATATAATAAGGAGGAACCTGGCACTTATCCCCAATATCCTTTAGGGAGAGATAAAAGTCTTCTGCGCATACGTTCTTCGATGGGTCGTCTGTCCTTGTTACGGCCCTGATTGGTGGGACGTAACGACCGTCACTCATAATGCTTTGCGCATAATGGGGCCTGGTCTTCTTGATCTGCATGCAGAACCTAAAATAGGATAAAACTTGATAAAACCAGCTAAATTCTGAAGGGTTCTCTTACGGTTTTCGATTATCCGCCACGCAACACCCCAAGTTCACCTCCTTCAGGTCGTTCCTGGTATCCCTAAGCCTCCTGGTGTCCTCCTCTCGCATCATCATTTTATCTTTAAAGAGGTAGCTAGGCCTCTCGCACTTCTCGTATTTCTTGTATTGGTTGTACAGTTTTCTCAGTTCTTTCATATACCCGGACCAGGAGAGCTTGGAGAGGAACTTCTCGACCTCCTGCAACTCACTGAAAAACAGCATTAAAGTTTCTTATAGCGGAATAATCAAGCTCTACGTGTTCACTCCTAAGACTCCCTCGCGCAACTTCGTGCTCAACAAGTGATGCCTGTCAAACATCATCTCCATGATGCTCCTCATGTAAAGGATCTCCTGACCCCCGGGCAGACCCTCCCCCTTCGCAATTTCATCCAGATCCGAGTCCTTCATCTCCACGGCCTTCGATTGCATTTCGAAACTTATACGCATCCCGATGTCGCATTTGGCTTTTTTCTTCTCATGCATTAGTTCTTTGAGGTTGACTTGCATACGCACCTGGACATACAGATGGATGGTGATGATGATGATACAGAAGTAGCTGCGGAGGAACCTCACCAAAAACCCCCTCCAGACTTTCTGTATCATCGTGGCAGCCCATTGGTACCTCTTCAAAGAAATTTTATCGAAATACTCCTCGTACATATCGGGTAAATGGAACCTCACCAGCCAACCCCTCGTATATTTCTGGAAAACGACGGCCGCACGCACCATCTTGGTGTAAGCCACCCTGGCCTTGTGTTTGCGCCATGTTCGCTGGATCATCGTGGCCGCATGATGTTTTTCTTTCAAGTTTTCATCTTGTTGCCTTCATGAAAAGTTCGTTTTGGCAAAGTATTGCTCTGGTTTGAAGTACTTACGAATATATTTGGATAATGTAGTCTCCTATGTGGGTGGCGTCGTCCAGGAGGTAGTAAACCGAAGCCATTTTTGGTTGGGGGTTGTGTCATTCCAGTTGACAGCAGATGAAGATGTGTTCAGTAGTAAGAAGCTGCTAAATTTTTACGTTATTTAGTTTTTGTTCGAGTGAAATCGGTTAAGGATTACCCAAATTGTTAAAGATTTGGTGCGGGAGTGGGTGTCCTGGCAGTAAAGTTTGCTATAACTTGGGTAATAAGAGACCGATTTTCACGATTCAAACTGATTTAGGAGGGCCTTGATTGGCTCTTAAATATGCTTGCGATTTGCGAGAAATTGCTTTAAATTTAATGAAGTTATGGTTTTTTTTTTATGAATTAAATTGCATAAAAGTATGCCATAGGCATAAATGGTCGTAACTTTTTTACTTATTAACATATTTTCATGGTTTAAAGATCATCGGAAAGGAGGTTTTTAAGGGAGCAACTTAAACAAAAGCAAAGCTTACTAATTGTCATTTTTTTTGGAAAACATTACTCTGATTTGAAGTACTTTTGAATATATTTGCAGTAAATAGTCGTCCACGTGGGTGGCATCGTTCATAAGGTAGTAAACTGAAGCAATTTTTGGTTGGGGATTGTGTCATTTATGTGGCAGCTGATAAAGGCCTGTTCAGTAATAAGAAGCTGCATATTTTTTACTTAAATCAGTTTTTGTTCGAGTGAAATCGGTTGGGGATTACCTAAATTATTAAAGATTTGGTGCAAAAGTGGGTGTCCCGGCAGTAAAGTTTGCTGTAACTTAGGTAATAAAGGACCCATTTTTGTGCTTTAAACTGTCTTAGGAAGGCCTTGATATGGTTCTTAAATCTACAGTTTATTTGAAATAAATTGCCCAAGATTTAATGAAGTTATTGAATTTTTTGTGAATTAAATTGAACAAAAGTGTCCCATAAACAAAAATGGCTGTAACGTCTTTATTTATTAACTGATTTTCGTGGTTTAAAGATCATTGAAAAGGAGATTTTTAAAGGAGCAACTTAAACCAAGGCGAAACTTACTAATCACTATATTTTTGCATTCTTAACGCTTACATTACTCGAAACATATATACAATAACAGCTTTTACGACTACCTTATTAAACTACTATACTAGCCAGGCAGAAAAAGGATTTTCCGCACGACCGCCCGATCTAACCTCAACTAAAATTATTTAAGAACAAAAAAAATAAATAAATCTTCAGGTTATTAACATTAGTTTTCGTTTTATCACATGATCGTGAAACCCTAACCTACGATATTTTATTAACAAGCTTAGACAACAGATAGGAACAAAATTATGTATTTTTCTTTTTAATATAAAGCGAATATTGTTTTATTGCGACTTAGCTACCGTGTTTTAGAACGATTAAATCACAAATTTACGAACTAAAATTATGTACAACTCATTTAAAAAATACTTTTTTGTGCGAAATACTGAGAGCCACCATATGCAGACCAAAGTGAACAAACAATTCGTATACTTAACCGCATTTAGTCTGTCACATTTACAGCTAAAATATAAATAAGTAAAGTCTTAACAATAGGAACAACACACTAATTTATTTTAATTTTTTTTTAATAACCGAATAATACTAAAATAAAAAAAAAACGTCCAAAAAGAGATCGAATTAAACCAAATAAAACCATGTCATGTTTCTCACCAAGAAGAACCCTGCTTAACCGACCCAAAAATAAATAATCAAACAACGTATTTATCACAAAAAACAACAATAAATAAAATCCTTTTATTGGCTCGACTGGGCCGGACATGGACCCCTAGTTATTTTACAAACATGAGGGTCACGAATTCTCAAATTAGTCAGCCTCGATATATTCAAGCCAATAATCCCCAATCGAGCCAATAATCAAATTTTAACGTGGGTCTCGATCGATCAATCAAGCCTGTATCGATTAATCGATACGGACCGGATCGAGTCGCGATTATTCGACACTATCGAACCGGAGCGAGTGTTTTTTCATTTTGATCGTGTTGTTGTTGTCGACGGTCGAATTGGTCACGCTGTGGTAGCTGCCCCTTGATGGCGTCACGCTGTACTGCCTCTTGTTCATTTTGTAAATGCAGATCCCTGCCACGCTCGCGATTATTCCCAGGATCAGGAGCGAGAGGGCGCCAGTGATGATCCAGCAGGATTTATCTGCGAAAATGTCCTCTATAACTTATTTGCCTGTTTATTTGGGCCAAATCGGTTGGAAACTTTAAAAGTTATTCGAGATTTATAGGGCCAAGTTATTCAGGTGTCCCCTAAGTAAATTTTGCAATAGCATGAACATTTATTAACTTATTTCCAAGACTGTAAATGCTTGGGCAACATGCACTGTCCTCTTTCAATTTGCTGCTTATCTCAGCCCAAAAGGATCAGACACAACCATTTTATAGGCTGTTCCAGCTGGACCTTCTGTCAGAAGACTGATTTCCCAATAACTCTTGTAGTTCCCAACCGATCTCGACCAATTAAACTGCTCTACAAAGAATATTTGTACATCAAAAGCTCACAGCGTAACTCACCATCATCCGGACGACTCATTGGGGTAATAATGGTCTCGCCGCCATCGGTACTGGTGACCTGCTCACCGTCGTGCCTCCTAATCAACACCACCGTGGGCACGAACGAGGGCGTGGTGCTTCTCTGGCTGTACTCATCCAGGATCTGGATCAGCTGGGGGTACGTGATGTTGTACCTGCCCAGCAATTCGGGGCTGACCTTCGCCGGGTTACATTTGCACACCTCGCAGCCCTTTTTGTTAAGCTTGAAGCCGTGCGGGCAGCGCTTGCTGCACGAGGTTAGCGGCTGACACTCACCTGATCCGGGTACTTCTTGCTTGGGCTCGTGGTTCTCGCAGGGCTTCGAGTCGCAACGCTCCTCACCTGTTAAGTGACAGAAAATTGAAGAATCTCGTAATTAAAGCTAGAGGAGTGAGTTACCATTGAGGCAAGTGCACTCGGTACACCCGTCGACCTCTTGCCACTGCTCCAGGTGGTTCCAGACGCGCTCCTCCCGGACGCAGGGCACAGACTCGTTGGCCGCTATGTGCCCCTCTTTCGGTACGTCGCAGTAGTGGCTTATGCACTTCGGTTCGCCGTTGAGGCACTGGCACAGGGTGCAGCCCTTCTCTTTAAGCCAAGTCTCGTTGTGCTTGTAGACCACTGACTCGTCCCAGCAGTCCAACGGGGGCTTAAAGATGTTTTTATTCAAAAATTGAGCTTAACAGTAAGGCAGAAACCTCCTCACCTGTTCAACCATCATGGCAGCACACAAACTCACCCCATTTTCACAGGTGCACTTTTGGTTCTCGTCGGTGAACCACTCCTCGCCGTTCTTGTACATGATGTCGCCCACCACGCAGTCGTTTTCCTTCTCCACCAACAGGGGACGACACTCGTACAGGTCGCAACAGTTCCCCGGGAACCCGGTACCCTTTTTCTTGATCACGACGGTTTTATTTAGTCCACAATCGTTGACGCAGGGCAAACAGACGCAGTGATCCTCCAGTTCAGCCGTGTCCAGGTTGGTGCTCTCGCTATCCAAGGGGCAGGGGACGCATCTGGTTTTCCTGCAGCAGCCGTCCTCTATGGTGGTTGGCACGCTCTTTCTATCACAAACCAACCTGAAGAATCTTAAATTAATCATTTTGTAACAAGAAACCACACAAGGACAACCTGGGCAGCTCGCAGAACCGAGGGTTGCACACGCACTCCCCGTCCACCAGGTGGCGCTCCTTGTCGACACACTCGCACACCCCCAAGTGGTTAATGGTGGCCCCGGGGGCGCAGGGACACTTCCCGTCCAGCAAGGTGTCGTTCTTGCACCCCTCGCAGGTGTAAATGGGACAGCAGGAGCCCGGCTCTTCGGTTCCTTTAGTGCGGAGGGTCAGGGTGGAGAGGCAAGGGGGTTTCTGACACGAGAAGGGGTTGCAGACGCAGTGGTTATCCTTGAGGAGGCTGTCCAGGGGGCAGGCGTCCGTCGAGGGGGCCGCTAGAGCTGAAAAATGCATCCATGGGCTTAGTAAATTTGTTGGAGAGTTCCTGTTTATTAAGGTAATAACTTTTTTTAATTATGTGCTTCATGTATGGATCAAGAAGTCGGACTTAAATTATAGCAGATGTTATATAACCTATTAGGGGAAGCAGGGACAAAATTACTTTAAAAAATTTTAATCCTAAGCTAGTCAAAACTTGGACTCAATTTCGTAGAGTCAAATGTTTAAAGACTGGACAGAAGTACGCCTCGTTCGACGCTGATATTTTTCAAGCAGATTAAAGAATCGGATTGAAATTGTAGCAGATGTGGGCTAACCTATAGGGGCATGCAAGGGCAAAATTAGTTAAAAAAAATTGAATCCTATGCTAGTGAAAACTTGAACTCAATTTCGTAGAGGCAAATGTTTAAAGACTGACTAAGAGTACGCCTTGTTTAACGTTGATTTTTTTCAAGCGGATTAACGAATCGGATTTAAATTATAGCAAATGTTAGTTATTGTATAGGGGCAAGCAACAGCAAAATTATTTAAAAAAAATCCAAGTCTAAGCTAGTGAAACCTTGGACTCAATTTCGTCGAGGCAAGACTGGCTAGAAGTATGCCACGTTCAACACTTACGTTTCCCAGTGACTTTTTTTTAATTACTATGTAATATATTGAATTAAAAAATTATTAAAATGGTGTATTCTGCGTCTTCAAGTGGTATCAGGAGTAAAATCGAACCACTCCATGCAAAGCAACTTGATTCCAAATAAAACCCTCGATAATTTGAGAACTCACATCCTCCATCGCTTTGCACAGTAACATTAATATATTAGTGTTTTTATTATCAATTTAATGTCGAAGTTCTTCCATTGAATTCATCGGGAACCGATAAAATGTGAAATTATCAGGCCACATGCGACTCTGGCAAATGAAAATTCATTCCGGTTAAATATTTTATTATGTACGTCGGACGTAAAAAGGTTATAAAGCCCCCACATTACCCTTTTAATAAATTATTCAGTTGCATAAAATTTCGATCTAATTACCCCAATTTTCAGGAAATAGGCCGATGAACCCCCCACCCTTGTTTCTATTTTAATTAATTATCTTATTAATAAACGACTTGTTGTTTGTATCCTGACATCTTTAGTCGTAAAACCATGTTCAATCGACACACGTCGATACTGTTCTTCACGAGTTTTACACTAATTACTCCAAAATGTGACCCCAAAAGTGGAAAAATTCACCCCACAAGGGTCAGGGCTGGGGTCACGCTTCTAACAAACGTTTTTCTATTATTCGTGATCGTTTTCTCCCTCTACAAACGCCACCAATTGATTTACAAAATATTCAAAAACAAAATGCTAATTTTCCTGGACATTACTTCGGACCTGAGCGGATATATTTGGTTTTTGATGGCCTCCATTCAAAGCTGGACCAAGAGGAGCCACTGGAACGTCTTCTTAATCCAGTTGGGTGAACTGGACCAAGCACAACAGGGCCACCTCCACTTGGAGCTAATCCTGTTCCACGTGACGTATATCATAATTGCCAGCATATGCTTTGCATCCTGGATAATTGGGGCGACCTCCCAGTACATCCCAACTTACTATTACATATCCAGAATGGTTTTGTTGTACTTGGAGGCCCTAATTACACTCACTTGCATCAAATTAACTCAGCACTTTAAGCAGCAGTACAAAGGACTGCTTGGGAGGCTTCTGGAGAATGATCCCATAAAGGAAATTCAGAAACACTTCATCCGGATTGCTGAGGCCTTGGATAGCTATAATGAGCTCTTCGGGGGGCATATGTTCTACATATATTTTGTCGTGGGCATCCATTATTTGACGTATTTCGCTAGGGTGGCCCATTTTATTTTAGGTAACATTTATGAGGTCGAACTCGGGGCTATTGTGCTCGTGAAGACCCTTATTTGTATCACCGTGGCCTTGGTAAGTCACTTATAACATTTTCGGCTCTTACTGAAGTAGTTTTTTTTAGGTGGAACTGATTGCTTTGACCTACAGCTGCCATACAACAGAGAAACTGTCTGGAGAGCTTCTCAAGACTTGCTACAGCCGTCAGGCTCCCTCCAAAGAGCAACAGGAGGGGCTGGCGAGGTTGTTGCAAGTGATGGCCCACCGGAGGACCCGATTTAGTGCCGCAGACGTGTTCGATGTCAACAAGTCGGCCATGTTTGCCCTTCTTAGTGGCGTCACCTCGTATTTCTTGGTGGTACTGCAGTCGCAGCAAACGTTTTGACCCGGTATATATGAGGGTGAATAAAACGGGGGGGTAATTTAAATGAAACGAGCGGATCATTTGTCTTAGTAAAGTAGAACAAAACGGGCCGGGGGCAGCTGCTGATTGATGATAATGGCGGCGGCCAGTTGTGCTTTTAAAAATTTGTAAGCGATAATTAGGGTGGTTTACTGCCCTGGTTATAAATGGGGGGGAATTTTGATGAAGGTTATTGACGTGTGTATTAAATTAAAAATTTACTGTAATAAATGGGCCGTCCTGTAAAAAGAACAGGAATTTTCCCGTCTATTTGTAAAAGACTCACCCATTTATTTCGTCCCTTATATCGAAGTATCAAACTGACCGACGAAACCCATAAGCAAAGAGATAAAATTAAGGAAATATCGCGAATTTACGATCTAAAACGGCGCAGTAGTATCGGAAATATGGAGCTAAAGCCCTCCGTGATACGGGGCCGTTATTACCTCTAAGAATGGAGGTTTTATGAGAGGATTTTGCTTAATGGCACCACGGATACTCCGCAGTGGATTTCGACTAAATTGACTTAAGTTTTTATTGGTTTTAGGTGACACTTATACGATCAGAGATAATGGCCGGGACATGTAATAAATAGGAGAGATCGATTTGTATACAATACGCGGCGGTAATTTCGTGTAAAAAAATCGATGTAAGCGATGCTCTGTTATGTTGATAGATGCCTTATTATGGTTGTAATTTGAATACAATGGTACGCGTGTCCCACGGAAAAAATCATGTAAAAATTTGGAGAATCAGAAGTGGGATCGTGATTATGGTTCTTTGATCTTATGGTGTCTCAAAGGTTCCGTTAATTGTGTGAAATAGTCATTAAGTAGTATTAAGCATTTGGTAGAAATTTTTTTAGGAAGTGTATAAAGAGCGCTGGCAAGTATGTATGAAAGAATTATTAAATTATCAAAAGTAAAAGAAAAGTTATGGATTTTGTTCTATTTTGAACTTAACGAAAAAATTTAAATCGGACATATTATGGAAACTGTCCAATATTTTTGGTTCTAGTTGAGGAATTTAGTTGAATTTTTGTGTGAAGGTTAACAAAGAATGCTGATATGTATATGTGAAAGAATTATTAATTTATCAATAGTGAAAGAAAAGTTATGAATTTTTTTCAAAGTTTAATATATCGAAAAAATTCAAATCGGACATATTTTAAAAACTGCCAGTTATTTTTGATTCTGGTTATGGAATTAAGTTGAATTTTTTCATGACGGCTTACAAAGAGTGCTAATATATATGTGTGAAAGAGTTATTAAATTATCAGAAGTGAATGAAAAGTTATGGATTTTTTTCTAATTTGAACTTACCGGAAAAATTCAAATCGGACATCTTTTGGAAACTATTCAATATTTTTGGTTTAAGTTGTGGAATTTAATTAAAAATTTTATTGATGATGTATTAGAAACTGTGACAGGTATATGTGAAAGAATTATTAAATTATCAAAAGTGAAGCCAAAGTTATGGACTTTTTTCTAATTTGAACTTAACGAAAAAATTTTAATGGGACATCTTTTGGAAACTATTTAATATTTTTGGTTCTAGTTGTGGAATTTGACTAAAATTTTTACTGATGATGTACTAGAAACCCTGACAGGTATATGTGAAAGAATTATTAAATTATCAAAAGTGAAGCAAAAGTTATGGACTTTTTTCTAATTTGAACTTAATAAAAAAATTCAAATTGGACATCTTTTGGAAACTGCCCGATATTTTTGGCTCTAGTCGTGGAATTTAATTACAATTTTTATTGATGATGTATTAGAGACCTTAGCAAGTATATGTGAAAGAATTATTAAATTATCAATAGTAAAGCAAAAGTTATGGACTTTTTTCTAATTTGAACTTAGCAAAAAAATTCAATTCGGACATCTTTTGGAAACTATTCAATATTTTTTATTCAAGTTGTCGAATTTGATTAAAAATTTTGTTGATGATGTATTAGAAATCGTGACAAGTATATGTGAAAGAATTATTAAATTATCAAAAGCGAAGCAAGAGTTATGGCCTTTTTTCTAATTTGAACTTATTAAAAAAATTCAAATCGGACATCTTTTGGAAACTGCCCGATATTTTTGGTTCTAGTCATGGAATTTGATTAGAATTTTTATTGATGATCTATTAGAAACCTTGACAGGTTTTTATGAAAGAATTATTAAATTATCAAAAGTGAAGCAAAAGTTATGGACTTTTTTCTAATTTGAACTTAACGAAAAAATTCAAATCGGACATCTTTTGGAAACTATTTAATTTTTTTGGTTCTAGTCGTGAAATTTAATTAAGATTTTTACTGAAGATGTATTAGAAACCTTGACAGATATATATGAAAGAGTTATTAAATTATCAATAGTAAAGCAAAAGTTATGGATTTTTTTCTAATTTGAACTTAACGAAAAAATTAAAATGGGACATCTTTTGAAAACTATTTAATATTTTTGGTTCTAGTCGTGGAATTTGATTAGAATTTTTATTGATGATGTATTAGAAACCTTGACAGGTATATGTGAAAGAATTATTAAATTATCAAAAGTGAAGCAAGAGTTATGGACTTTTTTCTAATTTGAAATTAACGAAAACATTTAAATGGGACATCTTTTGGAAACTATTTAATATTTTTGGTTCTAGTTGTGGAATTTGACTGAAATTTTTACTGATGATGTAGTAAAAACCTTGATAGGTATATATGAAAGAATTATTAAATTATCAAAAGTGAAGCAAAAGTTGTGGACTTTTTTCTAATTTGAACTTAGCAAAAAAATTCAATTCAGACATCTTTTGGAAACTATTCAATATTTTTTAGTCAAGTTGTCGAATTTGATTAAAAATTTTACTGATGATGTATTAGAAATCGTGACAAGTATATGTGAAAGAATTATTAAATTATCAAAAGTAAAGCCAAAGTTATGGACTTTTTTCTAATTTGAACTTAACGAACAAATTTTAAAGGGACATCTTTTGGAAACTATTTAATATTTTTGGTTCTAGTCGTGGAATTTAATTAAGATTTTTACTGATGATGTACTAGAAACCTTGACAGGTATATGTGAAAGAATTATTAAATTATCAATAGTAAAGCAAAAGTTATGGACTTTTTTCTAATTTGAACTTAACAAAAAAATTCAAATCGGACATCTTTTGGAAATTATTCAATATTTTTGGTTCTAGTCGTGGAATTTGATTAGAACTTTTACTGATGATGTATTAGAAACCTTGACAGGTATATATGAAAGAATTATTAAATTATCAAGAGTGAAGCAAGAGTTATGGACTTTTTTCTAATTTAAACTTAATAAAAATATTCAAATCGGACATGTTTTGGAAACTGCGTGATATTTTTGATTCCAGTCGTGGAATTTGATTAGAATTTTTTTTGACAATGTATTAGAGACCTTGACAAGTATATATGAAAAAATTATTAAATTATCAAAAGTGAAGCAAAAATTATGGACTTTTTTCTGATTTAAACTTAATAAAAAAATTTAAATGGGACATCTTTTGGAAACTGCCCGATATTTTTGATTCTAATACTGGTATTTACTTAAAATTTTCGATAAAAATATAAAAAAGATCTCTATGCATACGAGTGAAAGAATTATTAAATTATCAAAAGTACAAGAAAAGTTATGAATTTTTTTAAAAGTTTAATATAGCGAAAAACTTTAAATTGGACGTATTTTGGAAACTGCCAAATATTTTTTGATTCTAATAGTGTTATTTACTTGAAATTTTTCGTGAAAATATAAAAAGGATCTCTATGCATACGAGTAAAAGAATTATTAAATTATCAAAAGTACAAGAAAAGTTATGAATTTTTAAAAAAGTTTTATATAGTGAAAAAATTTAAATTAAACATATTTTGAAAAGTGTAAAATATTTTTGGTTCTAGTTGCAAAATTTAACTAACATTTTTTTTAAAGGTGAATTAGAAGATTTTACAGATAAATGTAAAAGAATTATTAAGTTATCAAAAGTAAAAGGAAAGTTATGGATTTTTATCTATTTTGAATTTAACGAAAACATTCAAGTCAGTCACATTTTGGAAACTGCCGGATATTTTTGATTCTAGTCATAGGATTTGATTGAATTTTTTTGCGAAGGTTTATGCAAAGCCTTGATTCGTATATCTAAAAGAATTATTTAATTATCAAAAGCCGAAGAAAAGTTATTAAATTTTTTCAATTTTGTATCTATCGAAAATATTCAAATCGGTCATGTTTTGAAAACTGCTATATATTTTTGGTTCTAATAGTAGAATATACTTAGAATTTTATGTAAAGATATACAAAATATCTCTATATATACAAGTAAAAGAATTATTACATTATCCAGGGTACAGAAAAAGTTATAAATTTCTTTTTTTTTATTTATTTTTTTAATTATCTTTTTCATGCATTAAATTTGATTAAAATTTCAATCAGACCACATTGGTTCTGTTGGTCGAATTAATTAAATTAAAATTTATTGCTTAGTTTAACCTGAATAGCAGTAACACCAATCAAAATTTCCATACAAGCAAACCCATCATAACACACATTAACTACTCCTAGGAATGTGCTAACGTCTCACCTAGAAAATGCATCACAACCATTATTATCGTTCCATTGTGCTCAGGAATTCAATTGTTATTATTTATTGAAATCGCCTTGAAATTTGACGATTATTACCGCGCCGAGAGCAGAGTAATGTGTGCAATAAAAAATAATTTTTCCTCTTAAACCGAAACAGGATACTCCGGACCTGGATTCGGGACGGCACCGAGTCTCTTATTCCAGGAATCCAAATATTATTGCCCCGAGGGGAATTTCATAAAAGTACGCACGCCAGTGAAATGCACATGTTCGCTTTTCATCGGAATGTCAAGTTTTCGGCGAAATTGAAACGCAGAGAAGGAAAAAAACCCCAAAGGGGTGTCAAACGAGCGCGAAAATTTAAATATTTCATTTGAATGAACAAGGAAAAGACGTCGGGCTAATAATGTAATTAAATGAAAATCCGACGGGCCTCCCGAACCTTTTTTCACCCTCGATTTAATTTATATCGCCCCTAAAATAAAGATATCCATTTGTCACTTTTCCAAAAGAGAGTGAGGGGGGAGAGAGGGCTCCTCGAAGACGTCGCCTCTGACTGGGGTTAAATTTATTTTTCACCCCTTTTTGCCCGTAAAATTGATTGATTTTTATTGCCCAGACGGTCCTGGTAAATTAAATCGAGATGACGTGACCAACATTTTATAAAATTATTAATAAAGTTTTTGCTGTATAACTCGAGAGGCACACAAGGTATCTTTATAGTTCTTTCGTCCTACTATAGGGGGATGCTGCACGATAAACTTATAGATAATTCAATTTATTTTACTGTTTTGTTATAGTAATTAATGATGTGTGTCTTGGGTAACCTTGACAAGTTTCCCTCTTGACTGAGGCAAACTCATCAGTAAGTCTCATCATCATCCCTCTTTCATACAAGATAGCAAAAAAAAAAAAGAAACAAAACGGGGGCTCGAGTTAAAGATTTCCCTCGGGAGAGTCTCTGGATGCAACCGCCCATTCCCGTTGACCATCGTTTTTATTTCCGGAATAAAATTACTTCCGCTCCTTTATATCTGCCAAGTTTTTGGCCCGGAACCGTTTTTCTCCCTCCCGCGTACTCTCCCGGTAACTCGGTTTATTGTTTATTGTTGCGCCATTCAATTCCTTTTACTGGGTCTGAGGATCCCTTAAATTACGTTACCCCCCCTAAGTTCAATCGCGCCCTCAAAGGTTTTATTTAGGGCGTCACGGGGCCCCTTCAAACTACCGCATAAAACGAATAAATAAGCCTCACGATATTGACAAGGATAAAAAAAAAACGGGATTTAATTACTACCCGACGGAGTAAATATCCACTTGAGTTTATAATTACAGTATGTTGTTGACAGGATTAACGTGCCTCAGGCATAGGGAGCTATCGCATTAATTAGGTTGCCAGGAATCAAAAGCGAGCAGGTTTTTAGAGTTTTTTGTGGAAAACCTCTGGATCTTAGAAGGGCATTTTATAAACAAAAGTTAGTTGGAATAACACTGCAAGAATTATAGATTTATCTCTCATAGGGGCTAAGATAATTTCACAATCTTCTTTGTTCAAACAAATTAAGGAATCGGATTGGAATAGCAAATGTTAAGTAACCTACAAGAGCAAGCAGGGATAAAATTATGTAAAAAATTTCAATCCTAAGTTAGTGAAAGCTTGGACTCACTTTCGTAGGATCAAATGCTTAAAGACTGCCCAGGAGTACGACTCGTTCGACCTTGATATTTTTCAATTGGATTAAGGAATCGGACTGAAATTATACCAGATGTTAGCTACCCTATAAGGGGAAGCAGAGGTTAAATTATTTAAAAAAATTCAAATCCTAAGCGAGTGAAAACTTGGGCTCAATTTCGTAGAGGCAAAAGTTTAAAGGCTAGCCAGGAGTACGTATCGTTCGACCTTGATATTTCTCAATCGAATTAAGGAACCAAACTAAAATTATAGCAGATGTTAGCTAACTTATAGGGGCAAGCAGGGGCAAAATCATTTGCAAAAATACTAATCCTAACTTAGTGAAAACTTGAGTTTAATTTCGTAAGGCCAAATATTTAAAGACTGGCCAGGAGTACGCCTGGTTCGACAGTTATATTTTCCAAACTATTTAAGGAATTGGATTAAAATTACAGCAGATGTTAGCTTACCTACAGGAGCAAGCAGAGGAAAAATTAATTTAAAAAATTCCAATCCTAACTTATTAAAAACTTTGACTCAATTTCGTAAGACCAAATTTTTAAAGACCAGTCAGGAGTACGCCTCATTCGACATTGATATTTTTGAAGCGGATTAAAGAATCAAACTGAAATTATAGCAGATAATAGCTAACTTATAGGGGCAAGCAGGGGCAAAATTATTTGCAAAAATACCATTCCTAACTTAGTGAAAACTTGGGCTCAATTTCGTAAAGCCAAATATTTAAAGACTGGCCAGGAGTACGCCTGGTTCGACATTTATATTTTTTAAACTAATGAAGGAATTGGATTAAAATTACAGCAGATGTTAGCTTATCTACAGGGGCAAGCAGAGGAAAAATTAATTAAAAAAATTCCAATCCTAACTTATTAAAAAGTTTAACTCAATTTCGTAAGACCAAATTTTTAAAGACCAGTCAGGAGTACGCCTCATTCGACATTGATATTTTTCAAGCGGATTAAAGAATCAAACTGAAATTATAGCAGATACTAGCTAATTTATAGAGGCAAAATTATTTGCAAAAATACGAATCATAACTTAGTGAAAACTTGGGCTCAATTTCGTAAGGCCAAATATTTAAAGACCGGTCAGGAGTACGCCTGGTTCAAGATTGATATATTTCAAGCTAATTTAGGAATCAGATTGAAATTATAGCAAATGCTAGCTTACCTACAGGGGCAAGCAAGGGCAAAATTATTTAAAAAAATTCAAAGTCCAAGATAGTGAAAATTTTGACTCAATTTCGTAGACACGACAAATCCGATCATCTGGTGCAATAACTATAGATTTATCTCCTAAAAAAAATACAGCATAAAGTAAACCAATCAAGAAGTATATCCCTGTTTAAGCCCTCATTAAACTTCCCTAAACTTTAAATGAACACCTAATCCCCATTCTCGAACACACACTGTAAGCCTCCCTCGCTGGGGGTTACTTTGATTATTAGGGCGATTCCTAAGCAAAAAATAAAGTCACGAAAGTGGGAAAAAAATCCATTATTTGACACGGACCAAGTAAGCGACGAAACTTTCTTCATATGTATAAAAAGGATAAAAACTTTTCCAATTTAGGGGGAAAAAAAGGATCCCTTATTTACTGCCCTAATATAGATTCACCATGAATTAAATTAATTGCATATAGTAAGCGGGTAAAGGTTATTCAAGTAAATCGCTCAAAAAAAAAACGACTGAAAAGGGAGTAAAATCACCATAAAAGGGCGACCGAAGCACATATGGTAAATTGAGTGGGCTCAGGGTTGAATTTTAAACAAAACGCTTCTGACACGGGGCGGATTTGCGCGTAAGAGATTTCAGAAAATACAAATTTCCCCCCTCGAACTTACAAAATAAGCGAGAAGTAGTTTTAACTCGCCCCTGTGTGCCCTCGGATTACCCAAACGTAAGTCGCTCGGTAAACTGCACCTTGTTTGCTTTTCATCAAAAAGTATGATTAGGGTTTACTCAGGGTACTTTTGCTTGTTTACCGAGTTTAAATAGCCTCCTCCGGTGCAATTTGTCTGCGCCCCGACCACAGACAGCGGAGAGGGAAAAAAACTTTTAGGCATTACGCCTAACGGAACAATGATTTTATTCCGGCTGAGCCTCCAATTCCGCCTTATGTCCCTATTTGAATAAATAGCCGCTAAATTTCCTTGAATATTGAACCCCTGGTGATAAATCGGCCACCCTTACTAAGAATATCCATTTTTAAGGTTATCCCACATTAAAACCATTCGCGACAAGATAGGGTCGTCTTGAGGCATGTCGTAGCCGAATATTAATGGCGCCCTTTTAACATTTAGAGCGTCCCTTTTATCAATAAGCGGCCCTTAAAAATGTTTTCCTCCGTGTCTACATTACTACGAAGTAGGGTCGTCAGGCCGATAAATTTATAGTGAGGTGGTCGTTAAAGGGGTTCGCTTGCCACCTAGAGACTCCTGAATATTACGGTTGGTTTCAAGTTCGCCCCCCTCTCTCCGAGGAACTTTCGAGGGATGAAGGTCCTCCATTTAAGATTTCTTAATTACGTTTTTATGGATATCGCAAAAAATGCGAAACGAGCTCGGGCTCAAACTACTGAAGGTGAAATGATCAAACAAAGTGCGTCAGATTAAGCAAAGGGGTGCTTTCTGAGTGGAATTTTCAACTTGAAAAAAAACAGCCGTTAAAAGCGAGTGGCCCGGTTACTCATCCCCGAGCACCCTCGTGAAATTTAATTAAAATTCGACGACCTCCCTTAATAAGGAAAACATTCGTGACGGCTTACTTTAATTGTAATTTTATTAAAGTTTAAAATAAATACAGAAAAATATTTTCTTAAGAAATGAATAGATGCTGTGTGGCGCCCCCTATTGTCTAATGGTCCCGGGGGTCCATTCAAGTCACCCTATAAATCGGATTCGCCGGGTAGGATGGCGTCAGCACAATGCGAGATGACGTCTCATTCAGCTAAATGGCGGTTTACACGGCCAAACTGATATTTCGACATACGTTACTTGGCTCTATTACGTTTGATGGTGCATAGGGGTGATTTGGGGGTGGATTTCGGGGTCTATTTTCTCAAGGTCGATGCGACAAGGATCCTCTTGTAATTTGCACTTTTGATGAGTGGTTTTCTCAACTGTTTAATGACTGGCCCCGAGTGCGCCTCGTTCGACATTGATATTTTTTAAGCGGATTAAGGAATTGGATTGAAATTACAGCAGATGTTTGCTAATCTATAGGGGCAAGCAGAAGTAAAATTATTTAAAAAAATTCTAAGTCTAAGCTAGTGAAAATTTGGACTCAACTTCGTAGAGGCAAAAGTTTGAAGCTTGGCCAGGAGTATGGCTCGTTCGACTTTGATATTTTTTAAGTGAATTGAGGAATTTGATTGAAATTACAGCAGATGTTTGCTAACCTATAGGGGCAAGCAGACGCATCGATATTTTACAAGCGGATTAAGGAATCGGACTGAAATTATAGCAAATATTAGCTAACACACATGGGCAAGCAGGGGCAAAATTATTTAACAAAATTCCAATCCTAAGTTAGTGAAAACTTGGACTCAACTTCGTAAAGGCAAAGGTTTAAAGACTGGCCAGAAGTATGGCAACATTTACATTTTTCAAGCAACAAAGAAAAAGTTTTACTGTGAATAATTGATTGGTAACTCAGTAAGTGATCAACTCATTCTAAAAGTTCCTTTACCACAATCTAGAGGGATGTTTGGTGATCGATTTGAGTAACGTAAGAAATAAGTTTTTAAATTTAGAATTTCCTAAGCTAACATGTTTTAGTTGAGCTTTATTTGATTACACATTGACATTGAACTTCAACTGCCTGAAAGAAACTAAAGACTTGCCTCGAAGGTCAATCGATCAAACCCCATAATACGGTCCTGCAAATTGACAATTTAAGAAAAAAATATTCAAAGGGCCCCAGTTTATTTATCGCCATCACCAAAAGCCACCTGAGCGCCGGGTTCTTGAAACCCGTCGCTCGACTTTACTACCTCCTAAATGTTTACTTATGTATACAGATGGTGAAATGCCTTCTTATTACGATCCTACTAAGTGGTTTTACGTATCACGGGCATGGAAATTTGTTGGTTTTTCTCATTTCTCAAGCGTACATAAGTGACCGGATCCGGTAACATTTCTCGACGATAATTAACGGGAGAAGCCCGGGCATCGGTAGAGAGGACACGGTCCTAATTGATGACACCCACAGGAACTGCGTCCGGGACAATTTCTGTCCGAAAAATCAATCAACGGGAAGAAATTTGGTTTTTCGAGTGCGAGTGTTTAATTGGGTCGTTTTGTTTTTCAGAGTGATTTCTTTTAGACTAATTAAATCCGATTCCGAAACCCAAATTAATTTGAATCGAAATTACGGGGCATTCTGCTTAAACCGTCAGTGGGGCGGCATTATCGTGGCTAACTCTGACAATCCCTCAGGATCTCGTTATCTCTAATAGGAGTGATTAGGGCCCGGGACGGGACACGTACCTCCCGAGGAAGTGGAAGTTCATTTCCTTACTGGAATATCGATTCGCCCGAATATTAAAAAGAATATCCGGTATCGTCGTGATTGTCCCGATCGATCAATCTACTTCTGTTTGAAGCGGCTTAATGATTTTTCATTTGTGATCTAACGAATGCACTGGTAAGGTCAGATCTTAGATAAGACGCGTTTTATACAGTGATTATTCAAAACGTATGGCGAGCAAAGGGGTTTTATCTATGATGTTTATGGCTCACGATATGACTTGCTATTATTAATTGGTCTAGGGACTTAATGGATTTATTCTAGGCATATAAATATGATCCAGTGTAGTGCAGAGCTTGGGATATCAAATTTCAACTTCTACTAAGGATATTTTAAAAACTGTTTGAGCTTTTATTAAGTGGGTTACACTGAAAGATGCAGAATTTTATAGTAAACAATTTAGTGTCTTTAATTTTTTTTTAGCTTAAATAGTTTTTGAGTTAGAGCAGTTTTTCTGCTGACGAGTGAAGAGGGAACGACTCAATAGGGGGCCAATATTGCCGTTAATTCTAATGTTTGAGGAAATTGCTGTTATGTTGAGAATTTGATTACTGAAAAAATCAATACGTTTTTTGGATCACTTGGAAAACTTTTGCCAAAACGCCTATTATCTCGGCACCTGTAAGTGATAAAATTCGTTTCTGGATCAGTTTAAGCTACTGAAGATAAAAAAACCCCAATTTTTCCGTGACAAACGTAAGAAAATAAATCAAGACGAGTTTCCACTGTAAAGGAGTGACTCTAATATGGCACCCGTATTATTTATTGCGCCATTTTATTCTTACGGTTTATTGTTGGAGCCTCCTCGACCCACTCAGGTATAAGTGTCGAGAAAACAGCGAAAGATGCGCGTGAATTATTGCGTTTAATAAAAATTAAAAAAAAAAACAAAACAAAACAGAATATTCGGGATCGCGTAACAAGCGCGTCAATCACGTTAATTTGTAACATGAAAAGAGACAAATTTGTAACACCTCCGGGTCCCCCGTTGAAAGCCACACACCGCCTGGACCGAATCCAAACATCTGGATGAAAAATCCGGCTGCGATAGGGAGCTTTAGTCGCAACTGGGGCCTCGCTAACGTTATTTCGGGTGTGAAAAAAAATTAATTTCCCAATGAAAATACTGCGGATACATACAAAAGCGCTTTATATATGTTTAAATTTCGCAATACGCTCGTCGACGAAAACCGTTTGCTCATCACAAAAGCGATTCAAATATAATAATATCTCGGAACGGAATCTCTCGCCCATTGTTACAATTTAAGAGAGCAGTCGAGTTGCAGTTTCGTGTTTTTCGTGGAGTCATCAGTCTGCCAGTTACGGGGGATCAAGAACTTTCAGCGGTAATAAGTCGCCCTTTGAAATACGATAATGCCGCCCCTGCACCTCCCACAACCGCCGTCCCTGTACTTTTGTTCTTCTTATAAAAGTCTGATTGAATGTATAGCAGATGTAAGATAACCTAAGCTAATTAAAACTTTGACTCAATTTCGTAGAGGCAAATGTTTATCGGTTGACCAGGAGTACGCCTCGTTCGACATTGATATTTTTTAAGCGGATTAAGGAATCGGGTTGAAACTATAGCAGATATTAGGTAATCCATAGGGGCAAGTAGTAGCAAAATTATTTAAAGAAATTCTAACCCCAAGCTGGTGAAAACTGGGACTCAATTTCGTAGAGGCAAATGTTTATCGTTTGACCAGGAGTACGTCTCATTCTACATTGATAATTTTTAAGCGAATTGAGGAATCGGGTTGAAATTACAGCAGATGTTAGGTAATCAATAGGGGCAAGCAGTGGCAAAATTATTTAAAAAAATTCTAACTCTAAGCTGGTGAAAACTGGGACTCAATTTCGTAGAGGCAAATGTTCATCGGTTGACCAGGAGTACGTTTTATTCGCCATTGATATTTTTTAAGCGCATCGAGGAATGGAATTGAAATTACAGCAGATGTTAGGTAATTTATAGGGGCAAGCAGTGGCAAAATTATTTAAAAAAATTCCAACCTCAAGCTGGTGAAAACTGGGACTCAATTTCGTAGAGGCAAATATTTATCGATTGACCAGGAATACGCCTCGTTCAACATTGATATTTTTTAAGCGGATTGAGGAATCAGATTAAAACTATAGCAGATGTTAGATATCCTATAGGGGCAAGCAGTAGCAAAATTATTAAAAAAAATTTTCATTCTAAGTTAGTGAAAACTTGGACTCAATTTCGTCGAGGCAAATGTTTATTGGTTGACCAGGAGTACGTCTCATTCGACATTGATAATTTTTAAGTGGATTGAGGCAGCGGGTTAAAACTATAGCAGATATTAGGTAATCTATAGGGGCAAGCAGTGGCAAAATTATTTAAAAAAATTTTAACCTCAAGCTGGTGAAAACTGGGACTCAATTTCGTAGAGGCAAATATTTATCGATTGACCAGGAGTACGCCTCGTTCAACATTGATATTTTTTAAGCGGATTGAGGAATCAGATTAAAACTATAGCAGATGTTAGATATCCTATAGGGGCAAGCAGTAGCAAAATTATTTAAAAAAATTTTCATTCTAAGTTAGTGAAAACTTGGACTCAATTTCGTCGAGGCAAATGTTTATTGGTTGACCAGGAGTACATCTCATTCGACATTGATAATTTTTAAGTGGATTGAGGAATCGGGTTGAAAATATAGCAGATATTAGCTAATCTATAGGGGCAAGCAGTGGCAAAATTATTTAAAAAAATTCCAACCCCAAGCTGGTGAAAACTGGCACTCAATTTCGTAGAGGCAAATGTTTATCGATTGACCAGGAGTACGCCTCGTTCAACATTGATATTTTTTAAGCGGATTGAGCAATCAGATTGAAATTATAGCAGACGTCAGCTAACATACAGGGGCAGGCAGGAGTGAGATTAGTTTAAAATATTTCAATCCTAAGCTAGTAAACATTTGTACTCAATTTCGTAAGGCCAAATATTTAAAGACTGGCCAGAATTCAAATATAATGATATCTCGGAACGAAATCTCTCGCCCATTGTTACAATTTAAAAGAGCAGCCGAGTTGCAGTTTCGTGTTTTTTCGTGGAGTCATCAGTCTGCCAGTTACGGGGGATCAAGAACTTTCAGCAGCGGTAATAAGTCGCCCTTTGAAATACGATAATGCCATCCCTCGTGCTCCTCTTCTTATAAAATTCCATGAAAGGGGATGGAAAATTTTTCAACGGAAATAATTGCGATCGATCGAGTTTTCGATAAATTTGTGCCGCGCCAGCAGCTACTTTTCCCCCCGTATAATAAAATAACGTCTTAGAAAGTAAGTTTCGCCACTAATGAATTCGTCAGCGTTCGAAAGCCTCGGGAATTAATGCTGTACCGATCGTAATAACTTTTTCCCTTGTAAAATAAATTATATTTTCCCTGACGTTTGGGAGCTTAACGGGGCGAGACCGCTTCGGAATTCCATAGAAAGTTGATTTATCTTAAGGAAATATTGGGTGCGGATTTAAATGGGACTCCAAATGCACCTTAAACCTCGGTTAAATGAGCGAAATTGGCACTTTTATTAAGAAATCCTTTCTGTATGTTAGTATTTTCTTGTAAATCAAAGAGAATTCTCGATGGGAAAAATTTGAATATGTATGCTGAAGACCAGTAGCTAAGTACCCGCACGTCTCTTATCTCTCGTAACCGGTACCATTATTCATCGACTTAAGTAAAGTGAGGCTTATCTGCGGATCGGTAAGTCAATAAATAAATCTGCATAATAATTCGCGGGACGGTTTGGCGCCTGCCATCGTCAATTCCGAAATCCGATATAAAACAAAAAGAATCGACCAGTTTTCCCATCGTGTCGTAAGAACAACGAACGGGCCCCCGTGTCTGGAATAATTTACCGGATCGAAACAAAAGATTGACGTGCCGACACGTCTCAATATTATTTGTCAATTATCCGACTCGTTTGTCGTGAGTAACGTTAATTGTTTTGTTTATCTGAGATTTGTCCGAAGCTGCTTTTGCCAGATGTTTACCGTCGGTTCGGTCTTTCGTGGTCGTTTTTTTTTTGTTTTGTCAATAAAATGACCCTCGCGGCCACGAATTTCGAAAGCGGAGCGGTTATGCATGTGCCCGCTATCAAACATGGAACTTCAATTAGGGCCAGATTGCATGGATCGTCGCCTCTTTATGGCGACATGTTTGTACAGTCGAGAGTGTCTTGTCTCGGGATTAAAAACTCGTAATTTCCAAAGAAAAATTCCAATTTTCCAGGTTCTTCTTTTCAGAAATCGATAGAAAATTAAATTTTAAACAAAAGTCATTTATATCATTCTCTTTTAACATAGAAAATAGAGAAGATATTCAAAATTTTCTACCGTTCTATTCTAAAATTTTCTCCTGAATGACGCACTACTCTGAGGCAAATACATGGAAGAATTGAGAGTCTGATCATCAGCTACAAGAATTTTTGTTTTATCCTTAGAACATTGAAAGGCCTTTTAATGTTCTAAGGTTTTATTTTTTATAGGTGTCGAGATAATAGGCATTTTCGCAAAGTTCTGTGCCAAATCTTAACTTTTTTAAGTTCAATATTTTATGGACAATTCTGGATATCTGAAGAATCATTTGAACTAATTTTTGTTAAATCCGACAATTGTGTCTTCTTAATATGACAAACAGCGAAGCTAGCTTAGCATGTTGTACCATAAAACCGATCTCACTTTAAACAGAGCTTCAGGGTTAAAGTATCCCAAATAAATTGAAAATAGCCCGCCGTCACTTCGCTTGTCCAGGTTGACGTTATCCCCGAGCGACAGTCTGTTTTTTTCACTTTCAACTCAACTGATTTAAGGGCGATTTATCCATTTAAAAAAGGTTAATTTCATTTGACCAAGAGCCACCACACATGCATCACTTTTAATTAAGAAATAATACTCTGGTCTATAGCGACCGGCGGCGTTATTATTGAGCTTTCTAATAAATTATCAATTCAAATAAATTTTAAGTGGTGCCAATTAAATCGCTTTACATATAGCCAATAAATCGACTCGTTTGATCCATATTGATTCGGTGTCATACTGACCCAATAACTGCTATTTTTAGAGATTGAAACACCGTTTTTTTATGCCATTATTGGCTTGATCTAATGGCCATTGATCGGTTTTATATTAAAACCTCCGGGCCCACAAGCGAGGCATTAACTTGTCAATATTCAACCCTGAAGTCTGTTAATATTTTTTTTCTATTATCCTCCATTATGGCTGCTCCCAAACTACGTATTTAGACCAGCTTAACATCCGAACGAATTAACAAATTGAGTGTTAAACGAGCGTACAACATTCCGAGATCGTTATCTGTATCTGTATGTAATTAAATACAGTGGTTCTGTAATAGATATCTAATTTTTTCACGTCTCGTTTGATTAGCGTAATGCTTTTTTAGATTCTAAATTTACGGTTGATTGATTGCGTAAAAAAAAACTTGATTAGGTGTTTCTTTTATAATAACCAAAAGCGCACCCATAAAACTCCGTCAGTGAATTGTTTCTTCAAAATCATAATCGCTCAATTCAAAAATGAAAAAAGTGCCAGGGCCCTTTTCGAGCGACTATACACAGAAATATATATTCTCGAAAATAAATTGGAAACATTCTGCTTGTAGTATATATCCACCCCAAGGCAAATTGAATTGTCTTAAGCGAGTTCCCTTTAAAATTATACAGAAACGGCTGCTATTGAATCGTCGTTGCAAAGGCGGAGTATGGATTTTCGTTTTTTTATTCCTTTTTGTGCATGTAGATTGGCACTAAAATAAGGGATTTGCTAAAAGGTAAAACTATAACAAGGATTTTCTCTAAACTACCGTGAAATTCATTTGACTTTTATTGGTTTTCTTTTGCTGCTTGCAGGAAAATAACTTGTGTAAGGCGTTACTTTTATTTTTGAATTATGACATATGTAAGTTTAACGAATTTGGTTGTGTAAGCTATCAGACTTTAAGTGTTGAAATGCCTACAAACCGAACTAGAAATGAGCAAAATCGAAGTAGTGCAACTGGAGTTCTTGTAAGCACAAAAAAATGTTTTGTGGTGCCCAAACCGCGGTCTACATGATGTAAATGTTGAAATATGGAACCAAGTGTGAACCAGATTCGGATATTCCGCATTAATTAATTAGAATTCCTAACTAAGTTAATCACAATCGTCTCTAAAATTAAACAGAAACGGCTGCTATTAAATCGTCGTGTGTGCATTACATTTAGGAATAAAGTTAATAACAGTTTTAAGCAAAAGAACTAGGGGTACGTATTG
Source organism: Anthonomus grandis grandis (assembly GCF_022605725.1). NCBI lineage: Eukaryota > Metazoa > Arthropoda > Insecta > Coleoptera > Curculionidae > Anthonomus > Anthonomus grandis. The sequence continues at coordinate 3,974,305 of NC_065564.1, forward strand.
GTTCGGTTTTTCCCGATTTATTGAAAAACTATGCAATTTTTAAGAAAAACTCACTGAACATTTTTTAAAGAGAATTTAATTCCCTGTAATTTGATATGACTTATAACTAGAAACAAAGCTAATAATATTTTTATGCCAAGGGTGCGTATTGGTTCAGTTTTTCTCGATTTACTGAAAAACTATGCATTTTCAGAAAAAAACTCATAAGACACTTTTTGAAAAGAATTTAATATTCGTTCATTTAATATAATTTAAAACCCTCAATATTTTGTTTTACTCTAGAAACAAGGCAAATGACATCTTAGTGCAAAAAGTCTAGGGGGACCTATTGATTCAGTTTTTTTCCATTTATCTCAAAAACTATGCAATTTTAAAAAAAAAACTCATTGAATATGTTTTAAAGAGAATTTAATTTCCTGTAATTTGGTATGATGTATAACTAGAAACAAAGCTAATAATATTTTTAAGCAAAGGAATTAGGGGTACGTATTGGTCCAGTTTTTCCCGATTTACTGAAAAACTATGCAGTTTTCAAGAAAAACTCACTAAACATTTTTTTAAAGAATTTAATTCCCTGTAATTTGATATGACTTATAACTAGAAACAAAGCTAATAATATTTTAAAGCAAAATAACTAGAGGCTCGAACTGGTTCAGTTTTTCAGTAAATGTTGAAATATGGTAACCAGGTGTGAACCAGATCCGAATATTCCGCACTAATTAATTAGAATTCCTAATTAAGTTAATCACAATCGTCTCATTGCGATTCCTCTTGCATTTATCTTTTAACGACATAAATTAGCATATTATCTCCGTCTAATTAAAAAGCGATGACAGCCTTAATGAGCCATTTAATCGTTTTGTTTTTCGAGCACGTAGTCGAAATTAATAAATAAAATCGCACAGTGCGCCCAACTGTTTTGGGTGCCTGCTAAAGACAACTTACTCCTCCCTCCCGAGTTTGACCCCTTCGAGCCCTCCTAACCCTTCACCCCCCCCCCGTATTCGTGAATCCGGAGTTTCTGGAAGTTCCAAGTTCGTAACTAATCATATGGATGACACGGGGGAGGTTTGCATCCGGAGCTTGTGGAATCTGGCGATGTTATGTTTCCGGAATGTCGAGGAGGAGGAGGAGGAGGAGGAGGAACGGGGAGGCCTCTGGAGTTGAGAGAAAATAGATACACTTTTGTTAACTTCCTTGATGAATTACTAAGAGAGGAATGCTTTATTTTAGACCAGTTTGCGGGTACCCAAAAATTTAACGGCGGTAATAAAATAGTGAATCCGGTTTTTTTTTAGTGCGGTGTTAATGACTCGACCGCGGTTTTTCGGGCTTTTTGCAGATGACAGGAATGTGCTAGCCCAAGCGTTTTATTTCTCGAAAACGTACGTTTCTCATAAGCGTATAATATTTCTGTTCTCTCGCGTTCTCACATCCGTACACCTGGCGCTCTCTCGGTATTTTAAAACCAGTCTGCGAAACGTGCATGTTGCCATTTCCTTAGGTATACACGGGGGCTGCTAAAAATCCATCAAACGAACATTTTCCCCGAGACCAGAGACAAGCGAATGGGATTTTAGCGGCATTTAAGCTGGAAAATAATTAAACTGAACGGGCGCTCCGTTCCGTGATAATAAACTTTGTTCTAAGCGAAATGTAATCGCTGCGATCCGAATTTCTTAAACCAAACAGGCACTATATACACCGGAAAAGAGATTCGCGAGTTTCGTGGGGTGTTCTTCAAGAAAAACACTCGAAAAATCCCCCCTGTTAGCGGACCGTTTCTCGCAGAACGCCCCATTATATCATTCACTCAGAGTGCAGATATCTCGTGCTCTAAAACATTGATGAGATCGGGACGCTTTGTGCATACTTAGCAGTCAGCGCCTTATCTCCAGGATATAACTTAGCAGTAATATGTCGTAAATTTCTAGACTTGTACATCTCTCCCCTTTCCTCCCTCCGGCTCGTTTATGGATTTATCTCCGTTTCAGCCATCTCCACGTCTGCTTTTATCTGCTTAGCAATATCCCCTTTTGGTTTATGCCCTTTCGAATTGGCCCACTTTATACCCTATATGCTCCAAATCATTTGGTTATTAAAATTAATGAATTCATAAATTTATTTTGAGCGCCTTATAAGCCAAAGTGTTACCGAAAACGTACGGCGCATGGTAGGCCTTATATGGAGATCGCCATTTAAAGTATACCTGCTGCACAGGTAGATGTTAGAGTAATTAAGATTGCTATAGGTAGGACAGGTTTTTTTTCTGGTCTGATTGGGTAACCTGAGGTTTTTGGCTTTCTCTAGTTTAGGTCTTAATTTGGTTTCTAGGAAGTGGACCCAACCCAATCGACCATATCTCATTACTCGAATGGTACAAGGTTAATGGCGAAATATTAATGAAATTAAACGATATCTTTAATAGTTTTTAAAATATCGAGGGTCAAAGGTGGTATGGATCATTTGACCTTGAAGGGAGATGACTCAACTATTTCGGCCATATCTCAACAACTGTTTATGCAAATGACACTCGGTAAATGAAGGAGTGTTAACAAAACTATACCCAGCAAGTCTTTCGAAGTAACCAAAGCTCTAATATCTTTAACAGCTTTTAAAATATCGAGTCTTAAAGACAGCTTTAAGAAAAAAAGGCATTTGACTCTAAGGGTGATGGCTCAGCTATTTGGGTCATATCTCAAAAACTAATTATGCAAATGACACACAATAAATAGTATTGTATTAACAGAACCCTACCCTACAAGTCCTTTAAAATAATCAAAACTTTAACTTTATTAGCTGTTAAACTATCGAGTCTTAAAGAGAGCCTTGACTAAGAAAGACATTTGACTTTAAGGGTGATGGCTCAACTCTTTGGGCTATATTTCAAAAACTACTTATGCAAAAATGCACGGTAAATGGCACTCTATTAACAGAACTCTATCCTACAAGTCCTTTATTACAACGAAAACTCTAACTTTAATAGCTTTTAAAATATCAAGTCTTAAAGGCAGGATTGACGAAAAATGTCATTTGACCCTAAGGGTGATGGCTCAGCTATTTGGGTCATATCTCAAAAACTAATTATGAAAGTGACACACAATAAATAGTATTGTATTAATAGAACTCTACCCTATAAGTCCTTTAATACAACTAAAACTCTTACTTTAATAACTGTTAAACTATCGAGTCTTAAAGAGAGCCTTGACTAAGAAAGTCATTTGACTTTAAGGGTGATGGCTCAACTCTTTGGGCTATATCTCAAAAACTACTTATGCAAATGATACACGGTAAATGGCACTCTATTAACAGAACTTTACCCTACAAGTCTTATGAAGCAACTAAAACTCTAACTTTAATGGCTATTAAAATAACGAGTCTTGAAGGCAGGATTGACGAAAAAAGTCATTTGACCTTAAAGAGAGATGGCTCAACTCTTCGGATCATATCTCCAGAACCGCTAAAGATATTTAAGTAAAATAAATGGCAAACAGTTAAGAACCATTAACTAAACTCTACCACTTGGCTCCAACTGCCACGTCTGAAAGTTTCTGAGAAATCAGCATAATACCTCGAAAAGTTAGCTGTTGCCCTTCCATAACTCTTAAATGCATTAAAATCACGCCTAATTATTGCCTGTTTGAACGTGAGTAGGTCGGTATAACTTTCCCGAACTATTTCTGGCCCTTCAGTGTTAATTTGTTGCTGTATATAGTTGGATGCTGGAGTGGAAACTTACTCGGCAAAGTTTACATGTTTAGTTTAATATTTCGACATGGGGTGGGTTCAATATGAACCGTGATTAATTCTTTATAAAGGTGACCGTCGATTTATCTTTGTTAATCCGCACGTCAGTCAACAGAAAAAGATAAACCAGTCCAGATTTTATTATTTCTGAAGAGATGGATTTAGGAGGTCCGCCTGACAGGTCCGGAGCAATTTGTCTTGTCTCCCTTCGGCAAACAATCCGGTGACGTGGGTCTCATTCGGACTTTTTCAGGTTTATTATTATTATTGTCGCCTCAAGGGTCGAACGGAGGGCGCGATTTTTAATTAAAAACCCTCCACTTATTCTCGACGTTATCGTATCGCGTGTAAAACGCTCCCCGAGGGAGCAGTTGCATCTCTCTGCAACGGCCGTTATCCCTTTTCCCTCAGGTGGAGAAAAAAATGGGGTTATGATCGTTTTCCTTGCATCATAACGGGATCCAATATCCAAATGGCAATTTTTTTTTTTGAAATGAAACCGGAAGTTACCGTTCCGAGACAAAGTGCAGCCACCGTAATAAAATTTCCCCATCGGAAAATGCGGGGGCAAATGGAGACCCTGTCGGGCGTAAAATCTTTGAATATAAACCGGATCCGATTCCCCGAAGAAAGGTACATAATTTCTGAAGTATGTAATAATAGGGCCATTTCTTAAATTGAGTTGTCCGCCTTTTGTAGTTGCGGCATGAGAGCCCCCGGGAGACCCTTTTTGGGGGCTTATTGGCTTTCACGTTATGGGGAATGGACTTTGTAGGGCCCCTTTTTTGCTCGTACACGTAAACCTTATTTAAATTTGACCGTTTTATTTCGCTATTGAACATATTTTTCTGTACCCAGAATGGGGAGTCCGAACTGGAAGACATAATCAGAGAGAGAGATCCAGATTCCACCAATCTGTATGCCAGTGTTTTGATCTGAAACAATCATCGAACTCCTTGATAGCTGACATAAAAAAGATAACCGGACCAAAGCGGCGCCCATTAGGGCGCTATCTTAGTGACGCCATAGTTCGGAAACGGCACCATAAAGTCAACCGGAAAACCAGTCGAGTTCTGGAGATATCCAGAGGGCGGGGCGGTCTTCTAGATGCATATAACGACCCCCAACCCCGCGCTATGAATTTTTAAAGTTAAAGTAACTTCTTGTGTTCTTTGTCCGGGATTGGGACGCTAATTTATTTAACACGAAACTATCCGGGAAGTCGCCTTCTCGGTTGTCAGCGTGCATTTCCAGGCCTCGTCGGCTTATCGTTTTATTACCGTCGACACTTTTTTTAAGTGCATCCGAACATAAAAATTCCCCGATAAAATCCGTGAGAATAATTTTTTTTTTAACTTTATTTATTTAACCATAAAGTCGAAAACAAATCACGAAAGGTGCCCCCCCGAATGATCCGGGAGAGCACCCTTATTTTGACTCGGAGAGGGCGAGAGCGTTTTCCGGGCCATTTTCTTTGAAATAAAATATGGAAAATGCCGTACGAGGACCTTTACAATCCTTTTTATCCCGGTTTTTATTCGATTTTACGCCGGTCACACAGAGGGAATTGTGTTTTTTTACGACTGAACGGATATAAATGCCATTTGTGATTTGTTTTGGCGAGAAAAAAACAACGTCCGTCCGCCCCCTCTTTACTACTATTATTATTATTTTTTTGTTCATATATACATTTTTTTTTATATAGACAAAACGTGGGGCTGTTTTAGCCTTTCTTGTTTTGTTATCGCTTATGAATGTAAACATTCGAGCAGGGGTGGAAAACGCGACGCGGGGATGATAAAATGCTTCGTCAACATTGGCCTGATGGCATCGTTTCTCAGTGAACGGGGCCTAATATAGAAAACGATATGGGCAATGGGGTGAAAGTTGTGAAATTGGGGGCAAAATTATAGTTTGTTCAAACGAGGAAAAAAAAACAGGAATTTGAAAGACTATTGTAAGTTTTTTCTTCAAAATACAATAAGAAAATCCGCAAAGTTTTAGCTAATACAGTATCCCAGATATGGTATTTTTTGGAGGCCAATTGTTATCTCACTTTGAAGCGCTCTCATTTCTACCGATTTGCTCAGATTCCATTATAATCTGGTATTTTTATGATCTTTGGGATGATCAGCATGCCGTTGAAATAGTTTGTTTAATATTGAAAAAAAATTATTAAAAAAATTCGCCTACGAACTCATCAAACATTTTTTGAAAATTCTTGATGTATATTTTTAAGGACACCTAAACGCATGCTACCCAAGCAACACACTTTTTATCAATGGCGCCCATAAGGAATTGGGGAATTGTTATTTAATAAAAAAAAGTACACCACTGCATTTTTCTAAAATAAATTTTATTTCTCAAATCCTTGTTTAGTTTCGAGCAAATTTGTATTGTTAAGTTATTAATTAATATGTGATATCGGGGTCATTTTATCACATAGGTGGATGTTATAGGTGGATGATATAAAACAGAACGCAAATACTTATCACGAGACACAGACATTTCAAAAGACAGTAACCAGACATAACTGCAATTTTTATAGCTATACCCCTTAATTTCGAAAAATAAAAAAAGGATTTTTCACGTTTTTCTCGAAAATGTTAAGGTTATATGAGAAAAGTATAGATACAAAAACTATAGATTTTTTTATCGCCTAAAATTTTCTTAAAAAGCATTTTTTTCGCAAGCAAATATTTTCTGCGAAAAAAACGTTTTTCATTAACTCTACGCTTAGCCCCCCACCCACCCCACACAACTTATCAGTATGAAATTGTTTTCAAAAAATCATTGTTTTCCAAAATATTACGCATGACTATCAGCTGATTTCGTCGTTAATATCTAATCTAATAACACAGTTTGTTTATTTAAATTTGATATATTTATATTAATAAATATTTAATAAAAAAATATTATTAGATTGAATATTATGGACGAAGAACAGTGATTTTTCAAAAGAATTTTTTACTGGCCAAATGTTTGGGGTGGGTGGGGGGGGTAAGGGTTTTCTTGATAAAAAACAATTTTTTTGTAGAAAATATGTATTCAATATTTAATTATAATAACACTGTTTATTTAAATTTGATATAATTTTATATATAAATATTTAGTATGAAAACAGCGTTATTAGATTGAATAATATGAACAAAAAACAGTGATTTTTCAGAAGAATTTTATCAAATAATTAAGGTGCAGTTATCGAGTTTAAAAACTAGATATGTAAATGCCGTGTCGATTTTTTTATATTGTAAGAGACCATAAAGCCACTCTACATGTCAATTAAATTTATTTTAATAATTTCAACTGAACCACCTGGACAAAACATTTTAAATTTCAAAATAATTTAAAATTCTTGATGTGTCTTCTTAGGGACACCTGAGCACACGCTCCTGTCTAATTTTCAGGACTATAGTTTACCCAGTTTCCTTGGCATATTAAGAGAAACTTTAAAAACACTCTACATATGAGTTAAATTTATTTTTATTATTTTAACTAGACTACTTGGAAAAAACTGTCCATATCTCAAAAAGTAATCAAAATTTTTTGAAAATTTTTAATCCGTCTTGTACAGGACACCTGAGCGCACATTACTGTCCAACTTTTAAAACTCTACTTTAGCCAGTTTCGTTGGCACATCGGGAGCGACTTTAAAAACACCCTACATATTAATTAAATGAATTTTCCCACTCTCAACTAGGACAAACTTGTCCATATCGCAAAAGCAACTTAAAATTCCTTTGAATTTCAAAAAATTCTGAATCCCATAAAGATTCAAAGTCCCAAAACCAGATTTTCCCGCTGATCTTTCGACTTTCCGTCCGCAGGATGTGCCGGGGGGACGTTCAAGCGAAGAAATATGATTTCTCCGAGTGACATTTTCTGGAAAAGCTACACCGGCAAATATCTGGATACGGTTTATATGATGTGTGCGTGACACGATGATAACATCGAAATAAAGTCGCGGGAGTGAGTTATATTACACGATTGAACATCTGCAGCCTGTCAAATATTATGTCGAAATTTCAATATTTCTGTGGTGCGCTACGGTTTTCCCGTTTAAGTTTAATTTAAAATACATGTCGCTAATATACCAAACTAAGCGTATCATCTGGGGCAATGGGGAATTAAGGATTACCGCCTACCGAAAATTGGGGAAAATTGGGATAATTGAAGGAGACGTCCCGGCATCCGCTCGGGATTAGTTTATAATTTAAATTGCTGCAAGAGCATCGTGGATTCACCTGGCGCGACATTTGTCGCGAAAATAGACAAAAAGTGACGCAACGTTTATCGCGATCGTTTATGGAGGTCATCAACATAACGTTTACAGTTTTATCTTGTCAAAACACAAGCGATTTCACGCTTTATATGGAAGCGAATCTATTTTCTTACGTAATTTATTTTTTAAACGTCCGAAGTGGTCCGCTATTTCGATATAACAAGAAGATATTTTCCCTTACATAAATCCGGGGAGTAATCCAGAAGAAGTGGATAAATATCTCCACATAAGCCCCAAGGATAATCGTTCGGTTCGAAACAAGTTACCCCGGCAATCGGTAAAGACGGGAAAACTCAATTTGCTTTAATAACCAGTTTTCCTCGTTGTTTTCCCCGTCAATATCTCGAGCCCGTGTAATATGATTTTTCCCGCGCCCCGATGCTTTTCTTCTCAATTATCTCCCTATACCGGATGTTTGTAAAAAAAATACTCGAAACGTAGAAGAGATAAACTAGGAATAAAACCGCCATTGCACGGCTTGCTGAAGGTGATAAATTCCTCGGCAGGAAGCCTGGTAATTTGCAGTTATTTATTACAGAACACAAGTATAGATTTTAGTTTTTTTCGCGCCCAGAGCCATATAGGAATAACGGATAATGATTTATTCTTCTAACGGTACGGGGGGACTTTTAACACTCTCCAGGCACCGTGGCAGGAGGAGAAAATGTCTTATTTATTAAGGAATTTGAGAAAAACATCTGGAGAATCGATTTGTTCCGGGAAAAGGGTCCCTAATGATCATCCCAATCTAGAGCAACAGTTATCCAGGTACGGAAAAAAAAACAAAACAAAAAGACCGAGGACAAATGATAAAACATCCAGAGGAGGAGGAGGAGGGCGATGGGCGACGAAAACCGCAAAATGAAACTGGCCGAGGGGCTTTTCTCCGCAAACTGGAAAATTGCCCTGGAAGCGCACGATAATTGACATTTAGGCAATTTAAACCTGGAAATTGGCTCCGAATGGTTCGTGATTGATGCCGGCGTACGTTCGCCTATCCCCGAATCGTTACGCGTCCCCCAAAACGGTCCTTCGGGCCGGAAAAATGATTATTTTAACCGAACGCGAATAATAAATAAAAAAAAAATATTGTTCTCTGGATAATATGGTAATTTATGCGGCGGGGGTATATTAAATTACCGTTTTGGGTGCCGGTGCAACGCGAGATTTATGCGCATATGCGCTCCCTCCCGTTACAGCGAAATAAATGCGCCGCCATTTAAAGAAATAATTGAACATCCACTTTGGACTAGTCGGAATAAAATAACCGGAGGTTGTAACGTACGTCTTCGGCGTGAATAAAAGAATTTTAATCTCAGACTTAAAAAGAGTGCCATCAAGGATTTAAACCTGATTAAAATCCCTTTCGGGGGCGGGTAAAAAATTACGTATTCCCGGCCATTATCCAGGTTCGGTGCCAAGTTTTGATGATACCCTCCATAAATCCCACTCGTATCTTTTCCTCATATCCGACCACTTTCGAATAAATTAACTTTAAATATTCGCCATATCTGTAAAATAATTAAAACTTATGATAATTGATACTTTTGAATACTCCTCCAACATGAACAAATGCATTGAATTTATTTTTATAATTTTAGCTAAACCGCTTAGACAAAACTGCACATATCGCAAAAACTAATCGAAAATTTATTGAAAATTCTTGATGTGTCTTGTTAAGAACACCTGAGCGCACACTACTGTCTAATTTTCAACACTCTAGTTTAGCCAGTTTCGTTGGCATATTGGGATAAACTTTAAAGTCACTCTACATACTAATTAAATTTATTTTTATAATTTTAACCATACCGCCAGGACAAAACTTGTTATATTTCAATAACGAATAACAATTTTTTTTAAATTCTTGATGTGTCTTATTAAGAACACCTGAGCGCACATTACTGTCTAATTTTCAACACTCTAGTTTAGCCAGTTTCGTTGGCACATTGGGAGAAACCTAAAAGTCACTCTACATAATAATTAACTTTTTTTTTACAATTTTAACCAGAGCGCTTGGACAAAACTGCTCATATCTCAAAAATTATCAATTTTTTTTTGAAAATTCTTAATGTGTCTTATTAAGAACACTTGAGCGCAAACAACTGTCCAATTTTTAACACTCTAGTTTAGTCAGTTTCGTTGGCACAATTGGAGTAACTTCAACGTCATTCTACATATTAATTAAATTTTATTTTTATAATTTAAACTATACTGCCTGGACAAAACTGGTTATATCTCAAAAACTAATCAAAAATTTTTCAAATATTATTGATGTATCTGATAAAGAACACCTGAGCGCATATTACTGTCCATTTTCAAAGACTCTGACATATTGATAAATACTTCATTTATTCCCGGCCATTATCCAGGGCCGGTGCCAATTTTTTAAGACAGCCTCCATAAATCCCCTTCTTATCGTGTCCTCCACTTTCGAATAAATTAACAAAAATAACTGGATAATAATTAAAACGTCTGACCTGGAATGTCTGACTAAGGCAGCGGCTGCGGATCCAGAAAATGGATGTTACACCCAGGAATGTCCGCCGCATCATGGATCTTTTCGAATACGCCCTCGACCACGAACAATAAATGCCGGAAATACACATACCCTGGATATTTCCATCTCTATTAAAATTCGACGAGAGTGTGCCAGACATGAAACATATCATATCTGCATAAATATTATTGGGTTTCGAAACGGAAAACGGGGAAAAAAAGAGCGCGGAACGCCTTTCTGAATAGAAGAATCGTTCGAGGCACAAAGAACATCCCTTCCTTTGGATTCGAAAAGATTACTTATCCGGGATCGATAAGCTGGAAAGTTACTATAAAAACCTGCGAGTTTTACCGCCTCGGTGTTCTTTATATGTTGTACGCTCTGGAAATTTTGATAAGTGTGATCGTTCTATGGAAAATACTCGTGCTCGACTAAAATTGCACGATCTAAGTACTCTTGCCAAAACGCCTATTACATCGGCACCTAATAAATTTTTTTTTCAGTGACTGAGCAAAGCAGGGGGTATAAAATCCTGAATATCTCCTTCATTTTTAAATCTTGTGTATTGGTGACCAAACATTATGAATTAAAAACAGTGTTTTGTGGGTAAATTGGTCAATTGCTAAAGAAAACTATTTGTTTTCAGCCAACGTGTCGAATTATATTTAATTCATATGAACTTTCAGATTTTCACTAAGATTTCATTTCCAGCATCCTGAACGGAGAACTAATGTCAGTGTGGACTGTATAGTAAATATGATTTATAGCTCCATACTTTAAAAAAATCAGACCTAATTTTGCAGAAAAGAATACACACTTTTGTTAGTTAAACGACAATATCAAACAAATAAAAGCTCAATAAACATTTGATTCTTTGAAGCTCTTGTGCACCTATACTTCATTTCAAAATTTATTACTCTCTACCTTTTTAAAATAGACTATAATCAAAATTTAAGGGACGGTTATTTTAGGCTGTCGCTTCGCAATTTTTTTAAATCTAAGGCTATTTTTCATTTTAGTGTTGTATTAGAGTGAACAACTTTTACTTATAACGAAAATATAATATATGAAGAGTCTCATAAAAAGTACAAACATCTTTTCGCTCAATGTTCCTACTCTGAACGTAACTTTAATAGCAGCCAGAGATCGTGACGAGCGTAACCCAAAAACATTTATTTCGTGGCCGGCTAGCTCGCCAGATTTATTACCGATTGACCATATCGGGTAAATGTAAATTTACTAAAGCACTTCGTACACCGTACAGTACCGTATTGTAAATAAATGTCGCGAGCGTGTGACCTTTACAATTGTTTTTTAGGTTAATTGCCGCACATAAAAAACATTACCCGAAATTGTTTATTATTTAAATTACATACATAGTGACAATTTAAAGTTTGCTAATTAAAACGGGGCAGAGTATAATTAAGAATGTGCTCTAAGGGCAGTAATTACATGCGTTATTACAATGCATCCTCTCGGCTACAAAAGAAAACGTAATTATACGAGCGGACCTGTTTCATTGTGTTCTCTGTATAGAGTGGCTCCGATTAACAAAAGTGGCAAACATACAAGCCACAGGTGGAGCTCGAACAGAGAAGAGCCAAAAAAAAAATAATTAAAATACAGCACAGGTTTCAGTTATCGATGAATATTGTATTAAGCATGACACCCCGTTGGATTATCGCCGCTCTTTTTGTCTCATTTTCATTTCGTGTGACGCTAATGACAAACTAGCGAATTTTACGTAATCTAATCCACCTCAAGAAACGCTTTCTTTAATAAAAACCCGATCGTTTCGCTTTTAAGGATATCCGGACTGTCGTCGTGAAATAAAGCAATAAAAAAAAATTGATAATCCGGCGCCAACCTCTTCAAACAGAAATCTCGTAAAAAAAAAAATGTTTATTTAGTGAGTAAACTGGGCGCAGTAAAACACGATTTTTAGAGAAACCATAAAAACCCCCGATTTATTCGACGCGGTATTTGAACAGGTAGGTGTATGGTAATCGCTGAAATTTTAAAATCAATATTGGAACGACTAGACTGTCAGAAAACGGTATATTTTCACCTTTTTCAAGGGCGAAAACGCATATTGCGGCCTTAATTGGGCTTCTTAAACCCGAGGCCTCTCTCGAAAATTTATTTACAACCTCGTGTAATTATGAAAGGGCGAGCGACGCCGAGAAATCGATACTTCGCGCAAAGATATTCATTAATTTTGTTTTTCCTTTTTTTTTTGTTCGCTCTTTCTTTATCTCATCGAATTTATAATTAATCGAATAAATCGTGGCCCAGCCACTCCAACTGTATATAAACCAGATTTTAATTTTATATTCGGCTTTTCCAATAACAATTTTATTATGAATATTATTATTACCACTGTTATTTGTGAATATTTCCAGAAAGTCACTGTGATTTACTTTTATTTCTTCACAGTAATATTTAGAATAAATGAATACACACTTTTGCTTATTTTACGAAGTTTGTATATATAATAACAAGCAAATAATTTTGATTTTCTGAACCTCTTATGCGTCTATACTACATTTCAAAATTTATTACTCTCCACCTATTTGAAATAGACTATAGTCAAATTCGATGAGACGGACATTTTAAGCCGTCGCCCCGCTATTTTTTAAAATCTTAGGCTAGTTTTCATTTTAGCGCTGTATTACAGTCTACAACTTTTACTTATAACGAAAATATCTATTAACTAGCGGTGTAATGCACATGGTTTTCAAAAAAAAACAAATAACTTTTCTTAGGAAATCCCTGGTATGCCAACCGTTGAAAATGTATCCCCAAAGGAGCACTTAATAATTTTCACTATATCTAATATTGATTTGACACTCACCGGTATGTAAAAATACATACTCAATTGTGCACGAATGGCCGGCTACCTCACCGGACTTATTATCGATTAAACCAATCGGGTAAATGTAAAGTTCTTGCCTTGATTTTTACCAAGGCCTGTTAAAAAGTCTTTTGATACCTCTAAATATTAGGCAGCACCATTCTTTAAAACAAATCGTTAATTTCAAACAATTTTCTTTAAAAATTGCATTTACCCTGAAAGGAGAACTATGGCCAGTCTCAACTGTATAGTAAATATGATTTACATTAACTCCATGCTTAAACAAAAATTCACAGACTTTAGTTTGCAGAAAACAGAATTTAATAGACACGCAATAACGAACAAATAAAAGCTTATTAAAGTTTCGATTCTTTAAACCCCTTGTGCACCTATACTGCATTTCAAAGTGTATTACTTTCAACCTATTTGAAATAGACTATAATCAAATTCTATGCGACGGTCATTTTGGAACGTCGCCCCGCTATTTTTTAAAATCTTAGACTATTTTTCATATTAGCGCTGTATTACAGTGCTTATACCAAAAATATCTAATAACTAGCGATATATTATACAGGGTTTCCAAAAAAAAAGCCAATTAATTTAGAATTTCTCTTACAAAAATTCCCTGGTATGCCAACCATTGAAAATTTAATTATTCCACCCACGGGCACTTAATAATTAAATTTTCACTTTATCTAATATTGATCTGGCACCCACCGGTATGTAAAAATACGTACTCAAGTGTGCGTGAATGGCGGAATATATTTGCTTACTATTAACATGGTATCGCACTTGAAAAATGAATGCCAGGGGGTCATTCTAAGTTCAAGAATGTCCGTGAATCATAAGTTTTTCCATTCTTGGAATATTCGATGTAGTCAATAGGTGATAAATCTGGCAAGTTGGCAGGCCGCGAATCAAATGTTTTCGGGTTCGTTCCAGATAATAAACTCATTTAATCTCGGATATTTTTAGGTCCTGGCAAAAGACACGAGGTGATAATAAGATCAATCAGTTAAAAGGGGTGAACCAAACAAACTCCCACTTGAATCCAATTAAAATTCCCATAAAAAAAACCTTATGGAATTATTAATCGGGCAATATTTGCCAGAGTTCTCCCACACGTTATTGTTAGTTTATTTCGCGGAAAACTTAATTTATTTCGGGATAAATCGCGTAACGCGCGTGTCTAATTAGGATTTTTTTTCGAATGGGAAATTGCGAATTTTAAATTGCAAATTTGGTGAGCAAAGACAAACCCGACCGAGGTCCGGTCGGTATTATGGAAATCGGCGGTGCGTTGTGGTGTCATCCGTGAAATTATTGAATTTAAAAACAAATTTCGATTTAATTGGTGACTGGGTTTGATCGACGGCTTTGTAATAGGCATTAGAGATTTTTTAGGAGAACATCCCTTTATATGGGGAAACTGCTAAAGAAAAACGAGGGTGTCGCGGTAAATTCCAAAGCGTTCTCTCGTTTTAAATTAGATCGACTTGTGGCGAGAAAAATGCACTCGAAATGCAATTATCGCATCGCTATTTTTAGTGTCGGGTTTGTTTGGGAGAATTCGCGGATTGCTAAAATATGTTTACGCATTTTTTCGCTTTTGGCGCATGTTTGCACAACCGCCGCGCTTGTTTACCTTTTGCTGATTGTGTATGTGCAACCATAAAATTCCCCCCCATATATTGGATTATGGCTTGATAGATTGAACCGGGAGGGAGGCAAATATTGTCAAGGATATTATGAAGGAAATTGAGGAAAAACCCATTATAAACATTTAAACAAAACGATTTTTCGACATCTCCCCCATTTATTATATATCGCGGGGGTATTTACGGCCCTTTGTTATGGTTATCTGCGAAAAAAAAGAAGGTTCAATTTATGAGGCGAAATACCTCCCCGGGGAGAAGCTATCCAGAGTTCGGGCGAGGCAGTGAAAGACGTTTAGAAAACATCGAAAACACTCCCTCTATATTGGATATTTATTGGGTGATATGGCGGGCCATGATCACTTTCTAGATTCAGCTATCAAAAGTTTTTTCTTAAGCAATTTGACGGCTCGAAGGACCAATTTAACAAGCTAATAGAATCTTTCATTGTTATATTAATTGCTGCAATCGGTGCTGAGATATGGCCATTTGAATTTTGCTTCACATTAGAAGACCCTTGCTGCCTTAACCTTGTTCTGGTGAAGCCACAATCATGAAATAAACTTTTTTGGTTTACAATGGCTTTATTTAACACATTAATAATAAATTTTATACTACAAGCCCACTGCTATTTAATAAATCAAAGCTGTTAAACAAATCACGGTTAAAGTAGAGAAACAATAAAGAAATTAAAAAAAAGCACGGAGAAACGTGATAACCCTTGAGGAAAAACCTTAATAAACTTCTACATAAAGCTTGTAAAGCGACACTTTTTATATTTCTGGATAGTTTAAGAGCCAAACCCTGAATCCTGGTGAAGGACTATCCAGAATTCGTCCTTGCAGCGAAAATATCATTGCCAACAAGTCACTGACTACTATTTTGTTAAAAAAGCTAAAGAACAATAAACGTAATGGCAAGAAAAACTAAATAAGGTACACAAACAATAAAGAAACGTATCTAGAAACATCACAGCTTTAAGGAAAATTGCGAAATAATTCCTGTGAGCAAAAAGTCCCTTCGAAATGAGTCACGACACTAAAAACGCTCATAACTTCTTTGAAAGTTGAGCTACAGTGATGAGCATTAGAACAAAACTTGATAACTGATTGATTATCTATAAGATTCTATTAAAATCATTTTTATTAAAACAGCCTTTAACGAGTTACGGCCATTTGAATTTTGGTTCACGTCACAAGACCCTTGCTGCCTCAATCTCAAGGTTTCTCGTTAATAACTCTTGTTCTGCTGAAGCCACAATCATGAAATAAACTTTTTTGGTTTACAATGGCCTTATTTAATACAATTATAATAAATTTTATGCTGCAAGCCCACTGCTATTTAATAAATCAAGGCTGTTAAATAATTCACGGTTAAAGTAGAGAAACAATAAAGAAATTAAAGAAACGCACGGAGAAACGTGACAACCTTTGAGGAAAAACCTTAATAAACTTTTAAATAAAGCTTGTAAAGCGACACTTTTTATGTTTCTGAATAGTTTAGCAGCAAATCCTAAATCCTGGCGAAGGACTATCCAGAATTTGTCCTTGCAGCGAAAATATCATTGCCAACAAGTCACTGAGCACTATTTTATTAAAAAAGCTAAAGAACAATAAACGTAATGGCAAAAAAACTTAATAAGGTACAAAAACAATAAAGGAATTAAAGAAACGCATCTAGAAGCATCACAGCTTTGAGGAAAATTGCGAAATAATTCCTGTGAGCAAAAAGTCTCTTCCAAATGAGTCACGACACTAAAAACGCTTATAACTTCTTTGGGAGTTGAACTACAATGATGAGCATTAGAACAAAACTTGGTAACTGATTATCTACCATATTCTATTAAAATCAATTTTATTAAATCAGCCTTTAACGAGTTACGGCCATTTGAATTTTGCTTCACGTCACAAGATTCTTGCTGCCTCAAACTCAAGGTTTTTTGTTGATAACTCTTGTTCTGTTAAAGCCAGAATCATGAAATAAACTTTTTTGGTTTACAATGGCTTTATTTAATACATTAATAATAAATTTTATGCTACAAGCCCACTGCTATTGAATAAATTAAAGCTATTAAACAAATCACGGTTAAAGTAGATAAACAATAAAGAAATTAAAGAAACGCACGGAGAAACGTGACAACCCTTGAGGAAAAACCTTAATAAACTTCTACATAAAGCTTGTAAAGCGACACTTTTTATATTTCTGGATAGTTTAAGAGCCAAACCCTGAATCCTGGTGAAGGACTATCCAGAATTCGTCCTTGCAGCGAAAATATCATTGCCAACAAGTCACTGACTACTATTTTGTTAAAAAAGCTAAAGAACAATAAACGTAATGGCAAGAAAAACTAAATAAGGTACACAAACAATAAAGAAACGCATCTAGAAACATCACAGCTTTAAGGAAAATTGCGAAATAATTCCTGTGAGCAAAAAGTCCCTTCGAAATGAGTCACGACACTAAAAACGCTCATAACTTCTTTGAAAGTTGAGCTACAGTGATGAGCATTAGAACAAAACTTAATAACTGATTGATTATCTACAAAATTCTAGAAAAATCATTTTCATTAAATTAGCCTTTAACGACTTACGACTATTTGAATTTTGGTTCACATCACAAGACCCTTGCTGCCTCAAACTCAAGGTTTTTCCTCGATAACTTTTGATCCACTTACGTTATAATAATGAAATTTTCACTTAAAGGCAACAATAGCTTTCAAAACCTTACAACCCAATATTAAACAAATTTACGCAATATTTTCGGAAATATATGAGTTTTTAGGTGACGGCGCCGAAGAAGGTCGTCTACACGTAATGTACCTGCCACAATAAAATAAATCCTAGAACATATCTTGACCCAGTTAGAAGACAAATCCGAACTATAAGTACACAGTTCATATCTTATTATCTTTGCCTTGTGTCGTGCTCGTTTCACATACACACAATATGTAAATAAAGATTTCAATAATTACGAGCCCAGTTTACCGTCGCCGCAAAATGTTTTCACATGACCCAAACGTTATTATTAGGAACAATTGATGCGGTTTACTTTGCCAATACCGAATATACAGATGATGTTACGCTTTATGCTGAAATTATTGCGTAATTACGTATCGGTTTATGTATACCTGATATTATCCGTCCCGGTAAATCCAGAAAATATTCACGTCCGGGATGTATGTACGTCCGATCTTATTTCGGATTCCGGACGCGTACCTTTTTCGAAGGGCTTTACTGAGTAACGTCCCGTATCCATCTCCGGATCCACGTAAAACATTCCTCTGGATCTCTTTCGGCTGTAGGGAAATGTACAGCTGCTAGTTTATTAGTTGCCAGTTTTATTTTATTGGCTCAATTGAATAATGCCAATAACGAGCCTTAGTAGATTTGTTAAATAAAAGTTATTTCGTCCTTCTAGATGGTTTAGATCAAGAGATATCGAGGTTAAGGGGTGTTAAGGGGTTGAAACTTAATGCTGGTAATCTATCATGTACAATTCGTCAAGTATTAGTGTATAATACACGCAAAAAATGCATTAAATTTATCCCACGCGTTGGGCGCCAAAATATCTATACTGCTCTAAATTTGAAAATATTTATTTCTTGGAAAATAATGTTTTCTCAAGGGTACTGAGGTGTGGAAAGTGAGCTGGACAAAAAAATAGATAAAATTACGAATTTTCGATTTTGAAAACTGGAAGAAATCGCGCCTGGAGCGAGAAAAATAACTGAAATTTAACGATTTTTTTTGTGTTGGCACCCGCGATGGAATGTCACATGTGCGCACATTTAATCGCTTTTTAAACAACGTTTACGGGCTATAAATCCGGATTTGAGGCGCGCTATGCGAAATATGCGCCGTGCAAATTTACTCGCCCGAGTTAATTAAATATTGGAATAAACTCGGGTGTTTTTTTCTGTTAGTAGTTTTTGCGGAAAAATAGGGGATTTTCTTATACGGAGGGTTCATATATCACCGTTTAATAAAAAGTAGGATTTATGGAGCTCGAGACGGGTACTTTTTGCATTTACCCAAGACCAGGGCCGCGTGTCACCGATGCCCAAGGCAAATAAAGAAAAATCTACGAACTTTTCTGATTTATACAAATGCGGCAATGGAGACAAATTGCGGATTTAAACTCGCAATAAGCGAACCGAAAAAAAAAACGACGGCCACCTGTATATTACTCCAAAGTTTACATTTCGGGCCTCAGCCATAAAATCGACATCTGCGTTTATTTCTGCACTATAAAGTTATTTTTAGTGGGAACGGTGCCAACTTAAATAAACACGGACTGTTTTAATTTGATTTTTGTGATTTAAACTGTTGCTACTGACCTAGAGACCCCCTAAACCCCGGATTAACGCACGTTATAACCCTGAATTTTAAACCACTACGGCGTCCGTCTATTCTTAACCACGGAACTGCGTGTATGTTTGTTTGTAGGTATAAATCGGGTTTTTTAACAGAAAAGCCCGATACGGGAAAAAGCTTTATGGCCGTGCGTGGGTGGGGAAAGAGAAAGCTTTCCGCACGAACGACTTATATATATATACGATCGCCGATAAGGTTTCTATTAATTTAAATTAAAAAAAAAAAACTTGGGATGGTGCAACAGAACTCTTTTCTGAATAAAACTGTTTTTGTTTCATTTTAATCACTCCAATAGGTTTTTGGATATCTTATATTAAAGTACCCAAGGTATTCAATAGAGACACGGTCAAATGCCTTGGAATAGTCATAGATTTATCTAATTTTGTCCCCCGATGTATTGAAAAGAATTTTGTGGTCTCAGGCCGTGTAATTTATATAAAACCGAATTTTAACCAAAATAACCGCGATCCTATCGTTTATTTACACCGCGGCGACTTTATCAGAAAATTTATCGTAATCTCCTTATCTCGCAGCCTCGGTCGCGTCTATGAACCTTTAATCCTGTTTTCGGCACGAATTTACACAATAAAATTCCAGAAATTGAAAAAAAAAATCATCAACATCGTCAGACGCGCTTACCTAATCGAAAACCGGCCAAAAACCAAACCAGGGCCACACATCCCCGCATCATCATCATCATGATCATCATCGTACCGCAGGACAGTTTTACCAGTAAAAAGAAAATTAATCCGCGCTTAAACCATCACGCACTTATTCGCATTTTTCGTCTTTTTTTTCCTCAAAAAAAAAATAAATAAAACCCGGTAAATTACGCACGTAGTAATTTGAGGTTATGGCAGTACCACGAACGGCGGAGGGGGAAGGGGGACGCGAACAGTACTTAACCGGCAAACGTACATGCAAAGACTGGGCTTTGGTAAATTATAGTGGAAGCAGCATAGGCGCGTTAAACGGTGTTTATTTGCACCGTTGCCGCGCTTTTTTTTGAATTTTCCCTTTTCAGGATTTTTGAAATTTAGTTTTGAGCAGTGAAAACAACAGTTTAAACAAGAGGGAAAATTTAGTTTTCTTTTACTTGGAATTTCAGTTTTTCCAGCGGCTGAGATTTAATAAGCAGCGACCTATGCGTGCACAGCATCTAATTTTCATCATAACGAAAAAAACAAATATATTGTGAAAATTTATGAAGAAAGAAATCAATTCTTAAAAAAAATTCTTGTTTCTTTTTTCTTAAAAGAGAAAATTAAATTTCCTTGGCATGGATTGAAAGTCTGATACATTGGCTTTTATTTACTATAACAGTTTGCTACACATGTATATTTGGCATGCTGATTATTCTTTTTTGTATGATAAATATTATTATATGACAAAGATCAAAAATTGTTAAAAATTATATGGAAAAGTGTGCATACGAGTTCGTGAAAGACCTTAAGCTTTGAATCCTCCTATATATAGAACAACTTGGCTCAAACGCTTTCAAAAAAGAAAGTCTAAGAAAGAAAGATTTTTCTATGCCTAAGAGTTTAATGAAAAATAAAACACTGAATTTTTATTAAAACTTGACCAAGTGCACTTCTTTGCATAGCATTAATGAAAATAAAATAGCAAATAAAAAATGGCACATTTATATTAATTATCGGAGGATATTACGATTTTTCTGCATGTCTAAATATTACATAAAGTTGCGTTCAATTACCCTGATTTAAAAAAGTCAAAGTTACGCTTAATTGCTGTAAAAATAGGGTAAAAAATCATCCTATTCCATTTGAAAACGATCACCATTCATACTTTCTTAGAAAAAAAAAAAAAAAAAAAAAAAAAACTTGATATACAGCGGGATGTTTAACGTTACATATTTTATATTTGACAAAGTTCTGCCAATCACCTCCCTTACCTCCAGCTAGCCTCACTTGGACCCATCATACATCGGAGGGAAAATTGCTTAGTCCCATATTTTCTAATTTCTTACAGGCAATTGAAGTATGCTTAAGTGTCAATCGTACTGCCAAAGTTATTTGGATTATTTTCCTAAAAATTTGAAGTTATTTCCGATATCATTTTTGAAGAGAAGAAGTTTTTGTCTTGTGTTATCTTGTTGACGTTTTTTTTTTTCTTCTAAGTACTTCAGCCATGTTTTGATCTCTTCCAGGCAATTAAAGTGTATACTTAAGTGTCAACCATAGAACGTTGTATTTATAAATATTACAACGATAGAGTAATACTACCCTATTCTTTAGTGTAAACACTGATGGCGCTATTTATTTTCTCAATCAAAACAAACAAATGACTAATGTTTGTAAACTACCTGTCCTGTCTTGTCCTGTTGTAAACAAGACTCTGATTGGGTGGACCACATCATGTGACAATATTTTGCAGTGTCAAGCTTACGTATAATACAGGTACGTTCTATACAGTTTAGACAACACCAATTGCAAAAAAAGACTGAGACCTGGTCCATTGAGACCTTTTTTTGCATTTTAGCATTAGCATTTTAGTAAGGCTACAATTTCGGTAATTTCACTCTCCTATAATGGTAAAAAAGGACTCACTCATGTGGTGAAATGAAAGATGTGATTATGTTATAAGATTTTGTACTGTGATGTAGCATTTGGTATACGGTATACCAGTAAATACAACATTTCAACACGTTAAAATCCATTTCTTTTGATAACATTTTGACTGTTGCAAAATTTAATTGAAATTCTGAAAAATGATCATCACTGCTGATAATAAGCTCGTAAAGTCGAACCAGTCACACAATTTACTATAAAGATAAAGGTTTAAAAACCGCATATTTATGCTAATTATAATAAACGTATCTGTCAAGAGGAACCGGAAAAAATCATCGAACCCGAGTTGTTTGAAAAAAATAATGAAATATTATACAAATTTCCCACAAATTACTGCAGCACAAATCTGCAACAGTATCCACAGTCTATTAGTCTCATAATGTAAGGAAAAAAAACTGATACTCACAATATATAAAACCGATGCAATCCTCCTCGCCTAATTTTTCAGTACCTCGGCAACGTCGCCATCAAAAACCCGCGTTATGATCCATATAATCGATGGCACGTAAAAAAAAAATAAAAAGGTATAAAACAAAACTAATAAATCCGATGCAGCGGAAGAACGTAAACGAGTAAAGGTACAAAATGGGGCCCAGCAGGGCGCGGTGGCGAGGGCATTCCTTTAAAAGGCAATAACTTAAAATTAGCCTGGATTTGGGTTAGGCTACGTGCCCAAAATAACGGCCTTTTCGCTAAATTAGTTTCCACCGAGCTGATCCTAATCGTCAAGAATTTCCTCAATGTTTTTTCGACTTCACCCCTTCTTTTCCCCCTCATTGAGCCTTAGGGGCCAACATGTGACACCACTGGAAAACGCCAGACGTCCAGAATTCAATTTCCAGGAATTTTAACTAATACATTACATAGTTCTTTTGCTGGGCTCCTTATCGTTACTTTGAAATCAGCTCATCTGTTTTTGTGTGGGATTTTATTGATGCGTGGCTTTTTTTTATGGTATATTAAAGACCCCTTCCCCCTTTCACTTCTCCGAAACATAATTTCGATATCGATAATTTCTACATCTTATTATAACGGGTGTTTTACAATTACGTGACAGCATAATGAACATGGTTAAGGAAATTTTTGAATATTAGTAAGAAGACCCTTGTTCCTTGTCTCAACCTCAAGGTTTTTCGTTGATAACTCTTGATTTGCTGAAGGTACAACATGAAATAAACTTTGTTTGTTAACAATGATGATCACACATTGATAATGAATTTTATGATATAAAACCACTGCTAGTTTAGAAATCTCAGCTGTTAAATAAATCACTTGGTTAAAGTAAAGGAACAATAAAGAAATTAAAGAAACGCACGGAGAAACGTGACAATCCTTGAGGAAAAATTTTAGTAAATTTGCAAGTAAAACGAACTACTAAGGATAACTCGGTAGTTTTATTTTTAGGAATCCCTGGTTTTTTCTATTGTACGCTTTGAATTATGTTCCATTTATGATGACCGGTTAGAAGTTTCTTAATAATAATAATAATGTATTTATTTAGCTTAAGCTGAAAAAGGTAATACATAATATATAGATAATATTATACATATTTAAGAAAAAAAACTTAAAAATTTAAGCCTAAAATAAAATAGCAAAAATAAAACAAAATACGAGTTAGAATTCTAAAACTAATATAAAATAAATATAAATACGAAACAACAACTACACAAACAAGGGTAATAAGGATAAACCGGTAAATGTATAAATAATGATGACTTAAAAATAACTAAAAATTACTGTTTAAAAATGTATAAATAAAATGAAACAACTAAAACTAAGAATACACTACTGTGCTATCGCGAACTTTAACCCAATAATTCCTCTTATTATATACTTTAAAAATTGTTTAATTTATAATGATCCACTAGTAGTTTTTTTAGAAACCCCTAGTTTTTTCATGATACATTTTTTTAATCGACGCGGTTTAACTAGACTTCCAGTTTTCAAAATTTTCCAACGTCCAGCATTCAATTTGCAGGAATTATTACTGAGGAACATGTTACCCAAGCAACATATTATTATCGTTAAATAAATATTTATTCAAGAATTAATAAAAAATAATTAAAAAAGGTTTAAATGCGAAAATTTTAAAAAGTACTTACTTAAATTGCCTCAAACCAAGTACCCTTGTAAAAAGAATTAAAAGACTTTTCCAAGGAGGTATCACTCCACCCCCCTGCCCATTTAAGATTTTAGGGGTAGTGCCACCCCCGCTTAGGGGGTTGTAGGTGGGAAAGTGATTTTGTGATTATTAAGTGTCCCCCTCAAAATTTTTTTTTTAAAAAGTCAATGGACTGCCCGTAATTGGCTCTGTATCGTTTTCGATGCGCCACCCAGTATTTAAAATTATATTAAATTTAAATAAATAATGTTATTAAATTAAATATTAAATATATATTTTCTACAAAAATATTGTTTTTCATCAACACAACCCTTACGCACCCCCACCCACCCCAAACATTTGCCCAGTAAGAAATTCTTTTGAAAAATCACCGTTTTTCGTCCATATTATCCATTCTACTAACGCTGTTTTTAGACTAAATATTTTTATATAAAATTGTATTAAATTTAAATAAATAATGTTATTAAATTAGATATTGAATATAAATTTTCTGCAAAAACATTGATTTTTCGTCAACACAACCCTTACGCCCCCCCACCCACCCCAAACATTTGCCCAGTAAGAAATTCTTTTAAAAAATCAGCGTTTTTCGTCCATATTACCCAAACTAATAACGCTGTTTTTAGACTAAATATTTACATATAAAATTATATTAAATTTAAGTAAATAGTGGTATTAAATTAGATATTGAATATGCATTTTCTGCAAAAACATTGTTTTTCATCAAGACAACCCTTACGCCCCCCCACCCACCCCAAACATTTGCCCATTAAGAAATTCTTTTGAAAAATCATCGTTTTTCGTTCATAATATCCACTCTAATAGCACTGTTTTTGAATTATTAAATATTTATTAATGTTGCTTGGGTACATAGTTTTTTTGCTCTGCTCCCTATCGTTACTTTGTAATCTGATTTGTTGATGCATGACTTTTTATGATGTATTAAAATCCCCTTACCCCCTTTCACTCCTAATCAATGCCTCCCCCGAAACAAAGGGGGAGGGCTCCTCAATAATTTCGACATCCCATTACAAAGGGTGTTTTGTTACGTGACAGGATAATGGTCCTGGGGTGTAACATGTTTTAGGAATTATTAGTTGTTGTCCTGATACTGCACTATTATAACTTTAAAGCTTCCAATATTTTAATTTACGAAAGCAGCATTTTTCCTCCTGAAATAATCTTCAGATCCCTCCCTAAATCTGCGCCTATATTGACTTTTTCCAAACGACCCTTACACGAGACTGGAAAAAGGGGATGTTTGACAAAATAAGCCCCTATTCGTATAATAGGGAAATTTAAGACAATAAGGGCCCTTAAAATGGCTTTTTATTAAATTTTAAAACAGTAAAACGTGAAAATAAACCGTGTTCGCTTGAACGTAAAATTCCGCAAAAACAAAACATTGTACGCCGGTGCATATATGAATTTTTGTTATCGTAGGGCATAAAAATTGCACTCTATGCCCCAACCCCCTTCACTGCCTCCCTCCCCCTCTGGACTCCGTTAATAAAAATAAACCCTACGCGGAGCGTATATTTTTAAAAAAAATATATATAGAAAAAAAAAGTGATTGTTTGGATATCGCCGAACGGGGTATGTATGTACGTTTGGGTATTTTTTAGGGGTTGAACGTTTATTTTAATGATGAGAAAAATCAACTAAATGTTTTAAAAGGGCTTAAATTGCACTTTCGTGGAACGTTTTAGGGATTACCCCAGGGACCCGGGGCCGAGCTGATTAATTCAGTTTTATAGTGGCCCTCAGACGGTAATTTTCCCCAAGACTTTTCCGGGGTGAGCGGGGGGAATTGGGTAGGAAAATTGCTTTATAATTAAATGTTTGTATTTTAGATCTTGATTACTTAAGGGCCATCGGATTACTTTCTGTTAATTTTCATGGAATTTCGTAATGGACACGGCTTGTTTGTATACTAATTGGGAAACTTGGACAGGCAAAGGGTGGGGATGTTTAGGAGGGTTGTTTACGATGCGTAGTGTTTTTTTACTATGTATCATTAAGGAAGGTCTTTTATCAGAATTCATTATTTTCCATAGGAAAGTCAGGAAACTGTGAATCAGTACAACTGAAAAAAGTCAATTTTCTCAAAAAGTATCAAGGTTACCGAATTGAAATTTTTTTTTGCTATGTATCGTTCTTGAAAATCTAATTAAAAAACTCTTATTACAAAATTCTCTATATCCCATAGGAAAGCTAAGAAAAAATAAATATATGTAATTTCCATAAGAACACCTGTACTACAGCTAAAGGGTCACTTCCTATTTTTTTATGGGAAATCTGTAGATCCGAAAATAAAATTATTTTCATAAAAGTTGTTTAACTATATAAGAGCTATCGCTGGAATAAGAAAATTTAATTCTGTTCCCCACTGAGCGCGAGAAAATCATGAAAAATCTGTTCCAGGACAAATTCATTTTAATTTAATGCCTCATACAGCGGTAGAAAACCTGGAAAAGCTAAGACTTACCCAGAAAAACATGAATTCACCTTGCTCCCCTGCCTATTCCGAACTATAAGTTATTAAACCCCCATTTGTTAATAGTTAACGAGACCCCGGAAAACGAAAAAGCTTCGTGGAAAGCCCTTGAAAGGGCCCTTTATGTTCGCCCTGCATGCGTGGGGAGGATTTTCTCGCATGCAAAACGTTAAGTAGAGAAACAGTTTCATGTTTATTTCTACGAGACATAATCCCCCTCCAAAAAAAATATATATTAAAAACCCTCAAAAAAAGGGTTGCCCCACGTTATTTCCTTAAGTCGTTCGTCTGTGGGATAATGGGAAAAGGCCCAGGTGATAAATTGGGGTCGCGGCGTAAAAAGAATCTCCCTGATTACCATAATAAATTAAATCAAGCGGCATAAAGGGATGTTTTTACGAGTAAGGGAGGGCATAAACAGCCTTACTTAACGTACGTCATACACCGACAATCTGAAAGGGTTATGGGGCAATCAAAACGCATACAATGTGCCAACACGGTGCGGTTTATTAACTTTATGCTTCAATTTTACCGAAGGCCGTTACGAGAACGTTAAAAACGCCGATTAAAAATACAAGAAAAACGCACCATCGTTTCACCATTCGCGCTTTGGGTGATTTCGACTGGCCCTTCAGGTAGTAACGGCCCTTAAAGATCAACACCATGGCGACGATCACCTGGAGGGTCATAGAGATCGATAGCAGGATAACGTTAACGTAAAACGTGGGGCCGTTACGGTTAAATTCGACGTTGTAGCGCAGTTGGTTCGCGTTGGCCAAGATGAGGGACACGTCCATTAAACCTGGAAAATTTTATTATTTATTTTTCGGGTGAGGATGAAGATTAAAACTGCATATTTTATTATGTGGGGGGTCGGAAGTTGCGGTTTTAATTACGTTTATGTACCGGGGAGGATTTTACCTTGGGAGATGGTCTTTTTAGCCACTAGCTCGTACGGGGATTCGGGCCCAGGCTCCTCTGCAAGATCTAAGTCGATTAAATCATGGAAGTCTTCTCTGGAAAGTACGATTTTTGCCTTAATGTCTTGTTGGGGGCCGTCTGTTTCATCTGCGTCACCTTCCAGGGTGTTTTCTGCTAAAAAGATTGTGATAATGGAATTTCCATGCTAGGCACACATTTCATGAACCTTCTCGCACTGGAAAATCCTCTTTTTCTTCTTCGGAAATCATTTCACTTTACCACGCACTTCACTCGCAAGACCTACATCTAATACTGAAACGAATTGATAAAAACCGAAACCGCCATATATCAGGAGCTTATCGTGGCCTCCGACCGCATCCATCGTGTTTTCGTTTAAGCTCTACTGTGGGAAAATCATTATTATTATGTACTTCAGATCCTAGTAAAGTGAACTATAGGGCAGTAGTTCTAACTTGCAACTTAGAATATTTAATTATTGTTAAGTTGAAATTTAATGTGAGCCTAAAGGTGAATAATGAACGAGATACGAAAGGCCTCTCATTTAAATTCCTTTGCAATGAGGTTGTTTGGACTGGCATTGGTAATTCTTCAGTATCCCTTAGTTCCTGTTCTAGAATTCTTTCCCAATAGTTAATTTGAAATTAAGAACTAGAGTTAGAGAAGTCCAGGTTTGGAGGATTGTTAAATGATTTCAGGGGCTCCAGTTCTAAGCAGCCCATGTCATTTTCTTTAAGTGCTAGTGAAATTAACAGTTATTACTACTTAGTTAGTGGTGTTTTCTGGAATTTCCATAGCTTCTAAGTATGCTATTGATTGGAGTAGAAATACCGAAAAGCTCTTGTCCTGAAGAGATTAAAAAATAATAACGTCTAATAAAAATAAAAATTCCTCTGATTGAAATGTTATTTTAATTAGGGTGTTTCTAAGCTAAGGCAGCTTATAATATCCTTGCAAATGCAATTAATTCTACCATTCATCTAATTCACCAATTCTACCATAACGCAATAATTTTACCCCGGGGAGGGCCGGGGTAGAATAGCCCTCCGGTACGCTCTGCCTGTCGTAAAAGGCGACTAAAAGAGCAACCCCTTTGGTGGTAGATGTTGGCCACTTGCATCGCCCGGTTCAATACCACCACATAGGACTTAGGCGGCGTGGAGTGGTTCCATGGAACTCACGTTTCGCCGCCATGTCGATGTGTCCGGTTTCCAAAGGGGAACTGGCGAAGAAAAGTAAATGCATGATGGCGCCCTCACGACCAAAACTTTCGGATCTCCGTTCAGATCTCCGGGCGGAGGCTGGTCGGGGGGGTCCATCAGGCGGATCAAAAAGCGTAGAAATCAATTTCTGCAACATCAACTCAATTAATAACTATATAAATATATAGTTATTAATTGAGTAACTTTTCAAAAGAAAGAGAAATAGGTCTGTGATTTTAATGTCTCTTACTATCTCCTTAAAAAAAACTTTTATAATATAAAATAGCAAGGGTTTAGCACCCTCCTTTATAAATAGATTATCAAGGTTATTAAGTTAGAATACAAATTTAAAGGGTTAATAAGATATTCTTTCACTTACTGTAAATTAGTTAACTTACCTTCACTAAATGAAGAGGCATATTCTGCATTTTAAAATTTCTTGTGAAATCACCTCTCAGATATGGAATATGCTTCTGGGACAGTTGTTGTACGACCCTATTGAAATCTGTGTTTATTTTGCAAAAAAGAGCAGCGCGACATATCTACAATTTCTCTCCCAGATAATCCTGTCCCCTATACTTTATAAACGGTAAAATCCTTATATTGCCATGTCTTTTTATTATGAACGAATAATTCGAACACCAATTTTAAGGAAAACTATTATATTTAATTTTGTTGTTGCCAATATTGTCTGCATATAATATTATTTTATTAATTTCACGTTAATTGTTGAATTTGTTTTCCTAAATTTAAATTGTCCGTATGGATCACTACTTGTCGGTGAACAGGTAGACATCCTTTCTTATATATTTATATTTAAATTTTTATTTTTTGACTTCCCAAATATTACCAAATTATACAGAGACCCAATTAAATGTTCCCCAAGATCGACTCCTCTCAATTCCCCAGTCGAACGTGGAAATTAATTAACAGACATCGACGACTGGAACGGGTTAGGGGGGATCGAAGGTTTACTCAGAGAAAAACCCTTTGTTTGCCATCATAAGACAGAGGAGGGTGGCTTTGTCACGTCACATTTGCACCCCTAAACAGTGGCTAAATTACGCCACATATACGGTCCTCCGATAAGGATTAGTGTCACTACTGTAAATTAATTTACGGTCCGGATACGAGGCGGTCATAATGTACCGGATTATCGCGCGTGTATGTATGTGTATATACGTATATCCCCGCTCTAGATGTAAGACATTTTTCTGGAACACGGGAAACGTATTTCCGGAGTTATATGGAAAAGTTTCGGCCCTAGTGGGGGAAAGTTGAGAGAGCCCCGGGATAATCCGGTGAAGAAGCGCGTTTATTTCGTTGGGAGGATTCGAGTTGAAATCTCGTTCTCTGATACAAATCAAAACCGAAAAAAGGGGTCGAAAGCTCGTTTCCCACGGAATTAAGCCCATTAAGATTGCGAGTGGCGAGGAGCGGGAAGTGGGGGGGAACGCGCCCTTTTTGAAATATTAACAAAATTTCATAATAAAGGTTTTCCGCAAGCCGCGGCTTTAAGATAAAAGATCCGGCCCCAGATGTTACCCGCGAGTCTAACTCGACTTTTAAATTGTTCCAAGTTACTGGGAAATTTGTCCGGAAGCGGGATTAATAAAGTTTGATGGCCCTCATTCCATAAGAAAACCACAATAAACCCCTCCACGTACCTGGATTACAATAATTAGAAGCAAACAAACAGAAAAAAAAATTTAGGGAAAACTGCGCGCTGACGGACGTGGTGCCGCTGGCGGAAACTTTGTTTTCGCGACTTTTCTAATTATTATCGTATGCCGACATTAAAATTTCGCTAGAGCTGCTAGAGGGAAATTCGTAATTTTCTCGTTACAACTTTGTTTTTAGTTTTACCCGTAGTATTTATATGGATGTGGCGTGAGACGTCAGCAATTTGGGGATTTGTTCACCCCCGGGGAAGTTCAGTTGCTGCTCAGTCATTAATTAGGGAAACTTTGAATTAACTTATTGCGTTAGTACAAGAAAGTTAGAGTCGTGTGCGTTCTTTTTTTTAAATTATGTTTCTGTGCATAGGGAGTAAATGGACCTAGTTTTTGAGTGATGAGACCCAAAGATTGGAAACTTTTGTTCTATACAAAGCTCCATTTTAGGGGACCTCACTGGAAAATTTCGATTTTGAAAATGAAGTTAATGAAAAACCAAATTTTGGTATCTGGTCACGTATAAGTCGTTTTATGGCCATTTTTTCAAAAAAAAAACCCCGAGTTATTTATATTTTCAAAATAGAGAAAATAAGTGCTTAAAATTAATACAAAACCAACCTCTGCGTGGCCAGAGGCTACGCAGCACCATATAACTCTTAACCTTGAATTTAAAATAAGAACCTTTAACTCAAAAAAGTCATTTTTCTCACAATATATGGAAAATTAAATTTTTCTAATGATTGAAGTCGATGCTATTTTTACGTACAAACTGAAAAGTACTTTATTATTTTTTCCAAAAAACGAACATTAAAGAAGTTATCGGCATTTTTTCATTTTGGACCAAAACTGGCTGGGAAAATTAAAAATTTTGAAAAAAGTTGGCCAAATTAATTTTTTTTTGCTGTATGTATTGTCCATGGAAATCGAATTAAAGAACTCTTATGTGAAAATTCACTATGTGGCATAGAAAAGCCAATAAAAAATTAAAATGTGTGATTTCCATAAGAACACCTGCATTCCAAAAATTGAAAGGGGTCTGAGAGAAAACTAGTTTTAATAAAAGTTGTTCAGAATTATAAAATCTACCCATGGAAAAAAAAAATTTAATTTTATGTTCAATATAGTAGGAGAAAATCAATAAAAACCTGTAGCTCAAAAAAGTAAATTTTTTCAAAATGTATGGGAAATATAATTGTTCTAATTATTGAAATCTATGCTATTTTACGTACAAACTGAAAAGTACTTTATAATTTTTTCCAAAAAACGAACATTAAAGAAGTTATCGGCATTTTTTGGTTTTAGACCAAAACTTGCTGGGAAAATTGAAAATTTTGAAAAAAGTTAACTAAATTAATTTTTTTTTTGCTATGTATTGTCCATCAAAATCAAATTAAAAAACTCTTATGTCAACATTTTCTATGTCCCTTAGGAAGGCCAATAAAAAATGTGTAATTTCTATAAGAACATCTGCATTACGGATATTGGATTGGCTACGTCCATGATTTTTTTAAAATCACTTAAAATTTTTTTCTAGAAAATCTGTAGGTCTGGGGGACAAATAGATGAAATGAAAGTTGCTTAGAACAATAAGAGTTACTTCCGTAAAAAGGAATTTTAATTTTATTTTCCATACAGTGGGAGCAAATCAATAAAAACTTATAACCTAAATTAGTGTTCAAAAAATAATAAAAAACCAACTTCTGTGTGGCCATTGGCGTAGCCTTTGGCCATACATAAATCATTTTATGGCAGTTTTTTCAAAAATAGGCAGATTTATTTATATTTTAAAAATAGAGACAATTGCAGAGAAACTGTGGCTGAATTTCTGAAATTTTTACCCTCAGGCCACGCATTTCATGATCATTAATCGCAAATTGACACTTAATCACCTCGAAAATCCCCATTTATATCGCCTCGCATTCCCGTATATTATCCGGCAGAGTCGCTAATATTAAAAAATTAATATTTAACTTTTCCGATCCGAATTTATAGGCCCCCTATACGGTATCGATCCCCCCCGGTAATGCCAGCTAAAATACATCATATTAATTAAAAAGTCTGGCATAAAGTCGCTTTAATCATCGGCTTTCCCGTTCAGTTTTTCCACATGTGCATCTGGAAACCCTCGTTGAATGTCATATGGGCATGTCGGCAGTTAATTTTCGTGCCCGTGATTGGAAAAATCGTGTTAGCTTAAAAGCTTCACTACCGTTCGAGGGACCATTTCAGTATCAATTAGCGAAAACAATTTTATTTTGTAATATT
The DNA here is from genome assembly GCF_022605725.1 of Anthonomus grandis grandis. Classification (NCBI taxonomy): domain Eukaryota; kingdom Metazoa; phylum Arthropoda; class Insecta; order Coleoptera; family Curculionidae; genus Anthonomus; species Anthonomus grandis. The sequence goes on from NC_065564.1 coordinate 4,007,005, forward strand.
TTCGAATGTAAATCACCCACCCGCAAATTGTCCGGGCCAGTCCTGACATCCAGTTGTCGGCATATATTATTCAAGTTTGAAGGCACAAGGGCCTTAAGCATGCATTATTTATGTCCGATGTCCGATGTGGAATATCAAATATAATTCGAAATAAAAATCGTAGCGACGACGTCGTCGTCGGCGGCGTTCTCCTCATCCATCCAGACCCTGTTTCGTGAGTCTATTTTCTTCTGAACTCTTTATTTCCTGCTGTTAACAGGAATGTCAAAAGGAGTTTGATATATAACCTCCCTTTGGGGAGGAAACCGCACTTTTTTCACCATTAAAAGTTGCCTCTTGGGGGATAATAATAGTACATGGCCACAACTTTATTATATCCAAATGGAGACACTTTTGGGTGCTACTTAAAAAGTATTTGAGATATTTTGATCATTTTTGCAGAGACGTATATAAGGATTTTTACTGATCAATTTAAGCCATAAAGTATTTTTCTACCACAAGTATTTACTGAATTACAGTACAAGTGGCTGAATAAAATGTATCGGCAGTTTTGGTGTTCAAAAGTCATCTTTTGATCAGGATATTTAAAAAAATTATTACAGGCATTACTATGGAACTTTGACTCGCAGTTACATTGTTCCTTTATAAACGTTTTTATATACAAACACTTCTTGTAGCTCAAAAACTTTCTGAGTTAAAGTTCGTTTTATGAGTCAAGGTCCACGAGCAGCCAAAAGTATTAAGATGAAACTTTGAAATATATCCATGTTGAGAAACTTTTGAGTGCCACTCTAAAAACTGTTTGAGGTATTTTAGTAATTCTTTTAGAGACGTATAAAAAAGTTCTAACTGATCAATTTGAGGCATAAATTGTCTTTCTAGCTCAAATATTTCTTGAATTACAGCTCAGTTGGCTGAGTCAAGCTTATTGGAAATTTTGTTTATCAATAGTCAACTTCTAATCAGGATATTAAGAAAAGTATTACAGGCATTACTATGGAACTTTGACCCATAGTTACATTGTCCCTTCATAAACGTTTTCATATACAAACGCTTTTTGTAGCTCAAAAACTTTTTGAGTTAGAGTCAGTTTTTTGACCCAAGGTCTACGAGCAGCCAAAAGTATTAAAATGAAACTTTAAAATATATCTATATTGAGAAACTTTTGGGTGTCACTAGAAAAGAATTTGACTTCCAATTAAGTTATGCCCGTACGTAACGGAGGCCAAACTCCCTAAATCAAGATGGCAGATGCTCCAAACACGGTACAACCTGCACTTAATTGTCCAATCTAATGGCTTATGGCCGCAAGGGTGCATACTAAGGGAGCTCCCCACCCCGTTATTGGCTTGGGAGGGATGTTTTTAAAATAAGAAATAACTCGCGTTTGTTTAATAATAATTTCCGCGCAACCGGCGAACCGGTTTCCCTTAATTTGGCCAATTCGCGACTGTACAAGATGAACGTTTAGTTGGGAAAATGGAGATTTATTTATGGTCGTCCTTTTTTTACCTGGAATAATTTTCCGAGTTTAAGTTTCGGATTTATAACCAACCGCTTTCGGTTTATTATGGAAACCGAGAAGTCCCAAATAAATGTTTAGAACCCGGAGGATTTTCCAGGCGAGTGGGCAAAATCGACCCGAATGTCCGGAAAGTCATCTTTTTGACATCCCCTCCCGTTGGTTGTCAGTATATTTTATATATATCAGCTCAGGGAATTATGCAGGTATAGGTAGAGCCTAAATGGGGTATTTCAGCCTGTCTATTATGAACTGCTAAAATCGATGTGTGCCCCACTAAATTACCTCTTAATATGCATAAGTAAGAATTCAAATTTCCTATAAAATTTAAATGGATCGAATGCTTATTGTCTCTTGAATACCAAAAAAACCCGAGAAAAAAATTCCTCTGGTGATGTATGGGACGTTTGATTTGTCCGGCATGTTGGTCAATATTTCATTCGGACACATGTAGTATTCGGAAATTGCGAAAATTTGAAATACCGTGGATAATGAAGAGATATTGCCCCGCGGCCTTAACGTAAATGTACCTGTCAGCCAGATCCATACGCCCTGGATATTTATCGATAATTTCGACATTAATTTCTGGAGCGCCTTTATTAGATTAATAATTTTTTTATTTTATCCTTATCATTCGGTTTCATCTCATCCTGCTGATGAATTATTGAACCATGCCGGAGACGTTATATATATATATCGATTAAAATTGTCTCGAAGTACATTTAACTTACAATATAAATGCTTGCCAGTTAAAACTCACAATGCTTATGATTTATCGTAGTCGCTTTCGAAATTATCATTTGTTGTTCGCACGCAAATGGCCCCTAATGCTTCTTGCAGCATCCCTTTTACGGAAAGTGGGCCGGAGCCGAAGCATTATCATGCTTAATGTTATACATTTTCCCTTAAGAGAAAATGGGATTTTCGAGACGGGTCCTTTGACGACGCCGTCTTGGGATGTAAAACTTCCATCGACAGCTTATCCCGAAAGTTTTCCATTTTCCGAAGTTGCTCGTGAAGTTCGCCGAAAAATTAAGTTAAGAAAAACCGTCAGTCTACTGCTGTCGGACTTATAAGTCTATGTTTGTGTTTGTATAATGTATTGACCTTCTCTAAACTCTAAAAATTAAATTGAAAGCAAATTGAAACAGTAGCTAAATGGTTTAGTTATCGTATTTTCTTAACACTGGATATGTCCAAAAGGATTAAAGATTCATATAGGATAACTTATATAGGCGCTTGGTACTCTAAAAAAAATAACCCAAAGGGTGGCAAATTTTAGATTTTTATTGTTAAGGAATAATTAATTGCTGAGATAAATTAATTTTTATTCGAAGGGGGTGTTTAAGGGCTTCATCTTCCAAAAAAGTAATTATGAAGGGCTCGAAAATTTTATTTTCTGAATTTTAGGATAATTTCTGGCTAAAATGGCTTTAGAATAAGCAAGGGCTTTATTTTCTCGAGGTCTGGTGAAAAAATTACCAAAATCTGTGCAGTGGTTCAAATTTGCGCAACTTTTAAAGACGGTTAAGTCAAAAAAGTAACTAAGCGGCTCAAAAAATCTAGTTATTGAATTTTTAGTAAATCTTTGGCTTAAATGGCTTATATAGCCAAAAAGGGCTGTATTTTCTCGAGGTCTGGTGAAAAAATTATTAAAATCTGTGCAGTGGTTCAATTTTGCGCAACTTTTGAAGACAGTTAAGTAAAAAAAATGACTAAGTGGCCCAAAAATTTGTGTTTTTAAATTTTTAGTGAATTTTTGGGTAAAATGGCTTACATAGCCAGAAGGAGCTATTTTTGGTCGAGGTCTGGTGAAAAAATTACTAAAATCTGTGCAGTGGTTCAAATTTGCGCAACTTTTAAAGACGGTTAAGTCAAAAAAGTAACTAAGCGGCTCAAAAAATCTTGTTATTGAATTTTTAGTAAATCTTTGGCTTAAATGGCTTATATAGCCAAAAAGGGCTGTATTTTCTCGAGGTCTGGTGAAAAAATTATTAAAATCTGTGTAGTGGTTCAATTTTGCGCAACTTTTGAAGACAGTTAAGTAAAAAAAATGACTAAGTGGCCCAAAAAGTTGTGTTTTTAAATTTTTAGTGAATTTTTGGGTAAAATGGCTTACATAGCCAGAAGGAGCTATTTTTGGTCGAGGTCTGGTGAAAAAATTACTAAAATCTGTGCAGTGGTTCAAATTTGCGCAACTTTTAAAGACGGTTAAGTCAAAAAAGTAACTAAGCGGCTCAAAAAATCTTGTTATTGAATTTTTAGTAAATCTTTGGCTTAAATGGCTTATATAGCCAAAAAGGGCTGTATTTTCTCGAGGTCTGGTGAAAAAATTATTAAAATCTGTGTAGTGGTTCAATTTTGTGTAACTTTTAAAGACAGTTAAGTAAAAAAAATTACTAAGTGGCCCAAAAATTTGTGTTTTTAAATTTTTAGTTAATTTCTGGGTAAAATAGCTTACATAGCCAGAAGGAGCTATTTTTGGTCGAGGTCTGGTGAAAAAATTACTAAAATCTGTGCAGTGGTTCAAATTTGCGCAACTTTTAAAGACAGTCAAGTCAAAAAAGTAACTAAGTAACTCAAAAATTTGTGTTTTTAAATTTTTATACAATTTTTGGCTAAAAAGGCTTGCATAGTCAGAAAGAGCTATATTTTCTCGAGGTCTGGTGAAAAAATTATTAAAATCTGTGCAGTGGTTTAAATTTGCGCAACTTTTAAAGATAGTCAAGTCAAAAAGACACTAAGTGGCTCAAAAATTTGTGTTTATAAAGTTTTAGACAATTTCTGGCTAAAAAAACTTGCATAGTCAGAAAGGGCTGTACTTTCTCGAGATCTGGTGAAAAACTTATTAAAATCTGTGCAGTGGTTCAAATTTGCGCAACGTTTAAAGACAGTCAAGTAAAAAAAGTAACTAAGCGGCTCAAAAATTTGTGCTTTTAAATTTTTAGATAATTTTTGGCTAAAAAGAGTTGCATAGCTAGAAAGGGCTGTATTTTCTTGAGGTCTGGTGAAAAAATTATTAAAATCTGTGCAGTGGTTCAATTTTGCGCAACTTTTGAAGGCAGTCACGTAAAAAAATAACTAAGTGGCTCTAAAATTTTTATTTTTCAATTTTAAGCCAATTTTTAGCTAAAATAGCTTGCATAGCTAGGAAGGGATGCATTTGCTGGTAAATATTACAAAAATCTTTTGCATCTGAACCTTTAAGTGGCTCGAAATGTTTGTTTCTGATTCTAATTCAATTTCATCAACAAAATAATTTTTATAATAATAATAATAGTAGTACCAGTAAAACCATAACTGGCCACTACAATAAAAGTAATAACTAGTCCACAAATACAAAAAAAAAATTATATGACCATAATTATTCTTCCATCTTAGTTTCGACCTTCAGGGCGGCCTCATCAGGCCAACCCCTGGCCAAACAGCTTGGAAATAGAAAAAAAAACGAGTCCGGATACCTGGAAACCCGACAACAACTTAAGCCGCGCCTCATTATTATTAAAATTCTTCTAAAAACCGCGGGTAAACAGCGTGTTTAAAGTTAAGTAATTTCGAAACTCCATGCATAAGTAATGGAGGCCGTTTCCGCCCTGGGGACCCTTTTATATCCCGATTTCGGAGTAAGTACGGGGAGTTACAACGTTGTAGTGAACCCTGGAAAATACGTGGAAATTATTTTTTTATGCGCGCGAGTTCTTAAAGAAAATGACATGCAGACTTCCAGGCACTCGAAAGTAATTTTCACATTAATAAACATTTTGTTAATATTTTGCATAAGAGCATTTAGACATGTAAAATAAAAGTTATTTTGTAATTATTTATGTGTTTTTATCTATCAAATAGCATAGAGCATGGGTGTTACTTTGTGCCAAAATTGTATTTTACGTTAAATATCAAACAAAATGATCCCTGTCACAAAGTAACCCCGACCCATGGGGTGACTTTGTGACACTTTATTTTGTTTTTTTCTCAAATTCTACTTCACATGTCGAGTTATCGATTTGAATCAAGAAAGAACAAATATGAAACGATAAGTTGGTATATCTAAAATAATATTATTTGCAAGTTTACATGATTTATCCTCAAAAAACCTAAAAAATTGTCACAAAGTAGCCTCACTTTACGGTATATATTTTCTGCAAAAACATTGTTTTTTACATTTGCCCAGTAGGAAATTCCTTTAAAAAATCACCGTTTTTCGTTCATAATATTTATAAGTTTTTGTTTTAAATATTAAATAATATACATATATGTAATTAATTCAAATTTAAATAAACAAACTGTCTTATTAGATAAAATTTTAATGACGAAACCAGCTGTTTTTCATGTGTATTATTTTGAAAAACAATGATTATTGAAAACAATCTCTTACTGATAAGTTGTGTGGGGTGGGTGGGGGGGTAAGCGTAGGTCTTAATGAAAAAAAGTTTTTTTTTTGGAGAAAATAAATGCGTGAGAAAAAATCCTTTTTAAGCTTAAAAAATACAGTTAGAAACATACAGTTGTACATCTAGTGTAAATCAAAAATAAACCTTTATTTTACTATATTACTTCTCTTAAACTATCTTGTGTTGCTTGGGTGGTGTGTTCTCTTATACGCTCCGAGGGAGGCACGGAGAGCGAATTTATACGGCAAAAGCAAAACAGTGGCATCAGTTTCAATTTCCCCGAATAGGATAAAATGTGGCGAACCGAAAGGGAGCCTTGTGGCCAATTTCCCCGGGCTAAAAGTGGATTGCCTATTGGAATTTATCGGCCACCGGGCGAGGCCACTTTGTCACTAAAGGACAAATGTTTCCGTAAGTTTTATCGAGGGAGGAGTGAGGAGGAGACTTTCTCTCGATTTCATCAAGGAGTGAAAGTAAAAAATGTCCCCGTTGGACGTGCGGTTTCTAAAGTAAAACCCCCGGGGGGGCCCTCTGGAGGAACAGCAGTTGCATCCGCAATTCGGTAATTTTCCAGGACAATCCCTTGATGGATGCGGATCGGGTTTTCTTTACAAAAAATAAATAAAAAAAAGGCTTTCCTTGTGCAGTGAAACTTCTTACACAACAACAACGAATGCATAATAAACCCGTTATAAGGCGTGAGAAAATTACAAAATAAAATGAATCCCTGGAAAGCCCGGTCCTAATGTGATTCAAAGAATTCTCTAAATACGCGGCTTTTCCCGGGATTTATTAGAGTAAGTGCCCCTAATCTGTAAGTGTCTCTTTCCTAAATTAATTTCGGGTTTTTCGGAAGGGATGGAAGAAGGAAAGTTTAGTTTGGATTTTTCTCCCGTCTCCATTATTAAGAGATAACCGCTCTCCCTACTCCTTTCTTGTCTAACAATATACATTTCCGTGGATTTAATTAAGTTTTACTATTCAGCCTGTCTCAGGATATCCCGTCCCCCGGCTTCCCTGTCTGGTTAAATTAATGCATAACTACTCTGGATAGTCCCTAATGGTTCTCGTCTGTTAACCATGTATAAATTTAATAAAATGGTAATCGTGTCTATTTAGATTATCCAGCCACACCTGACGCTGTTTCTAAGTGAATTTATTCGGTTCAATTTTTCCAGGCACTGTATCTATTAAAGTTACTTTACAGTGCCTTACCTGAAAGAAACCTCAGGTAGTTTTCCAGCAGTAGACTAACGAGTTTTCCCATATAGTTTTTCCAGTTTCAGTAAGAGAGAACGTTTATATATATATATATTGTGTAGCGCAGCGAAAATCCAGCTGAAAAATACCTCGGGGGCAGTTTTAAATTCAAAAGCTGTTCGGGTACGTGGAGGCACGTACCCTAAATTAAAACCCCTGTGCGGGGCTGTTCTTTTTCAATTATAGGCCGCGAGGAATTTAGATGGGGCGCGGGTTAAAACGACCCTCAAATGATTTCGATCCGGTCGTTAGGGGTCCCGAGGAATTCCGTTTAATATCTTCATTTTACAAAAATATCTGCCGCAATAATAATTAGTGCTTTCCAAACATATTATGTATTAATGTGTTCTTTCTTTTACCAGTTGATGACCGAACAAAGGCTTAATACTTTACAGCCTTGATACAAACGGGCGCACAATATAAATTCAAACCGTTTCCTCGTGAAACGATTTACACCCAGAAGAAATCTAATTGAATTTCCACTTTTCCAGATACTAATAGAATTTCTTATACGTGTGTATCCAGAACTCTTTTCCGGGATAGCGTCGTGTGTACGTATGCGGGAATCGAAACCGATCCGATCAGATATTTTCCGTGTATATGTTTTGAGGCCTTTGGAAAAAGACCTTTCCGGTAACGAGTTACATTGGGGGGTGGTATTTTCACACCCTCACCGCAAAATAATCATTTTTCGAAGCTCAATATTTTGTGGATAATTCTGGATGACTTGGGAATTATTTGATCTTGTTTTCGTTAAATCGACCAATGCGTCTTCTTATTATATTTTTAGTTTTTAAACTCGAATACTACACCTAAAATATTTGATGAAATTCTTCTCAAAAATCACTGTTTTTCATAAACACAATCCCTAACCCCCCACCCACCCCAAACATTTATCCAGTAAGAAATTCTTAAAAAAATCACCGTTTTTTGTCTATAATATCCAATCTAATAGCACTGTTTTTGTAATAATAAAACTTTAACAAACTCTGTTATTAGATTAGAAATTAACGATAAAACCAGCTGTTATTCATATGTATTATTTTGGAAAACAATGATTTTTGAAAACCATTTCTTACTGGTAAGTTGTGTGGGGTGGGTGGGGGGTTAAGGGTATGATTAATGATAAACGGTTTTTTTGCAGAAAATAATTGCCTGAGAAAAAAATGCTTTTTAAGTAAATTATAGTAATAAAAAAATCTATAATTTTTAGATCTGTACGAGGGTGGTCCCAGAGGTACCCGGCCTGACCTGGAAATGTCGATAGTAGTTTGAAAAACATCAGTGTATCAGAAAGTATACAATCTATAAAGCATATGTTTTAAGTTTGAAGACGCCACGTTGTTTAGTATTTGTGTGGCAGCCATCAATAGTGAACGTTTTCAGTGAATTTGTGAAAATGGAGAAAATTGGTCATCGTTATGTGATACAATACTTTTATTTGAAAGGCCTCAGCCCAACCAATATAAAAGCTGAATTGGATTCTACTCTGGGTGAGTCTGCTCCTTCGTTAACAACAGTAAAATATTGGGTAGCAGAGTTTAAACAAGGCCCTATGAGCTGCCAAGACGAGCATCGCAGTGGTCGACCAAATGAGCTGACGACTCCAGAAATTTTAATGAAAATTCACAAAGTGGTACTGGATGATCGCCGACTGAAAGTTCGCGAGCTAGCGGACATAGTAGGCATTTCAAAAAGTGCGGTACATCGCATATTTTGACACGAGAAAGCTGTGTGCAAGATGGGTGCCGCGTTTGCTCACACTCGAGCAAAAACAGTGTCGTGAAGACGTTTCAATTAAGTAGCGAATTTTAATAGCAACAAAGCAGAATTTTTACATCGTTTCATAACCATGGATGAAACATGGGTCCATCACTTCACACCTGAGACAAAAGAACAATCAAAACAATGGACTCAAAAGGGAGAACCGGCTCCAAAAAAGGCGAAAGCCGTTTTATCTGCAGGCAAGGTCATGGCATCGGTTTTTTGGGATGCGCGAGGGATAATTTTCATTGACTATCTTGAAAAAGGTACTATTAACGGCGAGTATTATGCGAACTTATTGCAACGTTTGAGCGAAGAAATCAAGCAAAAACAGACGCATTTGATTAAGAAGAAACTGTTGTTTCACATCTTTAAACACAAATCTGTTATTGCAATAGCCAAAATTAACGAATTAAAGTTTGAATTGCTACCTCATGCACCCTATTCGCCAGATTTGGCCCCCTCAGATTATTTTCTGTTTCCAAACTTAAAAAACTGGCTCAATGGTCAAAGATTTTCCAACGATGAAGAAGTGATGTCTGCAGTTAATGGCTATTTCGAGGCGCAAGATAGTTCTTATTATAAAAAGGGTATCGCACTTATAAAACATCGCTGGGAAAAGTGCATAGAGCTGAAAGGAGATTAGATTGTTGAAAAATAAATATTTTTTTTTCAAAATTTTCGTGTTTTCTTTCTTGGGACGAGTACTTCTGGGACCCCCTCGAACTTAGTAAAAAGTGAAGAATACTAGGTAAAAAGTGAAAAAATCCTATTTTATTTCTCGAAAGCCTATTACTATGAAAATTACTGTAATTGTGCCATTTTTTATCGCAATTAAGTGAAAATTCAGTTTTTTATGATAAATCAATACGTATCTTATAGTGTATTATGAAATATAATATCCAAAGAAATCTCTAAAAGAAATGGGAAATGCATTATAGTGTAGAAAATAATAATTATACCAAATAAGATACTAACAAAGTATTGGTGAAATTCTGCAAGTTATAATAATAATAATAATAATAATTTATTCATATCAATACAAATATAAATAAGTGTACACAATTTGGTGAAGTAGAATAAGAGATATAAACATATGATTCAGATTAAAATAAAATGATTAAAATACAAAATAGTGAATCACAGTATTGAAATAATGAATACAAAATATGACCCACTACACACTTTCATAAATTACAATTTTAAATGCTAAAATAATATAATAAATTGTCTATAGTCACAAAATATTAAAATCAGATTCTAGGTATTGGTCAAACGTCATCTATGATAGATATTTTTTTATCCTTTTCTTAAGTTGGCTAAAAGACAGTGATCAGGCATCAGATGGTACAACATTAAAGAATTTAATTTTCCAGTATCCTGAACCATCCTTCTTAGCCTTCATTAAGCAGGAACTAGATCGGACCTAGTTCTTGTGTTGTGCAGATAAATATATCCGTGAGTATGACACGACTGTAGAACATACACGAAGCATTCTAATATCTATACATAAGGGCCAGTTATTAAACGCATACTTACATATCTTCCTTTACAATCATCTTTATATCCTAAGCCTGTCATTATCCTTACAGCTTTTCTGTGAAAGTCAAACATTCTAGGCATTTGAATGGCATAAGTATGTAGAACAGTGTATAATAGGCTGTTTTTAAAACGTCAATTGTAATGCAGTTAGCACATCACTATATTATAGCATATCACAGAAAGAATATCAATATATCTTCCCCAATGAAGTTTTGAGTCAAGAGTGGTGATCAATTTCATCGATTTGTATATCAAGACAGTCAAAAATAGGATAGAACTAAGGACAGATCTCTGCCGTACCCCAATACTTTCATTTATAACTTTATTTTTTTTTATTAAGTTTGGTTAAGTTGTCGATGGATAAGTAGCAGCTCTTTTAATTTTTTTTGGAAGTTCAAAATTTTTACGGATGATTCTGGATAACTGGGAAATCATTTCACCTAATTTATCACATATAATTGAGTTCCCATTTTTCTATATTCTAATAAAATAGGTGTATATCCAGAACTCTTTTTCCGAGTATACGTTTTGGGAGGAACCTTTTCGGTAACGAGTTACATAGGGGGGGTGTTGGTATTTTAACACCCCTTCCCGCATAATCCCTCTGGCATAACACTTGATTCCGGACCGTATTGAGTTTTCGAATAAACGGGATTATCGCGTCGATTCCAAATGAATGCTTTCGTTATCGCGTCCGGCATTTTCGGGTCCGCTAAACGCGATTAAAAGATTAAAATAAACCAGTTTTGGCACGTTAAACTGACTGCAAGAGGGGGGCGGGGAGGGGGCTTTCAGTGCCAGAAGATACCGGAAAAACTACTAACTACTAAGCAATCGGGGTCGATTTTTGTTTTTACGAAGGAAATTTTGCCCTCGAGTTATTTAACCGGGATCAAACTGCCGTAATCCCTGCCAAATTGTTCGTCAATAAAGTTTCGAATCTCCGGACATCGCGTCGGAATATTAAGGGGATCCGTCTAAGTTTCGAAAGGATTAGAGTGCCACAATGTGCACGTACGCCCTTCGTCCCCCAGTCATAGGGATCGTGAAAAAAATGGCGTCTCTTTGATGACAGTTCGTAGTTTTTTGGGCGGTTGTCGAATCCGTTTAGCATCGCCCCGAAATCGAATTTATTCCCGAAATAACATTTCGGGGTGGGAGAAAAAAAAAGTTTCGCCCTAATGGGTTCGCATTCGCGTTTTTTCCCTGGAATCGGTTTAATAGATTACAGGGAAATTGGGGGGGCTATACTGCAAACTATATGCGGAAAAATTATTTTTAATTTAAAGTGGAAATATCTATTTGCCTGTATACACCTGGACTACCTAGAAAATCTACCGCAGAAGAGAATTTCCCCCAGGAAGTTCAATTATGTTATTTTTTAAGGCAGTTGAAAGAATTTTCCGATTTGAATACGTGGCATAATTTACAGGTTTAATAAAGATTGCCTGAAATGAAATGTCCCTAAAATGCCTGAAAAATATAAAAAAATACCCTCATTGCTTAATAAACTGCAATAAAAATAAAGGAGATAATAAAAATACTTGATTAAAACGTTAAAATTTGCCTGGATCTTTCCAGGACACTGACTCTTTCTAACCACACTCCCAGTGGCTGAAAATTCCCATTAAAAAAAAAGATAATCATACCTTAATAAGTTAATTCAGTGAACATGAAAGAAACACGCGTTCGATAGCACATTTCAAATAGGTAGAGAGTAATAAAAGGTAAATTTCTAAGAGTTTTGTAGTTATCCGGTAGTATATGGTAGCTATATGGTAAAAATTGTTTAGTTTTTTTTTATTCGAATGGAAATATGGGTTTGCCTTATTCACCTGGACTTCCTACAAAATCAACCGTGGAAGTGAATTTTCCCCAGGAATTTTTATAATTTTTTTCTTAATTTTTCAGGCAGTTGAAAGAATTTTCCAGTTTAAATACGTGCAAAAATTTATAGGTCTAATAAGGATTAACTGGAAAAATTCCCTTAAGTGCCTGAAAAATTTTAAAAAATACTCCCATTGCTTAAGAAACTACAGTGAAGACAAAGGAAATAATAAAAATGTCTGAGAAAACCTTTCCTTAATAAAAAACCATTCTTTAATAAGTTATTTCTGTGCGGGATTAACATGAAAGAAACCCGCTTTGCATACTATATTTCAAATAGGTAGAGCGTAAAAAGATGTAAATTTCCAAAAGTTTTGTGGACATCCATGGGCGTAGGTAAACTTAGTACTTAGTTAATTAATAAAGGACGAAAAATAGGTAGGGTTCGAACGCTATAAAAAGGATACAGTTAGATACGATTTTTAAACGGCTAAAAACGGTATGAAAAAAAGTCACGTTCTATACTATATTTCAAATCGATAGAGAGGAATAAGATGTAAATTTCCGAGAGTTTTGTAATCATCTATGGGCGTAGGTAAACTTAGTGCCTAGTTAATGAATAAAGAAGAGAAATAAAATAGGATTCGAACCCTATAGGTAGATAGGATTTTTAAATGTAACACAAGAGAGTATAATATTTAATATACATTATTTGACAGGTAATGTAAACTTCACTGTGCTTCCACCAGGTAATCTGGGCAATAGGGATCGTAATTAAAAAAAAATAGAGTATAACTATATTACTTCAAAAGTGTTAAACATGGTTGTATTTGCTGTTACGTCGTCATGTTCTATAGAAAATGTCTAACACAATATACAAGAATATAAACAAAAAAAAATGTATCAAACATTTACCCCAATCAAAAGAAGTTGTAATAATAGATCTACTACTCGGATACCTGCATTGTCAGTCAATGAAAAAGTTGAATGTGAATGATTGTTTAAAACACGACCACCCTAGTTTTGCTGTAGATAAAATTGTACGGGAATATTCCCGATTGACTGAAATAGGAAATGCTACCATTTGTAGACTATTGCGAGAAAGACAGACTGGACAAATAGAACGTTCAAAACATAGTACAGGAAGACCAGCCAGAGTCATCAAACATTGGACAAAATATTAATGGAGCTTGGTCGAAACGATAGTATTGCTTTGATCATTTTCATTAAGAAATCACTCTGATAGCATACATATGCTTCAAAGAATGCTGAAGGCAATAGAGCAGGAATTTATATTCCTCTCTTAGATATTAGATATCAATTTCAAATCGATAAACATTGCAGCGTATTTATAATAGAAGGTATTGCTATTAGGGAAACACTTAAAATACAAATCCACTAATTTCGCCATTTTATCAGACTCTGTACTTTAAGCATTTAAAAACGGATACACATGATCAAGTAAAGTAAAGCCTATAATATGGGAAATTTATAAATTCACTAGGGTTAAGGGGTATCGTCAAGGAGAACCCTTATCAGACTCTCCTTGTGCTAAAAAAAGCTATACCTAATAATTGGAATAAATCATGAGAAAATCTATGTAAGGAATCACAAACAAATTATGGTAAGTTAATTACAAAGGAACCGTCCAAATACTGGCATGAAAATCTTGAGTGGTGAGTCTAGGGGTTTTGTAACAACAATTATCGTAATGAAATTTGGACATGCTAGTTTCCTAGATCATCTTAATTTACTTACCATCTGATAAATGTATCGATAAATCACATATTTCTAAAGTGGAAAAAAATATTCAAGAAATTGCATTTTTATTCAAACTAAGAAGAGAATGGAAACTTGCATGACCCTTTAGTGTTATGCACTTATGCACTAGCGCCTGAAAATATCAAAATATATACGGCTTTAATTGTCGTTCTATACCAAATAGGACTTGTATTTAAATAAAGAATTTCCCAACCATTCCTATATGTCTAACCCGCGGTCAAACCTTGTGTTTTGTTGCCCTGTTAGACCACAGTGGGGTGAAAAGAGTGACCCTCTTTTTTATGTCTTTTAAGTCTTGTATATTGAAGCAAAAAAATGTATCAATGTAAAACATAAGCCCTATCATTATTTTAAATGCAGGAAAGGTTTTATTACTCTCTACTTTTTTGAAATAGACTATATATATATATATATAACCGGTAAAATTAGTCCCCAATTCAAGAAGTTTAAAAATTCGTTAGTGCCTCCTTATCTCCGCCGTTTCCCTTGACAAATTAACCGAGATTAGTTTAGTAAAAATCCCCGGGGAAGACAAATGCCGTCCGTCATTAAGGGTTGAACGTTTATGCTCGCCCGAAATGTTATTGGGTCCGGCAACAATACACCGGGGAACCGGCAATCGGGTTTTATGTATCTCGTCTCCCTTCGACTGTGCGGATTACAGTTTAAATATTGCCTTTTCGGCCACTCGTCCCTTTTTTTCCCCTTTCCGGGCCTCGTAAAAAAGCCCCCAGTTTCCCAGAGAGGTTAACGAGGGATGACGAGTGTTTTTTTAATTCCCGCGAACAGGGACATCGGGCTCACCGATCATAAAAGTATGATTCGCGTTAAATTGTCCATAAATTAAACAGAAGGTGAACCTTTTGTTCCTTACAGGCACTCCTGAACCAAGAATTTAATTATATCGGCTTTCAGTAAATGGGTTTTTGTAATTTTTTTCAAAAATGACTAAAAAAGTCTTCAGACTGGTCCAGAAATTAATAATTTGGAAATTTCGACCACTAGAACCCAAGATATTCACTTGGCAATAAGAGACAAATTATTTTGTTTCTTACAGGCACTCTTGAACCAAGAATTTAATTATCTCGAATTTCAGTGGATGGATTTTTGTAATTTCTTAAAAAATTACTAAAAAAGTTTTTTTAATTCCCGCGAATAGAGACATCGGGCTCACCGATCATAAAAGTATGATTCACGTTACATTGTGCACAAATAAAACAGAGGGTGCACCTAAAAAACCCCTAAACAGGGGGCGAAAGTGGTTCGACGTTTAATTTCACATTAAACTGTAGGAAAAAACTGGGGGGGGGGGGGCATTAAAAACGTGTTTGCCGAAACGATCCCTTCGCCCTACAAAGTTGAACAAACAGAAAATGAACGTTCGCATATTTAAAAGTTATGAAAAGTACATAAAGTCACGTTTTCCGGGCCTTAACTGATTTTAAGACGGGGACTTACGGGGACGTGGCTGATAATATTTCGTCGTTTAGATGACTATCAAGAGGGTTATTATTATGAGGGAGGCTTAAGGTATTATTCTCTGGAACTAAATAATATAATACCGGGCATGTTCTTGCGAAGTATAAGAGCGCAAGATTTCAGTTTAACGGAATTTTCAATAATTTTATTGGTATACACGTGCTGGTATTCATTGATACAGCGAAGCGTTTAAGTTCGACTTTCAATACTTCGATGGTTGCGTTAAGCCTGTGACTTCAGATAACTCCACATCAAGAAGTCAGGTGTTAAATCCCAAGAGCGTGGAGGCCAATTCTAGTCACCAAATCGAGAAATGACACGACCAGAAGTAAACTCTTTAACCTTTCAAATGAGAGACAGGAAACTGGTTTATCATGGCACTATAACGTTCGCCATTCAGCGTAATTTTTCTGAAATAAGAATTGCGCTATTTTGACTTTCATTAAATGGATTTTAGTCATTTTTTCAGAAAAAAAACTTAAAAAGGCTTCAGACTAGTCCATGAATCAATGATTTCTAAACGCTGACTACTAGGACCCAAGATATGCACTTCCCAATAAGAGACAAATTATTTTGTTTCTTACAGGCACTCCTGAACTAAGAATTTCATTATCTCGGCTTTCAGTGGATGGTTTTTTGTAATTTCTTCAAAAATTACTAAAAAAGTCTTCAGAGTAGTAGATTAATTAATAATGTTGAAATTTCGACCACTAGAACCCAAGATATGCACTTTCCAATAAGAAACAATTTTTTTTGTTTCTGACAGGCACTCCTGAACCAAGAATTTCATTATCTCAACTTTCAATGAATGGATTTTTGTAATTTCTTCAAAATTACTAAAAAAGTCTTTAGAGTAGTACACAAATTAATAATTTTGAAATTTCGACCATTAAAACCCAAGATCTTGACTTGCCAATAAGAGACAAATTATGTTGTTTCTTACAGGCACTCTTGGAATAAGAACTCCATTATTTCGACTTTTAGTGAATGAATTTCAGTCATTTCTTCAAAAATTACTAAAAAGGTCTTCAGACTAATCCAGAAATTAATAATTTTAAAATTTCGACCACTAGAACTCAAGAAATTCACCTGCCAATAAGAGACAAATTATGTTGTTTTTTACAGGCACTCCTGGTACAAGAATTCCATTATCTCGACTTTCAGTGAATGGATTTTTGTAATTTCTTCAAAAACTACTAAAAAAGTCTTCAGACTAGTAGATAAGTCAATAATTTTGAAATTTCGACCACTAGAACTCAAGATATTGACTTGCCAATAAGAGATAAAGACTTTGTTCTTTACAGGCACTCCTGGCACAAGAATTCCATTATCTCGACTTTTAGTGAGTGGATTTTAGTCATTTTTTCAAAAGAGGTTAAAAAGGTCTTCAGACTAGAGTCCAGAAATTAATAATTTTGAAATTTCAAGCACTAGAACCCAAGATATTCACTTGCCAATAAGAGACAAATTATTTTGCTTCTTACAGGCACTCCTGAACCAAGAATTTAATTATCTCGACTCTCAGTGAATGGATTTTTGCAATTTCTTCAAGAATTACTAAAAAAGTCTTCAGAGTAGTAGATAAAGTAATAATTTTGAAATTTCGAACACTAGAACCCAAGATATTCACTTGCCAATAAGAGACAAATTATTTTGCTTCTTACAGAGACTCCTGAACCAAGAATTTCATAATCTCGACTTTCTGTGACTGGATCTTAGTCATTTTTTCAAAGAAGACTAAAAAAGTCTTCAGACTAGTAAATAAATTAATAATTTCTAAATTTAGACCACTACAACCCGCGATAAATTAAATTGCAAAATACAGTTCTGGCATTTCAATTCACTTGCCATCTGTCAAACACTTGTCATAATATTAAAAGAAAAGTTCTGCACGTAAGCCTTTTCTATTTCTCTTCTGCTTGACTTATACATTTTTTTAAAAGCAACATGAACAAGAGACTACTGACTAAAACAATCTGGCCAAATCGGTCCAAAGACCCGTCATGTGTCAAACTTCAAGAAAAATCTTGAAATTTCAGTTTTTTTTTAAATATTTAATATGAAACGTCGAATAGTTTGTAGCACGTAGGCATTTTCTATGGCAAAAGCGTAAAGAGCGAGAAAGACGTACAAATAAACCCGAAATAAACACACAAACAATTGACTAAATTTGTTGTAATAAGTCGCTGCGTCATAATCGTGTGACATTACGACCATCAAACATGGCGCATAATTTAAATCTTTTATTTATAAAAAACTAATAACTTACTTGTCCTTAGGGGAGAAATTAGAGAAAATCTTCTTAGGGTTTTTTTGTTTAAAAAAAAAAACCCACCCTTACCAGACTTGGACGAAAATTGTTGAAGTTTCTTTACGCCACCCCCAAGCACTTTCGTATAATTTTTTCCGTACGGATCTGGGTCATGAAGACTGTTGCGACCCCTTCTCCTCTTTCTCATTTTTATTTTAAACAAGTATTTTAACAAAAAAAGCCACTGGAGAAGGGATAAGGGGAAGAGGAGGACTATAAATAAAACAAAAAAACGGTCTGAAAAACCTCACTTTTATTTCACGTGGTATTTTTCTTTCTTATGCCTCAATCGCTCCGTAAATAGAGCAACAAGTCTTAGAGCCTCCACGTCACCCCTTTGTCCTGAGACAAGGGTTATTTCCCAAGTCAAAACGAGAGCAATTTAGCTCACTTTGCTTAGACATATTGTAGTGCCTAATTGGGGATGCCTCCCACTCTTAAGGGTTGATAATAAACAACACTTTTTTTATATAAATAAACGGATTTTATTGTTTTAAGTACATACAGGGTCTTAGGTCCTCAGGAACAAATAAATACCATATACAGCGTCTTAGTTGCTAATTTCCTAATAGTATTGTCACAAATTTATACACAATTTTAATTTATTTATTTTTTTTTGTTAAAATGTTTTAGCAGTCACAAATAGGCCAGAGAAGACGATGATGAAATTGTCCGAAAGAGGGATGAAAACTGTAGGATTTATCCCTTCGGTTTTATAATAAATATTATGTACAATATAACATTGATAAGCCAATAAAGCGTCGCCCTTTTACAATTAAACTGATCCGGTTTTTACATCATTTCGCTGCCTGGTTGAAGAGAGGGGGGAGGGGTGAAATCTGCAACAAAAAATTCGTTGTTAACAATATGCCCGGATAAAACAATTGTACGTATTGAATACTCCCCCTCCCTCTATAAATAAATTGAATTTTTGCTATATATGCCCCATTTAGTTAATTAATTCCCGGCGTCCAATTGGGGGGATTTTGATTAGGGCTCAAATGCACGCACCCCGTTCAGTTTTATGATGTAATTATTTATTTAAATAACAACACGAGAATTTTGCTTTAAATCGCAATGAATTTTCAAGGGTAAGGGGGGGCAAAAAGTTTCCGATTTTCCATCGGCCCTTTTTTTGTTTTCGGGTAGAAAATATTTAATTAAATATTGAACATTGCGAACGAGTGTTTGGATAGTTATACTTCACTTTTATTTAATTTGTCTTTTGCACAGAAATGATTAAAAAATGGTTCAAAAAGCCCCTCATGAGTGGCCAATAACCAGGTAAATTTTTATTACAAATGCGTCACCGTGGACCGAAACAAACACAAAGCAACAGCAATTAAATTATGCATAAAATTAATATTTTAAATGGCAAAACGTCAGTCGTTTCAGAAAAACAAAAACTAATTCAATACGTAGCAATATGTTTAATTAAAAGCGAATTTAAATGGGCAAAAAGTGCGCGGACCGGAGGCATTTCACAGATTTTGTGACGTTATTTATTTTAAATCTCCCTCCCTTATTGGGTGATTTAAATCAACGATGAGAATATGTACACTGAAACTTTTGAAACCGCATAATCCGTCCAAATTAACGACTCTCAACCCACCCCAAGATAAAACAAAAGCCACTTGAATATCCAGCTTAGATAAGGGACCACCAACTTTCCTGAAAGTTCTACGTTTAGGAAGTTAAGAATTTCCTAAACATTTTCGAGAGTAGTTGATAAAAGCTTTAATTCCTCCCCAATTAAGACTAGATACACTTTAAGTTCAGGCCATATACTGGAATACATGATTCCTGAAGGCTTTTTTTATTACTTACCGGAATTTGATTAGCAATAACTTTGAAAATATTAAGGCTGAAAAATTGAAATTTATTGAGATGATACTATAGGGTGTTGCCTAAGTACGCTGCAAGTTTTGAATCTTTAGGTCTCTTCAGTTCAATTTAATTATTTTTTTTTGTTGGCGAAGACTTTTCTTATGAAGACCGGTAGTTCCTGATTTAATTATTATTAATTTGAAAACTGTCTAAGATAAAAATATGAAATTTAGCAGAAAGGTAATATGGGGTGTTGTCTAACTACCCTGCAAGTTTTGAATCTATAGGTCTCCTCAGTCAAAATTTTTTTTTTTATTGGCGAAGAACTTTTCTTACCAATACCCTTAATTTCTGATTTTAGTCATTGTTAATTTGAAACCTGTTTTAGGTGAAAATATGAAATTTAGCAGAAGGGTAACATGGGGTGTTGCCCAAATACCCTGCAATCTATGGGTCTCCTCAGTTCAAATTTTTTTTTTGTTAGCGAACAAATTCTTTCTGAATCCTCGGTAGTATGGTACTCCGTGACTGGTTCCCACTAAAACTCTGTTTTTGGTCCTCTTCATTGCAAGTTAAATTAACCTTCTTGCAGCACCTTGGTGTCCCATATTCTGTGATATTATTAAATCTGGCTTGTTTTAATCTTTCGGTAGGTTCACGAGATACATACTTAAGCTACATACACTTACATTTACATATATACAAAAGAGTTTCACGTGTCCTCGTGGCTGTCAAATATGACGGGACGGCAGGTGCCCTCGCTGGGGGTGGGGCCCGGCTGTTGACAGCTGAGCCCCGGTTCGCAGGTGCCGCTGAAGCCCAAGTCGCCCCCGCAGGGTTCGCCCTCCGTTTTCGCACACTCTTGGCAACATCTGAAACAAACATTAAAAAAACGCTTTAATCATATTTTGTAACTTAGCGAAAGGTGGCGTCAATTTAATAAAATATCGAAATATTTATAGTACAGGTTTTTATGAAATTATTGGTTTAAACTTTTTTTCAAACTCTCCTGGGAAAGGGATCCATTTTTCTTGCTTAAAACGAACCAAATTATTTAATAAGTCACAGTCATATTCCATAAAGTTATAAATATCAACTCAATGCAAGAAATACAAACTTTAAATTGAGTTGTATTAGACAACAATGGAGCGACTTTAAAAAACCCCTCTACGGACTTATGCAAAAAGGGATCGACTAACTTTTCAGTTTGTATACACTAAAATCACTCGATTCCGTTCCCTAATAAAATGTTTTAAAAGAAAATGCGACGTGAATACGGCAAATCCGGGCAAAAGTTACTCTCAAAATAAGAATCCCATTAGGCGAAGGAAAACAAGTAAAGCACGCGAAACACGGTAACTTTTCTTCGATTTCGATGCGATTTTACTTCACTTTTCTTCTTTTTTTTTTCAATTCGAAATGCTTAAATGTAAAACATTGGAAAAGCAAAAATTTCCTTAAAATGTTGCGTTATAAGATAATGAATCTATTCACGTTCAACATTGATATTTTTCAAGCGGATTAAGGAATAGGATTGAAATTACAATAAAAAATAAACAAATGTCAATCTAGTACAATTAAATTATGAAATAATATAATGTTTGGATTGAAATAACTTATGACTGATGAAACCTATAAGTACGAAACTTTCAGAGTTTATTGGCAGCGGATTAAGGAATAGGATTAAAATAATAGCAGATCTTAGGTGACCTACAGGGGCAAGGAGAAGCAAAATTATTTAAAAAAATTTCAATCCTAAACTAGTGAAAACTTGGACTCAATTTCGTAGAGGCAAAGATTAAAAGACTGACCAGGAGTACGCCTCTTTCGACACTGATATTTTTTAGGCGGATTAAGAAATCGGATTGAAATTATGGCAGATGTTAGGTAAACTATAGGGGCAAGTAGTGGCAAAATTATTTTAAAAAATTCCAATCCTAACCTAGTAAAAACTTGGACTCAATTTCGTAGAGGCAAATATTTAAAGACTGGCCAGAAGTACGCCTCGTTCGACATTGATATTTCTCAAGCGGATTAAGGAATAGGATTGAAATTATAGCAAATGTTAGGCAAACTATAGGGGCAAGTAGTGGCAAAATTATTTAAAAAAATTCTAATCCTAACCTAGTATAAACTTGGACTCAATTTCGTAGAGGCAAATGTTTAAAGACTGGCCAGAAGTACGCCTCGTTTGACATTGATATTTTTCAAGCGGATTAAGGAATCGGATTGAAATTATAGCAAATGTTAGCTAACTAACAGGGGCAAGCAGAAACAAAATTATTAAAAAAAATTTCAATCCTAAGCTAGTGAAAACCTGGACTCAATTTCGTAGAGGCAAAGATTTAAAGACTGACCAGGAGTACGCCTCTTTCGACACTGATATTTTTTAGGCGGATTCAGGAATCGGATTGAAATTATGGCAGATGTTAGGTAAACTATAGGGGCAAGTAGTGGCAAAATTATTAAAAAAAATTCCAATCATAACCTAGTAAAAACTTGGACTTAATTTCATAGGGGCAAATGTTTAAAGACTGGTCAGGTGTACGCCTCGTTCGTCATTGATATTTCTCAAGCGGATTAAGGAATTCGATTGAAATTACGGCAGATGTTAGGCAAAATATAGGGGCAAGTAGTGGCAAAATTATTTAAAAAAATTCCAATTCTAAGCTAATAAAAACTTTGACTCAATTTCGTATACTCTATTTGACTAGACCTCATGTAAAGTTATGCAAGCAATTTTAATCCAGTTTTCAAGAGTATTTTAAAAACCCGAATTTAATCCCCATTTACGGCCGAATCCACTTCACCAACAGCTTTTAGTTGAAAACCGTTAAATTTATAACGGCCATTATTGCCTGGAAATTATTAATATCCATTTTATCGCGATTAATTTTCGCAGTTCTTACGTTTTAGGACGTTCATAAACCCGCCGGGCGAAATTAAATATGGCGCCCCCAACGTAAAAACCCCCCCCGACCGGATTCGCCGTTTTACTGCGGCAAACTCGGTTAACTTTACTACACCAGCCCTTATTTTTACTATCCCGGGGGGTGGGTGGGTGCAAGGAGGCGACTCACTAGTTTATACATTGTTTTCTGGATAACAGGATTTTCAGGGTTCATTTAGGGCCTTAAACGAACCAGTTTTAGACCACAGAAAACTAGAAGAGGGTAGAAGAAGGATGGAGCTATAGCTGGAAAGATATGCAAAAAAACCGTTCCAATTGTTCCCTTTTGGGGGCATTTTTACGTCCCGTAACAAATAGCTCATCAATTTTTTCTGAAAAAGAACCCCATAACAATAAGTAAAAAGGCTCGACCCTTGGGACCTGATAAACTAATTCATGACACAAACTGGCTTTTTACCCTCCCTAATCTGTCATAAGGATTATTAAGTTTCTTGCGGGGTACGTTCTGTGACAAAGCGGTCCCGTGGAAATTCTTTAGATTACTTTCGCGACGGAGGAAAAAGGAAAAATGCAATTATTATATTCCGAAGGAAAAACGTATTGAAATGCTGCTAAGAAAACCCCCCCTGCTCGGTTCAAAGAAGACTCCCAGGCAACAACAACAAAACAAACTGGCGAGAGGCGTTTTAAATTTAAAACGACTTTTTATTCCGTTTATTTTGTGCCGGGCTCTGGCCTGGAAAAATCCCCGTTTTTCCTCTTTAGGCCTCCGGCTTTGGCAAATATTAAAATCGGCATGATTAAGACTTCAAAAGGTTCACTTTTGAAATTTTAATATAAACATCGCGTTTGTTTCAGCGGTGCCCCGGATACATACAGATCAGAAGGAAACGGCTTATCCCAGAAACAAAATGGCCCTTTGCGCTGAATCTGAAGAAAAACGGAAAAGAAGAAAGAGAAACGAGAGAGTCTTCTAATTGCTACAGAGCCTTAAATCTTGACTAGTTTTTGAGTTATCGACAAGTTTGTCCGGGCAGTCACTAATGAGACCTATGAGTACGAAACTTTCAGGGCCTACTGGCAGCACCTCAGGTCATCTTTCTAGAAAATTTCAGCTTTCCAGGTTAAATAGTTTTTTTTAATAAAAAATAAACAAATGTCAATCAAGTACAATTAAATTATGCATTAATATAATGTTTAGACTAAAATAACTTTTGACTGATAAGACGTACAAGTACGAAACTTTTAGGGCCTATTAGGAGTACTTGAAGTCATCTTTATACAGAATCTAAGCTTTATAGCTTCAATAGTTTTAAAATTTCAAAATATTTTCCATTAATATTTGAGCTACGGCAAGGTTTTTCCAGACAATTTAGTTTCAGGCATTTGTCGTCAACTGCCTGGAATGAAAAAAAAATATTCCAGGCACTTGAGGCTAATCTGTGATGTCTCAACTGCCTGGAATAGATTTTTTTTAAATTAATGTCAGAAGGAAATGGCTATGGACTAAATCCGAAGGAAAAATGCGATGAAGAGCTTTCCCAACAGAAATGACGAGCAATTCGTCGCTCTTAATGTCATGCAGAAAACACGTAAACGGGCCCCTTTGGCCTAGTTAAAACGTAACTTCCCATTACTACATAACCTTAAATCTTACAAAGGCCAATATCCAGACTGGAACGGGTCGAGTTAACGTTCCAGAACGGCCCGCGGGTCAGCAATAATTAATTTTATTTCTGCTACTGCCGCCACCCCACAAAAGCCACTACTATAAAGGTTTTCGGGGTTCCTTAATTTTGCCACTTGTCGGTTTATTATTTTTCCAGTTTTTCCAATTTACTCCTCAACATTCAGAGGAAGTATGTATAGTGCCATGTTAAAAAATTGCCTTGGGAAAACTGGAAGAGCTATAAGAGAGATGGATAGGAAAAGTATGTAGCTATCTCCAAGTATAATCATAAAGGATTAAAATTAAAGCGGTAGCAAAGTGTTCACGGATTTAAAATTAAAATGACCGGCCATATTGTTTTTTTTTTAAGCGACGAGTGCGAGCGTATTTTTCGAAAATATAATTTTAGGTAACACGGCGCTATGTGCACGTCATCCGGTAAGAGTTTCACGTTATTCAAATTGGGACCGGAAAATGCAATTTATCACTATGGGAAGTAAATGGGCAAAAAGTCGTAAAATTGTATAGTCGACGGGCCGAAGGGGGGCCAAAGGGGGGCCGCCACGCTAATGGTATAAATTGAAAATTTAATCCATTAGAGCGTTTTGCAATTTACAGTAATAATTTTGATGACTGAGTCGCTTTTCGGGCTCGTGTGTCGATTTTCCCGACCTCTCCCCTCCTCTCTGTGGGCTTTAATGGAACATGAAAAGCCTCGATAATAACGAATCTATCGATTTTTTAACTCGGCACCACGTTTGTTGTGTTTTGTTATCAAACAAATGAAAAAAAAAAGAAAAAAAGATAATCATGTCCGCACGGATTATGTATAAAAGCCAAAGCCCCCTCTTGATTGCGGTTTTTAATTGAAAGCATTAAATTAATTGCCACATAAAAATGCTTGACACGCGAGGAATGATTTACGGTTAACGAGGGGAGCGTTGGGAATATGAACTGAACCCCGACCATATTGTGTCGGTTTATTTTAATTTTTCCTCCCTTTGAGCCACTTTCCCTTGACTTTCCAGGTGAGCTTTGTAGACAATCTGTATGAAAATTATAATTGGGAGCATGAAATGACAATTAAAGGGACTCGTGGTGAAGGCCTTTGTTTCTCATGGGAAAGTCAGGTTTCCTAGTTTCCAAATAAGGGAGTTTTTAAACTTGAGTGTCCCCTATAAGAATCATCAAAATATTCTTGATTGGTTTTTGAGCTAGAGCCTTATGGCAGCTAGACCAGTAATTTACGAGTACGAAACTTTCATGGGCTATTGCCGGTACCTCAGGTCATCTTCCTAAGAAATGTCAGCTTTCTAGTTTAAATAGTTTGTTAATGCAAAATAAGCATACGTTAATCAAGTACAATTAAATTATGCAATAATATAATGTTTGGACTCAAATAATTTTTGTCTAATGAGGCCTACAAGTACGAAACTTTCAGGGTCTATTGCCAGTACCTCAGGTTATCTTTCTAGAAAATTTCAGATTTCTAGTTTAAATAGTTTTTTGATAAAAAATAGAGCCTTATTACAGCTAGACCAGTAATTTACTTTAAGACATTGCTAGAAATTCGACAGAAATCTAGACAATCTATTTGTAGACTTAAAACAGGCTTATGACAGTTTTTCCAGAGCAAGCTTATGGTCAGCACTAGAAGAACTTGGAATACTCGGCAAACTCACAAGAATGATTAAAGTGTGCGTTGAATATGGTACAATTAAAATAGAGCACTAGATACACCGAAATATTTGATATAGCAACTGGGTATAAACAAGGGGATGCGCTATCACAAGATTTATTTAACTTTAAATAGGGTGATAAGATGAACTGAACTAAGTACGAGCAGTTTATGAAATAGCGGACCCAGATCTAAATGTAAGGAAAGGAATATAATTAGGGTGAAATTATTTAAACCGTCTAATAATTTATAAAGTGACCTTAAAAAGCTTTCGTGATTTCCGATGAAACTAGCTGGGCTAGAGTTTCCAAAGCTGGACAGTGGTGTGCGCTCAAATGTCCCCTACAAGAGACACCAAAAATTTTTCAAATATTTATGATTAGTTTTTGATCTATGGCAAGGTTTGTCTAGAGGGTCTATGTTATTGTGGTTAAAATAATTGAATTAACCAATATAGTGACTTTAAAATGTTTCCTAGTTTTTCCAATGAAACTAGCTGGGCTAAAGTTTCCAAACCTGCACAGTAGTATGCGCTCAAATGTCCCCTACAAGAAACACCAAAAATTTCGAAAATATTTATGATTAGTTTTTAAGCTATGGCAAGGTTTGTCTAAATAGTCTATGTTATTGTGGTTAAAATAATTGTAATTACCAGTATAGTGGCTTTAAAAAGTTTCCCAGTTTTCCAACGAAACTATCTAAGCTAATTTTTCTAAAAGACATGAAAACGATTTAAAGTCACCTCCCTACTGCTTAATTTGATTATTTTAACCACTATACGATCAAGTTTGGAAACTTCTTTGAATAAATAATGACTGATGATTTTATTTTTTAGATTTTTCCATATTCAGGATCGTAACAAATCTGGATAAAAACATTAAAATTTAATGGAGAGAGCAAGGGCTCCCGCTGGTTCCCATTTAAAAACTAAGGAAACGTCTACTCTAGTACGCGCTTAATCCACAATTAGAGTTACTAATTGCCGACTTGAATAAGCTCTTTTTTCACTTCCTGATGAATATTCATCATTTTTAAGTTTTCAAATTGGCTTTTCTCTCTTGGCCCCCGGACTTTAATTACTTGGGAAACTTATTTAAAAAGGATAATCCGGTCTCCGCGGGAACTTCTTTATTTTCCTCCCACGGACCGGGGGAAATTATGAGGGATCGCCGTCATTTTTTTTAAAGGGTTTCCCGCATTAGAAAAATTACTTTAGTTTACCCCCTCCCTTCGCGCCGCTCCCCCCGCAGGCGCGGGAGAAAATAACATTTTTCAAATTTAAATATTCTTTCGCCATTCGAATTTCGGCGCATATTTTGCAACTGATTTGCTTTTCAATCGCACATAAAATTATGCAAATTAGGCCTAGCGAGACGGCAAGTTTCCAATTTCGATTTAGAATTTCCAATTTCGGCACAATCCCCCCTTCCACCCTTCGCGGGAAAATAATTATTATTTTTGGAACGCTTTTCCTATAATTTTTCGAATTAATATCAAAGCTATTTCATATTTACAGACTCTACAGTTTAAATACTTAAGTAATTAAAAGTGAAACTTAATTTAAACTGTCGCGTCCTTGTGCAACGAACTTAAAACTTCCGGCGGCACGTGCCACATAAACAACATCCCCCTTAATTAAATGAAAATTTAAAAACTTCCCATGGAGGAAAATTATAAGCGAAAACCGAGGAACCAAAAGACGTCGAGGGGCTGCTCTCGAAATTAATTAAGACGAACTATATAATCGTCCGAAGTTGATAATTGCCGTGACAGGATCGATAAGCGAGATTTTCTTATTAGATTTTTGTCCACCCCCTTCCTCCCTTCCCTCGGAAAAGAACGTGTACTCTGGAAAATCGATTTTTCCTTCTTATCCCGCCGCTCTCGTCCCGGGTAATGGGATGATGTAATGAAAAGAAAAATTGAAAAACAAAATAAGAGAAACGAGAGGCGCTTCCGGGTATCATTAATAACTCCCAGACTCGAAACAGATTTTTATTCGTTTACCTTATGCAAGGCCCCATTTTCCCTTGATAAATCACCCTCCGTATCATCAAGTCCCCCGACTGATTAATTTAATTATTCTCTTTGCACACCTGGCCTTCAGAATTTTTGGTGTTTCAGGGACACTTGATCGCACCTCACTGTCCAGGTTGGAAACTATTGCTAAGTTCGTTGAAAAACTGGTTAAAACTTTTCAAGGTCACCGTACTGAATAATTTAGTTATTTTTATTGTTGTAACCTAGTTCCTCTCCAAAAACCTGGTCATAGTTCAAAAACTAGTTGAAAACATTTTGACAATTTTTACAGTTTCTTAAATAGGACACTTGAGCGCACGCCACTGTTCAGGTTTGGAAACTCTATCTCTGTTAGTTTCGTTGAAAAACTGCTAATTTTTTTAAGGTCACCCTACTGAATAATTTAATTATTTTTATTGTTGTAACACAGTCTCTCTGGAAAAACCTGGTCATAGTTCAAAAACTAGTCAAAAATATTTTGAAATTTTTTAGTGTTTCTTGCCGGGGACACTTGAGCGCACGCCACTGTTCAGGCTTGGAAACTCTAGCTCAGCTAGTTTCATTCGCAAAACTATAACACTTTTTAAAACATAATTTAATTATTTTTACCACAATAACATAAACCGTCTGGAAAAACCTCGCCGTAGTTCAAAAACTAGTCGAAAACATTTTGAAAATTTTTACAGTTCCTTGAAGAAGATATTTGAGCGCACGTCACTGTTCAAGTTTGAAAACTCTAGCTCAGCTAGTTTCGTTGAAAAACTGGGAACACTTTCAAGATCACCCTACTGAATAATGTGCTTATTTTAACTACTATTACATAGACTCTTTGAAAAAACCTGGTTGTAGCTCAAAAACTAGTCAAAAATATTTTCAAAATTTTTAGTGTTTCTTATAGAAGACCCTTGAGCGCACGCAACTGCCCAGATTTGGAAACTCTATCTCTGCTAGTTTCGTTGAAAAACTGGAAAAGTCCTCACGGTCATCCTACTGAATTTCGTTGGAAAGATCATATAAAACTTTTTAGCAACCCTACTATTTTATTTAATTTTTTTTTACTACTTTATCATCAACACTGATAAATACAAAATTTCCATCAACCCCTTCCAGGGTGTCAATGTCAAAAAAAAGGCCCTTAAAACAAAAATCCTTACAATAACACCTAAAGAAAAAGGGTCACTCCATTACCGTTCCCGTTTAATTCCTTATAAGAGGGCCCCCCCTCGTTGCCCTTTTTAAGCCTTTTGCGAATATTAAATTTCTTTTATTAAAACCCCTCGGGGATTTCGTTTTAAAAATTTCATCTTTGCGCCCCCCCGGGGGACGGGGGGGCAGCGACTGCCGTTCCCCATTGTGTTTCCCGGCCGCGCCGGTCTGATTAAGAAATTTTAAATATCAAAAGAGGCGCACGATGTCTATTTAAGGTATGCACAATAATTGTTGTTTTATTAAAAATTGCCAATAAAGAAGACGACATTGGAAAAACTACTAGACTTCTCCATTATTCAGGGAGGAAAACTTTCCGAGGATCTTAAAAGTCTCCGGGTTATAAATTCCTAAGTCGTAGTCGTCCTCGAAATGCCCGTATATAAAGTTGTTCGAGATTTGATCGACGAGGGATTACGCGTGCCTCCGTCTGGAAAAAAAAAGAGGACTTAAAATCATCGAAATAAAAAATTATCGCAGAGTCCGCCCCTGATTAACCGGGCTGAAGGGGGAGGGGGTCTCGTTTTCTGTTTAGCATTAATTAATTTTCGCTGACATCAAATGTGCGGTCTCCCTGGTCCAGTTAATATAATTGGGGAGCTGTCCTGTTAATGAGTACCTTGTAATTTTATGTTAATGTCTTTAAAATCAATATTTGGGTGAAGTTTTAGACCCATAGCTCATATTAGATAATTCTTAAGAGGATACTTGAGCGCACGCCACTGTCTAGGTTTTAAAACTCTTGTAAAACAACTAGAAAACTTTTTAATGTCACCCTCGCGGTTAGTTTCATTATTTTTACGACTATTACATAAACCGTCTGGAAAAACCTCGCCGTAGTTCAAAAACTAGTCGAAAATATTTTGAAAATTTTTACAGTCTCTTGAAGAGGACACTTGAGCGCACGCCACTGTCCCAGTTTGGAAACTCTTGCCCAGCTAGTTTCGTTGGAACAACTAAGTACATTTTTAAAGTGATCCTACTGGTTAATTTAATTATTTTAATGTTTAACACAGACCCCTAACTTGGCCATAGTTCATAAACTAACCAAAAATATTTAAAAAAAATAAGATGTTTCTTATCTGAGCTACGTTGAGCTAGAGTTTCCAAAAATAGACAGTGGTGTGCGCTCAAGTGTGCCCAACAAGAAATAATAAAAATTTTGAAACCAAAACAGTCTATATTATAGTGGTTAAAATAATTGAATCGGTGAGATAACGAGCAACACACGATAGTTAATTAAACGTTTATTTTTGGTTTACATCAGGTGTACATTTTTGGTTGAGCCTCAACAATAAATATTGGATAAAATGTCCGCGTGATATACGTTGAGAAATTTATATCATCTTTATGTTATTCACGTTTAACAAGAAGGTGTATTACATGTAAATAATATATAATTCTTATGTCATAAAAAATAAACGTTTAAGTCTTAGAAAAAAATTATGTTTAAGGTATAAAGGTATTTTTTTTCTTTTCTTTGTTATTATTATTATTATTAAGTATGTATATTGTATACTATTCACGGACTTTACAAGAAGGGGTTTAATGGAATGAGCTGCTAAACAAATACGTACCATCAACAAAATGTTGAATATTTAGTTATAGAAAACCAATATAAACCCTTAAACTTTAACCAGGAATACTGACTACTTACAAACTTTACAGGGTGATTCTACAACAAAAAGAATCGTATATGGTACCCGTACATTCTGCAGTTTAATAAATATACCTTGGCCATATAAGGTTAATAAATATTCCAATAATTTTAATTTAAAAACTGTATTTTTGAACCTAGATAATAAAAAGTTGCCTAGAAATTTAAAAAAAAACTGAAATTTTTTCAAAACCAATTGACTTATCTTAAAAAACTAAATTTCCATTTATTTGCGTTAAAAAATGGCACAACTACTGCAATTTTCATCGCGATATGCCTTATTTTCGAAGAATAAAATAGGGTTTTTCACGTTTTACTCGAAAACCTTAAGGTTATGTGAGAAAAGCATAGATACAAAAACTATAGATTTTTTATCACCTATAATTTTCCTAAAAAAGTTTTTTTTAGACAAGTTTTTTTGCAAAAAAAACATTTTTTATTAAGACTACCCTTACCCCCCCACCCACCCCACACAACTTACCAGTAAGAAATTGCCTTCAAAAATCATTGTTTTCCAAAATAATACTCATGAATAACAGTTGATTTCGTCGTTAATATCTAATCTAATAACACAGTTGTTTTATTTCAATTTGATATAACTATATATATGTATATTAATAAATATTTATTTCAAAAACAGTGACATTCAGTTAGATATTATGAACAAAAAACAGTGATTTTTCAAAAGAGTTTCTCACTGGACAAATGTTTGGGGTGGGTGGGGGGCTAAAGGTTGTGTTAATGAAAAACAATGTTTTTGCAGTAAATATATATTTAATAATTAATTTAATAACAGTGTTTATTTAAATTTAATATAATTTTATGCATAAATATTTAATATAAAAACAGTGTTATTAGATTGGATAATATGGACGAAAAACAGTGATTTTTTAGAAGAATTTCATCAAATATTTGAGGTGTAGTAATCGGGTTTAAAAACTAGATATATAAATCTCGTGTATAAAGTTATATTTTTAAATATACAAGCATATATCTTATTTATATGTAACAAGAGCTACAACTTTTTTATACAAGCAAAAATTCTATCTAAAATAGTTTTAAAGCGAAAGAGTTTTTATTCATTTCCTGAAAACTGCAAATTTGGACTTATTACTCAGTGTGGTGACTTTAAAAAAGTTTTCCAGTTAGTTTCAATGAAACTAGCTTAGCTAGACTTTCCAAACCTAGAAAGTGGTGTGCGCTCAATGTTCACAAGAAACAGCAAAAATTCTCTAAATATTTATGACTATTTTTTAAGATTTGTCCATGCAGTCTACGTTACAGACAAAAATAATTAAGTAAATTAGTAGAGTTACATTACATTTTCAATAGGTGGTCGTACTGACAATTACACTAAAAGTACCTTTAAATATAACATATACATAAAAAAAACCATGATTCTATTTAATATTCATTAGTCTTTTTAATTAAACAAACCATACTTATGTGATTAGCCTCAACTTCCAACACTGTTGTATATTTATTTGAATTTATTTTCCTGTCTCAGATTTGATAGAAATTTGGCCAGAATCTCATCATCTCATAAAGTGAAACAGTGTATACTCTGTTTCACTTTATAACAATCAACCATTTTCTTGATTCCTTGATTCTTGACAGACATTTTAAAAATCACCAATGTTCTTTCGTATTTGCGATGACATGGCAGTGAAATAGGTCCCATTACGAAACCTAATAATACATCAATAATTTCTTACAGGTAACTTATGCTTCCCTAGTGTATAATTCTATACTGTAACCATATTCAAAGACCAATACTTGGCATAATTATCTACAGAGGCACCATCATCCACATTATTCCTTCTTACCAGTACATTTTTAAACTTCTAAGACCCTAAGAAGTCTCCTAATTTTCTAACAAAACTACCTAAGGTAGAGCTTCCAAGCCAGGACAGTGGCGTGCGCTCAAGTGTCCCCTGCAAGAAACATCTTAAATTTTGAAAATATTTTTAAATAGGCCAGGTTTTTCCATGCCATATATGTTACACACCTAAAAATAATTAAATAAATTATTAAGGTGCTTTTAAAATAATTCATATTTTTCTAATGAAACTGACCGCGCTCGAGTTTCCCAAAAAAAATCATATTTTATATGAACTAGCCCCAGTACAACTACCCCATATAAATATTATGATAAACCACGGTACGGGTCGTTTGATCTGACGCATTTTCCCATCCAAACAATTTCCGTTCGCTGCTGCATCCAATATCAAATTTCCCACTGTTTGCTTTCCTCGCTTTTCCTCCTCGTAATTGTGGCGAAAAGTTTATTATTTACTCACTTGTCGTACGAAGGAAACCGTCTCCGAGGCACGTTATTGTTTACCCTGACGTTATATACGATTTTTGTACACAAACACTCTATTACTTCCGCTAATTTAAAACTTATCCAATTTCAATTGGCCCACGTGTGTGTGTGTGGATCCTTTATCCCGGATAATTACAAACGATCCAGTCAAGGGGTCCTTGTGCAACATCATTTGTGATACTTTAGCCCTCGTTCGTACTCGAAACCGCCCTTTATTAGTAACTATAGTTGGGAGCATTTTGATGCTTATATATATATTATTACATTTCTAAAGCCCGTTCACTGAAGACATACATACAGGGAGTTTCACAAAACTATCCACGGCAAGCCCGTAGGCGAAATTCCAACATGACCGCGGCCGAAACTAAGCGCTACAAGTAAAATTAACGTGGGACACAACAGCGATACATCGCTGTGGATTCCCGGCGCTTTATAGCTACGGGCGTAGCTATGTTGGGTTTTGCGTTTGTGTTAATCGCCCCGGCCCTTTATCATAGTTAAACTCAAGTAGCTTTGAAGTCTGGCCCGTGCCCCATATCTCCCCCCCGGAGCTCTTTTGATGAGGTTTTGAAGAAATGATAGTCGCACCCCCGCGGGTAATGCGTACACACATAAAAATGATTCCTTAAAACCAGGAAATTTGATTTTAATTTAATGGAGTGAGTAATTGATATACCTAAGTCATTTTCTTCAAAACAATTTCTTACATTTCATTATTGAAAAAGATTGATTTCTTTAAAATATTTTATAGAAATAAAGAAATGGCATTATTTCAAAAATGCCTGTTCTTAAGGGGATAGTTTACTTATCTTTCTATAAAAAAAGGAATACTTGATCCATGTCTATAAAGTTAAAGAAACACAAACTTTGATGTAAAGAAATATTTCATAGTCAGGATTATTTTAAAGGGAAGTAAACAGGCTTAAATTATAGAGTTTTTTTTTGAGTGTAGATGCGTGGACACCAAATTGCTAAGAAATGAGCAGAAAAAATTAATATGCTCTATATAAAGAGAGTCTAAAAATACTGCGCTGTCTAAATGCTTTCTTTTGATGGAAGAAAAAAATTCGTATATATAAATAATTGAAACAACACGAGACGAGGCACGGAAAATCCCATTTTTCCGTCCCCAGATTTGCTACATTATTAAATATCTTTTTATGAGGTCTGTCTACACGCGGGAGACTCAATTTTCAGGCTTTTAGAGAAACGGGGTGCACAAAAAGAGGCACGAGAATGTCGCTTTTTACATACCTTACTTAATTGGATATTACGATACACACGCTGTGTTTTTCTCTCGATTTTTTTTTAAGTGCACGCGGCTAGATCTTAAAAATGAGCTTTCGGCACGTTTTCAATCTAATCCGGGAATAAAAACCGACTAAAGTATGGTATTAGCATATTTATTCCCGAGGCAATTTTTTACCCTGAGGTTGACATAGACAAACCGTAGGCGGATCGAAAGTTTCTTTTTTGTCCCTTTAATTAAAACACCGCAAAAATGCAGCTTATTTTTCGGGCACGTGCCTGCCACTTTATAGTGCGGGCGTAAACGATCAAAAACCGGTTAACATAAGCAGTTTTACGCCCTAATAAATTATGTGTAGTCAGCGGCCTCAAGAGAGCTTAAGCGCAGCATTTGAACGTTCTAAATACACCCGAAATAGCACAAAAGCTATTAAGCATATTGCTTATACATACCGTTAAGCTGCTGAGTTGCTATTGTAAAATTAAATTAAAATGCCTCGGCTCTGTTCGCGAGCGATTTTCGGGTTAATTTTGTAGGTTAGGGTTTCGAGTTATTGGGTCTTAAGGGACTAAAGATCTTCGGTGCATAGCGATTTGAATATCTTTGCCTTAATCTTGATATAGTAACCGCTCTGTAGCTCAAAATAATCAAATTTAATGAATAAATTGCTTGTCTGGGAAACTTGGCCGTAACTCAAAGAGTAAATAAAAGCGACAATTGAGCGCACGCCACTGTCCAGGTTTAGAAACTCTAGCTCAGCTAGTCTCGTTGGAATAACCTAGGGAACTTTTAAAGACACTCTATTAGCTAATTTAATTATTTTAACGACTTTAATATAGACTCTCTAGACAAACCTGGCCATGGCTCAAAAACTAGTCTAAAATATTTTCAAAAATTAACACGTTTCTTGTAGGGGACACTTGAGCGCACGTCACTGTCCAGGTTTGGAAACTCTAGCTCAGCCAGTTTCGTTGGAAAATTGGGAAACTTTTCAAGGTCACTCTATGGCTTTAGAGGTATAGTGCCTATTTTTTAAATCCTTGTTTGGTTTTGAGCAAATTTGTATACTTGAGTTTTTCTTATTTGCATATATTATTTGGTATATAATTATTGTTTCATACACGTTAATGTATTTCCTACTTTTTGTAGTATATATGTATATTAATAAATATTTAATACAAAAACAGTGTTATTAGATTGGATGTTATGGACGAAAAACGGTGATTTTTCAAAAGAATTTCTTACTGGGAAAATGTTTGGGGTGGGTGGGGGGCTAAGGGTGGTGTTGATAAAAAACAATGTTTTTGCAGAAAATATATGTTCAATATTTAATTTAATAATACTGTTTATTTAAATTTGATATAAATTTATATATAAAGAATTAGTATAAAAACAGCGTTATTAGATTGGATAATATGGATGAAAAACAGTGATTTTTCAGAAGAATTTCATTAATATATATCTAAACTCGTTTCATTTTTTTAAATGCCGGAAATTTTCTGCCTTTTGTAAACATACTCGTATATGATATACATATATACTATAGTTTAATCAATATACCTTCACATATAAGGTTGACAAATATACCAAAACCAAAAATTTACTTTAAAAGCGTCGAATAAATATATATTTAACGATAATAATATATGATGTGTTGCTTGGGTTATTTGCCTTAAAGGTACAAATTATAGGCAAAAAGAGCCACTATCCGCATACCCAAGGTGAAATTCATATCGAACTGACCCATAACATGAACGAAAATAATCACGCGAGCCCCCGTCGCCGGCAATAACATCAACCCCCGGTAATTTTCCCGTCGATATTTATTTTACCGGGCAAATAATATTTTCCAGGATTCCGGAACAAACAATAATGTGCCCGATTTTTAATTGTGCTTCCATACAACAATGCCCTCCTCGCCAAGTTGAAAACAGTAAAATTGTTTCGAGAGACAAAAAATCGAGTACAATAGAATCCGACTGCCTTAAAAGTTCGAAAAGTTCGAACTAACTTTAACGCTAATACGATCCTCGAACAGATTTTTGTGTACGTGACTTTTCCGCTAACACTAAAAATGGTTAAATTTGTTTCGCGGATTAAACTTTTCCCCCGATGAGTTTCCATTTAAAAAAGTTTTATTCCCCTTAGGAATCTTCCAATTAACAATTACTGGGAAAAAATGCCGCCGATAAGCAGATGAGTTGTTGCATCGTGGAAACTTTACGATTCGCGTTTCGGCCTGCGTCTGGCGTACGTACTAACGGACAATTAAAGTTAAATAAAGTTAGGGCTCAAAGGGACGATATATCCCTTTGGTTTCTGATGTATAAACGCTTTGTTCCGGTGTAGAACCCCTTTTCGGTTTACATATACCTGGTTTGTGCGGCCCGAAGTTTAATCGTCGAGTTTTCCTTTGAACTTTAAGACTTTGCACCGGTCGGGTTTCGTCAAAACATGGAAAAGTTGCTCGAAAAATTAGCATGAATTATTTGGATGCAATACGCGTTTTTCCAGTGAAACTGACTTGGATAGAATTTTCAAACTTGGACAGACCATAAGCAATACGTCATATATTATAATCGTTAACTATATATTTATTAAACGATTTTTAGTAAATTTTTGGTTATCTCATATCTGCTTTTTAAACCTAATTACTGGACCTCAAATATTTGATGGAATTCTTCTAAAAAATCACTGTTTTTCCTCCATATTATCCAATGTAATAACGCTGTTTTTATACTAAATATTTATATATACAATTATATTAAATTTAAATAAACAGTGGTATTAAATTAAATATTAAACATATATTTTCTACAAAAACATTGTTTTTTATCAACACAACCCTTACCCCCCCACCCACCCCACACATTTGCCCAGTAAAAAATTCTTATGAAAAATCACCGTTTTTCGTCCATAATATCCAATCTAATAGCAATGTTTTTGTATTAAATATTTATTAATATACATATATATAACTATAATAAAATTTAAATAAACAAACTGTGTTATTAGATTAGATTTTAACGACGAGACCAGCTGTGTTATTCATGCATATTATTTTGGAAAACAATGATTTTTCAAAACAATTTCTTACTGGTAAGCTGTGTGGGGTGGGTGGGGGGGTAAGGGTAGGTTCAATGAAAAACGGTTTTTTTTCATAAAATAATTGCCTGAGAAAAAAATCAATAGATTTTGTATCTATACTTTTCTCACATAACCTTAAAGCTTTCGAGTAAAATGTGAATAAAAATGTATTTAAAAAGAAAATTAAATGAGAAAGGCCGCAGTCGAGATGATAATTTATAGGCCCTACGAAATTTGAGAATCCTAACCGCAATGCTCCGCTCTGCATTATACATGTAAATGACTCCCGATAAAACAATCCAGGAAATGCGCGGACATGTCAAATAAACCAATAGAGGATCACTTATCCATAGCTCGAAATTGTATCGCCGCTAATCCAGATACGGTCGGGTATAATTCCCGAAACGGAAACCGGACACATAATGGACGTGCATCAAAAAAAGAAAACCTATTAGCCGAAGACGCGTGTTTCAACTATTTATTACCCTAAACAAAAAGCCATTTTATAAAGTTCTATACAGCCGGCGGCCCCTTCCTAGTGGGTGGAAACTTTTAAATTGAATTTTAGTAAGTTTCGTTGTTAAAGTTTTAAACCAGAAAACGACGGCGCGGGTCTTTATCATTTTTACCAACAAAAAAAAAGAGCACTCTCCAGGTGTTATATATCATGAGTAATAACTTTTAAAGGTCTTCCCGAACTTTCTATATAGTTCTTGGAACAAGGGAACGTGCTCCCGATACAGGCAACAAAAGAAACTGCCGAGGCACGTGACCCCTCGCCAACAGTTTCACGCAAATAAGCTGAAAACTCCACGCAAATATTTTAGGCCCTCCTGAAGTTAATGAAGCAATTTTCTGGAAATTACAAAGACACCGGCAGCCCGAGATATTGTTTGTCATTTTATCTCGTCGGCAAAGTTTCCTTTGAAACCACCCCGTTGTTACGATAAACGTCTTGGGCGCACTCACTGTTAAGGTATGAACGTCTTTTGTTTTCGGTGAGGGAAACTTTCTACGCCTAGATGTGGAAATTGGAGGCGTCACGTTACCGATGTTGTTTATTTGAAGAGTTTTACGGAAAATTCTCTTGAAATATAAAGCCGTGTCCTGTTATGCATAATTTTATTTTTTTTATTATTAATTTAAAAAAAAATCTGGATTTTTAAGATTTCCATAGGAAGATACCCATATGGAATTTTTTAAAAACCAAAATCCGTTATTGTTTGTAAATACGGTGTGATAAGATGTTTTTAGATTGATGTATTGTAATGTGATGTGTGTGCCGTTTTTTTAACCTTTTATGGACATTTTGTGATAATATCATTTTTCCCTTGACAATGGTTTAACAACCGAAATGCGTCGGGATTCTTGAAATAAAGATTGTGAAGAGAACAGGACCCTTCGTCTATTTTTTTCAGGACGAAAATGGTCATCAAAAATGCCAAAATCTTGGTTTTTCTAGTTATAAAACCGTTGCAATTTTCCCGATAGCTCCCATAGAAGCCCAGATATCGGCCTTCAAAGTTTGGGTTTTTTCATTTTTCGGGTACACCCCCCGTTTCGATTTTTTTCCCAAAATTTTTTTTTTTCGAATTCGAACTAACTATACCAGCGAATTGTTCTCATCAAGTAGATTACGAAAACACCGGGTTATAACAGGATTCGATCAGAAATAAGGAAATAAGAGCACTTTGAAAATTCGGAAATTGTCACTTTTTGACCTCGTTTTTGAGGCCAAAAATGGGCATCAAAAATGCCATATCTCGGCTATCATAAAAGCTACGACTTTGTTGATGGTCTCGTTGGATTCAAAATGCCGAAACTAAGACAAAACCGTTGCAATTTTCCCGATAGCTCCCATAGAAGCCGAGATATGGGCCTTCAAAGTTTGGGTTTTTTCATTTTTCGGGTATACCCCCCCGTTTCGATTTTTTTCCGAAAATTTTTTTTTTTTCGAATTCGAACTAACTATACCAGCGAATTGTTCTCATCAAGTAGATTACGAAAACACCGGGTTATAACAGGATTCGATCAGAAATAAGGAAATGAGAGCACTTTGAAAATTCGGAAATTGTCACTTTTTGACCTCGTTTTTGAGGCCAAAAATGGGCATCAAAAATGCCATATCTCGGCTATCGTAAAAGCGACGACCTTGCGGATGGTCTCGTTGGATTCAGAAGGACAAAACTAAGACAAAACCGTTGGAATTTTCCCGATAGCTCCTATAGAAGTCGAGATATCAGCCTTCAAAGTTTGGGTTATTTCGTTTTTCGGGTATACCCCCCCGTATCGATTTTTTTCAGAAATTTTTTTTTTTCGAATCCAAACTAACTATACCAGCGGATTGTTCTCATCAAGTAGATCACGAAAATACCGGGTTATAACAGGATTCGGTCAGAAATAAAGGAATGAGAGCATTTTAAAAATTCGGAAATTGTCACTTTTTGACGTCGTTTTTGAGGCCAAAAATGGGCATCAAAAATGCCATATCTCGGCTATCGTAAAAGCGACGACCTTGCGGATGGTCTTGTTGGATTCAAAATGCCGAAACTAAGACAAAACCGTTGGAATTTTCCCGATAGCTCCCATAGAAGCCGAGATATCGGCCTACAAAGTTTGGGTTTTTTCATTTTTCGGGTATACCCCCCCGTTTCAATTTTATTCCGAAAATTTTTTTTTTCGAATTCGAACTAACTATATCAGCGAATTGTTCTCATCAAGTAGATCACGAAAATACCGGGTTATAACAGGATTCGATCAGAAATAAGGGAATGAGAGCACTTTGAAAATTTGGAAATTGTTACTTTTTGACCTCGTTTTTGAGGCCAAAAATGGGCATCAAAAATGCCATATCTCGGCTATCGTAAAAGCGCCGACCTTGCGGATGGTCTCGTTGGATTCAGAAGGACGAAACTAAGACAAAACCGTTGCAATTTTCCCGATAGCTCCCATAGAAGCCGAGATATGGGCCTTCAAAGTTTGGGTTTTTTCATTTTTCGGGTATACCCCCCCGTTTCAATTTTTTTCCGAAAATTTTTTTTTTCGAATTCGAACTAACTATATCAGCGAATTGTTCTCATCAAGTAGATCACGAAAATACCGGGTTATAACAGGATTCGATCAGAAATAAGGGAATGAGAGCACTTTGAAAATTTGGAAATTGTTACTTTTTGACCTCGTTTTTGAGGCCAAAAATGGGCATCAAAAATGCCATATCTCGGCTATCGTAAAAGCGACGACCTTGCGGATGGTCTCGTTGGATTCAGAAGGACTAAACTAAGACAAAACCGTTGGAAATTTCCCGATAGCTCTCATAGAAGCCCAGATATCGGCCTGCAAAGTTTGGGTTTTTTTATTTTTCGGGTATACCCCCCCGTTTCGATTTTTTTCCGAAAAATTTTTTTTTTCGAATTCGAACTAACTATACCAGCGAATTGTTCTCATCAAGTAGCTTACGAAAACACCGGGTTATAATAGGATTCGATCAGAAATAAGGAAATGAGAGCACTTTGAAAATTCGGAAATTGTCACTTTTTGACCTCGTTTTTGAGGCCAAAAATGGGCATCAAAAATGCCATATCTCGGCTATCGTAAAAGCGCCGACCTTGCGGATGGTCTCGTTGGATTCAGAAGGACGAAACTAAGACAAAACCGTTGCAATTTTCCCGATAGCTCCCATAGAAGCCGAGATATGGGCCTTCAAAGTTT
Organism: Anthonomus grandis grandis; assembly: GCF_022605725.1. NCBI lineage: Eukaryota > Metazoa > Arthropoda > Insecta > Coleoptera > Curculionidae > Anthonomus > Anthonomus grandis. Next base: position 4,048,220 of record NC_065564.1, read on the forward strand.
GGGTTTTTTCATTTTTCGGGTATACCCCCCCGTTTCAATTTTTTTCCGAAAATTTTTTTTTTCGAATTCGAACTAACTATATCAGCGAATTGTTCTCATCAAGTAGATTACGAAAATACCGGGTTATAACAGGATTCGATCAGAAATAAGGGAATGAGAGCACTTTGAAAATTCGGAAGTTGTCACTTTTTGACCTCGTTTTTGAGGCCAAAAATGGGCATCAAAAATGCCATATCTCGGCTATCGTAAAAGCTACGACCTTGCGGATGGTCTCGTTGGATTCAAAATACCGAAACTAAGACAAAACCGTTGCAATTTTCCCGATAGCTCCCATAGAAGCCGAGATATGGGCCTTCAAAGTTTGGGTTTTTTCATTTTTCGGGTATACCCCCCCGTTTCGATTTTTTTCCGAAAATTTTTTTTTTTCGAATTCGAACTAACTATACCAGCGAATTGTTCTCGTCAAGTAGATCACGAAAATACCGGGTTATAACAGGATTCGATCAGAAATAAGGGAATGAGAGCATTTTAAAAATTCGGAAATTGTCACTTTTTGACGTCGTTTTTGAGGCCAAAAATGGGCATCAAAAATGCCATATCTCGGCTATCGTAAAAGCTACGACTTTGCGGATGGTCTCGTTGGATTCAAAATGCCGAAACTAAGACAAAACCGTTGCAATTTTCCCGATAGCTCCCATAGAAGCCCAGATATCGGCCTTCAAAGTTTGGGTTTTTTCATTTTTCGGGTACACCCCCCCGTTTCGATTTTTTTCCCAAAATTTTTTTTTTTCGAATTCGAACTAACTATACCAGCGAATTGTTCTCGTCAAGTAGATTACGAAAACACCGAGTTATAACAGGATTCGATCAGAAATAAGGAAATGAGAGCACTTTGAAAATTCGGAAATTGTCACTTTTTGACCTCGTTTTTGAGGCCAAAAATGGGCATCAAAAATGCCATATCTCGGCTATCATAAAAGCTACGACTTTGCGGATGGTCTCGTTGGATTCAAAATGCCGAAACTAAGACAAAACCGTTGCAATTTTCCCGATAGCTCCCATAGAAGCCGAGATATGGGCCTTCAAAGTTTGGGTTTTTTCATTTTTCGGGTATACCCCCCCGTTTCGATTTTTTTCCGAAAAATTTTTTTTTTTCGAATTCGAACTAACTATACCAGCGAATTGTTCTCATCAAGTAGATTACGAAAGCACCGGGTTATAACAGGATTCGATCAGAAATAAGGAAATGAGAGCACTTTGGAAATTCGGAAATTGTCACTTTTTGACCTCGTTTTTGAGGCCAAAAATGGGCATCAAAAATGCCATATCTCGGCTATCGTAAAAGCGACGACCTTGCGGATGGTCTCGTTGATTTCAAAATGACGAAACTAAGACAAAACCGTTGGAATTTTCCCGATAGCTCCCATATAAGCCGTGATATCGGCCTGCAAAGTTTGGGTTTTTTTATTTTTCGGGTATACCCCCCCGTTTCGATTTTTTTCCGACAAATTTTTTTTTTCGAATTCGAACTAACTATACCATCGAATTGTTCTCGTCAAGTAGATCACGAAAATACCGGGTTATAACAGGATTCGATCAGAAATAAGGGAATGAGAGCATTTTAAAAATTTGGAAATTGTCACTTTTTGACGTCGTTTTTGAGGCCAAAAATGGGCATCAAAAATGCCATATCTCGGCTATCATAAAAGTAACGACCTTGCGGATGGTCTCGTTGAATTCACAATGACGAAACTAAGACAAAACCATTGCAATTTTCCCGATAGCTCCCATAGAAGCCCAGATATCGGCCTTTAAAGTTTGGGTTTTTTCATTTTTCGGGTACACCCCCCCGTTTCGATTTTTTTCCCAAAAATTTTTTTTTTTCGAATTCGAACTAACTATACCAGCGAATTGTTCTCATCAAGTAGATTACGAAAACACCGGGTTATAACAGGATTCGATCAGAAATAAGAAAATGAGAGCACTTTGAAAATTCGGAAATTGTCACTTTTTGACCTCGTTTTTGAGGCCAAAAATGGGCATCAAAAATGCCATATCTCGGCTATCGTAAAAGCGACGACCTTGCGGATGGTCTCGTTGGATTCAAAATGCCGAAACTAAGATAAGACCGTTGCAATTTTCCCGATAGCTCCCATAGAAGCCGAGATATGGGCCTTCAAAGTTTGGGTTTTTTCATTTTTCGGGTATACCCCCCCGTTTCGATTTTTTTCCGAAAAATTTTTTTTTTTCGAATTCGAACTAACTATACCAGCGAATTGTTCTCATCAAGTAGATTACGAAAGCACCGGGTTATAACAGGATTCGATCAGAAATAAGGAAATGAGAGCACTTTGGAAATTCGGAAATTGTCACTTTTTGACCTCGTTTTTGAGGCCAAAAATGGGCATCAAAAATGCCATATCTCGGCTATCGTAAAAGCGACGACCTTGCGGATGGTCTCGTTGGATTCAAAATGCCGAAACTAAGATAAGACCGTTGCAATTTTCCCGATAGCTCCCATAGAAGCCGAGATATGGGCCTTCAAAGTTTGGGTTTTTTCATTTTTCGGGTATACCCCCCCGTTTCGATTTTTTTCCGAAAAATTTTTTTTTTTCGAATTCGAACTAACTATACCAGCGAATTGTTCTCATCAAGTAGATTACGAAAGCACCGGGTTATAACAGGATTCGATCAGAAATAAGGAAATGAGAGCACTTTGGAAATTCGGAAATTGTCACTTTTTGACCTCGTTTTTGAGGCCAAAAATGGGCATCAAAAATGCCATATCTCGGCTATCGTAAAAGCGACGACCTTGCGGATGGTCTCGTTGATTTCAAAATGACGAAACTAAGACAAAACCGTTGGAATTTTCCCGATAGCTCCCATATAAGCCGTGATATCGGCCTGCAAAGTTTGGGTTTTTTTATTTTTCGGGTATACCCCCCCGTTTCGATTTTTTTCCGACAAATTTTTTTTTTCGAATTCGAACTAACTATACCAGCGAATTGTTCTCATCAAGTAGATTACGAAAGCACCGGGTTATAACAGGATTCGATCAGAAATAAGGAAATGAGAGCACTTTGGAAATTCGGAAATTGTCACTTTTTGACCTCGTTTTTGAGGCCAAAAATGGGCATCAAAAATGCCATATCTCGGCTATCGTAAAAGCGACGACCTTGCGGATGGTCTCGTTGATTTCAAAATGACGAAACTAAGACAAAACCGTTGGAATTTTCCCGATAGCTCCCATATAAGCCGTGATATCGGCCTGCAAAGTTTGGGTTTTTTTATTTTTCGGGTATACCCCCCCGTTTCGATTTTTTTCCGACAAATTTTTTTTTTCGAATTCGAACTAACTATACCATCGAATTGTTCTCGTCAAGTGGATCACGAAAATACCGGGTTATAACAGGATTCGATCAGAAATAAGGGAATGAGAGCATTTTAAAAATTTGGAAATTGTCACTTTTTGACGTCGTTTTTGAGGCCAAAAATGGGCATCAAAAATGCCATATCTCGGCTATCATAAAAGTAACGACCTTGCGGATGGTCTCGTTGAATTCACAATGACGAAACTAAGACAAAACCATTGCAATTTTCCCGATAGCTCCCATAGAAGCCCAGATATCGGCCTTTAAAGTTTGGGTTTTTTCATTTTTCGGGTACACCCCCCCGTTTCGATTTTTTTCCCAAAAATTTTTTTTTTTCGAATTCGAACTAACTATACCAGCGAATTGTTCTCATCAAGTAGATTACGAAAACACCGGGTTATAACAGGATTCGATCAGAAATAAGAAAATGAGAGCACTTTGAAAATTCGGAAATTGTCACTTTTTGACCTCGTTTTTGAGGCCAAAAATGGGCATTAAAAATGCCATATCTCGGCTATCGTAAAAGCGACGACCTTGCGGATGGTCTCGTTGGATTCAAAATGCCGAAACTAAGATAAGACCGTTGCAATTTTCCCGATAGCTCCCATAGAAGCCAAGATATCAGCCTTCAAAGTTTGGGTTATTTCGTTTTTCGGGTATACCCCCCCGTATCGATTTTTTTCAGAAATTTTTTTTTTTTCGAATCCAAACTCACTATACCAGCGGATTGTTCTCATCAAGTAGATCACGAAAATACCGGGTTATAACAGGATTCGATCAGAAATAAGGGAATGAGAGCATTTTAAAAATTCGGAAATTGTCACTTTTTGACCTCGTTTTTGAGGCCAAAAATGGGCATCAAAAATGCCATATCTCGGCTATCGTAAAAGCGGCGACCTTGCGGATGGTCTCGTTGGATTCAGAAGGACGAAACTAAGACAAAACCGTTGCAATTTTCCCGATAGCTCCCATAGAAGTCAAGATATCGGCCTTCAAAGTTTGGGTTTTTTCATTTTTCGGGTATACCCCCCCGTTTCGATTTTTTTCAGAAAAATATTTTTTTTTCGAATTCGAACTAACTATACCAGTGGCTTGTTCACATCACCTACATCACGAAAATACCGGGTTATAACAAGATTCCACCAGAACTAAAGGAATGAGAGCATTTTGAAAATTCGGAAAAGGTCATTTTTTACCTCGTTATTGAGCCCAAAAAGGCTAACATACTAGCTATAACCTTGCAAATGGTCTCGTTGGATTCAGAAGGACGAAACTAAGACAAAACCGTTGGAATTTTCCCGATAGCTCTCATAGAAGCCCAGATATCGACCTTCAAAGTATGGGTTTTTTTATTTTTCGGGTATACTCTTCCATATCGAATTTTTTACTAAAAATTTTCCCAATTTTGCACCCATTAAGAAAATGTATCCAAAACTGGTCCAAATATGTGTCCATTATGGAACAAATAATGGATTCCAAATGTACGTCTAAGAGTGTGTCGTTCTACTATCCCTTGGACATCCACTGGATCATTTTTGGTTGTCTGTAGGATAGACAGTATATCCAAAAGGGGACAGCAATGGTTTAACATGCCACTATGCAAGTCTGAAAATTCTAGCTCAGCTAGTTTCATTGGAAAAACTAGGAGACTTTTGAAAGCCACCTTTATGGTTAATTTAATTATTTTAACCACACTAACATAGACCGTCCTCAAATACCTCGTCGTAGCTCAAAAACTAATCAAAAATATTTTGAAAAATTGTACAGTTCTGTGGAGGGGACGCTAGAGCGCACGCCACTGTGCAAGTTTAGAAACTCTAAGCCAGCTAGTTTTCTTGTAAGAGCTAGGAAACTTTCTGAAACCGCCACACCGAATAATTTAACGAGTATAAGATAGCCGCCTTTGCAAATCTGTCCGTATCTCAAAAATGATTTGATAAATCTTGAAGTTACTTCTGAAGGACACATGAGCGCACGCTACTGTTCTATTTTTAAAATTATAGTCTTAAGAGTATTACTAAAAAATGGGGGAATTTTAAGGAAACATTACACCAAGGTCATTGCCTTGGATGTTTAAAAAAAAGAGGGTTCAGAGGGTCAAAGCTGTTATTCAATTAAGTTTCGTGTATTATTTCTGCATATTTATGAGACAAATTAAATTTTCTCAGCCCTACTGCAAGTAATACTTGAACTCATTTTTAAATTAAAGAAAAAGACCCGGTGACACACATGAAAATCTGAACCGCGGCCAAAAATGATTATTTAACGTGTAACGAGGGAATCTACATAAAAGCTGATATTTTATGCGCATGCAATTTTCCCAAATGGAAAACGGAACGGAGAAAAGGGAAAAAAATGGATCGGGCGCTCTCCCATTTTTCTAATTTAACAATAAAAAAAAATCACCCGGTATAAAATCTGAGGGAAAAAAACACGTGTTTATATTTCATTTATAAAACTAACATTTTGCATATTTCTACGGCCCCCTACTACTGCCCTTTTCCGCCCCATTTTCTAAAAACAATTCGTTACACACGGTGATTGTTTTCGGTTAAAATTAATGCGTTTCCGCTGTTTTTCAGTTATATCGAATATTAATAATGCACCCCATTAATTTAGCCCTTGCGGGAATAATATTCGGGAGGGTTTTTTTTATAGTGGCGTTATTATTCACCACAATGTAATTTGTGGTGAACTGCCTGGAAGAAATTTACAATTACACTCTCCTAACGGTTTTTTAAAGCCGTATGGAGGACTGAACGGTATGCATCTACACCCATAATAAACCCCCTGAACTTTCTCGGCTTTAATATAAAAACGATCTGAATATCAAAAAAAAATAAAACGAGCTCGCTAAAGTCAACGTCTGTCGCACAGTAGCTCCATTTTATTCCCTTCTACCTGGAATTACGCGAAGCTGCGGATAAAATTGTCATACTGTAGCGACACGTCACGTCCGGCAGTTGACAAGCTAATTTGTTTCGTCGCTGTACAGTAAATTCAATTTTCAAACCCCCCCCTCAGCCCCCCAAAAGGCAAAAAAAAAAATGAAAGTTTTATTTGGGGGCTTAAAAGTTAACAGGCCATTTCGCCCCTGGATAAACCGGCTCCATCCCCCCCTTAATGACCGGTTTGTTATCTTAGGTTGCGGCCGCCCTTTTTATCTCGTGCCCCCCACCGTGTACCGGGAGGGATGTTTGTTCTACCCTTAATTGCTTCGACGTTTTAAAAACGGTTTGACCGCGATCATTTGCTGCTACATCCAGATAATGTTTCCGGAAAAGGCGGGATCTGGTGTGGCGTTAACGAGCACAGATAACCGAACCTCCTCGACTATGATAGTTACCTAACCGCGGAACTTCCCTCGAAGTTAAATTAAAACGCTCGCTAAAGGGACTTGTGTCGTGCACTTCGTTTTGAGGGAAGTTTCCACTTTTTGAACTGACAAGTCGGTTAATGTATGTATACGGTGCAGCGTCAAAGTTTAACCGGGGAATGTACCTCGTATCCGTTTGGGTTCTGCTCGGAATTATTATCTGAAGTTTGTGCGGAAAGGAAGACGTCTCTTAGGGACGTGTTCGGGGTATCTTTTTCGGGTTTGCGCACTCAAAGTCAAGACCAAAACGGGTTTTCTAGATTTATGGGATAAGATGGAAAAGTATAAGTTTCCAGGCAAGCCTCCGCTAGAAAGCTACTATGATAGTCAAAGATCTGATTCTCTAGTTCAAAAGTTTATCGAGTATCTATCTGTTATTCATGCAAATTAGTATGATTATATAAGAAATGTTTAAAATCGCATACTAGATGTGGTTGTTGGCTAAGAGCAATTTAATGTATCTAAAAGATGCCTTCCATCCCCCATTAAATATTTCGGTTTGACTTCAGCAAAGGAAGCATAAGAAAGAACTACAAAACAATAATGTTAGGTGTAACTTTAAAAGAAGCAATTATATCTTTTTATATGAAATTTTTAGGCAAACTGATTGGAGGTTTTTAGATGTATATAAAGACGTTAGTAGTGCCGTCGAATTTTTTTTTGATGCTAAATTATATGAAATTCTTAACTTGTGTACACCCAAAAATAGAACTTCTCCTAAAAATACCTGGTATGGTTTAACAGGTCCATAATTAAAAAGGTAAAAAGTAAAAATAGAATATGAAAGAGATATAAAAATTAAGGAGATGAAAAATGCGTACAAATCTACGTTGATGATATAAGTCGTTTTGGACTTTTTTAATTCCAAGAAAAGCTCGGTTCATATCCCTAACTCAATGTATCTTTCTAATGAAGTATTTAATGATAGAAATGAAATTTGTGATGCTTTTGCCTTTAAACATTTGAGACACTTTACTCAAATGGTGTTGGTACCAACCCCAACATTCCATATAATATTAGTGTTCGTGAACCAGTGGTAATTATTCAGGTTGATAAATATACCGATAGTTTTAATTTAAAAATTGTATTTTTGAACGTAGATAATGAAAAGTTGTCTAGAACCAAAAAAAAATTATTATCTTAAAAAAAAATAATTTTTACTTATTTGCGATAAAAAATAGCACCTACTACTGTAATTTTCATAGCGATACTTCTTGCTTTTGAGAAATAAAATAGGGTTTTTTCACGTTTTACTCGTTACTAAAACCTTATGTGTGGAAAGTATAGATATAAAAAAGTACATTTTTCTTCTTTTGTCAGACAATTTTTTCTGAAAAAAAAAGGTTTTTCATTATCCCTACCCTGTACCCCCCCACCCACCCCACACAACTTACCAGTAAGAAATTGTCTTGACAAATCATTGTTTTCCAAAAGAAATACGCATGAATAACAACTGGTTTCGTCGTGAATATCTAATCTAATAACACAGTTTGTTGATTTAAACTTTATATAATTATATATAATAATTATTATTTAATACAAAAACAGTGCTATTAGATTGGATATTATTAACGAAAAATGGTGAATTTTTAAAAGAATTTCTTACTGGGAAAATGTTTGGGGTGGGTGGGGGGGCAAGGGTTGTGCTGATAAAAAAACAATGTTTTTGCAGAAAATATAAATTTAATATTTAATTTAATAACACTGTTTATTTAAATTGAATAGAAGTTTATATATAAATATTTAGTATAAAAATAGCGTTATTAGATTGGGATAATATGGACGAAAAACAGTAATTTTTCAAAAGAATTTCATGAAATATTTGAGGTGTAGTAGTCGCGTTTAAAAACTAGTTATGTAAATTTCACGACAATTTTTTTAAATGCCGAAATTTTCTCCCTTTTATAAATAGAATCGTATATGATATACGTATAATTAATAAATATATCTTGACCACATCCGGTTGATAAAAATACCAAAACCAAAAATGCACTAAAAAATCGTTGAATATAATATATGATGTGTTGCTTGATTTATCAATGAAAAATCGAACGAATCGAATTTAACGACTGTTACCCAAGAGATCACTGATGCTGTGAATCTTCGAGAACAAATTGATTTTTATACACACTGACTTTGAAAAAGCTTTCGACGGAGTTCCTTCTGGAATATTATTTGATAAATTAAAATATGAATTTGGATTGTTATCGTGAAAATTTAATAGTTTTTTACGGGATATCTTTGTGAATTTATTCCAACATGTGGTGTACCTCAGGGTTCCAATTTTTGAGTCCCTTATACTCCAACTTTTGAGTTTTGAGTTTTTTACAACTTTTGAGTCCCTTATTTATAAATAGTATTACAAAAGTTTTAAGAAAATCAATAGGCTTATTGTTTGCCTACACAAAGAGCCTTGCCGACTGTTTTTTTTGAAAAGATTTAGATAGGGTAATTCAGTAATCAATCGAGAATAAAATATACTTTAATATATATAGATAAATGTATTGTCCTTGCATATCATAGGAAAGAAAACAGGATCATGTATACCAATTCGAATTAAATAATGTGTTGCTAAACGCGTCATTGAGGTTGCTAACTTAGGATTTATAATTGATCATAAACTAACATTTATACCTCATTATAAATACATTACAAATAAAGCATCTCAAATGTATGGGTTCATCGTAAGACATACTAAAGAGTTCTATAATGCAGCATGTTAGAGAAAACAAACTTCAATTGAGTTATGTAATATTTACAACATGGAGTCATTTGAGAGAGGTAGATTCAATTTTACTGTGGTGTATCTGTTTAAATTGCTAAAGGGCCTTATTGATGATCCTCTATTCTTAATTCAGTATGTGTAACCTCTATAATAAAATACACGATAAAATCGACTTATTTAGTCTTACTTTACTCCAACTAAAAAGAATTTTAAGAGCAATGTAATTAGTTTATAGTTAAGTGAAATAATTTAGACGTAGGATTGTAAATTGAATTAGGATTAGTTAACCAGTGTAATAGAATCTATAAAATGCAAATAAATAATTAGTGAAACATTATTAAAAAGGGCACTATACGAGATATACGTTTGAAATCTAAATAAAACACGAAAATATTTACAAATCTTTTTTATTGGTTCTCAATGTAGAAAAGACCTTGAAATATAGTTTTTTTCAAATTTCCAAAAAGGAACAGGTATACAAAAACTACACTGAAAAAATACACAAAAATCCTAATAAAGAATTCCTAAAATATCCAATAATTTTTTTTTGGCCTTATACATATAGCTATTTACCTTTTTCTTATTTTTTGTCTTTGGATTTTGTACCTATTCCGATAAAGGTATATTCAGGTATTATATTAATATTCATACCAGCAAACCAATTTTTTTCTTGTCTTCCTAACGAATCATAATTTAGATCTTAAATTATAGTTACACCTTTGAAGTACACAATTATTCACTAAAATCGTCGTACAAACTGGATAAAGTGAAATAACAAAAACGTACTGTTATCTTACAGACTTAAATATTAATAAATATCGAATAACTACTAATAAACAACAAACACAACACTCGTAAACAGTCAGAGCATGTGAAAGCAAAAGAAATTAAAAAAAAAACCAACATAGGTTAGGTTAGGTCAAGTTTGAGGTAAGAATTAATTAATTTTGATTTAATTTGATCTTTAATTATTAAGATATCTTTTACTCGTCTTAAGATATTAGTTGGCGTTATTTAAATATTTTATTTATTTTACCTCATATACATAAATATAATGCATAACATAGACATGCAAAATTATGCACCTAAATAACCGAATATCTGCATGTGCTCCTGACTGTTTTTACGGGAAAAAAAATTAATAAAGTATACCCTAACCATTACAAAAATAAAGAGCCACAATAACAAAACATATACAAATCCTACCCCCAACCCTAACTCACTTTCACAAAAATCTAACCTAGATGAAGAGTTCTTTAAGTTTTGTTCTATTATTCTATTTTTTAAATGTTTCGAACCTAAAACACTCTTGAGGTTGTTTGGAATTAAATTAAACATTTTTGGTGCAAGATAGGTTTAAAGATCTCTTGTTCAAATTTGTGTTAATTTTTTGAGTAACCAAGTGTTTGTTTACGCAATTTCTGGTATTATAAGAATGCATTACGTAGTTATTTTTTTTAATAAAGCCCCGAACACATAGATTAATCGAACATCAAAAATGTTGCTGGAGTATAATAGATTTGTTGAGTAGAGCTTATTCTTTTCAAACACAACTTTTAAAATATAGTTCTGCACTACGGAATTTAAGACAGCCTCCTCATACAACAATACTATATCAAATATAATAAATCTTAAAGATGTTCTGTGCTATATAGGTTTGGATTAACTTTTGCCTGAAAAAAAAACTAAAAAATCATCTAAGACATCTTTATCATAATAACTCTTTAAAAGTGGCTTCAATTAAACGTAAAACCGGAAAAACTCCGGAGGAAAACTCCGCCTCCCGCCATAACTTCAAATTGCAAAACTGTTAAAACTTAAGAAGCGGAAGTTTTCTGCGATGGAAACTTAAGACGAAATTCGAGTCGCGGTTTCCGCTCAAGAACCGAACTTGAATTAAATCGTTTTTCGACAATTAAAAACTCTCCCTTGAGAGGGGGGATGAATGCGATTGTTCGTCTAAGAAACTTCCGTTTAAATTTGCCAAGGGCTTATAAGGGAACATTTAGTTGGTTAAGGGGGTGGAAAATACTCACTTGCAAGGGTCCCAAACGACCACCCCCAGGCCGGGACAGTCCACCTCGTTGACGATTTCGCACTCCCTGGTATCACAAACACACGCTGGCGTGGACAGTCCGCCACAAAAAGCCACCAGAGCGACGAACGCGATCACAAACACACTGTGCATAATTATGTGGACACAATTTTCTTTTTTTTTTTGATTTTCCTCCGAGGTGATGAGGCGGCGAGTGAGAGTTTTTCCAGAGAAAGAGAGAAAAAAAACAAACGGGGACTACATCATATGCGGTGCGAAAAGTACACTTTTCGCACTACTAGATCGCGTGAATATCGAACGTGGGATAGACGGGGGATGCAAAAGGGCGGCTGTCCGGTGGTGAGAGTGCGTCACGACTGACTGACACGCTCCTCGTCGGCTCTTACGGCTGGGAAAAAGCTGAGGGGTCGCGCGCACGCGTTTTGAACTTTTGTTTAAATTATTCTTAATTAACAGTTGGAGTGAAGGAAACTCTAGGGGCCCCAGAGAAGATCCGAGTTGACTGGAAAAGCTCTGCCGAAGACCCTATTTGCCTCTCAAAGTCCATAAATTAAATTCCTATTTATTAGAAGGGAAAAACTTGTGAAGGGGGGGTTCAAGGGGGTGATACTGTTACCTGGACGTCCATTAGCCTTCTATGATTTTTTTATATAGAAAAAGAAAAAACAAATTGGTTTCCATGAAATTTTTGAAAATCCTCCAAAATTTATTCTTCAATTTTTTATGTTAATTAAATTTTTAGTAACGAAAAAGTTAGTCTATGAGCGCCATTTTGGAAGAAAATTTGCCACCTATACTAGAAACAACTGATGAAGAATCTAGGTCCAACGAGATATGGCTCCCACAGGACTCCGAACCAGTAATAATAGTTTCTGATTAAATTTCGCTTCTTAAAGTGCACTTTTTGAGCTGCGGGACCGATTCCGGAGAAACTGACCGGAGCGATTTGCCTGAAACTGGTGGAAATGGAAATCCCTTTAAAATCGGCCGTATGCAAGTGGAGTTCTCGCGTGATAAATTAATTAAGATTTTGCGCGGACCTTGCAGTACTCAAATGGCTCTCAAAGGTGAACCGTTTGAGTTCAAATGACGAGAGTTTCGTGAGATTGTTCTATATAAATGCAGCTTGGTTTTTTATTTAAGGCATTTTTTTCTAATACAATTCTTTTATATAGAAAATTGCCTTAAAAAATATTTTTTTAACATAATGAAACACTTTACAAACACCATTTAAACGATTGTTCTTCAAATTTTTATAGGCCCTGCTTAAAGGAAAGTTAGTAATTATATAAGCATCGATAGAACAATAGTTAGGAAGATAAAAGGCCTTCGTAGTCATGGTAAACTCAGCAATAAAAATAAAATGTTTATAAAGTTCATACATGATTTTAAAGCAAAATGGCCACCATAAGAAAAAAAGAACCATTATTATCGTTAAATATATATTTATTCAACGATTTTTTAATAAATTTTTGGTTTTGGTATATTTATCAACCGTACATGGTCAAGGTATATTAAATTATAATAATATATTATATTTAACTATCTTTTATAGTTTTCAAGATACCCATACATGTGTATCCAATTTAGGCAACACTGTATATGTAAAAAATTAAATACAGACGAATAAATGCGATGAAAAAACTTCTTCAAAAAAAGTTTGAACCCTCTAGCGCAGCTAGTTTCACTACGAAAAACTAGGAAACTTTCTAAAGTCACTATACCGATTAATTTAATTTTTTTAGTCCTATGATTTTTTCCATAAAATCAATATGAAGTCCCAAGTCCCAAAAACAAAATGGTTTCCATGAAACTCCTGGAAAACCTCGAAAATTCAATATTGAATTGTCGAAACAGTGGGCTGCCAAGGCAGTTACGCTAGCCAGAGCACCGTCCACTTTCCTCACAAGGTGGTGTAGGGCCAGGTCCGTGGATTTGCCCGCCTGATAGGCGTATTGGTGCACATGCAGTGGTTTTTTGACCAGGATGCTCTCCTTAAGGTACCGATCAATCAGCCTCTACATCGCCTTCAGCATAAAGCTGGTAAGGCTGATAGGTCGGTACGATTTAGGATCTGTAAAATCGCTTTCACTTGACGCCATAACTTTGGCACGTAGCCCTGAGCAAGGGACGTCCTGAATAGTCTGACTATGTGTGGGGTTAGTACTTCTAACCCGTTGTGCAAAAGGCACGGATATAATCCATCAATGCCCGGAGATTTGAAGGGAGGGAATGTCTTGATTGCCCATTTCACCCTCTCGTAGGTAATTATTCTTCTTGCAGTCTCGAACTCTAAGCGAATCGAAGCCCGAGAACAGATAGGAGGATCGAGAGATGAGTTGGAGTCTGGGAAGTGAGTGTGCAAATTCAATATTATATTTTTTTATTTTAAATAAATCTTTGGTAATAAAATAATAAATCTATGAGCGCCATTTTGTGTGTGTGTCGCGAACTAGGAACAAGATGGCTGAAACAGGACCTCCGAATACAACAACAAAATTGGCATATAAATAATTTTCATATATTATAACAATCATAATATACAACTCTTAAAACTTAATATTATTGGTTACACGTGGAATGAAACAACAAATAACAAAAATACATAAAAAGTGAGTACATATATGTAAAAAAAATGAAATACTGACAAGCAAATGCGCGGGAAAAAAGTCACCCTTTCGAGCCCTTACACCCTCCCCACACCAAAAAATTCAATAATTTTTCCCGCTCAAACCCTGATAGTACCCGCTCAGGACCTCCCAGGCCTTCGGTGACATGAACCCTTCGGGGGGTTCCTCCCCGTTACGTGCCAAAGTACGCATCTTCGTCCCGGAAATAAATTCGAAGTCCCCCTTACGTCCCTGATCGAAAAAGCTCATTTTCTTGTGTCGCAAATCGTAGGCGGCCACCCTAAAAGGGATGATTTCCAAGTTGGTGAGTCCTAAAAAACAAAAAAATTATCCCGAGGGGTGTTTTTTAACAATTAACAATCGGAAGGTACCGGGGGCCATCTTTAGTACCCTTCCGCCGTGGGTGACATCATAGAGGTTCCCGTCCGGGCTAGCCTCTTTCCCCAGGGGGTGCGGTAACCCCGCGGGGTCTCGCCCCACGATGTAGAAGTTCGCCCCTAAAACGATTCGCCATTAGATGCCGAAGGAATTTATATAGATCGATAAGGAGTGTCTTATCGAGCAAAATTTCAAAAAACCCCGCCAAAAACCCTTCTTCTTCTTCTTCTCACCAGCGTTCATCCTAGCCTTTGCGTGCCATTGAACCTCAGTAGGGCCGGCGTACATCATAGGGCTGGGAAATATCGCCAAAACGGTCGTTTCCCTATCGATTAATCCGTCCTCCATGACGGCCATGTGCTGGTGTATCCTCACCGGTAAGGGTACGTCGTCGTCCTTAGTCCAACCTCCCAGTGGGTGCAACAGAAGTACCGGCTTGTTGTAGCCTCTCTCTTGCAATTGACGTTTCGTGTCGTTCATTAAGAGTGCGTGGCCGTTATGGATGGGGTTGCGAAGCTGAAAAGCGAACACCACGTCCGCCCCCATTTGTTTGAATTTTTTACGAAGCTCGTTCGGGGTCAACCTGAACAAAACGAGGGGGAAATTTCTCACACTCTGGAGGGCGACGTTTCGGTTTTATTACCTGAACTCGTCAAGACCGTCGCCCCATTGTACGCGCTTCAATACCTCTAACTCGCCCCCCACCAACCAATCGCCGCCCTCTATGATCATTTTTATGTAGGGGTGATCTTTGTTTGTCGTACCTGATGGGGTAATTCTCTTTGAAATTATAAGAAATTCGATGGATCAAATTTCTTAAAATTTCAGTGTGTATAAACCGAGTGAAAACGCTTTCATTGCCTTACCGAACTGCCTGGCGGCCCGCTCTTCCTTCCGGTGCCAATAAAATTCCGGTTTTCGCAAGATGGCGTAACAGTTTTGTTTATAATATAAAGCCAGGGCCGAACTGTCTTGCAATCTATAAAAAAGTTTGCCTACTCCTTTTATCTTTAAGGCAAACCTACCGAATCCAGTACATTACCTGTCCTTGTCCAGTGTACTGAGCGGCAACACGATCGGCACACTTTGGTTGACCGGGTTGCCGTCTTGGAACAGACAGTTGAAATGTATCGTCTGCAAAAATTCCTGCTCCCTCATAAAGCCTTTTAGGGGATACGCCCAACCCTCGCTTAGGACCTATCGAAATGTCAAATTTGTTTTTTTTTGACAGGACAAAATGGTGGAACTTTCAAAGATGGCTGACAATGAGAAGCACGAAGAAGCAAAATGAGTATGCATGACGTAAAGGAAAAATTATTTTAGCAACTTATTAAAATAACATGCGAGGAAAGTGACCAAACCGAAGACGATAGTAGCTGACATAGGGGTAAAATAACCTAAAAACCCAATTTGGTAAAATAAATAATGAATAACTAAAAATAAAGCTAGCTGACTAAAAAATAAAGGACAAAATAAATTACTATACACTGTTAAACTCATTTTAATAAAATAACATTTAAAAGTATATGAAAATTTATTGTACTCAGTATATTAGGTTAGTACTTTAAAGCCAAATTTCTCAAGAACTACTTGAGGTAATTTAATGTAACCACTTGCGGAATATTCTCAGAACATTCCCCTAAGAAGCCTATTAAGAGAGATTTTATTTTTGAAAAAAATGTTGAAAAGAGAAGTGATTTTTTGAAAAATTCACGGATTTACCCCATTCTATTTATGGAATTAAGATGTTGTAATAGGAATTAATTTTTTTTGACTTTCCTATAGGAAATAGAGACTTTTGTCATGAGAGTTTTTTAATTGCCTATTCATGAGCAATACAACGCAAAAAAAAATTTTAAAATCGGTTAATTTTTGAAAATTCTCAATTTTCACAACCAGTTTTGGCCTAAAATCAAAAAATTGCAATAACTCCGTTCCTGTTCGTTTTTTGAAAAAATACGTAAAATACTTTTCGTTTCGGGCTTAAAAAAGACATCCATTGCAAGATTAAAAAAAAATAAATTTTCCATAAATTTCGAGAAAATAGACTTTTTTTGATTTGAGGTTTTTCATGATTTTCTCCCACTGTATCAAAAATAAAATTAAAATTTTTTTTTCTAGAGATAGTCCTTGTTTTTCTGAACAACTTTTATTTAAACTACTTTTTTCTCAGACCCACAGATTTTCCTTAAAAAAATTAAAAGTGATTTTTAATGGAAAATCATGGGTGTACCCCTATCGATTTCTGTACTGCAGGTTTTTATTTTTTCTTGGCTTTCCTATAAAAAATAGAGACTTTTGTCATAAGAGTTTTTTGATTTCTTATTCATGAGCAATACAGTAAAAAAAAAAATTTCAAAATCGGTTAATTTTTGAAAATTCTCAATTTTCACAACCAGTTTTGACCAAAAATCAAAAAATTGCAATAACTCCGTTCCTGTTCGTTTTTTGAAAAAATACGTAAAATACTTTTCGTTTAAGACTAAAAAAAGACATCCACTGCGAGAACAAAAAAAATTAAATTTCCCATAAACTTCGAGAAAATAGACTTTTTTGCATTTGAGGTTTTTCATGATTTTCTCCCACTGTATCGAAAATAAAATTAAAATTTCTTTTTCCAGAGATAGTCCTTGTTTTTCAGAACAACTTTCATTCAAACCGCTTTTTTCTCAGACTCACAGATTTCCCTTAAAAAAATTAAAAGTGATTTTTAATGGAAAATCATGGGTGTACCCCTATCGATTTCTGTACTGCAGGTTTTTATTTTTTCTTGGCTTTCCTATAAAAAATAGAGACTTTTGTCATAAGAGTTTATTGATTTTCTTTTCATGAGCAATACAGTGAAAAAAAAAAATTCAAAATCGGTTAATTTTTGAAAATTCTCAAATTTCACAACCAGTTTTTGCCAAAAATCAAAAAATTGCAATAACTCTGTTCCTGTTCGTTTTTTGAAAAAATACGTAAAATACTTTTCGTTTAGGACTAAAAAAAGATATCCACTGCAAGAATGAAAAAAATTAAATTTCCCATAAATTTCGAGAAAATAGACTTTTTTGCATTTGAGGTTTTTCATGATTTTCTCCCACTGTACAAAAAATAAAATTAAAATTTCTTTTTCCAGAGATAGTCCTTGTTTTTCTGAACAACTTTTATTTAAACCACTTTTTTCCCAGACCCACAGATTTCCCTTAAAAAAATTAAAAGTGATTTTTAATGGAAAATCATGGGTGTACGTACCCCTATCGATTTCTGTACTGCAGATTTTTATTTTTTTTTGGCTTTCCTATAAAAAATAGAGACTTTTGTCATAAGAGTTTATTGATTTTCTTTTCATGAGCAATACAGTGAAAAAAAAAATTCAAAATCGGTTAATTTTTGAAAATTCTCAAATTTCACAACCAGTTTTTGCCAAAAATCAAAAAATTGCAATAACTCTGTTCCTGTTCGTTTTTCGAAAAAATACGTAAAATACTTTTCGATTAAGGCTAAAAAAATACATCCAATGCGAGAATAAAAAAAATTAAATTTCCCATAAATTTCGAGAAAATAGACTTTTTTTGATTTCAGGTTTTTCATGATTTTCTCCCACTGTATCGAAAATAAAATTAAAATTTCTTTTTCCAGAGATAGTCCTTGTTTTTCTAAACAACTTTCATTTAAACCACTTTTTTCTTAGACCCATAGATTTCCCTTAAAAAAATTAAAAGTGATTTTTAATGGAAAATCATAGGTGTACCCCTATTGATTTCTGTTTTGGCCAAAAATCAAAAAATTGCAATAATTCCTTTCCTGTCCGTTTTTGGAAAAAAAGCGTAAAATACTTTTCGTTTAAGGCTAAAAAAATACATCCAATGCAAGAATAAAAATAATTAAATTTCCCATAAATTTTGAGAAAATAAACTTTTTTATATAAAAATTGACTTTTTCATAATAAAAAAGAGGAAAAACACCATATAATTAACACATATACAAATAATGCAATAAAAGCTGAAAGCATGCATATAAATGATTAATTAGAGAGAAAGGCACCATCAGGCTGACACCAAAAAGAAATCTATATTTATTATACACTGCTCCCACAAATAAAAAAAAAAAAAAAAAAAATTCACTAACCTGTAACCACTGCAAATCCAAAGTATTTATTTCCAGTTTGGGTAAGCTTAAAGCCTCCTCTTCGGCAGCCCCTAGTCTATACTGGGGCACAAACAACTCGGGCACATTATCACTCGCCTCTTGCATATGTGGAATAATTCCATTCTCCCTCAACATCTCGATAACCATCTCAGTGCATTCTGCCACTGTATATTCTTTAATCCCATTAGGGGTGTGCTCGATAGTTTTCACTACAAGCTCAGGGTTGTTTGGGGTCTCATAAGGCTGATCCACCCCGGTGAGCCCCTTAATCAGCCCCTGTCTCGCTTTCTTGTACAGCCCCTTGGGGTCTCTCTTTTCACATTCCTCCAGGGGTGTATCTACGAACACCTCGAAGAAGGGCAAGTCATTTTCCGCATGAATCCGTCTGGCAACATCACGGTCTTCGGCGAAAGGTGACACGAAGCTGCACAAGCACATTTGGCCAGCGTCAGCGAATAGTTTGGCCACCTCGGCTACTCTACGGATGTTTTCCTCTCTGTCTTTCTTAGAGAAGCCGAGATCTTTATTTAGGCCATGTCTCATGTTGTCCCCATCGAGACCATAGGCTGGGATACCATGGGAGACTAGGTAGGCCTCGAGTTCAAAGGAGATGGCTGTCTTACCAGCACCAGAGAGGCCTGAGGACAAGTGAGAAACAAGTTTTTTGGAGGAATAATTGCAATAGCTTTTTATTACATAGTAGGTTTTATGTATAAAATTGTCCTACAGGGAACCCTCTGTTTTTAGGTGAAACAATTTATCTCAATTAATCTCACATAAATAAAACAAAACCTGGAGAAGTTACTTACCAGTAAACCATACAGTGCAGCCCCTGAAGCCCCTCAGGTGCCCCAGAATCTGGCCCCTTTTGGCCCTAGTGACTATATGGTCCTGTTTAATAACGTTGGTGGCCACTTGCAAGCATGTTTTCTGCTTTTTGTAAATGTTCTCCATGGTTCTTAACGTTACGATTGTGTCACAGGCGGAAATAATACTGCGAATTTATGGACTTTCACCCGAAACTGCTACGCCTTCAGTAAATAATCGTAAAAATTGTAATAATAAAAAGAGAAATTGTGTTATTGTACTCGTAATATGTTTATTTACTGGTTTGACAGATCGTGGTTATGCTTTGGAGTATCTTCGGTCAGGCGGTAGTTTCTTTAAAGTTTTCCCAGTTTTTTCGGTTCCATTTAAAGGAAATAATCGATAAAAACTCTCAAAATCGATTTAAAACTTAGGAAACTTCACCCCCAAAGGGATGTTTTATGCTTACGTTCATAAGAGGGCGTCACATGCTATGGTGAAGGCGCAATATGGTGAAACTCTTTGGGAATATCGATAAAACTGGGAATAACTTGAGGAAAATTTGGTGAAACTCTTTAATTAACTTTGGTGAAAGTTTGATGGCATTTTGGGTGGTTTTTGGGTAGGAAATTAACCTGGCTAGGTACCTAGAACTCCCTTCTTCCCTACAGCCCCTCTTGCGGAGAGTTAAAGCAAATAACTTTAATAAATTACGTTAAAAAATGTAAAAAAGGGATTCACAATTAATGTAGTGGGTCCTTCAAGGTTCAAACTTTAATTTTATGCAAAAAGAACCCAATTTTTATGGCCCTAAAGACCCTAAAGTATATTTCAAAAGTGCAGGTGTTATTCTTGTCTATGTCAGGTGGCGGCCATTTTGTCGTCCGTTTTCATGAGAAAATGGTTGACCTTTTAAACTGACATAAATCGTTCAGTTTTCCTTTACTTAAAACGGTAAAAAATTTCAAAAACGCATTCAAAATTAACGTAGAGGGTCTCTCAAGGTTGAAACTTTCATTGTATGCCATTTTTTACAAGAAAAACCCATTTTTTAAGGCTCTAAAGTACATTTCAAAAGTGCAAGTGGTATTCTTGTCTACGTCAGATGGCGGCCATTTTGTCGTCCGTTTTCATAACCAAATGGCGGACTTTTTAAACTGACATAAATCGCTCAGTTTTTCTTTACTTAAAGCAAATTACGTTAATAAAATACGGTGAAACATGTTAAAAACGCATTCAAAATTAACGCATAGAGTCCTTCCAGGTCAAAACTTTCATTGTATGCAATTTTTTACAAGAAAAACCTCATTTTTAAGGCCCTAAAGTATATTTCAAAAGTGCGAGTGGTATTCTAGTCTACGTCAGATAGCGGCCATTTTGTCTAACGTTTTCATGAGAAAATGGCGGACTTTTTAAACTGACATAAATCGTTCAGTTTTCCTTTACTTAAAACGGTAAAAAATTGCAAAAACGCATTCAAAATTAACGTAGAGGGTCTCTCAAGGTTGAAACTTTCATTGTATGCCATTTTTTACAAGAAAAACCCCTTTTTTAAGGCTCTAAAGTACATTTCAAAAGTGCAAGTGGTATTCTTGTCTATGTCAGATGGCGGCCATTTTGTCGTCCGTTTTCATAACCAAATGGCGGACTTTTTAAACTGACATAAATCGCTCAGTTTTTCTTTACTTAAAGCAAATTACGTTAATAAAATACGGTGAAACATGTTAAAAACGCATTCAAAATTAACGCATAGAGTCCTTCCAGGTCAAAACTTTCATTGTATGCAATTTTTTACAAGAAAAACCTCATTTTTAAGGCCCTAAAGTATATTTCAAAAGTGCGAGTGGTATTCTAGTCTACGTCAGATAGCGGCCATTTTGTCTAACGTTTTCATGAGAAAATGGCGGACTTTTTAAACTGACATAAATCGCCTAGTTTTTTCATTACTTACGGCAAATAACGTTAATAAATTACGGTAAACAACTGTAAAAACGTATTCAAAATTAACGTAGAGGGTCCTTCCAGGTCAAAACTTTCATTGTATGCAATGGTTTACAAAAAAAACTCATTTTTAAGGCCCTAAAGTATATTTCAAAAGTGCAAGTGGTATTCTTGTCTATGTCAGATGGCGGCCATTTTGTCGTCCGTTTTCATAACCAAATGGCGGACTTTTTAAACTGACATAAAACCCTCAGCTTTTCTTTACTTAAATCAAATAAGGTTAATAAATTATAGTAAAAAATCTGCAAACACGCATTCAAAATTAACCTAGAGGGTCCTTCCAGGTCAAAACTTTCATTGTATGCAATTTTTTACAAGAAACACCCCATTTTTAAGGCCCTAAAGTATATTTCAAAAGTGCGAGTGGTATTCTTATCTACGTCAGATGGCGGCCATTTTGTCGTCCGTTTCTAAAACAAAATGACGGGCTTTTTAAAGTGATATTAGTGGCACAATTTTTCTTTACAATATTTGCCTCAAAAGTGAAAGTGAAATAAGATTTGTGAAGCTGGTGATGATGCAGAAGGAGATCAAGAAGAAAATTACAAAACAAAGCACTAAGGACACATTCAAATTATTTGCTATACGACCTCCATTAGTACACAATCTCAAGTACCCACTCACATCAAGCTGATAACTAGCGAAGATAAGAGAGCCACCTTTGAAAAAATCGTTTCATTTCACACATACACACACACACAGAAAAAAAATGACTACAATCCTGCTGCTTATTTGCCTGTTCACGGTACATTTCACCAATGCAGCGAACATTCTGGCAATAATCCCCACGGCGTCCTTCAGCCATCAAATCCCTTTCAGACCACTATGGAAAGCGCTGGCGAGCAAAGGACACAACGTCACCCTGGTTACCACAGACCCCATGGAAAAGCAGGAAAACATCACCCAGATTGACATGAGTTACGGATACGACCACTGGAAGAAGCACAAGATCGTCGGTAAGTGGTTGTTATACTTGGACTCAGATCCGGACTATCAGGGGCCGACATTTCAGATATCGCCAGCGATAACTCGAAATCCTTTGTGGAAATGGGGGTGGCGATCCGGAGGGCCACCAACGAGACCAACGTAGCCTTCTTCCAGAGCCCCGAGGGACAAAACCTGATCCACAATCGGGACAATCGGTTCGATTTGCTGATTGTTGAGGCGCAACTGCCCGCCATGATGGTGTTTAGCTGGTGGTACCAGATTCCCTTTATAGGGGTCAGCTCGCTGGACTGTTCCCTGCAGTACCACGTGAGCATGGGCAACTTGGTGCATCCGGCGATCACTCCGGACCCCAACTTGATCCTGGAGGATATCAGGAGCATGACCCTCTGGGAGCGCATCCAAAGTTTCACTTTTATGAGCGTCTTCAGGGCGTTGCTGCATCTGTTGACCTTTCCCAACGAGCAGAAGATGCTCCAGAGCTTCTTTGGGAAGGGGGTGCCTCCTGTGCCAGAGATCCAGGATAATATGAGCATGCTTTTTGTTAGTACCAATCCGATTTTTCAAAATGTGAGGGCGCTGAGGCCCAATACCATCACTCTAGGGAATGGGATGCATTTGGGGGGCGGTGGGGAGCTCAAGAAGGTGGGTTTGGATATGGATGGAGGATATTGATTAATTGATTTTTTTTTATGGTGCAGGATGTGCGTGAGTTTTTAAATGAGGCTACAGAGGGCGCCATTTATTTCAGTTTGGGGAGTAACATTAAGGGGCGCCACCTTAACGATTCGGTTAAGGAGGCTCTTATGGGTGCGTTTTCCAAGTTGCCCTACAGGGTAATTTGGAAGATCGACCATAAGTTTAAGGTGCTGCCCCCCAACGTGATTGTTCGCAAGTGGTTCGCCTCCCAGGAAGCCATTTTAGGTAAAACATCACTTGATCTTGGTTCCATGACTGTTAAGGACTTTTTAGATCATCCGAATGTGAAGCTGTTCATCACCCAGGGGGGTCTACAGTCGATGCAGGAGGCTGTATACTTCGCCAAACCGATGATCGGCATCCCCTTCTTTGGGGATCAGCACATGAACGTGAGAAGGATGGTCCAGTTGGGTTATGGGGTGAAGCTGGACAAGGACAACATCACCCAGCTGTCCATCACTGAGGCTGTAGAAGAAGTATTAAATAATCCTCGGTTAGTACAATATTAAATGGCGAGATTTATCAGTACAATACACTACTCCCAACAGCTTTAAAGAAAAAGCTTTGGAATACAGTGCCATATTTAAGGACGTGGACATGCCTAACGTGGATAAGGCTGTATGGTGGACTGAGTACGTCATACGTCATAAAGCGGTGAGGCACTTTAGGGATCCCACCTTGGACATGCCTTTCTGGAAGAAGAACCTGCTGGATGTCGTTGGGTTCTTGCTGGTACTGTTTGGGTTAATTATTGGGGTGTTAAGCTGGATATGTCGTTGTGTAAGTAAGAGATCCATCAAGGTTTCAAAAGAGAAGAAGAAGGCTTAATTTTATAATAAATTAATTGTTTAATATGGTGTTTTCATTTAACCGTTCTGGTTTGGGTTTTTCCACTTGTTCTGCCACAGTGGGACAAATGGAAAGTAGCAAAATTTTTAAGAAATTAGCGCGAAGCAATTGAAACATAAGACATGTATGTTGTATTCACGTTTATTTACAAGATCTCATATTCTATAGGGTGTTTCCTCCTTAAGTTAAGAGAGAGCATCTATTGGTCCTACACTATGTCTTTGGCAGGGGCGAACTCCTCACAAAACTTCTTGAATTCGCTAGAAAAATTTAAAAAATGGATGATTGTTATTGAGAGTTTTTGAGTTATAAAAAGTATGATTCTCATAAGAAAATTGCAGAATTTGAAAGGGATAGACCCATGATTTTTCATCAAATATCACATTTAATTTTTTTGAGGAAAATCTGTGGGTCTGAGAAAAAAGTTGTTTAAATAAAAGCTGAAAAAGAAAATTTTAATTTTATTTTCTATACAGTGAGAGAAAATCATCAGAAACCTCAAATCTGAAAAAGTGTATTTTTTTAAAATATATAGGCAATTAATTTATTTTTATTCCTGTAATGGATGTCTTTTTTAAGTGCGAAACGAAAAGTATTCCACGGTTTTTTTCGAAAAATGAACAGAAAAAATGTTACTGCAATTTTTTGATTTTTGGCCAAAACTGGTTGTGAAATTTGAGAATTTTCAAAAATTAACCGATTTTAAAAAAAAAAATTTCACTGTATTGCTCATGAAAAAGAAATAAAAAAACTCTTATGACAAAAGTCTCTATTTTTCATAGGAAAGCCAAGAAAAAATAAAAACCTGCATTACAGAAATCGATAGGGGTACACCCATGATTTTCCATTAAAAATCACTTTTAATTTTTTTAACAAAAATCTGTGAGTCTGAGAAAAAAGTGGTTTAAATAAAAATTGTTTAGAAAAATAAGGGCTATTTCTGGAAAAAGAAATTTTAATTTTATTTTCTATACAGTGGGAGAAAATCATCAGAAACCTCAAATCTGAAAAAGTGTATTTTTTTAAAATATATAGGCAATTAATTTATTTTTATTCCTGTAATGGATGTCTTTTTTAAGTGCGAAACGAAAAGTATTCTATGGTTTTTTTCGAAAAACGAACAGAAAAAATGTTACTGCAATTTTTTGATTTTTGGCCAAAACTGGTTGTGAAATTTGAGAATTTTCAAAAATTGTCCGATTTTGAAAATTTTTATTTTCTTATATTGCTCAGAAAAATTAAATCAAAAAACTCTTATGACAAAAGTCTCTATTTTTCATAGGAAAGCCAAGAAAAAATAAAAACCTGCATTACAGAAATCGATAGGGGTACACCCATGATTTTCCATTAAAAATCACTTTTAATTTTTTTAAGAAAAATCTGTGAGTCTGAGAAAAAAGTGGTTTAAATGAAAGTTGTTCAGAAAAACAAGGACTATCTCTGGAAAAAGAAATTTTAATTTTATTTTCGATACAGTGGGAGAAAATCATCAAAAACCTCAAATCTAAAAAACTGTATTTCCTCAAAACTTATGAGAAATTATTAATTTTTTATTCCTGCAATGAATGCCTTTTTTAAGCCCCAAATAAAAAGTATTTAACATATTTTTCCCAAAAACGGACAGGAAAAAAGTTATTGCAAGTTTTTTGGTTTTTGGCCAAAACTGGCTGTGAAATTTGAAAATTTTAAAAAATCAACCGATTTTAAAAATTTTTTTTGCCTTGTATTGCTCATAAAAAGCGAATCAAAAAACTCTTATAACAAAAGTCTCTATATTCCATAAGAAAGTGAAAAAAAAAAATTAATTTCCCATTTATCATCTTCAGAATTCCAGAAATGGAATCGAATGATAAAATTACTTTAAATTTTTTCCTATGAAATCTCTCTTATGAAACTTCGTAGAGAAATGTTGTGAGAATATTCCGCAAGCTATTACATTAAATTACCTCAAGTAGTTCATGAGAAACGTCGCTTTAAAGTACTGACCTAATATACTGCGGTACTGCCGGGTCTTGCGTACAATCATTATGGCCATAACCTTTTTCCTTAGAAAAAAGATGATACGTAACATTGCCCTGCTTAACCAGGTCCCTTTGGGTGGAGGCTACTTCTGCCAGCTAAAATTTTGATAAACACATAAATACGTACTATAGAAAAACCTTAATATATATGTAGCACCTTCTGCCCTAAAGTATACGGAATCACATTGTCATCCTCGGCGTTCATGACCATTATAGGACAGTCCACGTGCAGAATATTCTCGGTAGATAAGAACCTGAACCCGTTATTGTGCAAGGGGTGGATCACCGTCGAATCGAAATAAGCCAGCCACTGGAACATCTAAAAACAACTCTTTAAAAAGATATTCCTGGCATATTATACAAATGCACTTTTCCGATCACAGTAGAGAGAATTTCCTCTGCATAAGTGGTGAAGGGTGCCTCTAAAACCATCCCTTTGGGGACGACGCTATGTTGCTCCTTTAAGGCCCTTACGGTGTGGCACGTGAGGGCGGTACCAAGGGAGTGACCCCAATAGTAAACCGACCCTTTGAGATTATGTTTCGCCACCCAGTCGTAGATTTGCAAGTGGTCGTTCACTATCCCAGTCTCGGACATTTCCACCCCTTCGCCTGAGTCTCCGTAACCTAAAAACCTTGAGAATATATAGTGAGGGTCGTTGGGGTGGATAAAGAGATTGAAAAGACTTACCTCTATGATCAATAGCGATGACCAGAAACTGTTGCCTAAGCACCTCGTATTGCTTTATAGGCTTCGCCCTATTAGCCAACACCCCGTGCAAATATAAAAGCACGTCGAATTTACTGTTTTCCAACAATTCCGACACGTTTGTAAGGGTGGAATCCTTCTCTTGTTCCGGTAAGATCATCCAGGCACCGATCTTCGTCATAGTGTCGTTTTCCTTGACGGTTATATAGAAGTTCTGCACCCCCGTTATCCCATACTTGCCAGGATTGTCAAACTGTGGATTACTGGGGGAGTTTACTGTAAAAAGAGGATTTTTTAGGTTAGGTTTGCCTTAAAGGGCTAGAAGGGCCTACTGTAAATGAACACCATGAGCCTCTGGAAGGCTATGGAGAGCCAGAAAGAGATGGGGATGATCACCCAGATCAAGATGAACGCCAGAAAGAGTATGGCTGCTCTAAAAGGGTTAAAATTAGTTTAAAAAAATACTTCGAAGGGTTCTTACAGAATAATGAAGCCCCAGAGCATCATTCTCTTCGAACGGCTCCACTTGACGCTGGTGTTGGTGTCCAAGGAGCTCACGTCCGATAAGTCAGAGTCCAAGGAGTCACGTCTCAACTATAGCACAACTTAAGTACACTGAGTAAGAGTGAAACAGACGTAATTTACCTTGCAACAGCTGCAGCCTTTACCCATTATTGCAAGCCATAAAACGAAGGGGTTTTATTGCAGAGAGAAACTCACTAGAACTATTATTGTCATCGATTTTAGTGATGATAATTTCATTTTTTTTTTGGAAGTAAGATTAGATAAGGAGCACTTATGTATATGTACATAATTATTAGTCATCGATCTGCGTGTAGGAAGGATGTAAGTAAATAAGGCGGAGTAAATAATAGGAGGTTAAAAGTGAGCGAGTCACTGGAAAAACCATTTTTAATATACAACGAAAATGAAACACCCCCTAAGACATTAATATACATTTATTATTAATATTAAAACCGTTAAACACGTACAATATCATAAACAATAATAAAATATAACAAATTTATTTATTTATTTGGTAAAAGGTTTTCTTTGGTAAAACTATATATGACACAAATAATTTAAAAGAAAAAACCACCCTTTTTGACCATATGTTCCATTTGATTCACATTCTAAGTATAGAATTTACATTTAAAGCCTATAGTTGTAACATTATAATATAATAAAGTTATTTATTGTAACATCACATATATATATATATATATATAAGAAAATCTACTCTAACAGTTATATACTCATTTTTTGCAAATTTAAATTCGTCTCTAGCTAAGTTAAGGGTTAGAAATCACCTAAAAAGGGCCGTTCACCACCGCATATTATTTACATAAAATCAACTCAACATAAGTCAGTCTTAACGAAATCTATAATAAAAACTAGAAAAACGCCCCACCCATAACCACACCACTACTATTTACAGCTCAGCCCTAAAGGTACTACTACCCTTCCTAGGGAAAACCAGATCGTAGTAGCCCTGGTGTTCCATTTGTAAGGGTTTGGGGCGACCCTTAGGGGCCTCCCTAGTACTACTAGACCCCAAGGTCCTACCGTAGGACCAGTTGTTATTAGGTAGGGGTGGCTCGTAACGACTGAAGCTGAAATATCGACTTTCCAAAGCTCCTGCTGCACCCTCTCGGTATCGACGTTGGAAACTACTGTTGTTGAGTGTGTGGTATGTGGTGGAGGTGGTGGTGGTGGTAGTAGGCTGAATATATATATACATTTAGTGGTGTTAGTAATTTACAAATTGTTTTTTTTTCTCTGTTCTAAACAAATTATTCAAGCCTTAATCCAACTGTTTAATTGTGTGTGGCCGCGTGGCTGACGATGGAGTCCAAAATGGCGGCCCAAGATGGCGGCCATTCTTTTTTTTTTGGTTTTCGTTTTTTTGTTTTTTATTGACTTAAAATCATGTGAGGTGGTTTGAAAAAGTGCTGAGGACGTGGGTTTTCTGTGTGGAGAGAGAATATAGAGCCAGTGTCAGTGTATTAGTTAATAATTGGTGCGTTTTAGGGGACCAGAGGGGCCGCCACCGGTCCACTAAAACCTTTATTTTAAATTAGTGCAAAAGTGCAAAAGTATGTACAAGGTGCATAAGTTAGTGTTCGGGTGCATCACGAATCATCTACGTATTTACATTATTAAACGCACATAACAGAGGGTACAATAGAGATTTCTCACCCTGTGTTTGAAATTTATGTTATTGTCTATAGCCATAACGGTTAACCTATATATATATAGAAAAATCTCTATTTTTGTCGATAGATTACAATGGAATATCAATAATAAGGTGTCATTACTAATAACTGTTTTAGTCCGGGCAAAAAAGTGTGCAACAAAATATTTGAAAAATTGACAAGAGAGATGCAGAGTGTTGCTAACTGTTCAATATCATATTAGTAAGGAGGCAATTGTGCTAAAAATGTAAGGTGTAAGGAGGACAAAATAAAACTTTTAGAGGAAAGCTGACATATAATGATTATATTAGGTTGGAATGTTTTAAAACTTAACTGATTTTCTTTTTCCTACTTATAGGATATGAAAAAATAAAAATAAAACTCTTATGGGAAAATTTTGTATCTTCTATAGGAAAGCCAGTGTCCCTATTATAAGGCTAATAAGGGCTATGATATTAGGTTGAGATTTTTAAAAAATAGACGAATTGAAAAATTCTTTTTTTTTGTTTTATAGGATTTGAAAAATAGAAGAAGAAAGTCTAATGAGATTTTTCTAAATTTCCCATAGGAAAGCCAATATCCTTTTTATAAGGCTAAACATGGCTGTTATATTAAGTTGAAAATTTTAAACAATTGTGCAATTTTAATAATTTTCTTTATAGGGCATAAAAAACGAAAAATAAAACTTTATTAAGATTTTTTGTTATCTTCCATAGGAGCGGTATTATACATATTATAAGGCTAATTATGGCTATTATATTAGGTTGAAAATTTTGAAAACTAGTCCGATTTCAAAAATTCTTTTTCTAGCTTATAGTCCATAAAAAAATAAAAATAAAACTCTTATGAGCAAATTTTGTATTTCCCATAGGAAAGCCAATATCCTCTTCATAAGTCCAAAAATTGCAACTAAATTAGCTTCAAAATTTCATAAAAAGGAACCTCAAGTACGTGTAACCTTAATAACCCCCAAATATAACCATTATATTAGCTTAGCAACGACCTCCCTTACAAATTTCCTCACAAATCGAACCAGTTAGCAACGGTACTCGATAACGGTGACATTCTTGGGGCCGCGAGACCTGCCGACAGTGGCACAGCCCCCCTCCAAATCCTCCCTGGAGGGGCGTAGCACCCGATTTTTGGGGCGACCACTGTCTGACGGATCTGACAGCATCGTGCAGTGCTACACTCTAGTGGGCGGCTGTAGGACCATGGCGGCCAGACGTACCTTCATGGCGTCGGGATGGGGGGCGCCGCCCGCGTTACCTCTTGGTCCCGTCGTGTAGATCGCGTCCGCCGGGATACCGCCGGGACCCAGCAACCCTCCCGGAGCGAGGGTTCCTTGGTTCGGGTGGTGCTGGTGGTGGTTGTTTTTCTCGATGTCTAGTTTTTGGCTGCAGAGTGAGGAGAATTCATTCTTACTGTTTAATAACATTAGTCTGGTTTGCATAGCGGAAAGACAAGCTTAGTGGGCTTCTAAAGCGCACGAAAAAGCCGCCCGCAATTTAAGAGGAAAAGGTTTTAAAGCCAAAATCAATGCCACTTCTCCTCAGATTTTACCTGAGCTTTTAAAAACACTTTGCCATTCAAATTTAGGGCTGTTTTCACACGGGGGTTGGGGGGAGGGACGTTAAAAAGGGCACAACTTAAGCCGACTTCTTGTCGGCGAAAAAAAACGGTTAAGGGAATCGCTAATGACATCCCGGGGTTATTGAATTTGCGGAGGGAAAGTTATCGCGACCGTCAAGTATAATAACGACAAAATATACCGGAGCAGATGCAAATTTTCCAACCTCGGTCCTCATGTGAAACCTGGATTTTCCGGGAAACTGCCCGGGACGTGTATAGTTTCGTCCAAACTTTCCCTCCGCCTCCTCACCAAAGTACGGAAAATTAGTGAAGCACTTAGCGCTTATGCTCTCGTATATGAAATTTCCGAGGGCGGATTATTAATATAACTTCTTCCAAAGAAAAATTAACGATTTTTTTTTTAATGTATATCTAAATGGAAATTTAAAAGCTCATCCTCCCCTTCCCCCTTCCGGTTTCTAAAGCGCGAAATTCCTAAGCGACGGCAACAATTCAAACGGGGCGAGGCAATTAAGCTTTAATAAAGCTAAAGGAAACTTTCTTGTTTTCAGTAGTTTTCATTTTTAGCGCGAAAGTTTCCTGAAGGCTGTTAATGGTCTAGCCCCCCCCTACCTCTCCTCTTGCCGAAAGTTTCATGCGAACCCCCCTCGCCATCCCGCTCTGAAGACTCTTTATAACGTTCGCTCTCTGTTAAGTAATTCGGGGTTTTTATTGCATAGTTTTAGGATTAACTGGATAAATTGCATGAGGTGTAAAGTTAATGGGATTTAAAAAAATGGGCATGGAATAAAGAAGTCTTAGGGCATTTCTTGAAAAATTCCATAGGAAAGCGAGGATTTCCTATAGAAAGGAGGAAAAAGGAAGGGAGTAGTTCGGAATATTGAATATTTCGTCCACCTCTAGGAGTTAATAAAGAGAAGATAAAATTCACATGACAAACTTTTTTATTTCCCATAAGAAACCCTCGCTACAACAAGTCATTCAAAAGGCAAAACAATTAACTTATTAAGTCGAATAAACAGAACAAAAATTTAGGCCCTAAATCGAGGTAGCAAATCCGCTAAAGCCTCCGCGATGCCACTCAAATTTACAACTGTTCCGACATCGTTGCGAGATGCTAAAAAGCGTCCCCCGTTTAAGCGGAGCACCCGTAAACCTTTATTTAACCCTTAAATTCATTTGTTCCATAAGTTTAATCCTGAAGTATCTTCGCGACTATATCACATTCCCGCTCAAACCATAAATTCCTGGCGAAGTAATGCCTGAGGATACCGACCTGAGAGACAGCTTCGCAATAAGGTGACACTAATATAAAGCGAACCGTATACCTCAGGATTTTTCATGAAAAGGGTTTGGCATAGACGTTTAGGCAAAAAGAAATGCTGAAAATGAGTGTAGAGGTTTTTTGGAGATATCTGATGGTGTTTGTGTCGCTTTAGATTTATTACGTTAGGCTAGAGTGTGTGAAAAATTGGACCGATTAGGAAAATTCTTTTCTTTTGTAGTAGGGCATTGATAAAGGAACAAAAAAGTCTTATGGTATTTTTTTTGATTTCCTACAGGAGCGCCAATATTTATAATATAAGGCTAAAAATGGCTTTTGGATTAGGTTGGAAGTTTTGAAAAATTGCCCGATTAAAAAAATTCTTTTTTCCACGTATAGCGGATAAAAAAAAGAGAAAAAACTTTTATGGCAATTTTTTATATTTTCCATAGAAACGGTAATATTTTTGTTATGAGGCTAAAAAATGCGAATAAATTAGGTTAGAAGGATTGAAAAAAGGCCCGATTTAAAAAATATTTTTTGCTTCGTGTAGAATCTCAAAAATAAAAGAAAAAACTTAAATAAAATTTTTTCTATTTCTCAGAGAAACGGTAATACCCTTATTATAAGGTTAAAAATGGCTATAGAATTAGGTTGGGCATTCAAAAAATTTACCCGATTTGAAAAATTCTTTCTTTTTTGTGCAGATAATAAAAAATAAAAGCAACAACTAAAATGACAATTTTTTCTATTTCCCATAGAAACGGTAATATCTCTATTATAAGGCTAAAGGTTGCTCTTAAATTAGTTGGGTAGTTTTGAAAAATTGGCCGACTAAAAAAATATTTTTTTCTTCGTATAGAAAATCAAAAATAAAAGAAAAAACTTCAGTGACAATTTTTTCTATTTCCCATAGAAACCGTAATATCTTTATTATAAGGTTAAAAATGGCTAAAGGATTAGGTTGGACATTTAAGAAAATTACCCGATTTGAAAAATTCTTTTTTCCTCCTGTAGAGTATAAAAAATAAAAGAAAAAACTCTTATGGCAATTTTTTCTACTTTCCATAGAACTGGAAATATCTCTGTTAGAAGGCCAAGATTGGCTATTGAATCAGGCTAGAAATTTGAAAAATCGTCCGATTCCAAAATTTTTTTTTTCCTACTTATAAGACACAAAAAAAGACAAAAAAAGTTCCAATGAAAAATTTCTATATTTCCCATAAGAAAGCCAACACCGCGGACTTTTCCCTTAATTATCGGTTAATCCACGTGTCCCTTTAGCCTCTCAAAACCGCGGCGTTGTTCAAATACCACCTGCCTAGATAAATTTGCTCTAAAGCTCCTTAATAAAGCGTTTCCGCCATGGCAGAGACGCAATTTTCTCCACAGTTCCTGGAAGTTTAATTATTTACAGTTTTCGCATGCTGACGCCCTTTTGATTTAGTACAGCCCCTGCCAATAATTCCCCCTCACCCCCAAAGAACAAAGATATCGCTAAGGACGAGAGGATAAATTAGACTGCAAACAGAAACAGGCGACTATATTTAGCCTTTAAAAGGCCGTAACCGAAATCAATACGACCCCAATTATCGTCGATATGGCAATGATTTGCTAATTACCGTTCAGATATGCCAAGAAATTTATCGTTTCCTGGCGTGCGAGTAGCGTATGAGGGCAGCGGTGAGACAAATACAACGGGGGGGGCCTAAGTCCTGGATAACATTACGTAATTAACTCCATAATATTATAGAAGGGAGGGGGAGGGAAACCTGGCAAAACCGAACAACGGAATGCTTTTCCCCATCCCGACTGGACATCGGGATTTAACTAAAACTGGTTTAACGTCCCCCCTGCCTTCTCGGTTGTCCAGTCCGGTTGTCCGGGCAAATTTGAATTATTTCGCCGCTACGTGGCTTCATTGGACGTACATACGTAAATAAATTACGCCACTGGATGGACCCCCCTCGGTCTCTTTTTTGTTTTTTTGAAAGTTTCCACATTAGGTCACAATAAGGAATTCTTTTTGTTTTAGAAGAAGTGAGCCGCAGCACGTCGGACGATATATTAGGGTGTCCACCCCCCCGGTGTTGTAGGTCACGTGAGTTTATTTTATGGGGTCGTAATGTGCCGTTACGTGCCCTCCAGGTGTGCTCACTTACCCGTCGATATCCGATGGCTTAAAGTCTCCCTTGCCTGAAAAATAAAATTTACTGTTATGTGCGGTCAAATTAGCTGTTTCGGGTACTATTTTTACGCTACAGGGAAAACTAAGGAAAATCCAGACATTCCCCCGGCAGGATTTATTCTTTTCAGGCAGCCACTCACGTCATATCTTATTTCTCGTCTGATACACAATAAACTCGAGGAACGTAAACATTTTTCGTATTTTCAATTTCGCGTCTGCACCGCCTCCCTCCCTCCCCCTTAGAATCCCCCGCGGAACTGATAAAAGGCCTTTTCATTTCGATATTTTGCATCTTCTTAAATTTTACATTTATTCGTTTCCCTGTTAAATGGACTGCGCGTCGACGATACGAAATTTGATTTTCGCCCAAGCAACAACACGTCGTATATTATTATCGTTAAATATATATTTATTCGACGATTTTTTAGTAAATTTTTGGTTTTGGTATATTTATCAAACGTTAGATTATTTATTAAACTATAGAATATACGTATATCATATACGATTATGTTTTCAAAAGGGAGAAAATTTTGGCATTTAAAAAAATTGACACGGGATTTACATATCCAGTTTTTAAGCCCGATTACTACACTTCAAATATTTGATGAAATTCTTCTGAAAATCACTGTTTTTAGTCCATATTGTCCAATTTAATAACGTTGATTTTATGCTAAATATTTATGTATAAAATTATATGAAATTTAAATAAATTGTAGTGCTATTAAATTAAATATTAAATATATATTTTCTGCAAAAACTTTGATTTTCATTAACACAACCCTTAACCCCCCACCCACCCCAAACATTTTCCCAGTAAGAAATTCTTTTGAAAAATCACCGCTTTTCGTCCATAAGACCCAACCTAGTATCACTATTTTTGTATCAAATATTTATTAATATACATATATATAATTATATCAAATTTAAATAAACAAACTATGTTATTAGATTAGATATTAACGACTAAACCAACTGGAATTCATGCATGTTATTTTGGAAAACAATGATTTTTGAAAACAATTTCTTACTGGTAAGTTGTATGGGGTGGGTGGGGGGTTAAGGGTATGATTAATAAAAAACAGTTTTCTTGCAGAAAATAATTGCCTAAGAGAAAAATGCTTTTTAACAAAATTATAGGTGAGAATATACGTATATATAACATACGATTATATTTAAACATTTGAGAAAATCATACATATATCACTGAAACACTTTATCCAATATTTATAGTTGAAGTTGAACCAAAAAACTACATCTGATGTAAAACCAAAAATAAACGTTTATTTAACTATGGTGTGTTGCTTGGGAATATTACATATACAGGGAGGCATCCCTCTCTCTCCTCCCCCCTTCCCTTGCGTTAGTTATTAATAATTCAATGCGATACAACGTTATTAAACATCGAAAACTAAATATTGTATAACGAGTACTTCCGGCCCGGCCTGTTTATTTATTGAATACGGCGTGTCGCTTAATTAACGGACAAATGGGCAGAGCCAATTAATTTACAATACCTACCAGTCCGGGATTATGAAAATTTGTAATTTTGGGGCCGCGCTCGTACATTATCAAATCAAAATTTGGGGCGCACTTGTTTTGTGAAAGGGGTCGCATTAACGTGCGTATGCAACAAAATTACAGTAAATTAAAAAGAAATCCTTAAAATAGTCTGGATTTACTCCAATTTAACCTACACAATAAAAAAGTTACGGTTTATTTAAATCCCTTAACCCTCTGAATTTTTAGGGCCATTCAAAGTGTAGCGCAGGTCATTAATGCTAATTTATTCCCATTACCCTTTAAGGCCTTTTGGGGTGACTTGTACACTTGAAATGAATAAGAAATCCATCACAATTTTTTTTCTGTCTTGCTCTCGGATAGTTGCATCCCCATATACAAGAAATTCCATCCACAGTCGGACCGTTTTACGATCTTTATTACATTTTCGGGATTTTTCCTGAAGGACATTTTCATTTTGCGAGTTTACATTTCCCAGAAATAACCGTAAAACCGGCCGTTAACAATAATAATTAAACCCTTTTTGTGTTATATATATATATATAGGAAAATTGTGCCCTCGACCTCCCACTCGCCCCCCTCCAAGAGAGGGTTTTATTAAAACGGCCGTGCGGAAATTAAGATTTTGAGGGAAGCCTCAAAGTATCGCCCGAATGGTTTTTAATATTCGTCCCGCACAAAGCGAAGACCGAAAATTTAGATAATTGCGTTTTTTGCCTCCCCCCTTGCTCCCCTTTACCCTGTGACGTAACAGGAAGTCTTTATATTAAAAAAAAAACGAAAATAAATATATCCAGTTTCAACCCTTTTACCAGCAGGCCTCATAATGACCTGTCACCTCATTTGAATGACATTTATTGTGTGCTCCCCTCTCATTCGCTCGCACAACCCGAGAGAAAGAGAGAACCACAAAAATGGACCGAGGGTAATTTATTTTCCCCAGTTGGAGAGTTTATTTAGGAAAATTAATTTACATAGGAAAAACTCACGTGAAAAGCAGCAACGTTCCGCCCTGACCGCGTATACGCAGGCGCAGATCAGTATCAGGAAGCCAACCAAGAGGGCTCCGGCTACACTCACGAGCGTGCTCATCTGTAAGGGCTCTGAAAGAAAACGGTTTCTCGGTTAGGTTTTATTGAACGCCCTGTATATTGTTGGATTTTTGGATTCTATATGAAATTTTGAATATTTTGAGGGGTCACACGGTATGGTTTGTCTGATTAGTTTTAGAGATATGAGCAATTAAACATTAAATGAAAAATGTCTCGTCTTATCGGGAAAAAACAAGTATGGGCTCTCATAGAAACCGATTTCTTGGTTAGGTTTTAGTGGACGCCCTATATATTGTTAGATTTTTGTATTCTATAAAAAATTTTGGACATTTTAAGGGTTCACACCATATAATATGCCTGACTGGTTTTGGTGATATGAGCAACTTAACATTAATTAAGAAATGTCTCGTCTTACCGGGAAAAAACATGTATGGGTTCTCATACAAACCGATTTCTTGGTGAGGCCTTAATAGACGCCCTGTATATTATTAGGTTTTTGTATTCTATGAAAAATTTTGAACATTTTAAGGGTTCACAGCATATAATATGTCTAATTAGTTTTTGAGATATGAGTAATTGAAAATTAAATAAAAAATTAATTTCAGTGCAAAAAGTATTCGTTAGGGCGTTTACGTTCACCCAAGTGCCTGGAATAAGATTCTATATTACCCTAATCCT
Organism: Anthonomus grandis grandis; assembly: GCF_022605725.1. NCBI lineage: Eukaryota > Metazoa > Arthropoda > Insecta > Coleoptera > Curculionidae > Anthonomus > Anthonomus grandis. The sequence goes on from NC_065564.1 coordinate 4,085,408, forward strand.
GGAAAATTTAATGAGAACTAGATGGCATTACCTAAACAACTAGTAGAAGCCCTTAGGGGAGAAACTCTGTATACAGGAGACAGTTTTATGCAAAATAAATTAGAAAAAAAAACCGCCCTTAATTTGAAACATCCATCTTATCAACCCGAGCACTACTGTTATTAAAATTCCAACAAGGGAGAGTGGTAGCTTCTAAAACAAGTAATGACAACAACAAAAAACCCAAACCGAGGGGGGTCAGCACTCGTCTTTTCATATTTCAATATCGAAAATTGCATTTCTCCACCCACCCCGACGAAGACGATGGGATTTCCAGTTATTCCTGGGGGCAGATCTTCCTTCCATTACCCTGATTGCTTCTTTAAGGTCGAAATGCGAAAATCGTAATGCGATAAGACCGCCGTAAGTCTGTTTGTTATTCATCCCCCGGGGTGGTTGAGTAAATTTCGCTTTATTCGAACCGACTGACTGCTCCGGTTTTTATTGTACCTTATGTTTGATTTGAGGGCCCCGTCGCCAGGAATTAATCCCTTTAAAATGGTAATTTTCCAACGGGAATCGCCCACTCGGAAATATTTTAATTTTTTCCAGCAGGTTTTGATTAGGGAATCGTCGCAAATTTTCTATTTGCAGCAATTTAAGTTTTCTAGCTCTAGGGTAATATAGAATGTTATTCCAGGCACTTTGACTATTACTCTCGATTAAGTCAAATTAAAGAAAAACTTACCATTAACGTACAGCTGTACGGCATGCATATCCTTGCCCTTATCGTTCTCCACTAATAAATAGTAAGTCCTGGAGTCGGTGGCGGAGGCATCCTTAATATGAAGACTCGTCAGGTAACAGTCCTCTCCTCCCTTCTCCTGAATCACGTCATCCACTTTAAATTTACCTGAAATCAACGCTTTAATTGACAATAAAGGAGCGCCAGTACGTCAAGCGAGACCGGAACACAAGAAAAAAAGTAATTTCCTCATAAAACGGGGGGGCCATTACCCGGAAACGGTTGAGGCACTCTCGACTTTTTTTTCCTCTGGAAAACGCCAAAGTGACTCTCGAGGTAAAACGATGTCGAAACAATGCGGCCCCGGGTTTCCCTTTCACGGGGGGGAAAACGACCCCTTCGGGGAGGGTTTTTATATGCGTTTTCCACCCTGATTTTTTTGCTGTTCATTTTTTTTTTAACTTACCCATTTCGTTGCCGGCTTCGAGGCGCAGCGACCCCCATTCCCACGCCACTGACCGTGGTCTGGGGTCTGCGCACACCACCATACTTAAGTCTACCGATTGGCCACTTTCCACGTAGACGTCCGGGGTGGCTGTGTGGCGCAGAACCTGGGGCGCACCTAGAAATTTGTGTTTTTAGGTTAGGAGTTGAGAAAAAATGCCTTGAGAGGTAGGCTAGGGATAAGGATAGCCATAGGTTTAGTTAGCGCGTTAATAAATTGTTCCGTTTGAAAGTTATTAAAGTTTTAGTTCGTTTAATGGAATATATGTAATGAAAAGTTGTCTAGAACCAAAAAACTTGATTTTTTTTCAAAACTTAACGACTATCTTAAAAAACTGAGTTTTTACGTATTTGCGATAAGAAATGGCACAACTACTGCAATTTTCGTAGTGAAATGCTTTGAGGTTATGTGAGAAAATTATAGATACACAAACTATAAATTTTTTTTAATGACCCATAAATCTCTTAAGAAGCATTTTATTCTCAGATCAATATTTTTTACAAAAAAAACTGTTTTTCACTAACTCTACCCTTACCCCCCCCACCCACCCCACACAACTTACCAGTATGAAATTGTTTTCAAAAATAAATGTTTTACAGAATAATACACATGAATAAGAGCTGGTTTCCTTGTTAATATCTAATCTAATAACACAGTTTTTTTATTTAAATTTGATATAATTATTTATACATATATTAATAAATGTTTAATACAAAAACAGTGTTATTAGATTTGACATTATGGACGAAAAACGGTGATTTTTCAAACGATTTTCTTACTGGGAAAATGTTTGGGGTGGGTGGGGGGGTAAGGGTTTTTTTTTAATAAAAAACAATGTTTTTGCAGAAAATATTTATGCAATGTTTAATTTAATAACACTGTTTATTTAAATTTAATATAATTTTATATATAAATATTTAGTATACAAACAGCATTATTAGATTGGACAATATGGAAGAAAAGCAGTGATTTTTCAAAAGAATTTCATCAAATATTTAAATATGTAATAAATGCAGAAATTTTCTCATAACATTAAAAATTATTGCTTAGAGCGATGAAGAATTTCTAAACAAAATTGGTTTTCGAAAAAGCGGGATACCTCCAGTTTTGTTGGAGGTAGAAAAGTGATAAGGATAGCGATGCGTATTTGCGGTTTATTTAGGATGCTTTTAAAGTGTTTCATTAATAATTTAAGTTACAAGTCAAAGAAACGTCTATTATTGGCCCTTTGAAAAAAAAAGTGTTGCCTGTAAGAAAAATGTGTCGATTGGCGTCGAAAAGTGAGTGGGTAATCGGAGACGACTGGCGTATTACTTTCATCGTGTCGATAAAATTCAAAAGCGATGTTTCCGAACGAAATAAGTCGGGAAAACTGAGTTTCCGGATAATCGAGTTGACAACTACAACAAAACTTCGTTGCAGACTTATGCTCAAAGCGCCATAAATTACGCGAAAACTTTACCAAATTCAATTTTGAGCTTTTCTCCGCTCGCAAATCGAGTTTCCTTTAACGGATGGCTTCGGCGTTCCCTCGCTTTTTTTTTTCAATGCGTTAATATGGACAACCGGTACATTAATAGGATTTCAATATCAAATGTACGTCGCGCTTAGTTTTCAAACCGGATTTCTACAAAGTACTAAATTGGTTATCGATTGGGAATTATTTATTTCCGGCTCATAAATAATAAATAATTGGTTTTTAACTAAAAACCCTTTTACGGACCGAAATCGTTTATTAGCATCGCTGGCGCGTTCGGGGGGGCATTTTAATTACGACCAAATGAAATATTTGCGAGTTTACGCACCGTTATATATAATAAATTAGCTTTTAATGGGGTTATATATTAAAAAACAGAATATATAAAACCAGTTAACAAAGTATGAAAAAAAAAAAGTTAAAACTTTATATTTTTCCGAATCGTAAAAGTTTTAGTAACGTATTGGCTATGGGGAATAAATGCTGTAAAACTTTATGTTTTTCTTCTTTATTGGCACGATCGAGTTTTGAAAATATAATGGCCTTAAGCTCGTTTTGTGCTTCGGGATTCATAGTGTAAAATAATTAATTTATTTAAGGTAACAGCAGCCGAAAATTTCCATTTTGTATTCTTATATTTATTAGTACAATAATTAAATAGCTACAAAGCTTCCATGAATTTTCCTGATAGTGCCAACAGAAGCCATGAACAAAAACATTACAAAAACACTGGGTTATAACAGGATTTGAGCAGAACTAAGGGGATTAGAGCACTTTGAAAATTCGGAAAATGCCATTTTTCGACCTAGTTTTTGAACCCAAAAATGGGCACCAAAAATGCAAGATCCCGGTTAATATTAGAGCTACGATCTTGCGGATGGTCTCGTTGGATTCAGAAGAACAAAATTAAGACAGAACAGTTGGAATTTTCCCGATAGTGCCAAAAGAAGACGAGATATCGACCTTCAAAGTTTGGGATTTTTCGTTTTGTAGGTATACCCCTTGTATCGAATTTTTCACTAAAAAAATAATTTTTTCGATTTCAAACCAACTATACCAGCTGCTTGATCTCATGACCTATATCACAAAAACACTGGGTTATAACAGGATTTGAGCAGAACTAAGGGAATTAAAGCACTTTGAAAATTCTGAAAATACCATTTTTCAACTTCGTTTTTGAACCCAAAAATGGGCTCTAAAAATGCGAGATCTCGGTTAATATGACAGCTACGATCTTGCGAATGGTCTCGTTGGATTTAGAAGGACGAAACTAAGACAAAACAGTTGGAATTTTCCCGATAGTGCCAATAGAAGCCGAGATATCGACCTTCAAAGTTTGAGATTTTTCGTTTTCTGGGTATACCCCTCCGTATCGAATTTTTCACCAAAAATTGATTTTTTTCTATTTTGAATTAACTGTACCAGCGGCTTGATCACATCACCTAAATCACGAAAACACTGGGTAATAACAGGATTTGAGCAGAACTAAGGAGCACTTTGAAAATTCGGAAAATGTCATTTTTGGACCTCGTTTTTCGGCTCAAAAATGGGCCCTAAAAACGCGATATCTCAGTTCATATGAGAGCTATGACCTTGCGGATGGTCTCGTTGGACTCAGAAGAACGAAACTAAGACAGAACAGTTGGAATTTTCTTGATAGTGCCCAAAGAATCCGAGATATCGACCTTCAAAATTTGGGATTTTCATCCTTGCCCTACCTATCAATATCCTTATCACTTTACTATCTCCAATGGACAAAAGTTATCCCAATTTCTCAAAAGCCAGTTTTTCTTAAAGATTCGTGTCCATACATAAATCGGCATGATGACTAATTTTTTTGACTTGAATATTGAAACATTTTTACAAAAATGAAACGCACAGATAGCAACTTCCACGTAAATACTTTGCTAACTTACCATGTACTTGCAAAATAATCGGTTCACTAATATCACTCTGCTCCTGGCCCTTGATAATGTTCGTCACCTTGCACCTCCACTCGCCCTGGTACTCGTACGAAACGTTCCTAATATGAAGTTTGGCCTCGGTACCTCTCTCGATCACGTTTTCCGTCTGATCGCCGGTCTTCTTTTGGACCCATTGGTAAGTGGGCGGAGGGTTTCCCTCCCCCAAACACTCGAAGTTCACCGGGGAGAAGAGGGTGGCGGTTTTCACCCTTTCACGTCCCACGCTGATGATCTTGGGACGGTCTGAAAGTACGAATTTTATAGGGAATCTGGAATCCGGTTCGTTTTACGGCAATAAGGCGATTTTTAAATTTGTTTTTACTACCGAAAAAGATATGAAGAGGAGCGGCTCGTAAACTCGTCTCTACTGCAAAACTTTCGGATCACTTTATCTTTTATGTACCGAACTTCCGAAAGTTCCGACCCCACTGCCCCCGGGGGAGTTTAATTTTAACGGATTTTCTTGTTTTGCTTTAAAATTGTTGCTTTAAATAATAATCGGAGACCCCCCCTTCATCTCCTGAGAGTATAAAGGGCTCGTAAATTCGCTTTAACACCTGCTTAATATTTCACGCCCTATTGTATCAACTCCCATACGGTCCTGGTAATAATATCGCATAAGGGATCGTAAATCTTTTTAGGAGTCTTGAATTTTATTAAAAAGGGCGAACGCAGAAAATTCTATTTTCTCTAGGGAATTATTTTTAGTCGCATCTCGCGCTCTCCGTTTAACTGAAAATAAAGTTTCTAAACTCATAACTTAAATTGCTTGATATATTAGCCGGCAGCTTCGAAAGTTTTATCCTTATCGACCTCATCAATCAGCAGTTATTAATAATTCATTGGGGCAGGTTGCCTCTTCGCTCTTAGTTGATACAAATGACTCAAAACAAATTTAAAATTACTTACACGAATGGATTATTAAATTTGCTCCGAACATTGAAAGTTTCATCCCGCCTGGGTCTCATCGGTCAAAAGTGATTTATAGTTAATGAGTCCTTTGAGACTTTTTGATTTAAAAAAAAAACTAATAGTTTCAACCGACATAAAAATTCACACCTTTCAACCCCATTAATAACCGCCCCGTCAGAAAACAGCAAATTACCCCCCCGGTCCCGGCCATTAAAGCGCTCGTAAATCCGCCATCCCGAGACACTATCAGAAAAACTGGCCTCGCGTATATTAATTAATATGTAATAATGATATATCACCCCTTCGTCCACCCCCGGAAGCGTAATAAATTACCGGGGAAGTCATAAAAGTACCTTTTGCGCTGATTAAACACTCGTATATCACGTTAAATCGTAAATCTTTCCAGAGTTATTCATAAAATATGAAATTTCGAAAAAATTAAGATATAATTCGACAAGTGGACCGGGATATAAGATTTCAACCAGGAGTTGGTTGACAAGTCATAGTAATAGGACGCATTGGTTGACTGTAACGAAAATTAGGTCTAAAGATTCCCCAGTTACTTAGGATTATATTAAAAATATAATACTTCCAAGACATTAAAATAGCTGCTGAATATCCGTCGAAAACTTGACCGGACCCACAGATTTTCACCAAGACTTTGTATGCCGAGTCATAATAAGATGACGCATTGGCCGATTTTAACGAAAGTTAGGTCTAAAGATTCCCCAGTTACCCAGGAACTTAGAAGGAAAATTAGACCAAATAATTCCCTAATTATCTAGAAATAAAATTAATAGTAATTATAATAATATGGGGTCTAATCGGACGGAGGACTGAACGTAATATACCCTTGAGTTAACAGTTGAGAGTAATCAAAATGGCATATCTTGTCAATACTCTAGCAAAAAATATGAAATTTTTCATGTGGATAGTTTAAAGTATTGACTACTATCCGTAAAAGTTTTATTCCATTAGACCTTATTAGCGCAAAATTATTAGAAAGTTTTTTCTCTTTGGAAGTCCATCTAACAAAAAATCATAACTCCGACAATTCCTGACAGATTTGAACAAAACAAACTGCTCTAGAAAGCTGAAATTCTTACTTACACTTAACGTCGATCTGGACTCGAATGGGCACAGAATCTCCCGCCTTATTCCTGGCATGGCACGTGTACAATCCAGAGTACTGCCGTACTGCGGGGCTGAATTGCAATAGCTCCTGAAGACTGACCGGCTGGTTCTGACCCTCTTTTCTCCATATAACGGAGGCTTTTGGGTTGGCACTCACCACACATCTTATGGCCACCGAGTCCTTCAGATCTTCTATGTCGGTGGTGGGAATACCGACCAGACGAGTCTCCGGTACAACTGAAAAGAAGTTTAAGCTGTTAATCTTAAGTTAAAAGTAATCAGGGGGTTGGGGGGTGAGGAAGTCGAGTTTAAGCGAACCGACGCCCCTTGAGAGTCCAGTAATTTCACTTATATGCGGGATTCGGATCCGAGTTTAATGTGTCTAAACGATCCGGTGGCGGTGAGATTGCAAGCGCCATTGCAGTCTTGTGAGGGGGAAGAGGGTGGTTTCTTGGACCTTTACAGCCTGATAAGTGTGGGGATTTTTTATCATACAACGCTGATAAACGCCCTCCGAATCGTAAAAAGGCTTTATAACAGTAGCATTTTCCTATTAAAAATTCACAATAATACATTAAATATGGTAGACGGAAGGTAGTAAAAGTCGCCCGACTTGAAAAGCTCCGCGCGCTATAAACTGCAAAAATAAAAATTTTATTTCGTACATTTATATGGTAAAATGGCCGGAATTAAAGTGGGACGTGACCGTTTTACTGAACGTTTTCTTTTGTTTCTCGTGTTTATCTTATGTGCAATTTTTTTATGTGAAACATTTGGGAGGGGGGGAGGGCGGTCGAACATCTGATAGGTATCAGTTGATACCCTAATAAAACATCAAAAAGAGTGAGAAAAAACCCTGCGGGAAACCTCCGGAGGGAAACTCGTAAATTTCACGCGGAATGATACGCGGGCCGTAGATTTAATGAACCAACAAAGTTGAGGCACGTTTACATTCGGGAGAAGGAGATTTTTTAAAAGTCGGTTTTAGAAATTTTTACGGCCGGACTTCCAGCTACTTTGCCCGTAAGCCGTAATTCTCTTCTTATGCTCTACGGGGTAAAAATTAAATTTATAAGAGAACTGCCGGAAACTTGATTATAATCGTTAAGAAAGCAGGTGAGAAAATTGCTTTTTTGTGCATAATTCAATTGGTGCCTATTAGCCCGGAAAAATCGGGCTCGCTCACATAAAGGAGGAATAGAACAACATGTTCCCTTAATTTCAGGTAGTAAAACCATTAATTTAGTAGTTTATATGATTTTTTTATTCCAGGCAATCGGTATTAAATTGTTTTTCTAATTGCAGGTAGTATAGCCATTAATTTGGTGGATCAAGTATATTTCTTATTCCAGGCAGTTGAAACTTGATTTTTCCCTTAATTTTAGGGACTAAAGCCATTAGTTTAGTAGGTCAAATTATTTTTTTATTCCAGGCAGTTAAAACTTGCTTTGCTCCCTTAATTTCAGGCAGTACAGCCATTAAATTTGTACGTGAAGTAAGTTTCTTATTACAATTGAGTAATTAAATTGCGCCTTGATTTTTTCCTTAATTTCAGGTAAAACTTTTAATTTAATAGGTCAAGTAATTTTCTTATTCCAGGCAGTTGGTCCTTGATTTCCCTATCAATAACATATAGCTTATTGCTAAATATTCAGGACATCTTTTGTTATTAGGTAACCTTCAGATTTCAAAATTGTTATTAAATAATATCAATTCCAAGTAGAAGGGCATTTAGGTTAGTTTGCATGTTTTGGTCTATAAATACATTACAGGATTAGGTAACTGGGTAATGAGGTAAACTAGGGCGGAGAGTCTAGACGTAAGTCGACGATTGTTGCATAGTATTTTAAAGAAACCAATTAAAAGGTTTTCCAGGTTTATCATTCCTCTTCTTCAATGCGCCCATCAGGCTGTACCAGGCAGTACAGCCATTAATTTGATAGGTCAACTAATTTTCTTATTCCAGGCAGTTGAAACTTGAATTTTTCCTTAATTTCAAGCAGTTGATACATGACTTTTCCTATAATTTTAGGCGCTAAATTCATACATTTGATAGCAAACAGTTGTTTAATTCCAGGCGGTTGAATTTTGAGTTTTCCATTAATTTCCGGGAAACTTGATTATGATCGTTAAGAAAGCAGGTGAGAAAATTTCTTTTTTGTGCATAATTCAATTGATGCCTATTAGCCCGGAATAATCACATAAAGGAGGAATACAACAACGTGATCCACCAGCAGCACAAAAGGGTTGTTATTCCCACGGGAACTTCTTTTTATTCCGAACTTCACAAATAATAAGGATCAAACTTCTCGCCATTGTGTGAAACTTTTACGCGAGTTTTCCTCCCCTTGGATAAAATTCTTTTTTTACATAAGACACTTTTCACCCCGTTCGTAAACATCGATGCGTAAACAACACTTGGATGACGCCATCTTGGCCTAACTCGACCTGACGTTTATAAATTTATAACTTTTCCCATTTTCGATACTTTTCTCGTATTTTTTTTTCCTTTAGGAACCCTGGAACTTGCCTTCGCCTGCCTGCCTGGAATAATTTGCATTTTCCGGAGGGGGTAAGTTTTCTCATTAGAATCCTAAATACACTCCCGGACGTCCTGCTTTTATTTACATATTTTCGACATCATGAATTTGCTTACGTATGTTCTGATAAATAAATCAGGCAGTAGTTGAAACTTGATTTTTCCTAATTTCAGGCAGAAAAACCCAATATTTGATCGGTGAAGTATGTTTCTTATTCCAGGCAGTTGAAACTTGATTTTTTCCTTAATTTCAGACTATAAAGCTGTTAATTTGTTCGATTAACTAATTTTTTCATTCCAGGCAGTTGAAACTTGATCTTTCTCTTAATTCTAGGCAGTAAGACTATTAGCATGTTAGATGAAGTAAGTTTTTTATTACAGGCAGTTGAAACTTAATTTTTCTTTTATTTTTAGGCAGTAAAACTACAAATTTTATAAGTCAAATAATTTTTTTATTCCAGGCAATTGATACTTATTTTTTTTCCTAATATCAGATAGAATAGCCATTAAATTGGTAAATAAAATAAATTTCTTACTCCAGGCAGTTAAAACCTGATTATTCCCTTAATTTTAGACACTGAAGCTATGCATTTGGGATATAATATTTTTTTAAATTCCAGGCACTTGATACTTAATTTGTTCCTTTAATTTCAGGTACTGAAGCCTTAAATTTGATGGGTCAAATAATTTTTTAATTCCAGGCAGTTGAAACTTGATTTCCCTCTTTATACCAGGCAGTACATCTATTAATTTGGTAGATCAAGTAATTTTCTTGTTGCAGGCAGTTGAAACTTGATTTCCCTCTTAATATCAGGAAGTATAGCCATAACATTGGAAGGTGAAGTAAATTTCTTATTCCAGGCAGTTAAAACCTGATTGTTCCCTTAATTTTAGGCACTGAAGCTATGCATTTGGTGTATAATTTTTTTTTAATTCCAGGCACTTGATATTTGATTTCTTTTCTTAATTTCAGGTAGTAAAATCATTAATTTACTAGCTCAAATAATTTTTTTATTCTAGGCAATTGAAACTTGATTTTTTTCCTTAATTTCAGGTACTGAAGCCTTAAATTTCATGGGTCGAATAATTTTTTAATTCCAGGAAGTTGAAACCTAAATTCCCTCTTAATACCAGGCAGTACAGCAATTAATTTGATAGGTCACCTAATTTTTTTTATCTAGGCAGTTATAACTTGATTTTTCCATTTATTCCAGGAAGCAAAGCCATTAATTTGGTAAGTCAAATAATTTTTTTAATTCCAGGCAGTACAAACTTGATTTTTTCCTTAATTTCAAGCAGTTGATACTTGATTTTTCCTATAATTTTAGCTGCTGAAGCCGTACATTTGGTAGGCCAAATAATTGTTTTATTTCAGGCTGTTGAGTCTTGATTTTTCCATTAATTTCAGGCACTGAAACCATTAATTGAGTAGGCCAACTAAGTTTCTCATTCCAGTAGTTGAAACCTAATTTTTTTTCTAATACCAGGCAGTACAGCCGGTCATTTGATAGACCAAGTCATTTTCTTATTCCAGGCTGTTGAAGCTTGATTTCTTTTTTAATACCAGGCAGTAAATCCAATAATTTGATAGGTCGAATGATTTCCTTATTCCAAGCATTTGAAACTTGATTACTTCGATAATTTCGGACATTTTTCTTAAATATTAGCCACAAAAAATTACCCTACTTACACATAACGTCCAGTCTGACATCGATGCTGCTAGACTTGGTGGGATAGCTCTCGTGGACAGCTACGCAGCTCAGCATCCTGCCGTGGTTCTCCTTGGATATGGTCAGCTCCAGTACAGAGACAGCCAGCCACGTCTTCGTGTTGTCCAGCTCGGTGGTGTTCGTCTGTCGCCTGGACGGGGTGATCTCTTGCTGATCTAAAACAAAAACACTGTCGCAATAAATCCGCTTTATCGCAAAAATAAAACTGGATTTGTGTGTGTTTGAACCACTGAAACTTCTCGGGTTTTCCCTTTATATAGAGAGATATATATGGGGAGGAAAAAGACGCCCCCCAAGTAGCTCGGGTGCATTAAATCGAACGTCTGACCGCAACCGGGGCCGGGGTGAGGGGGCGAAAAAATAACTTTCGACCCTTCGGCATGAAATATAATGTTAAATTTCCCTTAGTAAGTGGTTTGACCCTTCGGCGTAACAGTGTAAGGGACGACCAATATTTGCCGAGGGGTTGCGAAAAACAATTTGCCACAGACATTCCGGGGTTTCTGTTATTGAATTCGCCTCCTATTTAGGGCCGAGATGTTAGGGTCAGAAATTTATTTATGCCATAAAAAGTGCCACCCATTCACTATTTTGACGGGATGAATTAAGCGTAGTTTCCATCCTTCGGGACCGTTTCCAAATCCAGAAAATCCCGGGAAACTTATTCCAATTATTAACCGAGAACTACAATTAAAGTTCAACGCGAGCGGAGACGACGGTCACGTTCCCGAATTCCACTGCAAATTCCCTAATTAAACAACGAGTCAGTCCGTTCTTATTCCGGTGGCATTAGGGCGCATTAAAACAACATCACGGGCGGCCCAAGTTAAATATTGAAAGAAGCAAGGTGGAACCCTAAGAAAACACTTTTCGGGATTATTAAATTATTCTCCAGATGTTCCCTTATTTTACTTACCGAGGAACCATTTTAATACGGGCGGGGGGTTTCCATAGTGGGATACGCACTTGATGACAGCGACTTCCCCATGGGTGGTGGTAAGATTATGTCCGGGAAGCACTTGGGTTCCGTTGTACTCGATCCGTGGCCTCTGAGGGGGCACTGAAACAGAAAATTCACCATTGAAGTGTGAGAAAAACAATAATTTAACGATTATCATCGCCTAACTGGGGAAACCAGCCGTGTCTCCGGTTCGAGGAATGATGATTGTAAAATCGATGGGTCGTTACTTTGGTTCTCGTGTCATTAGCGAGAGGGTGGGCGCGCGCGATTATCTCTTACTTAATAATTTCGCTTCCCGCCTCGTCCGATTTTGATTTTCTCTTGGATTTTCGAGATTTATTGCTCAGTTAAGAGTCCTGGTTAATTGCCGGGGAGGTATGCGCGAGGGATATTAATCAAAAACTACTGATGAAATGGGGTGAATGTATCCATAATTCCTGTTTTATTATGGGCATTCGTGTTGGAATTATCTGCTTTTAATGACGCCGTTATACCGGAGAAACGTTCGGCACGAGTTTGTAAATAGTTTTGAATTTAAATTTTTCTCATAGGGCTGATGCATGATTTTTCTAAATTTTTAGAAAGTATTTCGCTATTCCAGGCAGTTGATAACCCATGATCTTTTTTTCCCTCCGTTGATCCCTTTCAGGTCCAGCTCTCTTTACCCAGAAATAGATGCGATAGTTTAAGTATTATTTTTAAATTCTACATAAAATTTTGAAAATCCTGATGGGTCTCATAATGTATTTTAATTGGATAGTTTTTGAGATATAAGCAATTTAAATAAAAGGAAATGAGGAACTCAAATATCAACAACGTCTTGCAGGTCTGGGTTTATGCTTTCTTCCAGGAAGTTAACATTATCTCTGGTTTCTTCCAGGCTTTCCCCCTTTACTCATAGCGTTAGTTTAATTGAACAAATGCATTTTTTAATTTTGTACTCTGCGTCGTAGGTTAAAATCCTGCTTAATTTTTAATGTTCCTTCTGCATTTCCAGGTAAACTTTTAGTTAAAAAAATTAATAGAATATTGATAAATGAGAGCACTGCCTCACTAATGGGACTTCCAAACAGCAATTTTAATTTTTTAAAGGGGATTTCTGTAAATAACCTCCATTACAATTGAGAGTAACCCAAGGACGTATAGTTCAAATCCTACCTAAAAATAAACTTTTTAATTTACTAAATGTCCCTTGTAGCTTCCCAGGTATATTTTCTATTAAAAAATTACTATTATTATTATTATTATTAGTATATGCGAGGAATTGCGTACATTTTTCCTATGAGAAAAGCCCATATCGAAAAATCCATTAGAATCAAGTCCGGCGATCTGGATGGCCATTATTTCCTATTTATAGTTTTTTTAAATTATTCAGCGATTCTAGAAAAAAAGGATACGTGACTCCTTTTACTTATAACGTTAATTTAATGAACGAGTAATTTAACGTTAAGTCGTAGGTTCAAATCCTGCCCCAAAATGAACTTATTAATTTATTTAATGTTCTTTGTGTGCCTATATGTAAACATTAAATTGGAAAAATTACTAGTATTATTTCTATCATTACTATTATAAATGCGAGAAGTTGCGTACACTTTTCCTACCAGAAAGACCCCTCGAAAAATCCATTGGAGTCAAGTCCGGCTATCTGTATGGCCATTATTTCCTATTTACAGTTTTTCAATGATCCAGTGATGCAGAGAATAATTTCTTCCAGAAATTAAAGTCCAATTGTTCCAGACACATTTGATCAGACGATAACCCTAGGCCTGGAAAAATTGACTTTATTCTTCCACTTATAAGTGGCGTTTAATATCCATGGAACTTCAATAAAGCTTCGCAATTTATCTGAATTTTTGTCCAGAAGATCTCTGGCCAATACTTTGACCAGCATTAGATAAGGACATTAGTACATCATGATCAACTAGTAAAAGTGAGATCGAACACTGATATTTGATACATTATGGAGAAGAAAATCGATATGATGCCTCATGGTAATTACGAAAAACTAATGGTAAGGCATAAGGAAGAGCGACCTAGTAGCAAAGAGCCTATACTGGATGATCTACAGAATGAAATAGAAGTCTTCAATGCTGAGGACATAACATGGACTGGTATTATTATTTTTTGGAACTTGGAGATGTTGATTAATTTTTGTGTATTCCAGGCATTTGAGCCATTGATTCTCTTTTCCAGGTAATTACTCGCTATTCCAGGCAGTTGATCCAAAGATTCTACATAAAAATCTGAAAACTTTGATGGGTCTCATAACTTATTTCAAATTGATAGTTTTTGAGATATAAGTAATTTAATTTAAAAAAAAAACTTTCACATGTCAACAGTGTCTTGCAGGTTTGGATTTATTTTTCTTCCAGGAATAGCAAGGCATTTCTGATTTCTTTTAAGCATATCAGGGCATCCATCCCTGGTTTCCTTCAGGCATATCAAGGCATTTGTGATTTCCTTCATGTATTTAAAGTATGTAATTGTTGCCATTTGCCTGGAAGAAACGATAAGTGTTTTGAAAATTTAAACAGAAGGCAAACATGTAAAAATACTCGAAATAATTTAATAAAAATGACATACTCCAAGGCTGCTGCTACTACTGCGGTAAAACAACCGCCCTCTAAACGACCGCAATTCCAGTTATTCCAATAAGCAAAGGTAAATTCGGCAAGAAACTTTGGCGGTCCGCAAGTGTACCAAACTGCCGGAATTTCCGTAAACCAAACAGGAGGGCCGTTATTAGCAATATCTCGCCAATAATCGCCGAAGTTTCCTCCGAAAACGTTTACCTTGTAGAAAACAATTCTTATTACGACCCTTCGACGTCATCTCACGGCTAATTTTTAATAAACCCCCAGGGGTCGAGCCGGGGCGCTTATTCAATTATTTCGACACCCCCTTAAGGGGATAGGGGGAACCTTCGAGGCCGACGTAATTTAAAACGATCCGTTATAACAATTATTATTTGCGAGAGTCGAAATTTAATCAACCCCCGGACCCCCAATAAATAATAAAGAAACGACCGAGCAGCAAGAATATAAATCCGCACAACATATTGTACAATAGGGGCCCCCGGAATGGGGTCGGCTGTGGTCAGTAAACGCAGTAGACACCCCCCGCCCGCCGTATATCATACATGAATGGAATTATACACATACACACATACGGCTGACGTGATATAGCACCTGAAAACCAGTTATGGAAATTAAAATATATATTTTATGAGTCTGTGTGGGGTGTGTTTTGTGGTTTTACATCGACTGGGGTTACGGGAATTAGGGCCGTTTGTACGGAGGCAATTAGTGCCGAGGGTGAGTTTTTTTTTGGGGGGGGGAATGTCGAGTGGCGGATTTGATGATTCTAAAGCCTCACCAGCTTTAACGAATGTGGTTTATTATTTGGGAAGCGCTTTTCGCCTTGTAAACCGGTGCTTAATGACGTTTTTGGGTTGATTTCCTGTTTACCCGGAAGTAGACGTGGATGTTTGGGAAATATTTTCAAATTTGACGTGATATTCTAAAGAAATTGACGGGTCATATGATTGATTTCGAATAGACTGTTTTCCAGATATAAGATATAAGCGAAGAAAACGGCTGGTTAGGTTAAATTAATTTTTTTTCAGTTGTGTTTTGCTTATGAATAAAAGGGAAACTGTTATGTGAAATTTTCTATATCTCATAGGAAAGCCAAGAAAAAATATAAACATGTATTTCCAATTTACGTATAACCAAAAATGAAAATCGAAAACATTTTGACGATTGAGGTACCCAGCATACGTTCGTTATATTGCAGAAATATTGCAGCAATAATTTTTTTGATATATTACTTCTGCAATATTGTTAGAACATTACAGTAACATTACTACAATATTGCACAAATAGTAATTGTAATATTGTTGCAATATTTCTATATTGTCGAAAATGCAATATACCAGTGAAATGCTAGTGTAATGTTGCATCTGTATTGCAAGCACACTATTGCTGTAATATTGTTTATATAAAATTTCAGCAATTATATTTCAATATTTCATCTGAAATATTGCGTATATACCGTTAACTTTATTTGCACCTATGATGCACCTACAATAATTTTGCAATATTTAATAATCACAAATGCGATATAAGAATGAAATATTAATTTTATTATATTCTATCAATATTGCAAATTCAATATAAAATATGGCAGTAATATATTAATGCAATGTTACAGTAACATATCCCGTGAAATATTGCTATAATGTTTCAGCAATGTTGCGGATGCAATGAAAAAAATGGACATTAAAACATTGCTGCAATATTGCTGTAAGACGGAATATTGCAGATGTAATATTCCTGCAATATAATTTACCCTGTCGGTATGAACTTGCGGATAGTCTTATTGGATTAAGAAGAATAAACCGAAGAAATAACCGTTGGAATTATGGCGATAGAGCCCATAGAGACAAAGTTTGGGATTTTTCAATTTTCGGGTACCACGGATTATTTTAAGCTCAGTTTTCTCGAAATAGATGGGATTTTTTATTTTTTTATTGTGGCACGAAAATTCCTTTTTAGATAATAAAACGAAATGTATTTTACTCATGTTGCCCAAAAATGACCAGGAAAGAAGTTACGGAGTTTCTTTGATTTTTGCCCAAAACCGGTTGGCAAATATGAAAAATTTGAAAAGGTGGCGAAATCAGAAAAAAAATTTCTGTGTCTTATATCAAAATTTTCTATTACCCATAGGAAAGCTTAAAAAAAATAAAAACCTGTATTTTTGCATAATCCCCTGGAAAAGGACACGTATGACCGAAATAAAAGGGGTACACCTATGATTTTTCTTCAAAAATCACTTTTTAATTTATTGATAGAAAATCTGTGCATCTCAGAGGAAAACGCTTTTAATAAAAGTTATTCAAAATTATAGCGTCTATCCACAAAAAAATTAATTTTAATTTTATTTGCCATTCAATGGGAGAAAATCAATGAAAACCTTTAGTCAAAAAAGGTCAATTTTCTCGAAATGTATTTATTATTCATTTTTTATATTTGTGATCGATGCCTTTTTTAAGCGTCAACCAAAAAGTATTCTATACATGTTTCGTAAAAACAAACAGGGAAAAATTTTATGAGCATTTTTTGATTTTCGACCAAAACCATCGAAACGTTGGCCAAATTAATTTTTTTTTCTTGTATATTACTCATAAAAAATAAATCAAAAAACTCCTATAATAAAATTCTGTATTTCCCCCAGAAAAGCCAAGAAAAATATAAACATGAATTTTCCATAAGGGCTTATCGAACATGAAGGGGGTACCACCTATGACTTTTGACATTTCATTTCTCAAAAATCACTTTTTAATTTTTCATCAAGAAAGTCTTTTTTTATCTATAAAAAAACGCAAAAAAAAACAAAAATAATAACCTCCAAAGAAACTTCGGAAAAAGAAGAAAATATTATATGGTTTTAATTAAAACTACCATTATACATATTATAACAAATCATTGTTAAATATTAAATAAATAACATACATATACCTTAATAACGCAAAATCCTTAGTTATTATATAGGGGGTATTTCGAGCGACATTCCATTAGAAGTTATTTCTTTGCGAATTCCGTCGACACTCGACGGCCAGTAGCACCCGCATCATGGTACGGAGTACACGCGTACCGCAGGCGTTCGCGTATTATCGATAAAACACGTCATCGACGCGTAATTTTAATATTTCAATAGTAATTAATTTAGTAAGTGCTCTATCTAATTTTATATTTGGGAGTGTTTCCAGTAGTGATTGTCTTACCATAGGTAAGGGTCCTTAAATAATTACATGTTGTTTATTTATAATATTGGTAATATGAAATATAAATGACAAATAAAAATGTGCTATTGGTTTTATTTCTTGCGGTATTAAATTGTTTTTGCGAAGTTATTGATTTTTATTTTTTTCAAGTTATTTTCATTTTTTACAGCTACATATTTTAAGTGATTAAGGTGATTTTATGCGGTCCTAAACGTATTTTTGCAAAACTGTTTTTCACGCAAATTATGGCGCTGGCAGGATTTTTGGCTGGTATTTTTTTATTTTTTGAAGGTACTCCAGGACATTATTCATCTGTTCCAGGAAAACCTGGATTATTTCAGGCATTTAAAATATTAATATTTTAAAATTCTTTCGTAGAATTATTTGATTAATTTTTTTCCATGCAATAAAATAATTTTTTTTTTAATTTTTTTATTACACATTTAAAAAACATATCAAGTAATGTTAAATTTTTTTCCAGGCATTTGAAGTCGTTTTATGTTATTTTCCCAGGCTTTTTAAATAATTTTAAATTTGTCCAGGTATTTTAGGCCATTAAACATTTATTTACAATGCCTGGAATAAGGCAGGAATTACTTTGAATGCCTAGGAAAAAAATTAAAAATAATTTTCTTAGAGGCGTCTCAATTAGTTTTTTCCAATGATTATTTATTTTTAATTTAATCATTTAATTTGTCCATATATTCAAAATATTTAAATAATGATTTTTAATGGTTCTTGGCTTGTTCCAGGCATTTCAAGAAAATTTCTAATTTTTTTTCTAGGTCTAGTTTGATAAAAAACGTAATTATTATTAATTATTTAAACAAAAACATTTAAAGCAATATTTAATTTTTTTCCAGGCATCTGAGGTCGTTTTACGTAATTTTTCCAGGCTTTTTAAATAATGCCTAATTTGTTCAGGTGTTTTGGGATATTAAACATCGTTTTTTTAATTTATATAAATACCTGGAATAAGTCAGAAATTATTTCGAATACCTAGAATGAAAATTAAAAATAATTTTCTTGGGCGCATTTCAATTAATTTTTTCCAATGATTATTTAATCTTTTAATTTTTCCATATATTCGGAATAATTAAATAATGATTTTTAATGGCCAAATAATAATTTTTAATTGATTTGAAGCCATTTTTGAATTTTTTGATGGTACTCTAGGACATTATTTATCTGCTCCAGGAAAACCTGGATTATCCCAGGCATTTCAAATATATTTTAAATTAAATGCAATATTTTAAGTGCTTGTATTTATACGTAGAATTATGTTATTTATTTTTTTTCTATGCAGGAAAAATCTAGAAAATTGGATAAAAATTTTTAAACTTTTTTATTACATATTTAAAAAATATTTCAAGCAATGTTCAATTTAATTAAATAATTTTTAATTTTTTTCCAGATATTTTAGGACATTAAACATTTATTTACAATGCCTGGAATAAGGCAGGAATTAGTTTGAGTGCCTAGGAAAAAAATTAAAAACAATTTTCTTGGAGGCGTCTCAATTAATTTTTTCCAATGATTATTTATTTTCAATTTAATCATTTAATTTGTCCATATATTCAAAATATGTAAATAATGATTTTTAATGGTTATTGGCTTATTCCAGGAATTTCAAGAAATTTTTTTTTAGGTCTAGTTTGATAAAAAACGTAATTATTATTATTTATTTAAAAAAAAAACATTTAAAGCAATATTCAATTTTTTTCCAGGCATCTGAGGTCGTTTTATGTTATTTTTCCAGGCTTTTTAAATAATTCCTAATTTGTCCAGGTATTTTGGGATATTAAACATTGTTTTTTTAATTTATATAAATGCCTGGAATAAGTCAGAAATTTTCTTGGACGCATTTCAATTAATTTTTTCCAATGATTATTTAATTTTTTAATATTTCCATATATTCGGAGTATTTAAATAATGATTTTTTAAGGCTAATAATAATTCATAATTTTAATCCGGTTTATTTTAGGACATTAAACATTTTTTTAAATCACTTGAAATGCCTGGAATAAGCCAGGAATGACTTCTAATTCCAGGAAAATTTCCCCTTTTCCTTGTTTCCTTTCCTTCTTAATAATTTTCAGGCAATCGCTTCTGGAAAAATGAATGTTTCATATTTCCCCAATTGTTTTTGCTTTTTTCCAAACATTTTCAATAATTTTTTAATTTATTTCAGGTATTTTAATAAAACGCAAATGTATTGCTTGCATGTTTGTATGCACCTATGATTTTTCTTTAAAAAACGATTTTTTATTTTCTATTAAAAAATTTGTGGGTCTAAGAGTAAAATTGTTTTTATAAAAGTTGTTCAGAATTATAAAGTCTATTTAAAGATACAGAAATAATAATTTTAGTTAGAAATCAAGGTAAACCTTTAATCAAAAAAGTTCATTTTCTAGAAATTTATTGGAGTTTTTACCTTTTTTATATTTGTAGTTAATGTATTTTTTCAGCATTAAACAAAAAGTGTTCTACACATTTTTTCTTAAAACAAACAGGAAAAAAGTTACGAGTATTTTTATGATTTTTGACCTAAACTGGAAAGAAATTTGAAAATTTTCAAAAGTTGGCCAAATGAAAACAAATTTTTTCCTGTGTATTACTCATGAAAAACTAAGTGAAAAACTCTAATGATAAAATTCTCTATTTTCCATAGGAAAGCCAAGAAAAAATATAAACATGTATATTCCGTATGAATGCCTGTATTACCGAAAATGAAAGGGGGTCAAAAGCACGTTTATTATTTTAACAAAAAGTCTAAGAGAAAAATACTTTAAATGAAAGTTATTGAGAATTTTATGGTCTATTCATGGAAAAATAAATTTCAATTTAATTTGCCATACAGTAGGAGAAAATCAAGGAAAACATCTAATCCAAAAAGGTCCATTTTTTCGTTTTTTATTTTCTATTTAATCATTTAATTTTTCCAGGTATTTGGATCATTTAAATAATGATTTGGAATGCCTGAAAGAAACCAGGCATGACTTTTAATTCCTGGAAAATTTAAAAAAATAATTTGGAAGTCAGAAATAAATGTGAAAATTCCCCTTTTTTCTTAATTTCCTTTTTAAATTGTCTGGTTTTCAGCCTGGTCATTATTGTTAATTTTCCAAACGTTTTAAATTGTTTTTTAAATTTCTTGACCAAATCTAGAAACCACTTAATATGTCTCAGAAAAAATCAGAAATTATTTAAAATAAAAGCAACAAGAAAAATTATTTGGTGTTCTCCCAGCATACTTTAAAAAGGGTTAACCAAATACAAGGGTCGTTTTGAAGCTAATAACATCGCATTTTTCCCATACGAGTTCCCTTATATATAAATTTCACCCCTCAAGGAAAAATCCGACAACCCTCGTGTCAAGGCGTCGCCCCACTCGTAGACTTTTATTTAGACGTTTCCCCGTGGACAATTTAATTTGTAGGAACTAAAAGGAGGATAATAGGGACATTTAAAGGTACAATAACAGTCGTTTATTCAGGCACTGCAAGGGATAAAGTTAAGTTAAGCGTGTTTTATCGCCCTTTTTGTTTCCCCGCGTAACATTTTAACAAATTATCGGAGTTTGTTAGGCGAGAATGCAAAATTCGAGTTTCCACATAATAATGAACTTTTCCGTGCTGAGCGTAATCAAATTTCTCCCATCTGCTGGTGTTTCACTTCAGTTATTAATTTTGTTTAGCGGGTGTTAAAAAATCGAGCCCCCTCCTCACCCCTATCCGACATCTAGTTCGAAAACTTCGTGGTTTCGAAAATAAATTCTGCCATTTTCCGCGGCATAAACGGCGGAGTTATATAGTTAGAACTTCCATGTGTCAAGAACGATTACAAGGCAAATATGCCTCCGGAAGTAGAAGAGTGGAACTGTCTCGGAAAGTTTCTTCGAACTTTCCACTGGAGAAAACTATATAAGTAAAAGTCGGGTTTCATAAAAGTGGTGTGCGGTTGACAGCCCCTCTTCCTCCTCACTTAAGCGCTTTCCCTAATCGAGTTAGTTATATGAAATCGGAATTAGGCAAATTGTTTTCGAAGTTTACTTTGGGCTCTTTTTTTTTAACTTATGCAGTTACTAAATAATTCCACGCAATAAAATGGGGCCCCCCATAAATCCGCTGATACGTTTCACCGTGAAAACTGAAACTTTCTTCTTCGGTGACACCCCGTTATCCCTTAAAAGAGATATTTACGGTCGGTCCACATAAATCTGCGGTCTCAACTACTTAAAACTTGGACCAAAAAGTTTCTGTGCTGTTTTGTATTTAATACCTGAGACACCTCGTGTACGAGGCGTCTTTTATTAAAGTTTTCGACTGATATTTATTGGTCTGAAATGGGGCCTTAAGGTTTCTGCTGAATAATCTCGGAAGGTCAGGGGTGTCGAAAATAATTCACAAGACTAATTAGCTTTAAAACAACCCTTCTTTAATCCCTTTAGATTCATTCGAGTCATTTTTTATGGTCTTCTGTGGTTTTTTCCCAGGCATTAAAAAATGACTAATTACTCTATAAAGAAGCCCTGGGTTACTATATTAATGCGTTTTTTATTTCGTACTTTAATAATTCTAGAAAGGTTTACAGGCGTGTTGAGTTTTTATAGTTAAACTAAAATAATTTTCGGACTTTTTTTGAAAAAAAATTCATAACTTAAAAAATAATAAACCAATTTACTTATGATTTCTTCTATCGATTAACAATAAATCTTTTTATCACTCTAAAAAATTTCAAGTAAATTGCTCGTGATTTAAAGTTTTTATGAATTTTTAAATTGGAGTTAAAATAATTTTTGAACTTTTTCTAGAAAAAAAATCATAACTTAAAAAATAATAGACCAATTTACTTATGATCTTCTCCTATCGATTAACAATAAATCTTTTTATAATTTAAAAAAATTGCATGTAAATTGCTCGTGATTTAAAGTTTTTATGAATTTTTAAGTTTGAATTAAATTAATTTTTGGACTTTTTTTGGAAAAAAAAATTCATAACTTAAAAAATAATAGACCAATTTACTTATGATCTTCTCCTATCAATTAACAATAAATCTTTTTATAATTTCAAAAAATTTAAAGTAAATTGCTCGTGATTTAAAGTTTTTATGAATTTTTAAATTTGATTTAAAATAATTTTTCGACGTTTTTTAGGCAAAAAATTAATAACTTACAAAATTATAAACCAAATAACTTGGAATTTTCTTCCATTAATTAGCATTAAATTTTTTTTAATTTCAAGAAAATTTAGGTAAATTGATCTTTATTGAAATTGTTTATAAACTTTTAAATTTGAACTAAAATATTTTTTGAACTTTTGCCGGAAAAAAATTCATAACTTAAAAAAGAAAAGACCAATTTACTTATGATCTTCTCCTGTCGATTAACAATAAATCTGTTTATAACGTAAAAAAACTGCAAGTAAATTGCTTATGATTTAAAGTTTTTATGAATTTTTAAGTTTGAATTAAATAAATTTTTGGACTTTTTTTGGAAGAAAATTCATAACTTAAAAAATAATAGACCAATTTACTTGCAATCTTCTCCTTTCGATAGCCAATAAATATATTTATAACTTTAAAAAATTCCAAGTAAATTGCTTGTGATTTAAAGTTTTTATGAATTTTTAAGTTTGAATTAAATTAATTTTTTGACTTTTTTTCGAAAAAAATTCATAACTTAAAAAATTATAGACCAATTTACTTATGATCTTCTCTGGTCGATTAACAATAAATCTATTTATAATTTCAAAAAGTTTTAAGTAAATTGCTTGTGATTTAAAGTTTTTATGAATTTTTAAGTTTGAATTAACATAATTTTTGGACTTTTTTTGAAAAAAAAATGTATAACTTAAAAAATAATAGTCCAATTTACTTATGATCTTCTTCTATCGATTAACAATAAATCTTTTTATAATTTAAAAAAAAAAACAAGTAAATTGCTCGTGATTTAAGGTTTTTATGAATTTTTAAATTTGATTTAAATTAATTTTTGGACTTTTCTTGGAAAAAAAATTCATAACTTAAAAAATAATAGACCAATTTACTTATGATCTTCTCCTTTCGATTAGCAATAAATCTGTTTATAATTTTTAAAAATTTCAAGTAAATTACTTGTGATTTAAAGTTTTTATAAATTTTTAAAGTTGAATTAAAATAATTTTTGGAAAAAAAACATAACTTAAAAAATTATAGACCAATTAACTTGTAACCTTTTCTCGTCGATTAGCAATAGACCTTTTTATAATAACAAGAAGTTTCAAGTAAATTGCTCTTGATTTGAATTTTTTATGAATTTTTAAATTTGGACTAAAATAATTTTTAGACTAAATTTATTTTTAGTTCAGAGAGATGTAAGCGAGTTTTCAGTCAAAAAGTTGCCTAGATAAAACTGGTATATCTCCCGACCAGAGAGATATAGAGACAATATAAGACCACCTTTGGATAAGAGAAAGATGTAGCTATCTATAGGTATAATTACCTTGTCTCTATAAGATACCGTTAATTTTTAATTAATTTTTGAAAAAGTACTAATGGTCTCTCTTCAGAGGGCCACGAGTTTTCAAACAACAAAAAGTTTCCTGTGAAAAACTGGTATATCTCTCGACCAAAGAGACGTAGAGATAAGACAAGACCAGTGCTAAATAAGAAAAGGATGTTGCTATACTCGCAATCCAATATTTATTTAAAAATGAATGTAAAAAACAGGGCAAAAACTAATGCAATTATCACGTACACCCCCCCCCCTAGTCCACCCCCCTAAATTTCCTAAATCCAACATCCCCAACTAATCGGGAAGTTCATCGCATTGCCAGACTCGTTGAAACAATGTTGCCGTTAAGTTAGATTAGCTTTTCCGCAGCGATGGCCCTAATAGTATTATTGATATTAGCATAGAAATGTACTATTAGGGCAGGAATTTCACGCGTCCCATTTACATAGGGATTAGGACGGCCTTAATATGGCCGACCACTTTTGGCTGTTCCAACAAAGTTGCTAAGATCTTCTCCCACTCGTATTCGGCTGCAGGGAGCTACAGGTCCCTTATTGGAATTTAGCATGAAACGTCCCGCACTCCTTTTATATTTCGAGACGCTTTTATGGGGTTCCGGGGGCATGTAATCGGGACAAATTTATTATTACGTTCTTGTCCGGGGTGGGTCGTCGGTCAGTTTTATGATGCCTTATGGACACTGTCCGGTTGGATTTATTGGTCGAACGCGAGTTTTCGTTAGTTTACTACCCTTATTCTTTAAACAGTGTAATCGGGATTAAGTAAATTCTATCTATGAATTTTGCATTGCTTCTGGATGCTTTGAAATCAAGGTTCTTTTACGAGTTATTGAAAATTCGGCAGCGATGCTTATTTGCCTATAAACAGGCTTTAATGTGATGGTGTTCATAGAGGGTTTTGAAAAATCTACTTTCCAGATTAACCGCCTCCTTCTCCTCCCGCGCCCTCTCCTTATCGATATATAAGGAAATAAATTCCGAACCGGCGATACTGCCGATAATTTAAAAACATCCGACCCACCCGGACGATAAATAAGCAAAAGTTGTCAGTGGAAAGTGCACTTTTCGGTTTTCCCCCATAAATCGGTTTTTGCACTGGGGGCATTAGGAGTTTTGTTTACGACTTGGAAAAAACCCGCGTTTTCCCTCATAAGTAATTTTAAAACGACATTAAGATAAACGGAGGCCGATTAGGTCGCGGGAAAAGTCGTACATACATGCAAACCGGGGGGCGGAAGTCGTAACAATCATCATCGGTCGGACCCTTTAAAATTAATTTACTGGAAGTAAAATTGTTCTGAGCGCCGTTTTTGGACGACGGCTTATTGCTGACTTATTACGAGACCGGATATAAGGACCATTTTCTTCTATTTAGGTATAAAAAAATACAGAACTTTTGAACCTGAAACACATGAAATTTCGTAATTTTTTTGTCAATGAATTTGTAACTACCACTTATTTAAATATTAATTAAAAATCAATAAAATATTATAGCACTATGATAATTACACCTTAAGATAAACCATTTTTGATTAATGGCTAAATATTATTCTTTATGATTTATTCTATTTAAAAAAAAAATTGAGAAAATGATGACAAATTCCAAAGAGGTTTTTTCCAATTTTCTGGATAACTATTAGATTTAAAAATTATTTCTTTATTGTATTTGATGCGCATTATCTTTCCCCGGGGAGGGCCGGGGTAGAATAGCCCTCCGGTACGCTCTGCCTGTCGTAAAAGGCGACTAAAAGAGCAACCCCTTTGATGGTAGATGTTGTCCACTTGCATCGCCCGGTTCAATACCACCACATAGGACTTAGGCGGCGTGAAGTGGTTCCCTTGAACTGACGTTTCGCCGCCATGTCGATGTGTCCGGTTTCCAAAGGCTAAATGGAGAAGAAAAGTAAATGCATGATGGCGCCCTCACGATCAAAACGTTCCGGAGGTAAACTCGCCTCCCATTCGGATCTCCGGGCGGAGGCTGGTCGGGGGGGGGGGGGGGTCCATCAGGCAGATCAAAAAACCTAAAAGAGAACAGAACAGCTGCTGACTCTTTATAAGGCTCAAATACGCCCTTCCCTCGAGTATTGCTCGCATTTCTGGAGCTCTGCACCCAAGCATAATTTAAACCTGCTGGATTCTATACAGAAGAGAGCTATTCGTCTTATCGACAAACCAGAACTGACAAAGAGTCTGGATAGTCTGGAGCACAGGAGAAAGGTGGCCGATCTCTGTTTTTTGTACCGTTATTATCACGGTAAGTGCTCCTCGGAGCTGGCAGGCCTGATTCCACCCAGGGCTGTTCCGGCAAGAAGGACGCGTCTAGCAGTTGCGGCTCATCAACATCGAGTCTACCTGCCTACCCCAAGGACGTCGCTGTATCGGGACTCATTCATCTGGAGAACATCTTCTTTGTGGAACGGGCTTCCACCTCACATATTTCCCGACGCATACAACCTACAGCGATTCAAGATAAATGCCCACAAATATCTTCACGCAAGCACCACTCCAAGAGTGACATAGGACTTTCCTCTTGTGCTTGTGTTTACCATAAAAAAAAGCAACTTGTTTTAACAATTTTTTTCTACAACTAATAGTTTTCGATAAAAAAAAATAAAAACTAATGGATTTTTTGAGGAAAACTTGTTTTGGAAAAATTGGGTATAACTTTTTTCTGGTTCATTTTTCAAAAATCTTTTGTAAGACTTGTTTAAAGCTCTTTAGTAAAATTATCAATTTCCACACAAAAAAAGTTTAATTTTTTAAAAGAATTTTTTTTAAATTTTTCCTTTTAAAAATTTTCTCATTTTTCAAAAATCTTCCATAACTTTTTTATTCTTTAATTTACGGCTAAATGTTATTCTTTATGACTTGTTCTATTTTTAATTGGGATTCTAATGCTTATAAATAAATGTCCATATTCCCAACAGTTTTTGAGAAAATGAGGAGAAACTCCTTAAAGGTTTTTTCCCAATTTTCTGGAAAACTATTGGATTTAAAAATTATTTTTTTATTGCATTTGATGCGCACTGACATTCCAAATAACTATTATTAAAAACATAATTTTTTCCACTAATAGTTTTCCAGAAAAAAAATAAAAACCAAAATTATGAACATTTTGCCATGGTACCCCTTTGGATTTTTTGATAGACTTTTTTTGAAAAATCAATATAACTTTTTTCTGGCACATTTTTTAAAAAAGTTTTAGTCCTTAAGACAAATTATCAATTTCCGCACAAAAAAAAATTCAATTTTTGAAATTATTTTTTTTCAAATTTTTCGCTTAAAAAATTTTCTAATTTTTCAAAAATCTTCCATAACTTTTTTATTCTTTGATTTACGGCTAAATGTTGTTCTTTATGATTTGTTCTATTTTTAATTGGGATTCCAATGCTTACAAAAAAATGTTGATATTCCCAATAGTTTTTGAGAAAATGAGGAGACACTCCTAAGAGGTTTTTCCCATATTTCTAGAAAACTATTGGAGTTAAAAATTATTTTTTTATTGCATTTGATGCGCATTGACATTCCAAATAACTTTTATTAAAAAAATTATTTTTTTCCACTAATAGTTTTCCAGAAAAAAAAATAAAAACTAAAATTATGAACATTTTCCCATAGGTAGCCCTTGATAGCCTTTTTTTAGAAAATCAGTATAACTTTTTTCTAGCACATTTTTTAAAAAAGTTTTATAAAACTTTTTTAAAGCTTTTTGGGCAATTTATCAACTTCCAAAAAAAAAATTGAATTTTCTCAAAAAAAAAATTCAAAATTTTCACCTAAAAATTAACCAAATTTTTCAGAAATCCTCCATAACTTCTTTATTTTGAGGTTTACGACTAAATGTTATAATATATGATTTGTTCTATTTTTGATTCAGATTAAATTGCTAAAAGAAAATTTGATATATTGTTAGTAGTTTTAAAGAAAATTCGCGAAATGTATTACTCATTATATATTTATTAAAAATCAATGAATAATTGTAGTACTACAATAAAAACATCCTAGAATAGCTATATCTTTTTCTTATTTAAGGCTCGCCTTACCTTCTCTGAATCTCTCCCTCTAAACGAGAACTCTACCACTCTTCTTTAGAGAACTATAAGTTGGAAGACTCTAATTTAATATACGATTTAACTTATTTTGTAAAATTCATTAAGTCGGAGGTTATAACCTCACAACTTTCCATTTTCGATTTGTTTACCACGTAACATCCCTGCACTATTAATCTCTTAACACACTCTCTCATAAGCGAAATTCTTTTAGAAAAAAAAAGCAATTTTCCAAGGAAAATATTTCCCTTTCCACAAAATTGTTCTTTATATTGAAAAATCCTGCAAATCACGGTCCTGAGCTTGTTTTTCTTAGGCCCGAGGGGCGTATGCTCTTCGAAACTTTTATCGAAAAACAAAATTAATATAAGAAGAATAATTCCCTTAGACAGTAACACCATCCCTTAATAAATATGTGAAATTAAACCCTTTCAAACCGCCCGAAACAAGTGAAACAAAAGAAATTAAAGCTTCCTCGGGGATGATTATTCCGGGTCCGTGTGTACGAGAGCTTCTCCTCAAATTCAATTCGCACTAATCCGGGAAATCTATTATTCATCCCCGATGCAATCCGGGCACATCCAGATGTGTCTTAGGGGATGACGCGGTGTTCGGTGCACATTAAAAACATCCCCGTTTTTTTACTCTGAGATATCGGGTTTTCTTATACGCATCGTTCAATCACCAATAAGGGGGAGGTGCGCGGGGAGGGTTAAAACCAGTCCCGAGTCATCATCAATCTATTTTTATCAGCTCGGGAATTTATAACAGACGTTTACACGAATAAAAGAAGCCGAAAGGGAAACTTTGAAAAAGTGGCCGGAGGGGAAGAGGAAACTGTAGCGGGAGTTTTTTTCCAACCTTTTCGAGGGCAACAAAGGGTGAAATAGAAACGGAATGCATAATGGAAAGCATCCAGTCGTATATCATAACGCATGATGAATATATTGTTCCCTTCAAGGGGGGGTGGCACCGAGTGTCATTAGCTCAAGGGTGAATGACGTGGCGAGTAAATTAATCCCCTTTTACGTCAAAATATGCGGGGCGTAATTAAAAAACTAATCCGGGAAATCCATTAGCGAGCCAATAAAGTAAAATCGCTGATAATTCGCCATGTTCGCCCGCCCGAATCCATATCGAGATTAAAAGATTCGGTCGGGCCGTAAACATGTCGACTGAAGCCAGTTTATATTATTACATTTGTTAAAACACAATTTGCCCCCTGCAGAGAGAACGAGAGAGAGAGAGAGACATATATATCGCGTGACAAAAAAAAAACAACCCCCCAAAACAACCGTATAAATTAGCGGGGAAACAAATCGCGAACAAATCCGTATAGTTAAGGCTTATCTCGGACAAGCCGTTTTTTAACGGTAACGCATTTATCAAGCGGACACGCACCCTTAATACGTCATTAGGGTTAATTAAAACGGGTATAAATTCCCGACCAGAGACAATAATATATCGGGGGTGTGATGTTACCAGTACACGCGATTTTACGGTATTTTATGTTACGTGAACCGGGAAGACGTTTGAAAGGTTCTTAAGGCTTGTAAAAAGTGGTTTACGTCTTTATTTAACCCATAAGGGGTTGCCGACGCCCTGTTAGATTAAAGGCTTTGTTTCAGTCGAGATAGATACATCCTTCTCCTAGTCAGTGCTGGTCTCTCTCTATCTTTCTCTGGTCAAGAATTATGCCACAGTTCCCTTTTTGTTTAAAGACTCGTGTCCCACATTTTTTTTGTTGCAATCTTTTATAATTAAGCTGTTTTTCAAAAATTAATTACAAATTATTGGAATACTTAATTAATATGAAATTATGTTTCTAACTAGCTACATCCTTTTCCTATTGAGTGGTGGTCTTATCTTATCTCTATCTTTCTCTGACCAAGAGTTAAACCAGATTTCCCCAAGCTATTTTTTGTTTAAACACTCGTGTCCCACATTTTTTTGTTACAACTCTTTACAATTAAGCTGTTTTTAAAAAAATTATTACAATTCATTGGAATACTTAATTAGTATGAAATTATGTCTCTGGCAAGCTACATCCTTTTCCTATTGAGTGGTGGTCTTATCTTATCTCTATCTTTCTCTGATCAAGAGTTAAACCAGATTTCCCCAAGCTATTTTTTGTTTAAAGACTCGTGTCCCACTTTTTTTTAGTTACAACTCTTATAATTAAGCTGTTTTTTAAAAATTAATTACAAATTATTGGAATACTTAATTAGTATGAAATTATGTCTTTGGCTAGCTACATCCTTTTCCTATTGAGTGTTAATCTTATCTTATTTCTATCTTTCTTTGATCAAGAGTTAAACCAGATTTCCCCAAGCTCCTTTTTGTTTAAAGACTCGTGTACCACATTTTTTTAGTTACAATCTTTTATAATTAGGCTGTTTTTTAAAAATTAATTACAAATTATTGGACTAAGTAATTAATATAAAATTATGTTTCTAGCTGGCTACATCTTTCTCCTATCCCGAAATGGTCTTATCTTTTTTTTACCTTCCTACGGTCAAGAGTTATGCTACTTTTCCTAAAGATACTTTTTGTTTCAGGACTTATAACCCTGTAGCACTTTTTGAAAAATAATTTAAAAGTCAATGGAAGGCTCTATCGGCAAATAATTCCACCTGTAAATCGCTCCTTCTTTCTCATATACAAAGTTAGTTTTATCTTCTCCCTATCTCTCTCTGGTCAAGAGTTATTTCAGTTTTGCCAAAGCAACTTTTTGCTTGAAGACTCATAACCCTGTAAGAGCTCCTGTAATTAATCCCTTTTTTCAAAAATTATTTTATTATTAATGGAAGGGTTTATAGGCATAATAATTACACTTGTGAATAGCTGCATCTTTCTTATATCTAGAACTGGTGTTATCTTTTTTCTATCTCTCTCTGGTCAGGAATTATGCCAGTTTTGCCAAAGCAGTTTTTTGTTTGAAGACTCATAACCCTGTAAGAACTCCTGTAATTGAGCACTTTTTTCAATAATAATTTTAATATTAATGGAAGATTTTATAGGCATAATAATTACACCTATAAATAGCTGCATCTTTCTTATATCTAGAACTGGTATAATCTTTTCTCTATCTCTTTCTGGTCAGGAATTATGCTAGTTTTGCCAAAGTAACTTTTTAGTTGAAGTTTCATAACCCTGCAAGAACTCTTGTAATTGAGCAATTCTTTCAAAAATAATTTTTTAATTAATGGAAGGCTTTATAGGCATAATAATTATACTTGTAAATAGCTGCATTTTTCTCGTATCCAACGCTGATCCTATCTTCTTTCTATCTTTCTCTAATCAAGAGTTATGCCAGTTTTCCCAAAGCAACTTTTAATTTGAAAACTCATCGCCCTGTAAGAAATCTTGTAAATAAGCACTTTTTGAAAAATAATTTAAAAATTAATGTAAAGCTTATTGATATAATAATAGACTTGTCAGTAGCTATATCTTTTTTACATCCAGAGCTGGTTTTATCTTCTTTCTATCTCTCTCAGGTCAAGAGTTATGCCAATTTTTCCAAAGCAACTTTTAGTTTGGAAACTCGCGTCCCACATCGGCTTGTATAATAATTACTAATCTTTCTTAGTTACAAACTCTTGTAATTCGGAATGAATCGCTTTGTCATTATGTTAGTTACACTTATGAATAGCTACATCCTTCTCCTATCTAGAACTGGGCTTGTCTTCTATCAAATCAAATTTTTCATAGTTGGCCAAAGTTTTAATAAACACCCTCACGACCTCAACCCTTTGGTAAGAACAATGGGATAATCCAATAATGTTGAACGGTCTTTTTCTTATTGAACTCCCTCGAAAGAGTTAGAAAATTGCTCGGCGGACGTTTTATTTCGTATAAAACAAAGGGAACAAGCAACCAACTAACGGGCAACACTAAGAAATCCCGGTTTCGGGATTCGGGAGGAGGGCAAGGGGGAGGGGGGGTCGAAAACACTAACGGGACGTGATGGAACACGTATTTTATCCGTTGCGGTGTAAAACGGACGGGAAATCGGCAACTCGCCCCATTTTTTACCGTTTCGGTTTTGCTCGAATAAATTTCACGCTTCTGCAGTACGTTTGTTCGGTTTTCTTTCGAGAATTGATGATCCGGCCTGAATTTTGCATCGAGGGCTTAATCCCCAACTAGGGGGGCGGGTTATTTATTAACACCCGTAATTGGGATTTGTCTTTTTCCGACTAATGACGCGGACCATTAGAACTCTCAAGGCCGACCACGAAAACCCTCTTAATAATCATTTTTCAAGCCGAAGATAATCTTATCGATCTGTATTTTCTTGCGAACATCTTACGAGAGAGAAAAAACCCGCCCTATTGACATAAAGCAAGAAGGGTAATAAAAGTTCGGAAAACACTGTGCAAATAAGCCGGAACATTTACATAATGCCTCGGGCGTGGGCCAAGAGGGGGTCCGGAAAGAAAACTTTTCAGCACCACGAATCCATGGAAGAAGACATATGCGTATCTCTGGGTCTACTTGTCTTAACTTTCCAGAGGGGCCTTTGTGCCCCGACGCTCTGCATTTTCTCCGGGAGTCTCTTTCTTTTTTGGCACCGTCGGAATCTGAATAACGCCCTTGTTTTAAACGGGGACAAGTTTGGGTGAAAAGGACTTGAAAAAGTAGAAAATTCTCCCATAAAAAAGTAGTTTTTCGACACTTTTGTTCGGTGTATACATAACAAAAACAAATAACCGGAAAACCAAGATACTCCAGATAGTAGTAGACCGGGATTCCGGGCAAGGCGAAAGACAAAGGCACCCCGGAATTCGATTGTGCCATGTTATGCCATTTCCCGGCACAAAGCCCCCCCCCCAACTGGCTAATTTCGTTTTACAAACAGTTTTCCCATTGATTTTCTTAGACTCCCTCTCTCCCCCTTGACCCTCTCCTTCTCACATTACGGTTAATATGACCCGAAAACAAATTCGGAAAATTAATTGGTGACAGGTGCGGGATCCCTGAAAGATATACGGATATCCTGGACCCACTGTGTGTGTGTTTACTCAAACACACACAGAAAAAACAGACAAGGAGATAAATTGGGGTCGTAAAATATTCATGGTTGGCCTACACCTTTTGTGTTTGTTCGTGTGTGTGTGTGTGTGCCACATGACCCCTGCCCCGGACAGACTTAAGACAAGCGTGACGTAACGCGTTTCTCTGCTATTGAATTTGTCGGATGGCGTGTCAATTTTCCCCCCCCCAAAATAATCGGATCAGATCAAACGGGAATTAAACGGGCGACATAATTAAATACGATACGGAACCTCGTGTATGATTAACCGCATTTCGTTGTTCGCGGATTCCTACGGATGCATAGGGGTATATTGTTAAGAGAGAGCTTTGTCTATAACAGATAAACGTCGTTTAATGTGTTTTCAAGTTTGATCGTTGATAACTCTGAAACTGGTTTAGCCAAAGAGTTGAAATTTATTGAGCTGGTAGCCCGGCTTGTTGGCCATAGACTCTGAAAGTTTCAAGTTTTTAGGCCTACTCAGTCAAGAGATATCGGTGGCAGTTCAGTTTGTATTCCAAAATGTTGTTTTTTTGTTAATATTATAGGTTTGAACAGTTCTAACTTAAAAACTAGGTTAACTAGAAAGTTTCAATTTTCCAAGCAGGTACTTTGGTGTATCGTTAATTTACTAAAAAGGTTTTAAAATTTTTGTTTTTTTTTTGATTGAGAGTTATTTGTTAAAGTTTAGTTCGTACTTCTTGAATTTTGATTTGACAAGTTATTTGGTTAGTGATAACTCAAAAACTATATTAACTAAAAAATTCAAACTTATTAGGTTTGTTCCTTGGAATATTACAAACTGACTATGAAAGTTTCGAAATTTTAGGTCCCCTTACTACAGAGTTATTGGGAGCATTTTATTTCATATACAAATTTTCTTTTTCCTTTCAACTCAAACCTTTGATCAGTGATAACTCAGAAACTATTTGAACTGAAAATTAAAACTTGCAAAAATGGTACTTTGGAGTTTCGCTTACTGACCCTAAGAGTTTCTAAATTTTAGGTCTCCTCAGTAAAAAGTTATTGGTAGCATTTCATTTTGCATACAAACTTTCTTTTTTCTTTCATTTGATAAATTTGATCAATAATAACTCAAAAACTATTAAACCTAAAAAACTCAAACTTACTAGGATTATACCTTGAGATACTGCCTATTGCTCCTGAAAGTTTCGAAATTTTAGGTCTCCTGAGTAAAAAGTTATTGATAGTAGTTCATTTTGCATACAAACTTTCTTTTTTCTTTTAGTTGATAAATTTGATCAATAATAACTCAAAAACTAATAAAGCTAAAAAACTCAAACTTACTAGAGTTATACCTTCAAATACTGCCTATTGGTCCTGAAAGTTTCGAAATTTTAGGTCTCCTCAGTAAAAAGTTATTGGTAGCATTTCATTTTGCATACAAACTTTCTTTTTTCTTTCAGTTGATAAATTTGATTAATGATAACTTAAAAACTATTAAAGCTTAAAAACTCAAACTTACTACGGTTATACCTTGGGGTACTGCCTATTGGTCCTGAAAGTTTCGAAATTTTACGTTTCCTCATTAAAAAGTTATTAAAAGTAATTCATTTTGTATACAAATTTTCTTTTTCTTTTTAACTCATAATTTTAATTAGTAATAACTCAAGAACTGTTAAAGCTAAAAAATTAAAACTTACTTGTATGATACCTTGGAATGTTGTCTAGTAATTTTAAGAGTTTCGAAATTTTAGGTCTCCTCAGTAAAAAGTTATTGGTAGTAGTTCATTTTGCATACAAATTTTCTTTTTCATTTTTAATTGATAATTTTGATTAGTGATAACTCAAGAACTGCTTAAACTAAAAAACTAAAACTTACTAGTATGATACTTTGGAATATTGTCTAGTGACTTTAAGAGTTTCGAAATTTTAGGTCTTCTCAGTAAAAAGTTATTGGTAGTAGTTCATTTTGCATACAAAACATCTTTTTTCTTTCAGTTCATAAATTTGATTGATGATAACTCAAAAACTATTAAACCTAAAAAATTAAAACTTACTAAAATAGTACCTTGGGATGTTTTTTACTGAACCTAAGAGTTTTGAAAATTTAGGCTTTCTCAGTCAAAAGTTATTAGTAGCATTTCATTTTACACATAAATTTCTTTTTTCTTTTTAATTCATAACTTTAATCAGTGATAAGTCAAGAACAATTTTAGCTAAAAAATTAAAACTAGTTACTAGTATGATACCCTAGAACGATTCCTACTCACCCTAGAGGTTTCGAATTTAAGGGACTCCTCAGTACAGAAATATGATTTTTTAAATTATAATCCGAGTATAAAAATTTAAAATTAAACTCATTTCCTAATTGCCCAAGCTGTGCCAACTGGTCGCAGTTCCCCTATAAAGTCCTAAAATGTAAGTTCGGCTCATGAAAACCGAGTAAAGTGGCCCCATATAAGTTTTTTTTTTTTATTATTAATTAAATAGAGCTCGAGGGGCTTACAACGCCACGGCGAAGATCATTAATTATATTTTAAAATTTCCACCCTGTTAACGCGAACCGAGGGCGCGAACGGTCTTATATTGTTTTAGTTGCCGACTTTTAGAATAGAATTTTTATTTATTAAAAAAAACAACAACAACAAAAAAGTTTAATTGGAAAACCGATCGGAATAACAAAACCACGTTTGTGAGTGCCCCTGCAAAATTCCACATGCAATAACAAAGCTTTGTGCAAATCCAATTTGGAAAATATGCTGAGCCGCTCGCTTTAATAAAAAAAAAACAGAATAATTCGTCCACATTTATTTAAAAGTTCATTTTCAGCACATAAATTAAAAAACGTCATTTTCGACATCACAGAGCATCCCCCCTCCCACCCGGGAGGGAGTGGGACAACAAAAACCCACGTCAAACGCAGCTTTTGTGCCAACTCCTCTACGTCCGAACGTGCCGTTTTTATTGAGTTAAAATGAGTTTTTTTTTAGTGTTTTTAACAGTTTTCAACTGTTTAAACACATTCGCTTTGTTTTTTGTTACACCCCCGGGTTTCTCTCTCCCTCCCAAAGAATTGTTTAGCTTTTTAATTTCGGTCCTTTAATCGACTTATATTTCACACCGCCGAACTAATTTTAACCCTTGAAGGTATTAGCGGGGCCCTTTCGGCCCTGTGCCCCTTTACTGTCCGCTAATTTGTCCCTCGGCCCTTTGATACTGTTCATTTGCTCTGTAAATTTTCCGGGCCTCATGTTGCTACAACAAAGGGCGGATTAACAAAAGAATTGACACGTGAACTCGCTGTTTTCTTTTTTTTTGTGCTTGTTTTTTACTCGGTCAGGGTTTATTTAGGGTATGGCCTGGACCCATGTTATGATAGCAACTGAGAAGATCTGCAGGAATCATGGCAAAAATTGAGAATTGCCAAATTTCTTACAGGTCGTCATCACTCCTTATTTTTGCATAATTTTTTTCACTGATAACTGTCTTAGGACAAAACTTGAAACTTACTAGTATAGGAGCTTGGTATGTTGGCTAATGACCCTCAAGGTTTCTTATTTTTAGGTCTCCGCAGTTAGATGTTATGAATGGCATTTCACTTCTTATAACGCTCTAAATATTTCGCATATGTTTTAATGATTTACCTAAATTTGAACAGCAGTAACGTAAAAATGGCTTAAGCTAGAAGATTCAAATTTGCTAGTATAGTATCTTGGTATAGGGCCTATCAACCCTCAAGGTTTCTAATTTTTCGGTCTCCTCAGTAAGAAATTATAAATGACATTTCACTTCTTTTACCATTGTAATTATATTGTATATTTTTTAATGATTTACCTAAGTTTGAGTAGCAGTAACTCAAAAACGGTTTAAACTAGAATATTGAAATTGGCTAGTGTAGAAGCTTGGTATAGATCCTATCAACCCCCAATGTTTCCAATATTTAGGTCTCCTCAGTCAGAAGTTATCGGTAACAGTTCACTTTATTTAACCCTGTAATTATATTTTGTTTTTTTTTAGAATTGATCAACAATAATTCATAAACAATTGATGTTAAAAAATTGAAACTTGCTAACATAGTAGTACACTGTAAGGCTTATTAATACTTAAAGTTTCTTATTTTTAGGTCTCCTCAGTCAACAGTTAACAATGGCAGTTCATCTCATTTAATCTTGTAAGTATATTAAATATTTTTAAATTATTAATACTTAATTTTAATACAAGTAACTTAAAAACTGCTTGAGATAAAAAATTGAAATTTACAGATGCAGTAGGCTGGTAAGTTTCCTATCTGCTCTGAAAGTTTCTAATTTTTAGGTCTCCTCAGTCAGAAGTTATCGGTAGTAGTTCACTTTGTTTAACCCTGTAATTGTATTATATTCTTTTTTATAATCGATCAGCAATAATTCATAAACAATTCATAGTAAAAAATTGAAACTTGCTAATATAGTAGCCTATTATAAGTCTCATTAACCCTAAAAGTTTCTTATTTTTGGGTCTCTTCAGCCAGGAGTTATCAATGGCATTTCACTTCGTTTAACCTTGTAATTACATTGAATTTTTTCTAATTATTGATTTATAATAATTCATAAACAATTAATGCTAAAAAATTAAAACTTACTAATATAGGAGTATACTATAGGGCGTATTATTATTCAAAGTTTCTGATTTTTAGGTCTCCTCAGTCAACAGTTATCAATGGCAGTTCACCTCGTTTAATCTTGTAAGTATATTGAATATTTGTAAATTAATAATACTTAATTTGAACAATAGTAACTTAAAAAGTGCTTGAGATAAAAAATTGAAATTTACAGATGCAGTAGGTTGGTAAGTGTCCTATCTGCTCTGAAAGTTTCTAATTTTTAGGTCTCCTCAGTCAGAAGTTATCGGTGGTAGTTCACTTCGTTTAACCTTGCAATTGTATAATTCATAAACAATTCATACTAAAAAACTGAAACTTGCTAATATAGTAGCCTATTATAAGTCTCATCAACCCTGAAAGTTTCTTAATTTTGGGTCTCTTCAGTCAGAAGTTATCAATGGCATTTCACTTCTTTTAACCCTATAAATATATTAAATATTTCCTAATTATGTCAACGAATTTGAACAACAGTAACTCAAAAACGGCTGGATCTAAAAAATTGAAATTCGCAGATACAGTAGCTTGGTAAGTGGCGTATTAGTTCTGAAAGTGTCTAATTTTTAGGTCTCCTCAGTCAGAAGTTATCGGTAGTAGTTCACTTCGTTTAACCCTGTAATTGTATTATATTCTTTTTTATAATTGATCAGCAATAATTCATAAAAAATTCATACTAAAAAATTGAAACTTACTAGTATAGTAGCCTATTATAAGTCTCATCAACCCTAAAAGTTTCTTATTTTTGGGTCTCTTTAGTCAGAAGTTATCAATGGCATTTCACTTCGTTTAACCCTATAAATATATTAAATATTTCCTAATTATGTCAACAAATTTAAACAACAGTAACTCAAAAACGGCTTGATCTAAAAAATTGAAATTTACAGATGCAGTAGCTTGGTAAGTCGCGTACTAGCTCTGAAAGTTTCTAATTCTTAGGTCTCTTCAGTCACAAGTTATCGGTAGTAGTTCACTTCGTTTAACCCTGTAATTGTATTATATTCTTTTTTATAATTGATCAGAAATAATTCATAAAAAATTTATACTAAAAAATTGAAACTTACTAGTATAGTAGCCTATTATAAGTCTCATCAACCTTGAAAGTTTCTTATTTTTGGGTCTCTTCAGTCAGAAGTTATCAATGGCATTTCACTTCGTTTAACCCTATAAATATATTAAATATTTCCTAATTATGTCAACAATTTTGAACAACAGTAACTCAAAAACGGCTTGATCTAAAAAATTGAAATTTACAGATGCAGTAGCTTGGTAAGTGGCGTACTAGCTCTGAAAGTTTCTAATTTTTAGGTCTCTTCAGTCAGAAGTTATCGGTAGTAGTTCACTTCGTTTAACCCTGTAATTGTATTATATTCTTTTTTATAATCGATCAGCAATAATTCATAAACAATTCATACTAAAAAATTGAAACTTGCTAATATAGTAGCCTATTATAACTCTCATCAACCCTGAAAGTTTCTTATTTTTGGGTCTCTTCAGTCAGAAGTTATCAATGGCATTTCACTTCGTTTAACCCTATAAATATATTAAATATTTCCTAATTATGTCAACAATTTTGAACAACAGTAACTCAAAAACGGCTTGATCTAAAAAATTGAAATTTACAGATGCAGTAGCTTGGTAAGTGGCATACTAGCTCTGAAAGTTTCTAATTTTTAGGTCTCTTCAGTCAGAAGTTATCGGTAGTAGTTCACTTCGTTTAACCCTGTAATTGTATTATATTCTTTTTTATAATTGATCAGCCATAATTCATAAACCATTCATACTAAAAAATTGAAACTTGCTAATATAGTAGCCTATTATAACTCTCATCAACCCTGAAAGTTTCTTATTTTTGGGTCTCTTCAGTCAGAAGTTATCAATGGCATTTCACTTCGTTTAACCCTATAAATATATTAAATATTTCCTAATTATGTCAATAAATTTGAACAACAGTAACTCAAAAACGGCTTGATCTAAAAAATTGAAATTTACAGATGCAGTAGCTTGGTAAGTGGCGTACTAGCTCTGAAAGTTTCTATTCTTTAGGTCTCCTCAGTGAGAAGTTATTAACATATAATCAAATATGACCCTAAAACCGTTTAAAGCCCCTTAATGGCTTATTCTTTGCATAAGTTCAAAAAAAAGCCCGTAAAAACGTTAACCCCGGGCCACGGGCTTATAAATCGACACCTCCGAGGTGCAATAATTAATTTTTAATTTTAAAATCTCGAGGCGAGGCAAAGACAAACGGGCCGAGCCGCGCCGCGAATTAATTAGCCAAATTAAAAATTATAATGGCGCCCTTTTTTTATGGCTAATGGCTCAGGTAATTTCTCTTTAGGTTTACACCGTAAAATAGCAACGAACCAAAAAGGGTTTAATTTTCATTCCTTTTATTAGAAAATTAGCCACAATGCACACGTTTCCAAGTTGGTGGTTAGCCATTATCGGGTTGGAAACTTGAAAGGGGTAGCGAAATGTC
The DNA here is from genome assembly GCF_022605725.1 of Anthonomus grandis grandis. Taxonomy (NCBI): domain Eukaryota; kingdom Metazoa; phylum Arthropoda; class Insecta; order Coleoptera; family Curculionidae; genus Anthonomus; species Anthonomus grandis. The sequence goes on from NC_065564.1 coordinate 4,125,821, forward strand.
AGACCCGATCAAAGGAAACCAAATTTAGATATCGCGCACTACAATGGCAGAGTAACGAACTAATCAAAGTTTGAGGGAAACTTCGGCGTGTTACACTGATTAAAGTGAAAAATTGGCCCCCTTAGGGGGAAGGGGCTAAACTAGCAAAGAAAACCCGTTTTCCTAATGCATATTCAATAAGGGATGTGTGGTGTGTTCTAGCATCGTCACGCAGAACAGATGGGCCGAGAATTATTTTGAAAGTTTTTGCATGCATTTAAATACGAACGAATATGAACAGAAACTGATTTTTCAGCCCTTCAGTTTTCCACGTAATAAACCGATAAATAATTCCGTTTGTAATGTAATACCCGCATTATTTGGTTATATATATGCTTTGCGTGGGGACCGCCCTTTGATGTCACATTACCTTGATTACGCGACGCGGGGGCGGGAGGGATTGGGCGGTTGGGTGGTTTCAAACTTTAAATTCAATTCTGCCTTTTGATTAATGAAGAGGTTTTTCGAAGAAAAACTAAATTTACTTTGTAATAAAATAGACAATTGACTTGAAGGTTTTACCTATTTAGGTCTCCTCAGTCAAATGTTATTTGTAAGTTTAGTGTAATTTATTTTTTTACTTACAGGAGTTTGGTTATTAATAACTTCAAAACTATTTGAGCTAAAAATATAAAATTTGCTTAAAGGGTAGTTTGGAGTATGGCTTAACTACCCTGGAGGTTTTAAATTTTTAGGTCACTTTGGTCAAAAGTTATCGGCGGTACTTTACATCGATTCTAAAGATTTCTTATTTTAATCTAATTTGAAAGTTATTTTAGGTACAAATATGCAAAATTTGTAAAAGGATAACATGGGGTGTTGCCTAACTACCCTGCAAGTGTTGAATTTTTAGGTCTCCTCAGTCAAAAGTATTTTTTTTTTTTTTTGTTCAGCGAAGAAATTTGTTATGAACACCTAATTTTAATCATTATTAATTTGAAAACTGCTATAGGAAAAAATATGAAATTTACTAGCAAGGTAACATGGGGTATTACCTAACTATCCTGGAAGTTTTGAATTTTTAGGTCTCTCCAGTGAAAAGTTATTGATGCGAGTTCACACCATGTACTGGAATACATGAGGCTTTTATAATTTTCTTATTACTTACAGGGTTTTATTCAGCAATAACTTGAAAAATATTTCAGCTAAAAAAATCAAATTTATTCAGATGTTAGCTTGGGATGCTGCCTAACTACCCTGAAAATTTCAAACCCTTAGGTCTCCTCAAGCACACCCTTTAAAAATGTAAATAAAAATATACAATATATACCTGAAGTTTCATTTAATAAATTAAGGTCAAACGTGTGGTATTTTTATCAATCCTTGTGCATGTATAAAAAAATAAAATTATGCTGTTTATTCGAACACAAACGCCTTTTATTTCGATATTTAGAGTTTGAAAAATCCACCCTCGCCCTAATCCCCGTTCAATTTGTCCAAAAGCGTGAAAGTGCATTAAACGACACGACTGGGAAACAAAACCGGAACACGGCAAAACCTTATTGTTTACCTCTCCGGGCTTCGGATTCGCAAATCCGGGTATTTATGACCATCCCCCCTCGGGATAATAGGCCATTATTCCTGCTTAAAATAACCAACCCCCGTTTCATCCCCGTTTGCCAAAACTTTCCCAGTTTTATTTTATTCCACCTTAAGGGGCTCCTCTACGAATATTTCAACCTCGAGTAATGAACTTTTCAGCGAAATTTACCGGTCAAATAACTTCTGGGGTCACGTGCCGCCCGTTATAAATCACCCTTATAAGGCGGCGGCGTGCGGCACGTGTTACCTATTAAATCTATCCGGAGATTAATACATTCTATTTTACCGCTTCATTATCTTCAGGTTTCCCGGTTTAAATTGCCGCCAATATATTCCCGCCCCCGCCACCACTTTTGGCCAGGATTTTAAGGCAAATGCACCCTCCCTCCCCCTTCACGGAATCGATAAAATCTAACCCGGTATGAGAGTAAATTAAACAAGACGGAAAATGTGATTTTCCTGGTCCCTAACGGGACATCCGAAATTTCCTAATTAATTAATTAAAAATCCCCGATAAAATACCTCCGTCACATTTTTGTCTTGAAGTCAATTTCAAAAATGTTCAATTTTAGGGACGACCGCGCAATTTCTATTGTCACATAGTTCTAGTTAAATTGTCGGAGAGAGCGGGGAGGGTCGTCCTTAATTAAACGTCACCGACTGTTAATTGAAGGACAAGTTTCTTCGGATGCGACCTTAATTCATTCTCCCCCCTGCCCCTTCCAAAATTAACATAAAACCTGATAAGTGGAATAACCAATAAACGAAGACAAAAAATATTATACTGCTGCGACAATATAAAATAATCTTCTTTCCATTCTCGTGCGATAAGCCGCACGATATTTCATAAAAGTTATACGGGACCGATTAAATAAAATAATAGGATCTGAGGAAAGTTTAAGTGGGTCATATTTTACCCAGACAAAATGTATTTAAGGGTGGTTTTTTGCCGCCGCAGTAGATAGACATCTCGAGGGTGCTTTTGTCCTATTATGTACCTGTAAATCAAGTTTGTTTATTAGTTATTTGCTAGAGTGGGGTTTTCTGAATATTTTAGTAGAAACAGGAGGGAAATCGGACAATTCTGGACTGAGTAATGCATTTTTTTGTTAATGGGGTCATCGGTATCAAAAGTGACAAATTATTCAGACCGATGTGGGGCAAGAATCAAAATTAGTGATCATTTTTAATTTTTTTGTACAAAAATTTTAAAAAATGTATAGAAATAAATGCATTAGAAGATATAATGATATTTTCACAATAATACAGTACAAGCCGGACTCAAATCGGACAATCCTACACTGAGAAATAATTTTTTTTGTTAATGGGGTCACAGATATCATAAAAGTACTATTTATTCAAACCGATATGGGACAAAAATCAAAATGAGCGATCGACGAGTTTCCAGATAAATGGATAGGGCGAAGGGGGCCTATAGAATAGCCTGCTAGATCTCCTAATATAACGCCGTTAGACTTTTTTCTATGGGGTCATTTGAAGTATATTGTGTTTACTCCCCAATCTGAAAGTTTGAAACTTCGTCAACGCATCATCGACAGCTGCCATGATATCCCACAACATGTTTTTGAAAGTGTCCGTCAAGAATTTGAACATTGCCTATATCATTGTTTGGCAACACTTATTGAAATAAAAACTGATATTTTCATGTTTTTGTTTTCTATCTGAACAAATTAAGATAAACAAAGATTTTTCTAATTTTCTCGAAAACGAATCGACCGATTTGAAAAAATGAAACGTCAAAATAAAAGACTTCGAAAGACCTTTTAAACAAGCTATTTAAATTTTTTAAGGGGATGACCCTGGGGGGCGGAGGGTGAAAGGGGGTGAAGTAATTTTAGGTTAGAAAGTTGTCCCCCTTGACAAACCTTTTAACGTATTTCGGCGTTTTTTTTAAACAGTGGTTTTCGATAAATCCGTGGTGGGAAGTTTTTAAATAAACACCCTGTATACAATAAACTAGACAGCGTTATCTCGGTTAATTTCCAAAGAGACATACCGTCCCGATATTCCATAGAGAAACTATGTGGCTTCTGGTTTTCCAAAAATACCCTGTCAAAGAATCAGGTCACTATCCTAATGTGGATCAAGTCAAATAACAAAAAATTACAATAATTAAAATTCATAAAATTGCTCAACAACTATTAACATAAAATATTTTTTCTCAATATATGTTTAAACTGGTTAAAATTATTACGGTTTTTGATACACGTAGGCAAATTGTTAAATTCTATCAAACCTCTTGTAAGAATTGAGTTCAGCAATTAGGTCGTACTACTTCTATTGACTAGGATGAAGTCTGGACGATTTCTTGTATAATAATTAGGTACATCTGGAAAAAACTCTCAATTTTTTTATACTATGTAAAGAAGTTTAAGCAGGACTAAAATCGGTTAATAATGGGGTCATATAAGTAGCTCTTTTTATTCAGACCAATGTTGCACAAGACTCTTACAACAACACCAGTGACTTTTTTGCCAAAATTAAGGCAGCGACGGCATTTTTTAGTACTTTATATTATGACAATAAACAGCTGTTGAAAAATATCAATTTTCTGACTTACCTCTGACCACAAGTCTTACGGGGTGACTGGTAAGAGCGTCCTGGGTATGAAAATCACTAGCAGTCACTTGACATTCCCAATTCCCATCGTCAAACTCCAACTGGGCTGCCCTAACATAGATCGAGCAATCGCCGTTTTGTTGACTGGCAGACACCCATTCGTACTTATGAGGGTACATCCCCATCGGCTGAAAAACAAGTTTAACCCTTAACGTTAAACAACCCTCCATTTACTTAAAAGTTCCATTTTAATTGTCAATAATTGATGAGTCACAAATGGATTTTTCTTAATTACTCTGGGGGCCTAATGGGGCTCCTTGGATCGGAATGACAGTCCTATTAAGTAAACGTGTTATTGCGACACGCGAAAGGAAGGAAATGCCCCAATTAGGTTTAACAAAACAAAAAAAAATAAACATTTTCGATCGTCTTCTAATTACGGGTCCTTTGTAGCGTCAAATGTACTACTAACAATCATTTGTTAATTAAAGCGACTAAGAAAATTATTATCTCGCGGAATAATGGGTTCGTTAAGCGTCGCGACGTCCGTCCCCCTCCCGAATCCGTCAATAAAATGAACAACAAAAGAGACTTAATTAGTCAATAGAATTTTTGAAAAATCACCCTTTATAGCGACGAAAGTTTTTAAACGCTTGCCACGCCCTCTTCACATATATGACGTTCGTTCGTATCTGATTGAAAATTAATTATGAAAACGAAGAAAGAGGGCGCCGCGATTATTAATTCAAATCGTAAACGTGCGAGCTATATGATATGAATTCCTTGGGCAAACATTCGAGCTCTTGTATATACGTATCGTGAGGTGAAATCTATTATTTATGGGGGGGAAATTTCGTCGCTCGAGAGCGATACAATGTTATATTAGTCGTTAGTAATTTTTAATGGTTATTTTTACTTATAAATCACGTCAGTTTCCGAGTTTTTTTTTCGTGTCACTCACCTTAAAAGTCAAAGGGTGCGATTCTTGGCTTCAAGCTTTAAAAATTTATTTAGGAAAACTCTATGGATGGTAGAATGAGATTTTCTTAATACTTCAGTGCAAACAGACATAGAATCGGACAATTCTAGACCGAGCAATTGATTTTTTTATTAATGGGGTCACACAAATCATGTGAGCAACTACATATTATTCAGACAGATGGGAGTCATGATTTTTCCAACAGATTTAATAATAGATTTTGCAGTTTTTTATCGAAAATTTAAAATAAAATTAATTAAGTATATTTAAAGAAGTAGAATAGGGTTTTTCTGATATTACAGTGAAAAAAACAATAAAATTGGACAATCGTGGACTGAGCAATTAATTTTTTTGTGAATGGGGTTCATAAATTACCTCAACTACAGATTCATATTCACACTGTTGAGTTTTCCAACTAAACCAGTGATAGCTTTGCAATTTTCTTAGGTACATGTCACTATTCTTCACAGACCTCTGGAAAACCAACCTTATTTTTTTAAACCAACATTTTAAGCAGCGACTTAAATTTAAAAAGACAAATTAAAAAAATTATTGTGCTGCCTTATTTTAAAGTATTTTCTTGTGTCATTATTTAATTGTACGTGAGCCCCATTGCCTCTCGAATTTATTATTCAAAAGTTCGCTATTTTAACAATAAATCCTCAATAACAATAATAAAGGGGGTGAATATTCAGGTCACAACAAAATACCACCCCGAACTCGCTCCCCCCCGTTTGATGCATTCGCAAAATAAATTCAAAAACATTAAAATAAGAAATTGGAGCCCCATTTTTGCGAGACGAACAACGCGGGATACTTTCGCATTCAAGACACGAAAGTTTGCGGAAATAAATGGGGGGGATCCAATAACTCGTGTCGCTATTGTATTTAGATTTAAACGTTGCGAATCGGTTTTTTTTTTTTTGGGAACCCATTTGATAATTGAAACGTTAACCGAACGAGTCCGCAAAACTTCAATGCGAATTAATATTTATTTTACGGGTCGGTTGTTAAACCGGTTTAACCGGGGCGGTTTTACAAATAATTTAACGCGAACCGAAGCAATTACCGGAGCCAAAACCGGAATAAAAACCTGACCAGGGAGTTTTTGTATTTTATTTATTTTCTATTTTTCTTTTTTAGGTTATTAGTTTAGTAGGTTTTTATTAAAAAGCCATTAGGCGCGATCTAATCGCGTTTTAATGTCGAAGTCATGTCGTAAAAATCGAATAAAATCGCTCAATTTCCCGGGAAAAACAATGGGGTCATCTTGAGTTTAATAGTCGCATTTCCTTATCCAGAATGAGGATTTTCCGATGTATTTGGTGGAGAATTTAAAGCTGTAATAGTCCATTAATTTAAACAGCATATTTTTTATTGGTAAAAATTAAAAATAATGCACAAAACCCCTTAAATCATTTGCCTTTTCGACCCAGAAAATCCCTCGCATATTCCTTTCAATCGGGGCCATTTGTCCCGGTTATTCCGGAGCATTTGTCATCGGAAAAAAAGTATCGGTTTTCCATAACGTCTAATGGGCACACATATATAGAAACAAGACATTTTCTACTTCATTTACCTGAGACCCCCTTAAGCCGGAGCCTCTTTGTTTCCATTCGGCAATAAATAAACCGGCTGTTTGTTATGCGCATTAAGTCCCTACAGTTATTGTGTTAACTGATTAGCGGCACTTTTTAATTTCGAAATTTAATGCGCAAACTTCGCAATTTATACGCTCGGCATCTTCTTGTATGCACAAGCCGCTATTGTATGCCTAATGATGTGGGGCTTCTCATATTATTGTTTGTCTTATGGAGCTGTAAAGTCCGTAAAATTGTTTATACGAGCTGTAGCTGGTTTATAACGGGGCCATATTCCGCTTCCTGCATGTGGAAATTTCGAGGGTTTGTCTACTTTTAAGAGGGAATTTAATTATTCGACTCGGTGCAAACCGTGAACGTGTAGCGTAAAAAGTCGTATTTTGTTGGAAAATTCGTGTCCAACATCCCTGTGAATAAAAAGTCGCTGCTAAGGTGACCCCATGGACAAAAAAAATTATTGCTCCGAGCAGAAAGCTCCGATTTAATTTCTGCTTCCACTAGATTATTGAGAAAACTCCATTCTACCTGCTAATTTCTTTAAAGTTTAAACATCCCATCAAAATAAGGCACTTTGTAAAACTTTATCGGCCGTAAAAGTAGAGATTTAAAAGCCCCAGAAAATTGTATTTTCCGATGGAATGGGTGGGTCCTAAATTCCAGTTTAAGGGCAAAAGGTTCTTATTAATTCACGAGTTTTTTAGCCATAAATTTGAGACATAGTGTGCTTCATTAGGGAGAGTTTTTACAAGCAAAAGCTTTCAGGTGTACGCCCTAAAAAACTGCTCCAGATCATTAGATCGTTAAAAAAAAAACTTCTTCAAAAGTATAATTTTTAATTAATTACCGAGCCATTACCAGATTAATCCGGTAAAAGCGTCGATGATTAAAATTCTTTTCGAAATACAAATCGATTTCCCAAGTCCGAATGGCGAATGGATTGGCGGCAAAACGTATTTGAAAGTTTACTTCGGGGTGATTGATGCCGATTTTAATTGGATGATTTGGCCAAATTCACTCTGCCCCACTCCACCTCCGGGCAAGAACACCATCGGAGGTGAAATAATAAATTTTTCGCGATTTCCCACCCCAATGATCTGTTACAAATCGCGTTTCTGATATTGACGGGCAAAAATGTCGTTCCGCGAAGGGAAAAAGCGACACAGATATCCGGGGAGCCATTTTTACCGGCTATCGGACACATGGGCCGTTTCGGAGTCATAAAACCGGTCCGATGATAAAACACTATATTTTCAGAGACAATGGCTCGTAATTCTCTCGATCGGTTTTGTTTAGGGGGTTGTTTTTGCCCTCTTTTTTTTTGTTTTGAGGGCAAACTGTCAGCGAAACTCCTTATCAATCAATGATGATCTGCAGTGGAGGGTTGTACACTACCACAGCTGCCATGAAACTTTTGAAATATAGAAATTCTTAAGCCTCATTTAATAATTTTTAGACAAGAAATTATATTTAGCCGTTATTATGGACAGAAGTTTTGTAAATGCACGTATTCTTATGGGAATTTCATTTAGGACAATATTATGGCTTTCCTATGAGAAATATGAATTTTTGTTATAAGACTTTTTTTCACCTTTTTTAATGCCCTATATGTGGAAAAAAAATTTTTTGATTCTGTTGAGTTTTTTAATTTTTCAACTTTTTGGGTGAAAATTTTGGCAAAAATGGAAATTCTTAAATAGCTCGCTCTCTATGGGGTTTTTCGAAAAATTGTTATTAAGCTTTTTAATTGCCTTTCTACCATAGCATTTAATGCAAAAATAAAAAGTGCATTTTTTCTCATACAACTCAAGAAAAATTTAAAAAAATTAATTTTAGTTTTCAGCAATTTTCTTTAAATCTATACTAGATAGAACCAATTTTCTTTTACTGTCATATCCCATTTTTTATTTTGCATAACTTTTATATAAAACATATTACTCTCAGCCTTTTAGATTTTTCATAAAAAAATTAAAAACCATTTTTTAGAAAATTTTTATGGGGTTACTACCCCTTGAATTTTTGACATAAAAAATGTTTTTTTTTTGCGTCAAAGATTTGTCCTAAGGGTTAAATGTATAAATGTTTTTTGAGCAAATTCCAGATATTTTTAGCCCTAAAAAGCCATACTATATATGTAAAATTAATAGCCCATTTTCATTAAAAACCGTAATGGTAAAATGAAGTATTTTAATAAAAATCTTATTGATTCAAATTTTTATTAAAACATAATAACAGGGTAATAACGTTTTCTATTAAATTAGAAACTTTCAGCGGGCCCCTTCTATGAAAACCTTATTGGCAAAACCGTATCAATTTCCATAATATGGAAATACCCGACGGTGTTTCGCCAATATACCACTTTTTTTCTTTAAAATCCATATACATGAGCAGTCAGGGAACCGGGAACATGCCAAACATATTCTATAAAAATCTGGAATATTTTAAACCCCGAGGGATTAGATCCACGTCGCAGTGCACACAACTACGACTTAATCCCAATTAAGATGGCGCGAGATTAATCGTATAATATCCGCGTCCCGAAGTATGCGGGTAATTGCAGACTTGTTCTAAATAATCCGAAAGATTATAAATCACTCCCCGAATCCCGTTGAAATATGCGGAATCACACGTATGGGGGGAAGTTTTAAAGGGTTTTTGCGAAGCTGAAAATTTGATTGTAGGACGACGTGACGTTCCATTTCTTTATTCGTGTATAACGTAACTGATAATAATTGAACTTACCCAAGCAATACACGATAGTTAAATAAACGTTTATTTTTGGTTTACACCAGATTTTTTTATCAGGCAATTAATTTCTGCAATAAAACCCGTTTTTTTTTAACCCTACCCTTGCCCCCCTACCCACCCCACACAACTTACCAGTAAGAAAAAGTTTTCAAAAATAATTGTTTTCCAAAATACTACACATGAATAACAGCTTGTTTCATCGTTAATATCTAATCTAATAACACAGTTAGTTTATTTAATTTTGATATAATTATATATATGTATATTAATAAAAATTTAATATAGAAACAGTTCTATTAGATTGGAAATTATTAACGAAAAACGGTGATTTTTCTGAATAATTTCTTACTGGGTAAATGTTTGGGGTGGGTGGGTGGGTGTAAGGGTTGTGTTGATAAAAAACAATGTTTTTGCAGAAAATATATATGCAATATTTAATTTAATAGCATGGTTTATTTAAAATTGATATAATTTTATGTATAAATATTTAGTATAAAAAAACAGCGTTATGAGATTTGATAATAAGGACGAAAAACATTTAAAAAATCATTTTTCCCAGACTATTATTTTCTGCAAGAAAATCCGTTTTTTATTAACCCTACCCTTGCCCCCCCACCCACCCCACACTACTTACCAGTAAGAAATTGTTTTCAAAAATCATTGTTTTCCAAAATACTATACATGAATAACAGCTGGTTTCATTGTTAATATCTAATCTAATAACATAGTTTATTTATTTAAATATGACCTAAGTATATATATGTATATTAATAAATATTTAATACAGAAACAGTTTTATTAAATTGGATATTGTTAACAAAAAACGGTGATTTTTCAATAGAATTTCTTACTGGGCAAATGTTTGGGGTGGGTGGGGGGGCAAGGGTTGTGTTGATGAAAAACAATGTTTTTGCAGAAAATATATATTCAATATTTAATTAAATAGCACTGTTTATTTAAATTTGATTTAATTTTATATATTAATATTTAGTATAAAAACAGCGTTATGAGATTGGATAATATAGACGAAAAACAGTGAAAAAGCATTTTTTTCCCAGGCAATTATTTTCTGCAAGAAAACACTTTTTTTATTAACCCTACCCTTGCCCCCCCACCCACCCTACACAACTTACCAGTAAGAAATTGTTTTCAAAAATCATTGTTTTCCAAAATACTATACATGAATAACAGCTGGTTTCATTGTTAATATCTAATCTAATAACACAGTTTATTTATTTAAATTTGACCTAATTATATATATGTATATTAATAAATATTTAATACAGAAACAGTTCTATTAAATTGGATATTATTAACAAAAAACGGTGATTTTTCAATAGAATTTCTTACTAGGCAAATGTTTGGGGTGGGTGGGGGATAAGGGTTGTTTTGATGAAAAACAATGTTTTTGCAGAAAATATATATTCAATATTTAATTAAATAGCACTGTTTATTTAAATTTGATATAATTTTATATATAAATATTTATTATAAAAACAGCGTTATGAGATCGGATAATACAGACGAAAAACAACTTTTTAAATACTGACATTTTCTCCCTTTTTTTAACAGAACCGCACATATATACTCATATTCTACAGTTTAATAAATATACCTTGACCATATACGTCTGATAAATATACCAAAACAAAAACTTACTAAAAAAATCGTTCAATAAATATATATTTAATGATAATAATATGTGATGTGTTGCTTGGGTAATATCCATAAAGTGCGGCCCAGCGGAATAGTGTCAATCAAACTCACCCCCCTCCCCCTCCTGAATAAGGGCGTACATCATCCCCCATACGATAAAATCTGACGGGCGAGAGCTCGTTTCGATTCAATTGTTTTGATTAAAATTAAAGCTCGCGGAGCTCTTGTAATTTATTCCCTCGAAAGCTTTAAAAACCCGAAGCCCCACTTAGCAGATTCGAAATAAAACTTTAAATTAATAAGGGGGACGGGAAACCCGCCCCTGGGAAAAGAAAACTTTTTTTTTCGTCTTAAGGTCTTTTCCGATTGATTTATTGGAATTTGAAATGCGGAAATACTAATTTTTGGAGAGGGTATACGTACCTTATTGTCCTTTTGCCAGGAGCACGTGCCCCTTTTGTTGAACACTTTACATTCTAAATAGGCGTCTTGGCCGGGGTTCACCTCCGTGTAAACCGGCTGTTTTTCGAAACGTTGGGCCGCAAGGATTTCTGTAAAAAAAAATTTTTTTTTATTTGGCCTAATAATGAAGAACTTTTTAATCTCCATAAGTTTATAAAGGTGATTATACAGGAAAAACCTTCTTTTTTTCTCAAATTTTCATATCCTTATTCGATAAAGTGAGGCAGTGCCTTATTATACCCGAGGTTGCCGAGGCTCTGGGCTTTATATAATAAATGACCTTCGACCCCCGCCCGTATGCCGTAACTTTATAAAAGATCCGCCAAGATGTTTAGCCTGATAAAGTTTATATACGCCGACGCGAATATACGAATATATATATAACTTTCATATTGTGTAGCCGTGCCGCTTTTGTATATTATGTTTACGACTTGGCAACGCGAGCCAGATAAACTAATCATTTTAAACTTTTATTAAAGGGCGGTTAAATGGTTTAAACCTTCCTGCAGCCATACCGCTGACTTATGAATTTTTTAACAATCTCAACCTAATATCATAGCCATTATTAGCCTTGTAATAGGGATACTTGCTATCCTATAGAAATATAACATTGTTCTTCAAGGGTCGCCCTTTCCTTTTTTTTTCTGTTGTAAAATCAAATGCATTTAAATAATTAAAATCAATGCTAAGGTAAAATGAAAATCCTCTAAATAAATAAAATTAAAAAAAAACAATAATAATAAATAGAGGGTTTTTTGACAAGGAATCAAACCCTGAGGCATATATCTAATACCAATTTTAAATCTTTTATCCCCTGATGATGGACACTACTGCGTCCGAAACATGTCGGGAGTTTTGAATAACTGAATGTTTATAATAAATAAGTGGAGGGAGACTGCAGGATTTTCATTTTACCTTAACCTACGACTCCACTGCAAGTATGGACCATTTCTTTACTATTAAAATAAATGTGTAATTATGAGTGACAAAATATGCAAGTACTGTAAAAAAGTATCGTTCAGGAATCAATCCACTGCTCTGCTTTACATCCGGACTGTGTAAAAATTGCCAAAGTAACAAAATGAATTTAAAATAAAATATTGGCTGCTACCAACCTTTAAAACATCCAGTTATATCGTTGCTAAGTAGTTTAATTAGGGAGGAAATTAGTAAAGGAGGTCATTGCCAATCTAATATAATCGGTTGTCAAGGTTCTTTTAAGGTTCTACATAAGTAAGGTTCACCACATGAAATTTTAACGCTAATTTAATGGCGATTTTTAGCCTTAGACTAAGGATTTTGGCTGTCCTATGGGAAATACTAACTTTTCTTATATGAGTTTTATTTTTCTTTTTTGATGCCCCATAATTAGAAAAAAGAATTTTTCAAATCGGCCAATTTTAAAAAAATCTCAACCTAATCCCATAGCCATAATTAGCCTTATAATAAGGATACTAGTTTTTCTATGGGAAATAAAAAAAATCCCTATAAGAGTTTTATTTTTTTTTATTTATTCTCTATAAGTGGGAGTTTTTTAATTTGAAATCGGACAATTTTTTCAGATTTCGAATATAATAAATCAGTCATGTTTAATCTCTTAAAAAGGGGTTTTTCCTAGGGGAAATTACAAAAATATCATTAGACTTTTGTCTTTTATTTTTCAAGTGGGTATTTTTTTTTGATCGGACAAAATATTAAATATAATAAATCACTAATATTTAGTTTAAAAAATGCCAAATTTGGATTACTTCTCGATTTGAAAATCAATTACACCAAGCCTAGGCTTTGGCAAACTATACCCTTTATTGAAAACTAAAAATTATAATTATTTATTTATTATAGGCAACATTGCTGCAGAAAGACCCTGACTTCTGGCGACAAAAAAAGACGATCGGTCAAAAAGAGATAAATGAAGATATATATACAATTATTAAGGATAATAATATATAAATAACCAATACTTGAATACTAAATCTAGAGGGTTTGTTGTTTAGCCAACAATTTTTCTAGGCTAGAAGGATGCTGACCTGTGTCTAGGAATTACAAATCTATGCTGATTTTTTGTTCTTTGTCTACTTATAAATCCAGAAAATTGTTATCGTAGATATTGAGGCTTTCCTGTTTTAACCACTCTATGCACAAAGGTGGCCTTATGTGGTATTTTTTATGATTTGTTTAAGTTGAAAAAAATCCATTAAAAAAAAACTCAACCTAATATCACAGCCATTATTAGCCTTATAATAGGGATATTGGCTTTCTTATGGGAAATAAAAAAAATTCTAATAAGACTTTTTTCTTGTATTTTTCAAATCCTATAAGCTAAAAAGAAAATTTTTTTAAATCGCTTTTTTTTTTTTAAATTCCAACCTAAATTCATAGCCATTATTAGCCTCAGCCATTATAATAGGAATAGTGCTCAAACAACACACGATAATTAAATAAACGTTAATTTTTGGTTTACACCAGATGTACATTTTTAATTAAACTTTAACTATAAATAAATACGCCATGCTTTCGAGAAATAAAATAGGGTTTTTCCACGTTTTACTCGAAAACCTTAAGGTTATATGAGAAAAGTATAGATACACAAACCTTAAGGGTTGTGTTAACGATAAACAATGTTTTTGCAAAAAATATATATTCAATATTTAATTTAATAACATTGTGTATTTCAATTTGTTATAATTTTATATACATATAAATATTTAGTATAAAAACAACGTTATGAGATTGGATAGTATGGACGAAAAACAGTTAAAAAATCATTTTTCTCAGTTAATTATTTTCTGCAAGAAAACCCGTTTTTAATAACCCTACCCTTGCCCCCCCACCCACCCCACACAACTTACCAGTAAGAAATTGGTGTCAAAATTATTGTTTGCCAAAATACTACACATGAATAACAGCTGGTTTCATTGTTAATATCTAATCTAATAACACAGTTTATTTATTTAAATTTGACCTAATTATATATATGTATATTAATAAATATTTAATTCAAAACCAGTTCTATTAGATTGGATATTATTAACAAAAAACGGTGATTTTTCAGAAGAATTTCAAACCAAATATTTGAGGTGTAGTAATCGAGTTTAAAAACTAGATACGTAAATTCCGTGTCAATTTTTCAAAATGCCAAAATGTTCTCCCTTTTGTAAACAAAATCTTATATGATATACGTTTATTCTATAATTTAATAAATACACCTTGACCATATACGGTTGATAAATATACCAAAAACCAAAACTTTAATAAAAAATCGTTGATTAAATATATATCTAACGATAATAATATATGATGTGTTGCTTGGCTTTTCTATGAGCAATAAAAAAAATCTCTTTCTCAAGAAAATGGTTTAAGCCTCCCCGCAGCCACCCACACCTCACTAATGAATATTATAAAAGAAGATTGTGCCCCATTAAGCCACAAAGGGGTAGTTTTTTTTGTCACAATAGGCCCAAATACATCTTGTAGGGATTACGTCGCTGACGGACCTTTTCATTGTTGCCGAAAAGCCCCTTTTTTATACCCCTAAGGGATCAATATGTGACTGAAATTGTGTATTTGTATCAAACGATTCAGGTGTATAGTTGGCCTTATCTGCTAGGTACAAAAGGGCCAAAAAAAAAAAGGGATAATAGGACAATAAGTTGCCCTGTTTATCCTAACGAAACGGCTGACAAGAGACCGGTCGGAGCACCGAATCAGGGTTAATTTGCACTTTAGATTCCCCGAGGGGAGGTTTTGTTCTTCTCCCGGGCAAAAACGTTTATTGCCTCCAATTAAGTAATACATAAACTCCCTGTTACCCTAAATAATTTAAAAAAAAATAATTAGAAAAAGTTCTATTGTTCCTTCTATTGTTAATTTTAGGAGCCATTTCTGATTTCAATTGATTCTTAAACATTTTTACATTAAAATATTAACAGCATGTAAAAAAGCACTTAAGTAGCTAGATATTTACTATACTCTTGCCAGAAAAAAAATCAAAGGCGGTATATAAATATATCCTATCAAATTCCACACAACTTTTCCCTTACACAAAATATGCACAATTCAAAAATAAGTATATCACTTTAGAGATATACTAAATTTATTATAATTATGATATACATATTCCCTAACTCGATTACTGCATATTTTAAGGCTCTTTATGTTTCTAATTTCATGGGGAATTAAGTTGTAAAATTTTGGCCCTAAGTAATATATAAAATGGAGATTAATCTGTTTGTGATTAAGTGGTAAAGAGAGATTGTTAAGTACATTATTCCTGGTTCCCTGAGAATCAAAAAATTGGTCCTTAAAATACTAGGTTTAGGTACAAATATTTTGATGAAGATTCAAACATTTAAGTATACATAAATTATTAAATAATATCTCTCAAAATATCTTGGTTAGTTAGAGCAAAATCTGTTGCATGACAGCCTTAAGTTTACCTGTTGGTCCCAAATTTCTAGGATATCTCAAAAACTACTAATTTCTCCAAAAATTCTTAGGAACAGCAAATAAACCTTTAATATTTTCCTACCGATTACTATTAAAATCACATTCCTAGCTACGACAGAAAAGAAGTTAGAGCAAAATTTGTTGAGCGGCAATGTTGAGTGCACCTGTCGAGCCCAAATTTCCAAGATATACACACAATTTAAGAATCAACCTACGAATTTTATAGCAAAGGCTATCAATACGATCACTGTTCAATATCATATTAGTAAGGGGGCAATTATGTAAAAAATCTATGGTGTAAGGAGGAAAAAATTAAACTCTTAAAGGAGAGGTATGTCACATCTCCTAAGGATAATAAAATGGTTATATGAGGTTGGAAAGTTTTAAAACTTAGCCGATTTTAAAAATTCGTTTTTCTGCTTATAGAGCATAAGAAAATAAAAATAAAACTCTTATGGGTAAATTTTATATTTGACATAGGGAAGCCAGTATCCCTTTCGTAAGGCAAATAATGGCTATGGGATTAGGTTGAGATTTCTAAAAAATGACTGATTCAAAAAAATATTTTTTTTAACTTATAGGATTTGAAAAATTAAAGATAAAAGTCTAATGGAATTTTTTTTAATTTCCCATAGGAAAGTCGATATCTTTTTTATAAGGCTGAACATGACTGTTATATTAAATTCGAAATTTTAAAAAATTGTCTGATTTTAAAATAAAAAAAATGTACTTATAGGAAATAAACAAATAAAAAGAAAATTTTCATGGGTAAATTTTATATTTGCCATAGGGAAGCCAGTATCCCTTTTGTAAGGCAAATAATGGCTATGGTATTAGGTTGAGACTTTTAAAAAAAAATTGCCGATTTAAAAAATTCTTTTTCCCACCTATAAGGCGTAAAAAAATAATCATTCAATTAGCTTAAAAATTGTACAACCCCCCTAAATATATTCATTATATTACGTTGAAAACGACCTCCCTTACTAATTTCTACCCTAATTAAACCGGATAGCAACGATACTCGATAACGGTGACATTATTGGGGTCGCGTTTTATGGAATTTTCATTTATTTCAAAGGCGTTTTCCCATTTTCCCCCCTCCACCAAAAAAAAAAGTCCGTCCAAGATAAATCCGACACAATTAAACATATGGCAGGACTAAAAGCCCCGACGAGCTAAGCACACTAATCTTAATAATTACCGCATTTATTTCCGACCTTTTATATCTGCTCCCTCGGTTTTTTTTGTGCTGGTAAACAACACGCCCCTGATGTGATTTATCAGTGGCGCTTATACTTGATTTATCTATCGTTCCCGGTTTTATGACGAATATCAGCCCCGACTTATGGGAATATGGGATTACTACAAGACGACGTAAAAGAAGTAGACAAACAAGGGCAAAATCAATATTATATAAGTTTCACGTCCAATTAAGTAACGCAAAGCGAGAGTGCATAAGGGTGAATTTTATAAACACCGTAAGGTCACAGTTCAAAGCTTAATGCCCACCCCCGCGGTCTTTCCTATGGGGGTATCGTTTGCACCGGTGCACCCGAAACAAGATCTAATCTAGTGTAAACAGAGCTTTACCTGGTAAATTAAACACGAATCGCTATAATTCTCGTATGTGATTTATGCAACAAGGAGGTTAAAGATTAATATTCCGACTGCGTTTTAGCGAAAATGCAATTTTTCCCCTCCCTGTTCTGTTTAACAACTCGATCGGTTGTTTGAATGTATGAAAAGTTTATGGTGACCCGCTGTCCCTCCTGCGCCTCCTCCAAAAAGGAAAATTTTAATTAAATTTCGTCCAGTATTATAGAAATCCCGTGCCGGTCCCTCGAGTGTAAACATGCACAAACACAAAACAAAAGTCCAAGCATTAAATATTAAATAACTTAAAACTGGATGCTTTTAGATGCCTGCTCTGTGTATGTGGCGTGTCTAGTTGGAACGGCTTTAGTTATTCATTAGTTGTTTTTATCTGGCAAAAGAGGTTTTATAGTCGGTCCGCTTTGTTTGTCCGACCTAAATGGGGCTGTTATACACACGATTTTCCGCCAAAGTCCTTTTTAATTGGGAGGTTTGTTATCAAAAGCAGTAAATTCTGATCATAAATTTAAGTAGTGGCATCTAAAAAGGATTCAATCAACATATTAGAGATTCTAAAAGACAAAAAGGGGGAACTTAGCTTCAGAAATTCGTCAACATTCACCAGATTCTTGTTGAGCATTATCCAGTCACACACGATAGTTTAATAAACGTTTATTTTTGGCTTACACCAGATGTTCATTTAGGTTTGAATTTCAATTATAATCGGATAAAATATCCGCGTGATATACATTGAGGAGTTTTTTAATAATAGTACCCTTACCCCCCCACCCACCCCACATAATTTACCAGTAAAAAATTGTTTTAAAAAACCATTGTTTTCCAAAATAATACGCATGAATAATAGCTGGTTTCATCGTTAATACCTAATCTAATAACACAGTTTGTTCATGTAAATTTGATAATTATATAAATGTACATTAATAAATATTTAATACAAAAACAGTGCTATTAGATCGGATATTATGGATCAAAAACGGTGATTTTTCAAAAGAATTTCTTACTGGGCAAATTTTTGGGGTGGGTGGGGGGGGTAAGGGTATTTTTTGATATAAACCAATGTTTTTGCACACAATATATTAATAATATTTAATTTAATAACACAGTTTATTTAAATTTGATATAATTTCATATATAAATATTTAGTATAAAAACAGCGTTATTTGATTGGATGATATGGACAAAAAACAGTGATTTTTCAGAAGAATTTCATCAAATATTTTAAATGTTGTAAGCGAGTTTAAAAACTAGATATGTAAATCACGTATCAATTTTTTAAAAGCCGAAATTTTCTCCCCATTGTAAACAGAATCGTATATGATCTACGTATATTCTACATTTTAATAAATAACAAAATAGATCTAATTAACGGTACTACTTTAATTCTAATAATTTTTTGAGTTACTGCATTATTTTATCGTAATAGTGCAAGTCAGAAATAAATTGTGCTGATTCGTATACTTATTATGGCCCATTACTTGATTGTCTCTAAATATAATCCAATAATTTCTTGACTTATTCCAGGGTTTCTTCGCTTTTAAGCTTAAATTTCAAGTATAGTCACAATGGTTTAATTGGAATTTCCTTCCATAACGTACAGCTCCAGATGGAAGGGTAATAATTAATTAATTGATTAATTCTCGTTGACCACTTATGAAGCCAAATTCAAATATATCTGCACTATAGTTACTGTATCTTCACTCTATATATAAAATCCTCATCCATTTTTTCCAAGATACCACAGAAAATGTAAACAAACAAAGAAAAAATAATGCCACGGTCTCATAAGCAAATTTTATTGGCTACACGTGTTTCGCCCTGTATAAGCAGGGCATCATCAGGGCTAAAAACAATTCAAAGGGGTGTTTAATATACAACCATTTACAAAATAAAATAAAATTACTTTAGGACCTACACATACACTGTAAAACTAAAATTTTATCGAAATTTATTATTGCTGTTAGTTTTACAGTGTATGTGTAGGTCCTAAGGTAATTTTATTTTATTTTGCAAATGGTTGTATATTAAACACCCCTTTTAATTGTTTTTAGGCCTGATGATGCCCTGCTTATACAGGGTGAAACACGTGTAGCTAATAAAATTTGCTTATGAGACTGTGACATTGTTATTTGTTTGTTTCTTCACTCTATTAAATCCAATAATTCTTTATGCTATTTCAAGCTTTTAAAATTTAAAAATAAAATTAATGGTGTTAGTGCCTTTTATTGGAAAATTGCCCCTTATATTCAAATAATTTTTTTCAATGTTTGCAAATTTTAAATTGAAACTTTAATTAAGCATGTGCCTTTATTGCGACATTTCTTTATAAGTTCTATTAATAAATTCAAATATTTGCTATAAGACTACCAAGTATGAAAACTTAAAAATAAATTCCCTAATTTTTCACCGATTTTTATGAAAATGATATTTGCAGATAGGATTTTTAATTTAGAATAAAAAATGTATCTATGAAAACTGACAATTAAATACCAAAAAATGTTGCAAATTAATAAGACTCCGACGTAGAAAAACTGAAATAAATTCCCTAATTTTTTATCGATTTTTATGAAAGTTATATTTATGGAAAAAAATTTTAATTTAGAACAAAAAATGTATTTATAAAAATTTAAAAAAACTAAAAGTTTTTAGAATAAAAATAAAATATGCAAAAATGTGACAAATTAATGAGACTCCCAAGTAGAAAAACTGGAATAAGTTCCCTAATTTCTCATCGATTTTTATGAAAGTTACGTCTATGGAAAGGATTTTTAATTTATAACAAAAGTCGTATCTACAAAAATTTAAAAACTGGACATTTTCAAATTAAAAATTAAACATGATAAAATGTGATGAATTAATAAGACTTTCAAGTAGAAAAACTGAAATAAATTTCCTAATTTTTCACCAATTTCTATAAAAATTATATCTACAGACAGAGTAAAAATTATTAATGAAGAATAGTGATTGTTGCAAAAGAAGAACTTGTTGTTTGATCAAAAATTCAACGAATATCTTAAAAAAAAACCCCTCAGTTCCGCTTAACTCAAGAAAAACTCTAAAGTGGTCGGGTCGAAAAGCCCTTTCAACCCCCTTAAAAGACCCAAATTCCGAATCCTGAAAAAAAAAAAAAAGAACAGAGAAAGACAGTCACAATGGAACCTTCGGGAGCTCCCTCATATACATTTTCTGTTTTAGAATTTCCATTGCTGTTCGTTAAGGGAATTGCTTTGAGCACATGCACCGGGTATTCCCACGGGATATCATTGTCTCGTGTTCCTCCGGCAAAAGAGCGCGCTCGAAACGGATTTTACAGTTTAAAAGTTTGATAAGGCGACTTTAAATAATAAATTATCATTAAAATGGGGAGGTGATAAGCTCCCTCCCTTCCCCCTTTAGCCCTTTAGAGTGTCCAAAAAGCCGGCATGGGGTCGTAAAAGTTCCTTGTTTATGGTTATGTTGCGCTTATCATGGGGGGTGAAAGCGCACGCGATCAACCCCCTCAATAAAAATTATTCATTTTTAATTTTATCGTAATTGTAAAGGCTTATGTAGGTATATGTACCGATATATTTTGTAAAATTTAATAAAAGGCAATAAACGAAAATTCCCTGTACCGTAGGCAAAAGTGTCTTTATTGGATCCTTTGAGCACTGAGCGGGATTAAGCGGAAAAACCCTTAATCTTCGGATATTTAAAATGCGAACAAAGAGAGGGAGGGAAACTTTTGAAAATTAATTTCGAATGCCAATCATATTTAAAATGGGGGTTTACCCAGGGTGATATTTTTGGAAGAATTACACGTAAAAAGAATCAACTTTTTTTTATAGCTTTTTATAGCTCATAAACTTTTTGAGTTAAAGGCGATTGTGTCATCCAAGGTCCAAAAACCAGCAAATTAAAAACCAAATTGTAATATTATGATTTTTATTTTTTAACTGAAATTATCGGTCATATATTGGGAACCACTGAAAATATTTTCATGACAAAATAGTGGGACTTTTAAGAATCAATTTAAGTCTAAACAAACGATTTTGAGTTAATAAGTTTGGTAGTTAGGGTCATTTTAATTTGAGCACTTGAGAGATTTTTTCGCAAAACTAGCCAGACTATCTTAATAAAACCAGAAGTATTCTTAAAATAGTATTTAAGGTCCCAAAGTGCTTATCCAATAATTCGTAAGACATTTAAAGATGAGAGCTTAATTAAGCACTGGACTTGCACTTTTTCTTTATAAATATTCTATACTCAAGATTCCACTTTATCGGTGCGAAATTAAAAAGCATTTTACTTTTTTCTTTACTGTCCAACGCATTCTCAAATCAGACCTACAGCAACAGATCAATTGGCCGGCAAGATTACCTGATTTGACACCTCGAGACTTGAATGAAAAGTTGTAAAACACTTAAATTTTTTAAAACTTAATTACTTATCTAAAAAAAACTGAATTTCCACTTATTGGCGATACGAAAATGGCACAACTATTACAATTTTTATAGCCTTAATAAAATTTTGTTTTATTTCAGGATTTTGAGGTAATTTTTCCACGTCTTGCAGGTATTTGCAATATATAATATTCCAATATAGGGTTTTTATTTAATTTTAGGTTTTTAGGGTAAACTGTTGCGTTTTAATTTTTTTTTAATTTGGGGATTTTTTGGATTTTCTTGAAGTTTTCCAGGTTAATGTAGTAATTTTTTAATTATTCCAGGCATTTAAATGACGTTTTACGGCTCTAATTTTTACACTCGATTACTGCACCTAAAATATTTGATGAAATTCTTCTGAAAAATTACTGTTTTTCGTCCATATTATCGAATTTAATAACGCTGTTTTTATACTAAATATGTATGTATATAATTTTAACAAATTTAAATAAACAATATTATTAAATTAAATATTGAATATATATATTATGCAAAAACATGATTTTTTATCAGCACAACTATTACCCCCCCCACCCACCCAAAACTTTGCCCAGTAAGAAATTTTTTTGGAAAATCACCGTTTTTCGTTCATAATATCCAATCTAATAGCACTGTTTTTGTATATATATTTATTAAATTATTTATATACATATTTTATATAATTATTTTGAAAAACAATGATTTTTAAAAACAATTTCTTACTGGTAAGTTGTTTGGGGTGGGTGGGGGGTTAAGGGTTAGCCTAATGCAAAACGAGTTTTTTGCAGAAAATAATTGCCTGAGAAAAAAATAATTTTCAAGAAAATTATAGGTGATATAAAAATCTATAGTGTTTGTATTTATACTTTTTCCACATAACCTTAAGGTTTTCGAGTAAAACGTGAAAAAACCCCATATAATTTCTCAAAAGCAAGGCGTATCGCTATGAAAATTGCCATAGTTGTGCCACAACACATCGTTATCATATTTTCAAAATTTCTGGAAAAATTAGTTGACATTTTATTAACAACTTAATTTTACTTACAATGTCCTTTATCAATTTATGCATCAAACTAAAGCCCATTTAATTCATGAAATTTGCCTTGACTAAGAAACTGCCCTCATTGTTCCCAATTAAAAAAAGGGAACAATTCATGACAAAAATTCATCGTTCATATTCGAGGCTCTAATATTGATTCCGTCGCGATAATCGCCCCAATTGTCAATAGGGCGTTAAAACAACAGAATGAAAAAAAACAACAACATTATATATATGGCAATTGGCATGTCAGCCGGGGAGGGCGTTATTGTTTCGAAATCCGGCTCATAAAATCCCCGAACGGATCTTGGCAAATAAAACCGTCGATTTTCCGAAAAATAGTTTTCAGGAAACAATGCATAATCCCGGCTCTGGGGGTCATTAAAATTTTCCGATGCGTAATTTAATTGGATATGAATGATCTCTGTTTGTTTGTTTGTTTCTTTTTTTGTTTGTCAAATCAACCCTCTGAGGGTCAATTGTTGTTCGCTCCGTCCCGGCATACCTGAGACCCGACCCTTATCAATTACAAAGAAAATCAATTTCCGTGTAACTGACACGAGGTGAAACTTCACGCTTTCGGCAATTGTTTAATTTGGCAAAGGTTTAAAAAAAAAACACGAAATTCCCCCGGAATAACAATAGAGAAACGGGGAAAATGGGAATTTTTCAAACGGAAAATAAAACACCCCGATACGGGTGGCAAAACACCGGGGGCGGATGCAGTTTGATAAATTTCCCGACCGGTTCCTTCTTTTATTACATAATTTTGACGTCGTGTGTGTGTTTGGGGAGGAAAAATGAAACTTAGAAGTTTGATGTGACTGCCAATAGCAGCTTTAAATCGAACTGTCATGGAGAATAAATCGCCCGGATACCTCTGATACAAAAGGAGGCCATAAATTTATTTAAAAAAAAAAGAAACCCTCTTTCTAGTAACATTAGTCTTGGGTACATTCAAAATAAATAAGATCTTTTCAGTGAAAGAAGTGCTACACGTATTAGCAAATAATGCTTATTGAATGCTTGAAAACCTTCGCCAAAATTTATTTTTATTTAAATATAAGCAATACTCTAGAAATTTATTTCAAAATATCCCTGAGTAGAGGCAGGTTTTCGGGGAAGAAAACACCATAGAAAAACTATGTTGTACCCATCAAATCTCGTTACGAAATTGCCCGCGGAGAGGCGGATTTTATTTATTTATTTATTTAAAAGGAAACGCGAAGAAATGGAAAATGGAGTTCGAGGAACGCAACAACGAGCATAAATTTAAATGTTTACACACTTAAAAGGGCCGTCAAAGGAGGAACGAAATGAAAAGGGAGACGCTAATGGAAGGAGCGGGCCGGGGAGTGTTTTTCTTCTTATTCCGACAAATATTTAGATATCGGAATTGCGTTAACAAAACAGAAAAATGTTTTTTTTTCCTTTATTTATTTATACAGAGTGTCCCCGTTTAACCGATCAAAAATGCTAGAGTACCTATAAATAACGCACGAAAAGTAGAGAAGCTGCATAGATCATACATTTTTGATTAGTGTTCAAAGTTTACAAGACTGTTCAACATTTATAATAACAACCATGCAGAAGGCTTTTCTTTTCCTATCACTACTTGTTGGGAATAGAATGAGGAATAAACATGTTATATCAAGATTGATTTTGAACGTCTCAAGGGGTTTTTGTGTAAAGAATCTTAAAAAAATGTTCTATAAATAAGAACCCCAGCAACTCGTCGTATATTATTATCATTTCATATATATTTATTCAACGATTTTTTTAAGGATAGGGTTAATAAAAAACGTTTTTTTTTTGCAGAAAATGGTTGAATGAGAAAAAAATGCTTTTTAATAAAATTATAGGGGATAAAAAAATCTATAGTTTTTGTATCTATACTTTTTTCACATAACGTTAAAGTTTTCAAGTAAAACGTAAAAAACCCCATTTAATTTCTCGAAGGCAAAACGTATCGCTATAAAAATTGTAATAGTTGTGCCATTTTTCTATCGCAAATAAGTGGAAACTCAGTTTTTTTCAGATAAGTCATTAGGTTTTAAAAAATTTAAGTTTTTTAGAACTTTTCATTCAAGTCTCGTGGTGTCAAATCAGGTAATCTTGCCGGCCAATCCGTCTGTTGCTGTAGGTCTGATTTGAGAATGCGCTGGACAGTAAAGAAAAAAGTAAAATGCTTTTTAATTTCGCACCGATAAAGTGGAATCTTGAGTATAGAATATTTATATGCCTTAAATAATATAAAAAAACTCAAAAAGTCTGGCAAATGTTAAAAATTTTAAAATTAAAAACCAAAATTTATTTGAAAACATTAAAATTAAAAGAAAAGTGATTTCAAATATCTGGAAGACGTGGAAAATGATTTCAAAGTTCTGGAATAAGTTATTTATTCCAAATGCTTGAAATAATATGAAAAAAACTGGAAAATATACTAAAACATTAAAATTAAAAGAAAAATATTTGGAAGACGTGATGATTGATCCAAAGTCCTGGAATAAAACGAGATTTTATCAAAATGCCTGGAATATCATAAAAAAAATTTACCCTATTATACTAGAAATGGACTTTAAGTAAAATGACGTAGACGTTCCAAGGGTCCAATTTCTTAACCAAGAATTATTGTAAGAAAAACTTTATTTTCTGTAGCTATGGTAAAGCTATAGCCATGAAATAAATATCATCTTATAGGCTATTTAATAGGGTTTAAGTTAATATAAAAAAACTCTAAGAGATATGTAAAAGGCTTTAAGTAAAATAAGGTTCAATTTCGTAATGAAGAACTCTTGTAAGAAAAAAATGATTTTCTGTAGATGTGGTGCAGCTACATAAATTAAACATTAAAAATAGTCATAAAATAGACAGCATCGTATGAGGAATTTAATAAACTTATAATTAATAATTATTTGTTTCTAAAAAGACACAAAAACGGTTAACAAATAAGAAAATTATTGCTGTTTTTATTCCCTGGACAGCTGTTATTATTTTGAGCATTTAATTAAATAAAACCATTTGTAGCTTTGTTATTCTTTACTCGATTGAAGCAAAACCAAAATTTTTACTTAAAGAAATTCTTTTTCTTTCTAACGCAGTTTAAATTATCAAAATCGTGTTAAAAATTAATTAATTATAACCAAATTAACCATCTGGACACTTGTATTAAACCAAATAAATGCGCATAACTTTGGGGTTGATGATAAATGACAAGAGAAACAGTTGTACTCGTAAAAATGGCTACTGGTTGACGATGATAGTTTTTGGCTATTAACTGCACATTAACAATGTTTTAACAAAATACGTTTTTTATGCCTACCTTACACAGAAGTCGAAATATCTTAATAAATAAACGGTATAATGCATGCGAAATTTAATTAAAATCGAGCTGGTAGTTTAAAAGTTATGATAAATAAGCAAATAATTCATCTTAACTTTAACACCCTGTATCTTTGTTATTAAACATTTCTGAGAAAAATTTTATAATGAAAGTCTATTTCTTTTTAAATTCATTATCACGTATTAAAATTAATTACGTTTAAACTGGACCACCCTGTATGTTAAAAAAATGAAAAAATATCACTGCCAGTCTTTAACAGGTATCTTAGACTAACTGTGGTAGAAATTGAATCTGTACTTAGTTGCAGTTTTTTCATATACAGGGCATTCCACTAACAAAAAAAAATCATTTTTTTGTGACTCACCTTGTGTAGATAAACGTACTTTAAGTTTGTACATTTTTGGCAACCCTTTTTGCCCCATGTTAATGCACCCTATATTTGCCCTAATTGCAGGATTAGATAACCGAAAATTCGATGCAAACCTGAGGTTAAAATAAAATACAAACACCACCAGGGGTGAAGTTAAATCGTTTTAATGATTATGATGCGCCCAAACGAAATCGCGGGGTGGTTTTTGGTGGTTCAATGGAGGTGAGGGAGGAACTAAGCACCGTTTAAATATTTCAACCCCCTTGAAAAAGGGAAAAATTAAAAGCGGAAAATAATTTTCGGGGGAGCCACTTGGCTTTTATTCGCGGACTAAATGCGGGCTTACGAATTCGACGAGTGGTCCGTTTGCCCGCGTATTTTCGAAATTTTCCGAATTAATAAATGGGGGCCTTTCAAGTTGCAAATAACGAATCAGTTCGTGGCTTTATTTCATGCGAAATTATTTATTTTTTTTTCACTTAATTCCTTTGTGCTTAATTTTTGGTTCAAAAAACTGCAAATTTAAACAAGGACAACATACTCTTAGGACAATTAGATGGATCCTTAGTTTAACAGTTTAATAATAGTTAATCCAAGAAAAAAAGTACTTTATATTGACTCTGTTAAATATTTAAATCCTTGTAAGCTCTTGAATGCTTATTGCATTGCCCCTGATCGATTCATTGCTATCTATGAAAATTATTAGAAGTTGAGCCTAAATCATTGTCTGTTGACCTTTATAACTTCTCCAATCCAACAATAATTTTAACGCAGAAAGAGGTATTTTTGGACCCAGTTTTTGAGCCCAAAAATGGGTCCTTAATATGCAATATCTTGGTTAATATAAAAACTATAACATTGCAGTTGATCTTGTTGGATTCATAAAGACGAAACTAAGTCAAAACCGTTGGAATTATTTTAATTGTTGAAATAAAAGCCGAGATATTGACCTTCAATTTTCAAATTTGAGTGAATTATGTCAGCGACTTATACCTGGTTATAATGAATAACTATTTCTCAAAACGATTATCGGGAAATTAAGAGTACTTGACCCACATCTCTAAATTTTAGCAAATACAAATTTTGATGTAGAGAAATATTTCCTAGTAATACATCAAAGTCAGGATTACTTTAAAGGAAAGTATACAGACTTAAATTAAGCATTATTTTTCGAGTATAGTTTAAAATTTAGTCATAATATGTGCATGATCTCGAGCAGTTCATGCTCCTTAATTAATTCGCGTCGATCCTCAAGATCCTAAGTAAACTAAATAAGGGCCTTCAAAGGCGAAAATCACCCCTGAATGGGACACTAATTGTGCCGAAATCACGCCCCAAATTGGCTACAATACCGGAAATTTAAACCCCACCGATTGCCCAGTTGAAATGCAAATCGACCACGGATACTTTACACGCAAACAAGGCGAGTTTCTTCGGTTCGAAATGAATTTTTCCAAAAAGGAGGTTCGTTTGTCAAGACAAAGAGTGGAAATTTTATAGAGTGTGGTCCTAAAATCAAAAAGGGGGCTGCAAAAAGCACGCTCACTTATTATTGTAAAAGAACTAAGGTTAGTTACAACGAAAATTGTCACATATACTATGGCTAAGAGACGACAAACGGAACGACTAATAACAGGAACTAGTGGAGATACCTATTTAACACTATACAATATACATCTTTAAAAAACTCACAGTTAAATTCTTATTGCATACCAAAATTACCAAGTAGGGAATGGGAAGGGATTAAAATAATATTAGACAATTACTAGCTAATTAATAATTTAATCAAGTTATTTTCAAGGGAATCAATCTGGATGTTGAATGATTTTTCTTTTGTCCTGTTGTATTTCTAAAAGCTCTAGGTTATTTAGGTTGTCGCGGTTTTGTACTCTGTGTAAAATTACATGGTCTGTGACTTCTAGAGCCACCTGTTTTTTTTTTTTTAATTTATTGTAAGAACAATTCTAATTAGATTTGACTACCGCTACCTCGTATTTTTGGTAAGCAAAAAGAATTTAACTGTGACCTTTTTAGAGATAAGATAACTAGCTATCTCCACTTGTTCCTTTTAAAGGGAAATGACATAATTATTAAGATTGTTTTCATTTCGTTTTATCTGTGTTATCAGAGGAAACCTTTTAAAAGCGTATTTATATTTTAAACTTATTTAACGCATTAACCCCACCTCTCCTTTTTCATTTTTAGTCCTCAACCTGACGCACAGTGTTTTGTCTAATAATTCTTATTTATTTTTATTTTAAAATGACTTTTATCGTATACTGTAAATTTAGAATTTTCTACATAAGGAATTTTCTGTAGAAATAGGAACGTTTTTTTTTTACCTTAACTTTATAAGCAAAAAGTGGAATTAAGCGGTTGTAAATCGGGATGCACTTTATATTCGACGTCGCAAAGGGCCGGAAAGACCTATCTTTATCAAAATTTATAGCGGAATGTACACAATATATGCCCAGGCCCGGCTTTATATGGAAATTTAGATTTACGGCCGCACGATCTTCACGCTTCGCGAATCCTCCCTGCGGACGCTAAGATTTTAGGCTACAGACGTCGTCCCTAATGGAGACGATTTGTTTGTTCGCTAAATACATTTCAAAATAAACCCGGAGCAACACGGATCGACATGATATACTGAAATTTCTAAAGTGCCTACGAGCTTTTAATCCACCGCGGGGCGAAAAAAAAAACCGCTCGAGCTAATAAACGAAGTTAAAACGAGACATTGAAGGGAAAATGGGGTAAATATAGAGAGCGGAGTAATTAGATTCAGTTTGCTACATTAATAAGTTAAAACATGACAGAGAGAGAGAGAGAGAGGCAAAGAGGGGCCCGCCAGGAGCAGCACAAACTCCGGCAAAGTTTACCCCAACTAGTCGCGAGTCTAAGGCTAAAAACACACGAGGCGGTTTGCAAGCGGTTTGCGCCGCGACGGTTGTCGCGCCGTGGTCGAGCTCGACGCCTCGTTTATGGGACTTGTGAGCTTTGAAACAGACGGCGCCGCCTAATCCCATAAAACGCGGCGTCCGTCGCGCGTACCCTGCTCGATACCATGGGCCGCCGGCACGCCGCTTGGTTTTTATTGCTTTAGCGGCACTACCGCGGCACATCATTTACTTATCTTCTGTGTTGCAAACCACACGTAGGGCTTTTTGGTGCGTTTTTTTTTGTGCAGTGTTGAAAATTGTTCATTTATTATGGAAACCAGGGATTCAACATAGAAAAATTAATTACTGAGGTTCAATTGAGGCCAGCGATTTGGGATATGCGTGATGATAATTTTTCCTTTGGTATTAGCTTTTGTACATGGCTCTTGGATCAATAAAAGTAACTCCTGGTATGATTCCTTTGACATTCTGGTGAAATTAAATTAAATTTTCCGGATCTTCACAAATCTCCTTATAGATGGTATTAAAATATCCCTTCTTGTTTCTTTCCATAACTATGGGATGTATCCATAGCTTACGTTTCGTTTTATTTGTTTTTTTTTGGTTTTTTGCGTAATGCCAGTGCCGATGCCGCCAACAAAAATAAAAAATCATCTTTACTGTCGGAGTCCATTTTGCTCACGATAAATAAAAAACTGTGAACTGTACGCAAACCTTGGCAACATCAAACTGATCTTGTAATTTTTCGTGCCGTTCGTAGTTGCGAAAGCCGTCGCGTGTGTTTTAAGTCGAGCGGCGGTCCACCGGTCGCCGTCGCGGCGCAAACCGCTTGCAAACCGCCTCGTGTGTTTTTAGCCTAATGATATTTGCCCTTTTGCTTACGATAAAACTTCCGGGGGGGTCTGTTTACACTTAAAAATGTTGTGAGCGAAAAATAAATTTGAATTTTATTAAAAGGGAGGTGACTTGATTGATTAGACAGGGAAAAGGGGGGGCGAAAATTAGGGACCTCTAATTTTGTTTTAATTATGGCTTTCTTACAAGAAATTTGATATTTTTTCCAAGAGTTTTTTAGCAAAATTGTGTAAAACGCCTTAGTTCTTAACAGTTTTTTGCAAAATACTTTAAAATTACTTTCAGGAACACCTGATCTAATATTCCCTAAATTCTATCCTAATTTTATCAATAACTTTCCCTATTAACCCATATGAATTAAATGAAAGCTTATTTAATTCCTTTTTCAAAGAAATTGGTAAGGAATTTTGAAGTCACTCAGATTCCTCTAATAGAGCTAATAAATTTCTAAAAAATAATTTCCTGGAACATTATTCCAAACCTTCGAAAATTATTAAAATTCCTGGAATATGACTTATTAATTTATTTATCAAAGTGAAAAAGAAAGAGAACTTGAAAGATTATTCTAGGCACTTGAAATCTCTCAGACTCTTGGAATAAGACTTTCAAATAGCTTACCAAGGTTATTGGAGCCAAAAAATCAATAATTAGTACCAATAATTGTAATCCTAGACTAATGATTTAGCTTCTAAGATTACTTTGAAAATTATCTTAGGCGAATTAAAACTCCTTGAATAAGACTCATTAGTTTACTTATTAAAGTCAAAAAGTGGGAGTATTTGGACGATTATTCCAGATATTTAAAGTGACTCAGATCCTTTTGATAGACTTTCAAATTATTTATCAAGGTTATTGGAGCCAACAAACCAGTAACTAGAGCCAATAATTGTCTAGACCCATGAGTTAGCTTCAATTACTTGAAAGGAATCTAAGATTCCTTCAAAGATTATTTTAGTTAATAATACTTCGTAAGTTCTATCCTAATTTTCTTTACATTTTTCCTTATCAATCCCTTAATGTTTGTGCATCAAATTAAAGTTCTTTTGATCTCCTTTCTAACGATATAAATATCTCTCTTTAAGCTTAAGTTAAAAAGCTCTCTAATAATTAAACTTTTGTGACATAATATACAGTGACCACCCTGTGTAAATAAAAATATTTTTAGTTTGTATTGCTCTATAACTCATAATGTTACCGTTATCTTTGCCTTGTTGATACACCCTGTATTTATACTCGAAAGGGGTGTCCTCTAATGAATCATCCTGCCACAGAGAGCTAAATAATTTAAAAAAATGGGAATCGAGTCCTCTCGCGCTAAACTAAATGACTCCGAAAGGCAAATAAGGGTAATTTGTTCACCTCTCGCATCCGTTGCTCCCCCTGAGAGGCATAAAAAATAATAATTTCGCCGGATTCCTGCCACAGTGTCATCATTACACGTTTTTTCATCCCCCGTGATGCCGCTGACCCTTTTACGCGTATCTTTGATGTTTTATTCAGTTTTCACCCTCCCCCTTGTTCCTAGGAAAAAAAATGTATCCGCTGTTTGTGAATATTTAATGTGTGTATTCATGATGGGGGCAGAAGGGAATTTTAATGAGTGAAATTATTTAAACAAAAAAATCTCCCATTTAATCCCTATAAATTGCATCGAGAATATTAATAGTAGAATCATTATATATTATTTATCGTTAAATATATATTTATTTAACGATTTTTTTGGTGAAGTTTTGGTTTTGGGATGTTTATCAACCGTATATGGTCAAGTTTTATTTATTAGATTATAGAATATATGGATGAATGAAAGGACTTACATGTCTAGTTTTTAAACTCAATTACTACACCTCGAATATTTGATTCTTTGGAAAAAATCGCTGTTTTTCGTTCATCTTATCCAATCTAATAACGCTGTTTTTATACTAAATATTTATATATAAAATTATCAAATTTAAATAAACAGTGTTCTGAAATTAAATATTTAATATATATTTTCTACAAAAACATTTTTTTTCATTAACAAAACCCTTGCCCCCCCACCCACCCCACACATTTGCCCAGTAAGAAACTCTTTTGAAAAACACCGTTTTTCGTCCATAATATCCGATCTAATAGCTCTATTTTTATATTAAATATTTATTAACATAAATATATCAAATTTAAATAAACAAACTGTGTTATTATATTAGATATTAACGACGAATCCAGCCGTTATTTACGCGTATTATTTTGGAAAACAATGATTTTTCAAGACAATGTCTTACTGGTAAGTCGTGTTGGGTGGGTGGGGGGGTAAGGGTAGGGCTAATAAAAAACAGTTTTTTGCAAGAAATAATTGCCTGAGAAAAATATGTTTTTTAAGAAACTTATAGGTGATAAAAAAATCTATAGTTTTCGTATCTATACTTTTCTCACATAACTTTAAGGTTTTCGAGTAAAATGCCTAATTTATTTCTCGAAATTATCGAATTTATCTCTCCTGAAAAATTCTATTTTATTTCTCGAAAGCAAGACGTAATTGTGCGATTTTTTATTGCAAATAAGTGAAAATTTAGTTTTTTTAACATAATTAATGCTTATGAAAAACATTTTATGAAAGCCTTTAAATAGTATACAATATATCATACTTAAGCGTTTAACTTTTACGAAATAATAAAAACTTTTAATAAGGTAAACGTTAATTTAACTATCGTGTGTTGCTCGGGTAAGGTCTTAATAACGCACTTACTCAATCCCCCTTTTCTTGTCGCATTTTCCATTCAAAAAGCGCGTTTACACCCAAACAAATTCAACAGTTGCAACGTGTCTTTTATTCGGGACCTCTTTATCCCGTTTTAAAACAACGAAACCGGCAATTTTCCCCTCACTCGCGAGAAACAAAAGGGGATTAGATTCGACCGGGTACCAGTCACGTTCTCATCTGCCAAACTCGATTAATCCGTTCAACATCTCACGATTTTCCATTGTTTTTCCTCCATTGGAATTTTGGAAAATGTTTTCGCGGACGTGGCTTGCATAACGGATTGTACACTTCAAGTTGATTTTCCAATAAAAAAAAAAATCAACCAAGCCAGTTAAGCCGCAATAATTACTTCCAAAGCATATTAAACAAGACGGGACCGTCATTTTCATTTGTATGATAAATTAATAACACGAGAACCGGGGAAAAACAATTTTCATTTCCCGTTTGTTAATAATTCCCGATATTTGAATGTCGCCGATGGATAACCAGATTCGACAGCGCGTTTTAATCGTCATTTCAATTCGGTCGGTTTGTTTTCCAATTTTTCCTTCCTGAAAGAATCCTCTAAAGTAAAGGACCCAGACGCGAAAAAAAAACCGTGAGTGAAAATTGCCATATGTTATACAGGGAAAAAGTCTGGAACAAAACTGGGAGAGGGGGATTTTATCCCGATTAAATTCCAGCCCGGGGAGGCAGTTCTAAAGCTTAAAATAATTGGAAAGGAAGTTCACTTTTTGCCAGTTGTCGGACGGGAACGCAGTCGGACCATGAATAATGTATGGCTCGGCCAGAAATTTGTTACCTGAGCTCGGGAAATTGATTTTTGTGTCGTTACGATCGTCTGATTTATTCGCCCATCCCGGATTTATACGCCCCGACGATGCGACAACATTTTAAAATTAATTTCTCGGATTCATAAGATGGGACAAAGACCCGTCGACACCCCTCCGAGGGCGAGAACCCCTTTGGAATTTTCGGGGATGATGAGCTTTGTTCGATTTAGGTATTTCGAGGGCCTAAGGGATAAATAATCGCAAGCGACACACGATAGTTAAATAAATGTTTAATTTTCGTTTACACTACTAGTAGATGTACATTTTTGGTTGGACTTCAACTATAAATAACGGATAAAATGTCCGCATAATATGCGTTGAGGAATTTAATATTATGTTTATTCACGTTTAACAAGAAAGTTTACTACATTATATTATACAATGATTATTTGTAAAATGAGTTTTTTTTAATAACTGTACTACCAATGTAGATATTCAAATTCAAATATATTACAAATATTACAAGTGATATACATATAATAAAAATCTTATTGAGTGCACAATGTATTACAATCTGTGTGTGCACATGGTTTAATGAAATACAGAAAAAGAACTAATTATAATTAATGGTAAATATAATATTACACTAAGTACTTAAATATGTAAATGATAAAAGGAATAAGTTATGCACGAACAAAGTCATTTAGTAAACTAATCTATATTTACTACAAGTAACCATGTATTAATTTTGCGTTTTGTTTTATTAAAATTTTTATTTTTTATACCAAATGGAAGCATGTTGTATATTTTTGGCACTATATAAAAAAGACTTTTTTTGTGTTACTGCTTCTTATTTACAGTTTGCCCCAGTGTTAAATGTACGAATTGGAAAACTTATAAATGATTTGTCTCTTGATATGCATCTAATTACTGCTTTAACGTATAAGTGATTTAATTTTAATACATTACCTGCACCCGTACGATAGATTAGGCCCGTTTCGCCTAATCTATCGTACAACGCTTTAAATGTTTGATGATTTGGCTGCCTTCTATCCGGATACAGATCTAAATAGCGCTGCGCTGTTCTTCGACTACGAAAATTTTCTTGAGCATATACACATACCATATTCCGCTTCTGAGCATTAGAAAAATCATTGTGATGCGGCATTTTTAAGCGAAAATAACACAACAAGAACACGAGCTTTAGCCAAATTGTTCATACATTGTGTCACCGCAATTTGTTCATACACAACCTAATAAAAAATGCGTTTATTTGGAAAACGGTCTACTTTTTGGAGATCAAAGAAGTATACCTTTTTCAACTAGAATTAAATGCTGTTTTATTATTTTCACTCGCAAATGTACGTACAGGAAGGTCAAGAAAGTTATGACCTTTTTAATCACTCAATGTTGTTGTATGTAGCGCCATCTAGTGGCAGTGGCAAAATAGATATCATATTCGTGTTCCTCATCCCAAATAATAAGAGTACGTCAAATTTTAGGTTATTCTGTCCAGTGGATTCCAAAATATTTCAATAAATGTTTGGTAAAAAATTAGTTTTAACACCCTGTAGAACGATAACCAATAACATTTTGCTAAGCGATATTGAGCTCAAACGGTTTATTTTCTTGTCAGGTATCCTACATTAACCTATGTCCAATTAATTACGAGACACTCTGTATATTTTCGAGTAATTACTAAAGGTTCTATAATTGTTTTATTTGTTGCTCCCCATACAGCAATGCAATAATTAAATATAGTTTCTAGGAGAGGTGAGCTTTCTGATTTTAGCTGACACAGATATATTTTTTTTTATTTAGCAGATGTGTTTTATGTATTAGAGACCATACAAATTTTTCAACATACAACAAAAACTTAAATTATACCAATGGAATCCATAAGGGATTAATCGTAAATAATATTCAATTTAAAAAAATACACCACTTCTTCAGTTTTTTTTATTTGTCATTTCCTATTTTTTTTTCTAAATTTCTTTGTATATGATTTTATTATAAGATATATAGGTACGTGTATGAAAAGTATATCGTATCCTAACACAGAGGCAAATATCGGGGTCATTTTATCACATTCGATTCGATTAATAACTGACTAAAGGGCGAGCGGCACATCGGACATTCGGCGAGCAGTTCAAGTGTAAAACCCCCTGAAATTACCGTCGTTCTTTTTTTTTTGGGTATTTTTACTCTTGTGTTAGTCTCCCAAGGCCGAAATTTATTTAAAAAATAGCGTATCGTGTATGGATTTTTAGTATATAAGTACTGAAAATGTGTTTAACAGATGTGGGCGAAAGATGTCTAGTCTCTTATAAATTCAATAAAAATCTTTCTAGTGTATGGATTTTAACTATTTTTTTAGTGGAAGCTAAAGAATATTTCCAGAAAACTTCTATAATATAAATGAGGCTAATCTAAGCGTTAGAACTAAAGTTATGAGCCAAGTTACCCAGCTAACTAAGAATCGTTGCATTCCCCAAGACTTGATTTTCCAAAATTCGAATAAAAAATCTTCTAGTGCATGGATTTTCATGATTCTTTCAACAGAAGCTTAAAAGCATTTTGACACATTGTTTTAAACATAAATGAACTCGATATGGATACTAGAACTAAAGTTGATGAGACAATTTACTTAGTTACCCAAGAATCCTTGCATTCCCCAAGACTTGATTTTCCAAAATTCAAATAAAAAATCTTCTAGTGCATGGATCTTCATGATTCTTTCAATAGAAGCTTAAAAGTATTTCCACGCATTTTTTAAAGCATAAATGAACCCCATATGGTCACTAGAACTAAAGTTATGAGACAATTTACCCAGTTACCCAAGAATCCTTGCATTCCCCAAGACATGATTTTCCAAAATTCGAATAAAAAATCTTCTAGTGAATGGATTTTCATGATTCTTTCAACAGAAACTTAAAAACATTTCCGCGCATTTTTTAAAACATAAATGAACTCGATATGGATACTAGAACTAAAGTTGATGAGACAATTTACTCAGTTACCCAAGAATCCTTGCATTCCCCAAGACTTGATTTCCCAAAATTCGAATTAAAAATCTTCTAGTGCATGGATTTTCATGATTCTTTCAATAGAACTTAAAAGCATTTTCACGCATTTTTTAAAACATAAACGAACCCCATATGGTTACTAGAACTAAAGTTATGAGACAATTTACCCAGTTACCCAAGAATCCTTGTATTCCCCCAAGACTTGATTTTCCAAAATTCGAAAAAAAAATCTTCTAGTGAATGAATTTTTATGATTCTTCCAATAGAAGCCTAAAAATATTTCCACGCATTTTTAAAAATATAAGTGAACCCCATATGATCACTAGAACTAAAGTTGTGAGACAATTTACCCAGTTATTCAAGAATCCTTGCATTCCCTAAGACTTTATTTTTCAAAATTCGACTAAAAAATCTTCTAGTGCATGGATCTTCATGATTCTTTCAATAGAAGCTTAAAATCATTTCCACGCATTTTTTAAATTATAAATAAACTTGATATGGATACTAGAACTAAAGTTATGAGACAATTTATCCAGCTACCTAAGAATCCTTGCATTCCCCAAGACTTGATTTTCCAAAATTCGAATAAAAAATTTTCTAGTTCATGGATTTTCATGATTCTTTCAATAGAAGCTTAAAAGCATTTATAATGAGCGAGAGATGTAAGTCCCTTGTCAATTTTTTTAAATACTGAAATTTTCTCTCTTGTGTAAACAGAATCGTATACGAAATACGTATATGAAATACGTACCTTGACCATATCCAATAATTGATCAGTATACCAATAGTTTTATTTGGAAAACTGTATTTTTCAACTGTTTCTTCAAAAAATTTCTCAGGCAATTATTTTCTGCAAAAAAAACGTTTTTTTATTTAACCTACCCTTACCCCCCCACCCACCCCACACAGCTTACCAGTAAGAAATTGTTTTCACAAATCATTGTTTTTACAAAATAATACGCATAATTAACGGCGGGTTTTGTCATTAATATCTAATCTTATAACTCAGTTTATTTATTTAAATTTGATATAATTATATATATGTAAATTAATAAATATTTAATTAAAAAAAAGCGCTATTAGATTAAATATTGTGGACGAAAAACGGCGATTTTTCAAAAGAATTTTTTCCTGGACAAACGTTTGGGGTGGGTGGGGGGGGGTAAGAGTAGGCTTAATAAAAAACGTTTTATTTTGCATAAAATAATTGAACCAAATACCTGAAGTACTAAAGAATTTATAGGGTGTCAAAGTCCCATTGCTCAAACTATTAGCAGTGACACAAACGAATTTAATAATAAATTCTCCACTGTCAGAAATCATTTGGAAAAAACCGTCAAAATTAATTTCTACATCAGTTCCGAGCCCGAATATCGCCGGAAAATGGAAAAGCGTCAATCACAACCCTCATTCGATGGATAATTAATCGCCCAGAAAATTTCATTAGGCGGTAACTACATATTTCAGGAGCACGAAAAATCCTTATTAAAATCCTGAATGAAACATTCATCCACGAATGACAAACGAACCCGTCCTGGATACGTTTTCGTTATACGGTTATTAAGATTACATCCAGATAATTCCAGAAATAACAGCCTCGTTGTTCCCTAATAACAAACGCCGTACTGGCGTAAACAAAGCGTGAAGGGAAACGCGATCCGCCCTTATCTGGCGCTGTTGTATTTATCCAGGAAAGCCTTCATGCGTGCTGCATACATGGAAAAATTCAAGAATATCGAAAACTGTCTTTTGTTTTCTTCAAGGGAATTGTTCCAGGTAGTATCATTATTATTTAGAGACCACTAAAACTCATAAGCTCCTTACCAATGAAACATAACGACCGATGATGATTTTAATTTCGAAAAGTCTCACTCGGAGAAACTCCCCGGGAAAACTTTGAATGTTACGAAAGGACTTAAGGGTTTTGTTTCCTCCGTAAGGGAAACTTCAAGGCGGCATATCGAGCCCCGCTGTATGTGTTTACCCGTGCGGAAAGCTTTTATTTCCTTATCGGCAACTCCGACCGTTACTGCGAGAGAGTTTATTTAAGTTTTTTTTTGTTATTCTCAAAAACAAACTGTTTAGAAATTTTTTGAAATTCTATAGGAATATACCCACCCTCCCAAGATCTCGTTCTTCTCAAAAGCAGATAATCCGAAAGACTCACTCGGTAAAAACAAACAGACCAGCAGGAAGTTCCGGAAGTAAAACTCCGACTTCCGAAGTTTCTTTTATGTTTTTAACTTTCCACATAAGTATCAGTCGGTTTTTAAGCTATCGCGAGAGCCCGGAATCCGCGCTCGCCGTAATTAGGGGGTTTGCTAAAAAACATTTTTAAGCTGATTAACTGGCATTTTAAACGCTTTTGTGCAGTTTTATGTGCCTGGCGAGCTTGTTAAGCGGACAAAAGGGAAAGATTAAGCTCGTAGGCCGTATTATAGCTTTTAAAGGACGCGGAGTGCCTAAAGTCGGTGCAGTGGTTCGAATTTGCGTAACTTTTGAAGACGGCCAAGCCGAAAAAGTCATTAAGTGGCTCGAAAATTATTGTTTTTGATGTTTTATCCAGTTTATTGTTAAATTGGCTAACATAGACAGTAAGGACTGTACTTACCCAAGGTCTGGTAAAAAAATTATTAAAATTTCTGCATTGGTTTAAATTTGCGCAAATTTTAAAGACAGTCAAGTCAAAAAAGTAACTAAGTGGCTCGAAAATTTTTGTTTCTGAAGTTTTAGCCATTTTCTGGCTAAATTGGCTTACATACCCAGAAAAGGCTTTATTTTCTCAAAGTATGGTAGAAAAATTACTAAAATCTAGGCAGTGGTTCATATTGGCGCAACTTTTAAAGATAGTTGAGTTAAAAAAATAAGTAAGTGGCTCGAAAATTTTTGTTTTTAAAGTTTTGGCCACTTTTTGGCTAAAATGGCTCTCGTAACCAGGAAGAACCGTATTTGCTCAAGGTCTGGTAAAAAAATTATTAAAATCTCTGCATTGGTTCAAATTTGCGCAACTTTTAAAGACAGTCAAGTAAAAAAAGTACCTAAGAAGCTCACAAATTTTTGTTTTTGATGTTTTAGCTACCTTTTGGCTAAAATGGCTCTCATAGCCAGTAAGGGCTGTATTTTCCCAAGGTCTGGTAAAAAAATTTATAAAATCTCTGCATTGTCTCAAATTTGCGCAAATTTTAAAGACAGTCATGTCAAAAAAGTAACTTAAAGACTCAAAAATTTTTGTTTTTTAAGTTTTAGCCACTTTTTGGCTAAAACGGTTTTCACAGCCAGTAAGGGCTGTATTTGCCTAAGGTCTGGTGAAAAATTTATTAAAATCCCTGCACTGGTTTAAATTTGCGCAACTTTTAAAAGACAGTTAGGTCAAAAAAATAACTAAGTGACTCTAAAATTTTTGTTTTTGAAGTTTTAGCTACTTTCTCGCTAAATTGGCTATTATAGGCAGCAAGGACTTTATTTGCCCAAGGTCTGGTGAAAAAATTATTAAAATCTCTGCAGTGGTTCGCATTTGCTCAGTTTTTAAACACAGTAAGTTCAAAAAAATAACTAATGACTCGAAAATTTTTGTTTTTAAAGTTTTAGCTACTTTCTCGCTAAATTGGCTATTATAGGCAGCAAGGGCTTTATTTGCCCAAGGTCTGGTAAAAAAATTATTAAAATTTCTGCATTGGTTTAAATTTGCGCAAATTTTAAAGACAGTCAAGTCAAAAAAGTAACTAAGTGGCTCGAAAATTTTTGTTTCTGAAGTTTTAGCTACTTTTTGGCTAAAATGGCTCTCACAGCCAGTAAGGGCTATATTTGCCCAAGGTTTGGTACAAAAATTATTAAAATCTCTGTAGTGGTTCATATTTACGCAACTTTAAAAGACAATCAAGTCAAAAAAATAATTAAGTGGCTCAAAAAATTTTTTTCTCAAGTTTTAGCTACTTTTTGACTAAAATGGCTCTCACAGCCAGTAAGGGCTATATTTGCCAAGGTCTGGTGAAAAATTTATTAAAAACTCGGCATTGGTTCAAATTTGCGCAACTTTTAAAGACAGTCAAGTCAAAAAAAGTAACTAAATGGCTCGAAAATTTTTGTTTTTGAAGTTTTAGCTACTTTTTGGCTAAAATGGCTCTCACAGTCAGTAAGGGCTGTATTTGCCCAAGGTCTGGTGAAAAAATTATTAAAATTTCTGCATTGGTTTAAATTTGTGCAACTTTTAAATACAGTCAAGTCAAAAAAGTAACTAGATGGCTCAAAAATTTTTGTTTCTAAAGTTTTAGCTACTTTGTCGCTTAATTGGCTATTATAGACAGCAAGGGCTGTATTTGCCCAAGGTCTGGTAAAAAAATTATTAAAATCTCTGCATTGGTTCAAATTTGCGCAAGTTTTAAAGACAGTCATGTCAAAAAAATAACTAAGTGGCTCGAAAATTTTGGATTCTAAAATTTTTGCCGCTTTCTGACTAAACTAGCTTACATAGACAGCAGTGATTTTATTTTCCCAAGATCTGGTGAATAAATTATTTAAATCAATGCAGTGTTTCACATTTGCTCAATTTTTAAAGACAGTTAGGTCAAAAAAATAACTAAGTGACTCGAAAATGTTTGTTTTTGAAGTTTTAGCTACTTTGTCGCTAAATTGGCTATTATAGACAGCAAGGGCTTTATTTGCCCAAGGTCTGGTGAAAAAATTATTAAAATCTTTGCAGTGGTTCACATTTGCTCAGTTTTTAAACACAGTA
Organism: Anthonomus grandis grandis; assembly: GCF_022605725.1. NCBI lineage: Eukaryota > Metazoa > Arthropoda > Insecta > Coleoptera > Curculionidae > Anthonomus > Anthonomus grandis. The sequence goes on from NC_065564.1 coordinate 4,167,666, forward strand.
AGTTCAAAAAATTAACTAATGACTCGAAAATTTTTGTTTTTAAAGTTTTAGCTACTTTGTCGCCAAATTGGCTGTTATAAATAGCAAGGGCTTTATTTGCTCAAGGTCTGGTGAAAAAATTATTAAAACCTCTGCAGTGGTTCAAATTTGCGCAAGTTTTAAAGACAGTCAAGTCAGAAAACTAACTAAGTGGCTCGAAAATTTTTGTTTTTGAAGTTTTAGCTACTTTCTCGCTAAACTGGCTTACATAAACAGCAAGGGCTGTATTTGCGCAAGGTCTGGTGAAAAAATTATTAAAATCTCTGCATTAGTTCAAATTTGCGCAAGTTTTAAAGACAGTCAAGTCAGAAAACTAACTAAGTGGCTCGAAAATTTTTGTTTTTAAAGCTTTAGCTACTTTCTCGCTAAATTGGCTATTATAGACAGCAAGGGCTTTATTTGCCCAAAGTCTGGTGAAAAAATTATTAAAATCCTTGCATTGGTTCAACTTTGCGCAACTTTTAAAGACAGTAAGCCACTTTAGCTGGAAATTGATTAAAAATTCAGAAACAAAAATTTTTAGGAGAGATGATAATTAAACTGTTTTATACCTACGTCCTTCTTGAATCTATTGCATGCCTTACAATCTTTCTACCCCTTTTCGATAGAGAGTTACAAGACTTTTCCCAAGGCAACTTTTGTTTAAAAATTCATGGTTATACACCCAAACCGTTCAGGCCTCCGTCCGATAGAGTAATTCTCAATAATGAAGCTCTAAAATCAATTAGTCTATATAAACTCGACGTTTATTTTCCGAACGACGAGGAAACCGTTGCGTTGTCCCGTGAATAATCGCATTTCCCCGGACTTTATTAAAAACTAAAACAGTTTTAATTCTAAACAGAGCGGAAATAACCCCGGGAATGCTTTATGCATCACCCGGGCTCATTCCGGGGGCCCCCGCTGATAACCAATTTTAAAAACTAATTTAAAACTGGAGCCATATCACAGATTAATCGTCGATAAATTGTGAAAATGGAGAATCGGTTTCCATTTTTGTTTTTTTTTCGACTGGTAGATTATGATAGATGACAATGAATTTATGTAGTAAATTTGGGGATGAATTAAATGACCTCTGTACATTTTCCGAAACTGCATAGTTTCGCGCAAAAATTTTCTTCGTTACGGTAACGTTCCTATATTTGATTAGTCACGGCCGATCTACCCTCGCATTTCCCGGGGCCCCCGTCCGGATAAATGAAAATCCTTGAATTCGATGGATTTTTGCTTGTGTAAGCCGGTTTTCCGACGTAGTTTCGCCACATTACTCGCATTGTCAGTTTGGACCTTTATATGTATGTTTTTTTCCGGTAAAATTACGTCATACCTCATGGATGGAGTCATTGCTGAAGTGAAATATAAGTATTATATGAATTGGTTAAAGTCTGTGGATCCGGTCAAGTTTTCGATGGATACTTGGCAGCTATCTTAATGTTTTGGAAGTATTATATTTTTTGAATAATTCTAGGTAACTAGGGAGTCTTTAGATCTAACGTTCGTTGAAATCGGTCAATACGTCTTCTTATTATGGCTCGGCATAGGAAGTCTTAATGAAAATTTGGGGTTCCGGTCAAGTTTTTGACGGAAATTAAGGAGCTGTCTGAATGTTTTAAAAGTATTATATTTTTTTAATAATCCTGGTTCATTGGGGAATCTTTAAACCTAACTTTCGTTAAAATCCGTCAATGTGTCTCTTTATTATGGCTCGGCATACGAAGTTTTAATGAAAATCTGGGGGTCCGGTCAAGTTTTCGACGGATATTAAGGAGATGTCTGAATGTTTTGGAAGTATTATATTTTTTTAATAATTCTGGATAACTGGGGAATCTTTAGACCTAACTTTCGTTAAAATCCGTCAATGTGTCTTCTTATTATGACTCAAAATACAAAGTCTTAGTGCAAATCTGTAGTTCCGGTCAAGTTGTTAACGAATACTAAGCAACTATCTTAACTTTTGGGAAGTTTAATATTATATGGAAAAAAGATCGATGCTCACGTATCTCTTTACATAGATACCTGTCAAAAACAGCGATCCGGCCCCACAAAACACCGTCTATATATCCAGAAAGTTATTGCCGAGTATTCTGGGACGTGTCGTGTCGCAGTGTCGTGATCGGATCCGGTTTTTCCAGTTTTCAATCACGGCATACGGCCGCGTTCTGTGCTCCAGACGTTGAGTATTTGATAAAATCGGATATATAGATATATATATATAGGGGTATTGTTTAAGGCGGGTATAAATAAATCGAGCTAGAGCCAGATACAGCCAAGCACGTAAATACTGATATCTTTTTTTTTTATTTAAAAATTCTTGCCTCGGATCGATTTGGATGTGGTGGAAATTAACGTAATAAAATCGAGCGACAGTATGTTGGGGGGGAAGGAAAATTCAGCAACACAGCGAAACTTCTTAAATCAGCCAAGCAACTGGAAAGAAAAACGAGTGAATTTTATTCGAGGCACGTAAATCAGACATTTTCAGACATTTAGGATTACGGGCCTGAATCCGAAATACGGCTTGCGATATATATTCGAAAAATGCAAACTCCGCCACATTATCCCCGCGGTTCGGTTGCCGAAACACGTAGTATGAGGCCAATTTTCCTTTGAAATCCATTCGAAAAGTGCCATTGAGAAGTCGAATCGTTTGCAAAAAATCCATCGAATTTGCGTTAATTGTTGTTCGGACATACGGGGCCAAATCGTTCAAATGCTTGCACGAAAGCATAAAATATTTATCCTGAATGGCTTACGCTAGGGTTACACGGAATTTCCCAGGAAAAACTTATTAAAAACTACCCTCTTCAGTAGCGAGAGCGCTAAAAAAGTCCATTTCCGAGCAATTTGTCCGGAAACTAGAGTAGATTTTATCTCGCTGGTGAGAGCAAAGGCGAGCAGGTTAAACACAATTAGGGATGCAAACATCACATAAATTATTAAAGGGGAAGCGAGTGTAAATCCTGAGATTTCGTCGTCTTGAACTAATGCCTGCATGCGCATAATCTCGTTGTAAAATTTGATTTAATTGTGCGCGATATACGCGCAAAAATCCCCACTTCGTAATGGAAATTCGGCAAACGGATCAAAAGGACAAATCTGATTTTCCCAGTACTCTCCATTAAGTTAATATCGACGATTGTGTTTTGGTGTTTCGACGTGCGGCGTAATTTGATTATTCTTTGTCTGGAAATATCGAATTTTCCGGGAATATGTTGCGTTTGAAGTGAGAGCGAGAAAGAAAGAGCTGCCCGCGGTGCAATGAAATTTATGGTACTTTAACTGACACGTGTATTTCATAATTAACGTTTTTTTTTCTCTCTCTCTTGGTTCTTTTTATTCATTCGCCCCGGCGCCCTTGGAATGCTGAAAATATTAACTGGGACAACAAACATAAAACGGAACGAGGAAAATAATGCCGTTTGTTTCCGTTTCTTTTTTTTTCTCTAAATTTGTTTTCGTCCTGTCTGACGCGTAATTAAAACGAGGGAAAAAAAACGCGCTTTTTGTCGCATTTTTCGCTGAAAAATTTGCGTTTTTCTAAATATTTCATCCATGGGTCCCAGCGATTTAGGATAGAGAAATACCTTCACTTTTCCAGGTTTTTAATGGGTAGTGATAACACGTGGATTATTTTTAAAATCCGTCCCCGATTTTCCCAAATTTTCCGCATTCTTTTAATTCATAATTAACCAATGCACCGATCTAAGTAATTTTTTCACCAAACCCTTATCAAATACAACCCTTCCTGACTATCTAAGCCACTTTAGCCAGAAATTAACTTAAAATTCAGAAACAACAATTTTCATATGAAATGCCTGGGAGAAAACAATAACTTACAAAAAACTGCCTGGAAAAACGAAAAATGCACCTTCAAATGCCTGGAAAAAGACTCCGCTCGTGCATGGAAAGTTTTCGCTTTTCCGAAAACAATACGGCCGCAGTTTCATTTCGTACTTACATCGGGCCAAATCGGCAAAAAACTTTTTTATTATCCAGTCATTTTCGAATTAATCGAGACCGGAGTGGATTATCCGGACACGGAAACCGGTCCGGAAAATAACGCGAAGTTTTATTAAAAACTTTCCGGATTTGCCGTCGTGAAACTTTTACCCCGGGCAAAAAAGGTAATAGAAATATTAGGATACGCAAAAAGGAAATTATTAGGAATAAAGCTCCGGACTTAAAGCTTATCCAGACATTCGGCACCTTTTTTCCCGGCTTATCCAGAGAGCGTCGATAAAACTTCAAAGTCCTCCGAACATAAGGAAATCTCCTTAAGGATGGCAGGGAAACGGATACATACAAAAAAGTCGAGGAAGCGTTAAATATCCAGGAACACCTGCCGCTTTTCCCTTCGAGGGACTTTTATTAATCGCTTTTGGATATCGATGGAATAAAAGAATATTTTATTTGAGATCATCAAAAAATAATTTATCAAATTCAATTTAATTGTCAAGAAGGGGGGCAAGGCAGATCTATCTGGAAAGCACTAAAATCCAGAAGTTGAGATGACGATGCCACCATCTGGCGTAGACGTAAACTTTTCGAGAATATAATAATTCCATTTAATCCAGCGCTTCTGGCTTATCCGGGATCTGCCTGGAAATCTCAACAGGCGCGTGTGTGTGTAGGTATAATAATTAGGCACAATTTATCTTAACAAGCAAGTATTTTCTACTGTTTTTGAATGACTATTACGCAGCCGTAACGCTATAACGATTTGGTTAAAATTTTCGCATATAAAATAAATAACTAAATGATAATCACTGTATCCCTTGCAAATCCCAATTTAAACATCCAAAATTATGAATAAATTACTTTAAAAAACTGCGAACAACTTCTTCGGGAGTTAATTTCCAAAACTTCCCTGCCCCATCAGAAAACTTCCGGGGAGGGAAATTTAAATTTAAAATTTCGTTGGGAGGAACAAATAGCGTCCCGGGGGTTAATAAAACTTTCCGGGTGATATTATATGGGCAGATAATCCGGTTTGGTCCTTACGTGCTCGAAATTGAAATTGCATTCGTGACGCACCGATGTGGCACTTAATTCGATACCGTTCGCTTATATTTTGTATGTCATAATGGCAAAATAGAAACTCCGTTATGTATGAAATTTCTGAAAATTCCAGATTTTTTGTGAGGGATTTCGATGAAGCAGGCCTAAAAGAAATGTCCGGATATGCCTAAATCGTGTGTAACCTAATTGGACTCGATTCATTTTTATTTTAAATTGCGCCAGTTTTATTTGGATTAAATAAAATTTAAAAATATCCATTTGCGAAATACGTTTTAGCGCTTTAAAACCGCCCGAGGCGCACTAATATTCAATCCGAATTTTCCCATTTAAAAAAAAAAACAAATATATAAAAATAATTTCCTCTACTACCAGGGACGTTAATCGCTCCGGAATATTTATTAAAATCTGCCTTTGACGGGAATTTCAATTTTTTTTTTAATAAACTCGTCCGAATGTGTTTTTCAAAAACTCTCCTCTCCCCGCGCACCTCTCCTTACCGCCCCCCCGCAAATAAAGCAAAATAGCGTGTAGCGTACATCAGCGCTTTCGAAATTAGCGGTTAGAGAACAGACGCCGCCCTTTCGACTCAGCCATACACGATAGCGAAATTGAATACGGCACACGATAAGATTGCGATCTATCCAGAATTTGCCCGCTTCAGGGGGTCGATTTGCTTGCATCAAAAAAAAACGTCACTAGCAGAAATAGTTGACAGACAGTGGAATAGGTAAACAATAACCTCCTCACACATGACAGCCCCCGTTAATGTCGTGTAAAATTAATGGAAGAAATGTCGTCGCGATTCATCTTGTGCTCGTGGTTGCTCGTAACGATTTGCCGTTGCCACAATGTGGTGCCGAGGGAAGTGGATACGCTCACGCCCGGTCAAATGTTGGAAAAGGAGTTCGGCATGAATCTGGAACAGAGAAAGAAGTACTTCCTCGAGTTGTTCGACAAGGGGAACGAGGAGGCGAAAAAGCGAATGGAGGTGGAAAAAGCGGAGGCGAAGAAGAAGATCCCGGTGGTGATGGACAAGTTTAGGGCCGACTTGGAGGAGAATGGCGAGTGGGTGTTCCAAGAGGTGGAAAAGTACAAGAAAAGCGGTAAGAGGGCGCGGATCGGACGTTAAGGGTGGATTTATAAGCTTGACGGTGGCTTGGTTGCTTTTGTTCACTTATTTTTTTGGAAAAATTGATAATTTTGTCAAAGGCAGTGGTGGCAAGTAACGTAAAAATGATCCTTTTTTGGTTTTTATTTTTTCTGGAGGTTCCTATGGGACGTAGAGAACTTTGTAATAAGAGTTTCTTAACTGGATTTTTGTAAGCAATATGCGCAGCAAAAAAAAATTTTTCATTCGGAGAATTTTTCAAAAATTTCGGATTTTTCAGTCAGTTTTGGCCAAAAATGCAAATAAAAATGCTTCCAGGCAGTTGGAGATTAAATGAAAAAAATCCTCAACTGCCTGGAATAAATTCAAATGTACCATTGCTTGAATAAAATGGAAAACTAGAGTATCGTAACTTCTAAGCTCTCCCTGGCCGTTAATAGTGAATTAAAAATTGTCCACGAATGCCTGGAAATTGGGTAAAAATTGTAATTTTTCAAGGCACTTGTAAATTAAGTTAAAAAAATCTTCAGCTGCCAGGAATAAATTGAAAAGTACCATTGCTTGAAGAAAAAATAGAAAATTAGGGTATCGTAACTTCTAAACTCTTTCTAGCCGTTAATAGTGAATTAAAAAATGTCCTCAAATGCCTGGAAATTGGGTGAAATATTTAATTTCTTCCAGGCACTTGGAAATTAAGTTAAAAAAATCTCCAGCTGCCAGGAATAAATTGAAAAGTACCATTGCTTGAATAAAAAATAGAGAACTAGGGTATCGTAACTTTTAAACTCTCCCCGGCCGTTAATAGTGAATTAAAAAATGTCCTCAAATGCCCGTAAATTGGGTGAAATGTTTAATTTCTTCCAGGCAGTTGGAAATTAAGTTAAAAAAATCTCCAGCTGCCTGGAATAAATTTGAATGCACCATTGCTTAACTAAAAAATAGAGAACTAGGGTATCGTAACTTCTAAACTCTTTCTGGCCGTTAAAAGTGAATTTAAAAATGTCCTCGAATGCCTGTAAATTGTGTGAATTATTGCATATCTTCTAGGCAATTGGAGATTAAATTAAAAAAATCTTCACCTACCTGGAATGAATTTAAATATGCCATTGCTTATACAAAAAATAGGGAACTAGGGTGTCATAACATCTAAATTCTTCCTGACCATTAAAAGAAAATTTAAAAATGTCCTCAGATGCCTGGAAATTGGGTGAAATATTTAATTTCTTCCAGGCACTTGGAAGTTAAGTTAAAAAATCCTCAACTGCCAGGGATAAATTCAAATGTACCACTGCTTGAATAAAAAATAGAAAACTAGGGCATCGTAGCTTCTAAACTCTTTCTGGGCAGTAAAAGTGAATTGAAGATATCCTGAAATGCCTGTAAATTGGGTAAAAAGTGTAATTGCTTCCAGGTGCTTGAAAATTTCATTTAAGAATTCCTCAACTGCCTGGAATAAATTCAAAAGTACCTGTTTAATTGGGTGCCATTGATTAGAAAAGGGTTCTAATCAATTCTCGGTACTTGCGTGTGACGTATTATTTGGGTATGTACTAGGTTTGTAGTAAAAGTAAAGAATAACAAGTAAGGAAATATTATAGGGAGAGGCGAGGAAATAAGGCAAATCTCAACATTCATTATGTAAAACAAAAAAATATTAACAGCAAGAAGCGATACTTTGAATGTACTTAAGAATATAACTTATAGAACTAAACTAAATCAAACTAAGTATTAAACTAATCAATAAAGTGAAATTGAGGTGACGACAAGAACAGAACAGTACCATTGCTTGAACAAAAAATGGTAAACTAGGGTATCGTAACTTCTAAACTCTTTATGATCATTAAAAGTGAATTAAAAATATCCTCAAATGCCTGGAGATTAGGTGAAATGTGTTATTTATTCCAGGCAGTTGGAGAATAAATTTAAAAAATCCTCACCTGCCTAAAATGAATTCAAATATGCCATTGCTTATACAAAAAATAGGGACCTAGGGTGTCGTAACATCTAAATTCTTCCTGACCGTTAAAAGAAAATTTAAAAATGTCCTCAGATGCCTAGAATTTAGGTGAAATTTTTAATTTCTTTCAGGCAGTAAGAAATTAAATTTAAAAAATCTTCATCTGCCTGGAATAAATTCAAAAGCACCATTGCTTGCATAAAAAATAGAGAACTAGGGTATCGTAACTTCTAAACTCTCCCTGACCGTTAATAGTGAATTAAAAAATGTCCTCAAATGTCTGGAAATTGGGTGAAAATGTTTAATTTATTCCAGGTACTTGGAAATTAAGTTAAAAAAATCTTCAAGTGCCAGGAATAAATTGAAAAGTACCATTACTTAAAACAAAAATAGGGAACTAGAATATCGTAATTTCTAAACTCTTTCTGGATGGTAAAAGTGATTTAAAAATTTCATCAAATGCCTGTAAATTGGGTGAAAAGTGTAATTTCTTCCAGGCACTTGGAAACTAAATTTAAAAAATCCTTAACTGCCTGGAATAAATTCAAATGTACCATTGCTTGAAGAAAAAATAGAGAACTAGGGTATCGTAACTTCTAAACTCTTCCTGGCCATTAATAGTGAATTAAAAAATGTCCCAAATGCCTGGAAATTAGGTGAAATGTTTAATTTCTTCCAGGTACTTGGAAATTAAGTTAAAAAATCCTCAACTGCCTGGAATAAATTAAACTGGAAACTACAGACTGGAACTGTTAAAAGTACTATCTGACCGTTAAAAGTAAATTAAAAAATATGAACAAACTTCCTATAAAACAAATAAAAATGATTTTTAAGGAAAAATCATGGGTGCATGATGTGTTCTTATGGGATCTTAATTTTTTTTTTGGCTTTTCTATTGAAGATAGAGGATTTTACCATAATAGATATTTGACTGGCTTTTTATGAGCAGTACATAGGAAAAAAATTATTTGATTTTAAAAATTTTCAAATTTTCCAACCAGCTTTGTGCAAAAACCAAAAAAAATGCCAACCACTCCTTTCTTCTTCATTTAACCTAATTTAAAAAAAAAGTTTTTAAATCACCCATAAGAAACCGAAAACCTAAATTGTAGAAAACCCCGATCTGACCTGCATTAGCGCCCACATAAAAGACATCTCGGCGGTATCGCTAAAAATTTCCACAGACGTGCATCAGTGCATCGAAAAAAACTTGATGAAGGAATAGAGTTGCGACGGCAAATACGAAGACTCCCGCAAGGATTCGCTTTCGAAACTAAACGACCAACACATGAAAGAGTTGGAAACTTTATACAAGAAAACCGAACCCAGCGAATCAGACGCGGTTCGAACTCAGGCGGTGTTGCTCAAGAAGAAAGTGGACGATCTGACTAACGAACTGATGGGATTCGCCAAGAATTACGCTCGCGAAGGTAAAAGTGAAACGTCAATTAGAGAAACAATATGCTGGTGATGTTCGGTTTCATTTTAGAGGCGGAAAAGAAGATCAAAGAGATGCCTGCATGGTTTGATAAGTGCTCCGAAGGGCTCCTGAAGAAGTTCAACGATCAGAACAAGCAGGAGGTGGACGCGATAAAACTGTGCTCGAACAAGGAACCCGACGATGAGGACGATTACTTGAGCGCCAGAAAGGCCGCAACCGACGACGCTACCCGGAAAGTTACTCATTCATGGTTCTGTTTTATGGCTGTTATTTTACTCGTAATATAAATAAAAAATAAATGTTACTCCCGTTACTTAATCGGACACGACGTTCGCCATTATTAATGATCGCGGGGCGCTTTTTTCCCTTCGTCCTCTTCTTATCAGATTAAGTCGGTCTCTCTTACCCATTTCGTGTCCCCCCTCCACTAGAACCCATTTTCTTAACGCTCTTAAGCCTTTATATCCCGTTTGCGGAGATTTAGCCAAGAATCGAAATAATCACCGTGCGGAAACAGATTTTCTGCCGATTTGTACTTGTCGCACAAGGGCTTTTTATTGACCCGCTAGTCTGCATTTCCATTCTCTATTACTGAGACGATCCCCGTTTGGCATCCGCCCTACGGACGGATTATAGGGAATCTTATGTTACACCCTTCGTGATTTTTTTTTTGGAACGGAAATCCGTAACTTTTTTTTCAGAAATGGTCGATTTGATCTGCAATTGGTCCTGTGATTTAGTTTAACGATTGTACACGAAACACATTCCTGGCCTGAGGATACTCATAAGATTCCAGTACAATTTTTAAATTATTTTTTACAAGAATCTGCTTTGGAATTGTATGTAAGCCTTTGGCCCTACTCAGGTTCGTTCAGTACAATTTTTAAATAATTTGTAGATCACATTTGGAAATTGTACATCAATCAACTTATACGTGGCCACAGACTCATTACTAAGATTTTGTTTAATTATTAAGATTTTTTTTTCTTTAGATTTTGTACATTTTTATATAAAATTCAGTATTTTAAAATTGCGTTGTGGTACGTCATTCTTTGGCCATACACAGATTGGTTCCAGTATAATTGTTTAATAATTTACACGAGAATCTATTTCAGAAATTGTACAACAATCAAATTATGCGTGGCCAATCAAATAAGTTCAAAAAGTGCCAAGAATTCCTCGTATAAAAACGTTCTCTGTAAACTTAACAAACGCCCCTTAAATCGTCTGGTGATGATCCCTTAAAACATCCCTTCCTTCAATAATATTCGATGGTCAATCTCTCTCTAGTTGGTTAAAGGGCACCGAGGGTCCCAAAAGTTAATTGAAGTTGACCAACTTGCAAGTTTTTGGCTTCTGCTGTCGCCCGATAGTGACCGAGGAGGGCTAACTACGGCCGATAGGTCGTAATTAAGGGTTGCCGCCCTAAGGGATTAGAAATTGAGACGTTGAGAGATTGCCCGGCGAGTGGTGAGGAGAAAGGGTGAAGCGGTGTTATTTTTTTCTTATTTATTTTAAACTGCCGCCCCGGGCGGATTGTCTTATTGAAAGGATTGGCATAACAATTTTCAGTTAACGTTTGGGGCCCTCAGACACGTCCGTAAAGGGCCCCCCTGGGACCGGACGGGACGACAGACTAGAAAACGGAACTACGTGTTGAGATAAGGGAATTTTCTTGTTATGGGGGTGTTATAGTCTTAAAAAAAAAAGCACAAAATGAATAAAGGTTTCTTCTTTATAAGCCACCCCTTTGCCGAGGGGTTAATTTGCTTTGGAAAAACGCATTCAAACTAACCATAACGAACGAGCGCTAATCCGAATAGCTCCAATTAAGATTAGGATTAAAAATTAGCATTCGAATGGAATTTTAAACTTGTTAATGCATAAATGTAGAGGAGGAGCTGTTTAATTTATAATGGGGGTGATAAATTTTCCTTTTGGGAAGGGGAGGGCTGTTACGCCGACGTCAGCGTCACGTCACCCATATTGGAACATCAGCGTTCGAAGACAATGGTTTTGGTAATTAATGTAGTTATTCGAGGTATGTAGCCGCACAATTACATACTACTATAGTAGACAATTTCACTCTCGCTAACAATTAATTGTCGGTATTAGGCGCCTCATTGGGTGAAAGTGAGGAGGAAAACCCTTCTTCTCTCCCTGTTACACTTTAAGGCATGAATTAAAAAAGGCATTTATAGAAAATATTTTAAAAAAATTAAATTTCAATACGTTTTAAGAAAACTTACTTTTTTGAATTAAAATTTCTTTTTCCAGCAATAGTCCTTTAAATTCTGAACAATTATTATTAGAAAAAAATTTTCTCAGATTAACAGACTTTCTGCAAAAAAATTAAGATTTCTGAAATGCATGCGTTCTTATGACAAATACACGTTTTATTTTTTTCTAGCTTTCCTATTAAAGATAGAGGATTTTCTAATAAGAGTTTTTTGACTGCCTTTTTATGAGCAATATATAGCGAAAAAAAAATTTTATTTGACCACTTTTCAAAATTTTTAAGTTTCCCAGCCAGTTTCGGCCAAAAATTCAAAAAATAGAAATAACTTCTTTCCTGTTCGTTTTTGGAAAAAAAATGTGAAGCACTTTTAGTTTTAGAATTAAAAAAGGCATTTATTGCAAATATTAAAAAAAATTATATTTTAATACGTTTTGAGAAAACTGACTCTTTTGAATTAAAGATTTTTTATGATTTTCTCCCACTGTATTGGAAATACAACTAAAATTTCTTTTTTCAACAATAGTCCTTATAATTCTGAACAACTTTTGTTTAAATAATTTTTCTCTCAGATCAACAGACTTCCTGTGAAAAAATTAAAAGTGATTTTTAAGAAGAAATCATGGGTACACCCCTTTCGATTTCTGAAATGCATGCGTTCTTATGAGAAATTCACCTTTTATTTTTTTCTAGCTTTCCTATTAAAGATAGAGGATTTTCTAATTAGAGTTTTTTGACTGCCTTTTTATGAGCAATATATAGTGAAAAAAAAAATTTTTATTTGACCACTTTTCAAAATTTTGAAATTTCCCAGCCAGTTTCGGCCAAAAATCAAAAAAATAGAAATAACTTCTTTCCTGTTCGTTTTTGGAAAAAATATGTAAAGTACTTTTAGTTTTAGAATTAAAAAAGGCATTTATTGCAAATATTAAAAAAATTTAGATATCAATACGTTTTGCGAAAACTGACTTTTTTGAATTAGGGATTTTTTATGATTTTCTCCCACTGTATTGGAAATACAACTAAAATTTCTTTTTTGAACAATAGTCCTTATAATTCTGAACAACTTTTGTTTAAATAATTTTTCTCTCAGATCAACAGACTTCCTGTGAAAAAATTAAAAGTGATTTTTAAGAAGAAATCATGGGTACACCCCTTTCGATTTCTGAAATGCATGCGTTCTTATGAGAAATTCACCTTTTATTTTTTTCTAGCTTTCCTATTAAAGATAGAGGATTTTCTAATTAGAGTTTTTTGACTGCCTTTTTATGAGCAATATATAGTGAAAAAAAAATTTTTATTTGACCACTTTTCAAAATTTTGAAATTTCCCTGCCAGTTTCGGCCAAAAATTAAAAAAATAGAAATAACTTATTTGCTGTTCGTTATTGGAAAAAAAATGTAAAGCACTTTTAGTTTTAGAATTAAAAAAGACATTTATTGCAAATATTAAAAAAATTTAGATATCAATACGTTTTGCGAAAACTGACTTTTTTGAATTAGGGATTTTTTATGATTTTCTCCCACTGTATTGGAAATACAAAAAATTTCTTTTTTCAACAATAGTCCTTATAATTCTGAACAACTTTTGTTTAAATAATTTTTCTCTCAGATCAACAGGCTTCCTGTGAAAAAATTAAAAGTGATTTTTAAGAAGAAATCATGGGTACACCCCTTTCGATTTCTGAAATGCATGCGTTCTTATGAGAAATACACCTTTTATTTTTTTCTAGCTTTCCTATTAAAGATAGAGGATTTTCTAATTAGAGTTTTTTGACTGCCTTTTTATGGGATTTTTTTGACCACTTTTCAAGATTTTAAAATGTCCCAGCCAGTTTTGCCAAAAATCAAAAAAATAGGAATAACTTCTTTCCTGTTCGTTTTTGGAAAAAATATGTAAAGCACTTTTAAGTTTTATAATTAAAAAAGTCATGTATATCCAATTTATATCTCCCTGCTACACTTTAAGGCATGAATTCGATTTTTGAAGTCGCATATTTAATAAAATTGTTAAAGGGACATCCCGTAGATCGTAACATTTGGCTAAAACCGATATTTCACAATAAATTTTGGGCTTAATTAATGGAAAGCCAGTAATAATAAATCGACACAGATTATTTTTGAAAATAAATTACGGCATCGAAAATGCCAATTGGGGGTCGGATTATTGTTTGAAAACCGCGTGTACTTAACGCTCTAATCCGGTTTTATTATTAAATCGGGTTTCCGTGGGCCAAAGAAGTAAATCTCTCCGGATTTTTTGCCATATATTTTATGCCATATATATATATATATATATATATATATATATATATATATATATATATATACACGCTCCAACTTTAATTCATTAGCTCTTATTCCGGAGTCCGGGTGTGTCAAAATTTAATTATATCCCGGCGTGTCCAGAGAATTAATCTTCGTTATATAAGGAGGGCGGGAGGCTGTTTTTGCCCCCCACAACCCCGGGGGAGCCATTGCAAGGGACTATATATTTCTTTGTTTTTTTTTCCATATATCCCTGGATATTGCCATTAATTATTATGCCAGAAAAGGCTAAATAAATCATGAAATTTAAATGAATATTACTAATAGGAGCAGGGAAGTGTTTTGTGAAACAATAAAATATATTTGGATGCGTGGATTTAGTTGTCTGGAATAATTTTATGGATTTATTTAATAAATGGAAGTAGTTTTGAGGGTGCCAGAGGTTGTAGTACAGGAGTTTTTAATTGTGAGTATATAGGATTTCTACAAAACGATTTCTAATCATAGGATTCCCGCTTTAGAATTCCGAAAAATTGGGTTCTTGAATTAGGGATTTTTCATGATTTTCTCCCACTGTATAAGAAATACAACTAAAATTTCTTATTCTGACAATGGTTCTTATAATTCTGGGCAATTTTTTATAAAAATTATTTTTCTCTTTTAATAACAAATTGCTTATAAAAAAATGTTTCTTTTCGATTTCTGAAATGCATATTGTGTTATGGGAATCACACTTTATTTTTTTTTCGATCGTTCCTATAGAAAATAAAGAACTTTACCATAATAATTTTTTGACGAGCTTTTTATGAGCAGTACACAGCAAAAAAAAAACAATTTTATTTTAAAAATGTTCAAATTTTCCAAATAGGTTTGCCCAAAAAGCAAAAAAAAAATGCCAACTACCCTTTCTTTTTTAATAAAAAAAAATACCTAGACTTGATTCATAAAAACGTTGCTGGGCAACCCCAAGTTTATAAATCAACCGCAAAAAAAGCAAGTTTAACACTAAATAAATCATGAAATTTAAATTATTATTATGAGGAGCAGGGAGGTGTTTTGTGAAACAATAAAACATATCTGGATGTTTGGATTCGGTTGGGGCGTTGTCTGGAATAATTTTATGGGCTTATTTAATAAATGGTAGTAGTTTTAGGGGCGCCTGAGGTTGTAATACACGTAAATTTGAAGGGAAATCGTGAGTACTTTAGGTCGACAAAACGATTTCTAATCAAAAGAGTCCCCTTTTAGAACTGCGAAAAAAGGAGTCGGCCTTAATACGACGCGGCGGGGCTTCATCTCATCCGAACAAAAAGATCCCATCATCTCCAGTATAAAGTTTTAAACTCTCAATTTTTCCCAGAAAAGATTGTTTGAAGTGGTTTACACAGACGAGCGGAATCCTTCTTCTTCTGCCCTCCCTTATACGTCCGATAACGTCCCTTTTGTGCCGTTAAAATTAAAATAATCTCGCCCTCGGCTCGAATCGATATTTATTTATGTATTTATTTTTTTGCTTAAAAATTAGCATATTTCGAATGGCGAAATAATCGGGCGGGAAGGAAATTAAATTTTAAATTTTAATGGGGTAGTGCCACGGTCGTCCCATGGTTATTATGGCTTTACTGGCGACGTCTCGAGGAGCCAATGAATAATTGAGACACGAGAAATAGCATTTGAAATTCTGTTTTTGCCTAGCCAATCGGAAATAGCGTGGTAGAATTTTTCGATCTTAAATCGTTCTATTTTAAAATGTATCTTCCTGTCTAGTAGTAGTTTTCACACAAGCCTTTTAATAAATACAAAATTTGTAACAAAAGTGACTTAACCATATGAAACAGAAAATACTTGGAAACTATAATTAAACCAAAAAAATAATGTAATGAAAACCTATGATCCCAATTGTAAGGAGAAAAAATTACTATCGGTAATTTAATTATCTTGCCAGGATAAGAGATACAATCCCATTAGGCAGATCAAGGCCTCAATGTTTATAATAAGAATAAAGTGAAAGTAAGGTGACTGATGAGTCAATTTTTTACACATCAACACTAATTTTAAATAGGAAAAATACGCATTACACGAAAAAGCAGGGAAGACTATCCGTAAAGGTGTGGTGGGGAATTTATCGCTTAAAAATTATAGGATCAATTTTCTTTAATGAAGATATTTAGATATGGCAAAGATTATATATACAACTGATATAAATACAACCGCTAATAGAAAATGAAATAAGTTAAAATACGTTGGACGGGGCAAAATGGAATAATCCCTTGGCGAGCCCAAAGTCCAGATCTTACTCCGTTAGATTTCTTCCTGTGGGGAATATTAAAAGACACTGTAAACAAGCAAAGGCTTACTACCGTAAATTAAGTGCAAAGAAGTATTAGAGAGGCTGTAGCCTACTTAAATCAAACAGATTTTGTATCCAATACTATACAACCTTTAGAAGTTGTTTATACTACATATATTATTTAAAATGGAGAACACGTTGAAAAATTACTTAAGTTGCTGTTTTTTAAGGCTGTTATTTGTTACAATTATAAAAAATTTATTTCACAGAAGTGGCATTATTCTGTAGCTATGGATACAACAAGCGCGGACATTAACCACTGTTATTTCACAGTTTACTACAGTGAAATACTAAATTAGCAAAATTTGTTCAAAGAGCGATATTATTGTAGAGAGTTCAAATTATATCACTGCAATAAAATATTAAATATTTTCTCAACAATTAGATTTTGGTATAGGACACATATATATATCGATGAATAGCTTTTCTTGCTTTTTTTAAAAATACTATATTTAAAAAAACTGAAATATTGCGAGTTGAAAGTTTAAAAATATATCTTGTTACCTGAGATACCCTGAATAAATTTAAAATGCCCGGACACCGTCGATCAATAGTAGGTAGTCTTCTTTTTAGTAGTAAGTCATGGTAGGAATTTTATTAAAAAGTCTTAATTACCAGCATTACAAAACAATGTATGCCGAGGACATAAATTTGCTAAAAAAAAAAATACAAAACCTAAATTTCTGTCTAAACTACACAAAATTCGGATAGGTAGGTCTTAATATGAAAGTTACCTTTATTTCTCCCAAGGAACCTAAAAATATAAAAATATACGGGGTGTGCCATTTAAAATTCTGTTGTTAAAGTCGGTGCAGCACTTGAACACCCTGTGTTGATAAAATTTTAATAATTGTAAAATTCTCTTAAAACGAAAATCACCCTGTAGATTCTGAGAAAAGGTATAGGCCCCTAATAAAACGGCCACTCTGTACATATGTGAATCGTTTATTAATATAACAATTAAATATAAAACATCCCCTTTGTTAAAGAAACTCTGTTTGGGAGATAGGGGTGTCATAAACCCCACTTTTTTTAAGTAAAATTTAATTATCTCAGCAACTAATTGTTCAATATGATTGAAACAAACACCTAAATTCGTAAAATCACCAGGATCAAAAATAATTCCCTGGGACCATACTTGTAAAAATTACCCTTTTTTAGATATAGCCCTTTTTTCCCCTTTTTATAGATAAATTTAAATACCTCAGCACCACACACCTAAATTCGTAAAATCTTGAAGATCACATATGTTTTCTTGTGACCCTATTTCTAAAGCCAACCCTCTAAACCTTTTACTAGAAAAAAATCATCTCAGCTTGTTGAAATAAATCCTAGAATCATAGATCAAAAAATCAATTTACTGGCCCACTGTAAAAACTACCCTTATATATATATACGTTGTATATCTTTGAAGCTTCCAAATTTTTAAAGGGCGAAATCGGACCGCTCTCATTAATAACAAACAAATTGACATTTTAGAGAGCCGCTCAATTTCCACAGTAGGAAACTTGCAAGCTTTGAATTTGCACTAATAAAGGGAACCGCCCGAAATGTAAATTTTAATTACTAACGCGAAAAAGGACTGAAAAAGCGAAATTACTGCGCCGGATTTAATCAAACTTCGAGCTCGATTAATGGGGAAAATGTTCAAAAATACGTTTCAACAAGTGTCGCACGGGAAATAGGGCGTTAGACAAACGGGAAGTCGGAATATTCTTTACATATGCCAAACATATTCCAATGTAGGCTAGGGAAAGCCATCATGAAATTAATATTATGTCACGGTTTATGGGTACTTGGGTGAAAAGCCTCTTCTATGACAGTGGCGTAGTTCCTTAAAAATGTGGCACGAGTCACTGAGCAATTTGATGCGCCACTGAATTCAAAAAAAAAATGAAGAATAAAAATTTACTTCTTATAAGGATAATGGCCGGAAGTATGCACCACAGACACGAGCCAACTAATTGGTTTTAATAAATCCCGATTTATTTTCGGTTATTACTCGGAACGGCCATTAAATCCTGCAATATTTACCGATAAAGGTTTAATAATTCAGTTAGTACACGTTCAATATTATTTAATTAAAAAGTAATGAAACTAGGCGTGTGTTTGTTAAAAACTGTAGGATATTAATAATTCCATAAAAGGACTTTCGTCTGAAATCTTCCTAAAACCGTCAACAGTGGGCCTAAACCCTTCTATAATCACCACTGCTGATACCCAAAAGACAAATCCCCCAATAAACCCCCGTCAATGACTCAATAATAATTGAATTAAAAGCGATACTAAGCCGGACAATCGGTGCGACAAAGGGTCGGCCCAACAAACCCGAATTCCATTTATCGTTTCCAGATTCCACCTCCGAACGTGCGGGGTGAAAGGGGTGGAAAGTTTCTATAGTTAATCGCTAATTTAAATGGATTTACCGAACGGAAGTCTATCTGGATCCCTCTTACGTCCGTATGTACAGATGTTCAAAAATAACATCTTGAAGATGGTCTTGAACCTTAAGAGGTCGTCGATGATGGCTTTTGTGGGTATTTATAGACCGTCAGACCTGGAGTGGCTTGTACAGGGGCTTCGGAATTCATGAAAAAATTAAATCAAGTCGGGTTTATTTGGCATTTTCAAGTGTAAAATAAATAAGGTAAAGGCATCGTCAGTAACTTGTCATGTTTTACATGTATTCCAGGATTTTGGAATAATTTTGAATCTTATTCCAGGCATTAGGAGTTGTTTTTTTCTTACCAGGTTTTGCTGTTATTCTTTATGTCTTTTAGTCATTTGAAGTCATTTAAAACGCCTGGAAGGGATCAAATTAGCTCTAGAAGCCTATATAAAGTGTATAAAAAATGGCATAAAAAATCTGAAATATATCTATAAATTTAAAATAAATATTACATAAAAAGTATGGAATAAAATAGGAACATATCATTCAGTCATATTTCATTTTATTCCAGGCAACCTATTTCAGAATGGAATATTATAAATACAATTATTGTATTCTTCTTTCAATTAAAAGTAATATTCCATAGGCGTGGCTAAAATAGAACCAGAGCTATTGGGTCTGGGGATAAGACCCTAATAAAAATGATTCTTATGGTATTATGGGTACCTCCGCCCATGACCATCAAATCGCCAACCATGACAACAACTGTACCGTGCATCCTTTTCTACGGTACGCACCCTAAACAATTAGAATTTTTTTAGATAGTTTTATAAGTCGTAAAAGGAGAGAGCACAGTAGTAGTAAAATTTGATTATTGGGCCAATGCAGTAGAGAGAAATGACGCTATAACTCAAAAACTGTTTTGAGGTATAAAAAAATGGATTGAGGAGCTTTAATAGAAAAGACTCCAGTCTGTAATTTTAATTTGTTTTTTGTTACAGGTTGTGATTTTTAAAAATGTTCAAACTTGTCTTACCTTTAACGAAAATTCCAACAAAAACAATCCTTAAAACGATCGCGCCCATGGTCCTATTCCCATAAAAAGTCAAAAAACCATAATAAAACGTGTCCCCACTAAAAGAACCAGACCGAAAAGTGTCTCATGTTCTTTTCGCGCGTAAAAATTTCGAAAATTACGAGAGATTCAGTCGCGTTATTTTCTCGTGAGCGTCGTTCTTCGATAGAGAGTTGATGGACGCAACGTTGGTGCGCTACTGAGGGAAAAGTTGCGCCACTTTGACGCTGCCCGAGTGATGTGGGGCCGAAAAGTTGGGGTGACGGTGCGCAATGGGGCCCTCGTTAGCCAGATGTACCAGAAACATGATTTTTTTTAAGCCTCTAGAGGGCTGAAATGTGTTTAAAAACTACTTTGTAGAACGTCATCTAATGTCTATTTAGCCCCTATATTAAGCCCCAGTGTTTTATTCCTTAAGCACTTTTGCGATCAACACTGAAAACCAATAACTTAAAATTCAAATTTGGCGCCTTTTGTAATCTAGAAACATTTCTTTCAGGTGGCTCTATCTCTGCCGTTTAGCAGGAACCTTTAAACGTCAGGCGAGGCACGTGGACGACCTAACCTCACTTCTTTGTTTGTAAACAAACCGATGTAAGTTAGAGGAAAAGTGGGAAAATGTCCCGTTTAATCGTGAAAAACCTTCCGAAAACTGTAAGTACTTATAAAGTCTTTTAGGCCCAACCGATATACGTAAAAACCCTCTTTAATTAGGTCACAGAAGATAAGTTAAGGGAGCTTTTTTGCAACTATGGCACAATCACTGATGTACAACTAAAATACACTAAAGAAGGCACTTTTAGGAGGTTTAGCTTTGTGGGGTACCAGAACGAAGAGGATGCAGACAAAGCCGTACAAAACCTTAACAATACATTCATTAACACAAGTAAAATAAGTGTGGAAAAGTGTGCTTTATTGGGGGACTCCGCTAAGCCAAAAGCCTGGAGCAAATATGCCCCGGACAGCTCAGCTTTCCAAAAAAAGAATAAACCTAAAAAGGAAAAGATTAAGAAGGAAACTGAGCCCAAAGTAAAGAAAGATGAGGCCCTAGAGATCCTGGAAAAGTACAAAGACGATCCGATGTTCAAAGAGTTCATGCAGGCCCATGGCAAGGGAGAAAAACTGGAAAAACTTAGAGAAAACTTAATTAAATTGCAAAAAGAACATGATAAGCCTCAGCAGAAGGAGGACGAGGGGGCAAAGACCCCCCAAGAGCCCCTGTCTGATCTTGATTATATGAAGATGTTGATGCAGGGGGTGAAAAATAGTGAAGTGGCTCTGGTGGAGAGGAAACCGAGGCAAAAAATGGAGAAAAAGCCCAAGGAAAAAGTTAAATTATTTCATTTAAAGGTAATAAATTTGAATATTTTAATATTAAATGTAGCATTTATATTTTAGCTCAAAGATTTGCCTTATAAGGTGAAAAAGAAGGATATTAAGGAGTTTTTTAGGCCAAACACCCCATTTAGCATTAGGATCCCTAGGGACATCCGAGGGATTGCTTTTGTGGGTTATAAGACAGAAAAAGCCTTTAAGAAGGCCGTGGCAAAGGACAAGAGCTTTATCAGTAAGTGAATCTTTTTTATATGTCTATGTTTATTGGAAATAAAGTCTGAAGGGCAACAAGTGATTTATTAATTAGTAAATAACACATTTTTTTGAATGAGAGTTGCAAATTCCTGAAAAATTTCAGAAGGTAAACAGATTCAGGTGACCCCCTATGAGGTGAAGGGTCAGAAGCAAGAAGAAGAGCCCAAAGACCCTAAAAAGGGCAAATGGAAGAGCCAAGAGGAGGCACTGAAGAACGAGGAAGATATCGCTGAGTCCGGAAAGATATTCTTAAGGAACTTGGCCTATACTACCACAGAAAAGGAGGTGGAAGAATTGTTTTCCAAGTACGGTAAGGAAATTCAAATGGGTGTGGCGGAAATCTGCTTCAAAACTCGCCTCGTTTAGGCCCCATCGCGGAAATTAACCTCCCGATCGACTCCGCCTCAAGAAAACCAAAAGGATTCGGGGTCGTAACGTTCGTGATGCCCGAGCATGCCGTTAAAGCGTACGCGGACCTGGACGGATCCGTTTTACACGGCAGAATGATGCACCTGTTACCCGGCAAAGCGAAAGACTTAAAAGAAGACGAGGAGTCAAAAAATCCGCAAAATTTCAAACAGAAAAAGTTGACGCAACAAAAAACCCAAGCCGGATCTGCGCACAACTGGAACGCCCTGTTTTTAGGTCACGACGCAGTGGCGGAAGTCATTGCCGACAACTTTGACGTCGACAAGTCGGCGGTGGTGGGACCGGACGGAAAAGGCAGCGCCGCAGTCCGGTTGGCCATCGGGGAAACCCAGCTGGTCACGCAAACCAGGCAGTATTTGGAAGAAAACGGGGTTCAGGTGGACGTTTTTAATTTGGTAAGTGTAATGGGATTAAAGGGCATTGTCTGAGGATGAGTTTGAGGTGCGAAACGTTGGGATTGCTTCAGGATTTGCGCGGTTAAAGTGATTTTTCTTGAGGGCACTTGGTTTTTGGAATATTTTTAAAGCTTTTTCAGGTAATTTTATGAAGTTTTCACTTAAACTTAGGGGGTTTTCTTGTGAAAGTTTTGAGGTATAAACGATTTTTATAGCGTCAAAACTTTAGGAGCAACAAGGTTTTTTCTCATCCAAGGTCTCACACTGAGAAAATGAATAGTTTGATTCAACGTTTTTAGGTTTGTTAACAAATTATAAGGGGTAAGTAGACATTGTTCGCATTTTTTTCATTTAAAATTCAAGCAATAAGTTTATTAAGCACACTTTTGCGAATAACTTCAGAGCGGCTTAAAATATTTTTGAAATTCTTTTACATCAATAAAAAGAAATGTGTGATGATGGATTTGACATACGAAACGCCGAGATTGCTCAATGATTTACTGAATTAGAGCAATTTTGGTTAAAATGTAACTTGCAAAATGAAGACTATACATTTTCAGTGATAATTGAAAAACTATTTAAGATATTTTAATAGGGGTTTCACCTCAAGCTTAAGGGATCTTTACTGAACGTTTTGGTATATAAACGGTTCTTGTGCATTAAAAACTTTGGAAGTTAGAGGCACTTTTGTCTGTCAGGATAGGGCAGTCATCATATTTGGGCTTTTGAGAAAAACAGTTACCTACACTTTTGGGTATAACTTCACAACTGATTAAGATATTTCAATGGGAGTTTCACCAAAAGCTAAATGGATTTTTACTTAACGATTTAATATATAAACGGTTCTTGTAGCCTAAAAACTTTGGAAGCTAGAAGGATTTTTGTCTTCCAAGATTGTACAGTCATCATATTTGAGCTTTTGAAAAGAACATTGACCCACACCTTTGGGAATAACTTCATAGCCGCTTAAGATATTTTTGAAATTCTTTTACATCAATAAAAAGGAATGCCTGATGATGGATTTGACATACAAAACGCCGAGATTGCTCAATGATTTACTAAATTAGAGCAATTTTGGTTAAAATGTAACTTGCAAAATGAAGACTATACATTTTCAGTGATAATTGAAAAACTATTTAAGATATTTTAATAGGGGTTTCACCTCAAGCTTAAGGGATCTTTACTGAACGTTTTGGTATATAAACGGTTCTTGTAAATTAAAAACTTTGGAAGTTAGAGGCACTTTTGTCTGTCAGTATAGGGCAGTCATCATATTTGGGCTTTTGAGAAAAACAGTTACCTACACTTTTGGGTATATTTTCACAACTGATTAAGATATTTCAATGGGAGTTTCACCAAAAGCTAAATGGATTTTTACTGAACGATTTAATATATAAACGGTTCTTGTAGCCTAAAAACTTTGGAAGCTAGAAGGATTTTTGTCCTCCAAAATTGAACAGTCATCATATTTGAACTTTTGAAAAGAACATTGACCCACACTTTTGCGAATAACTTCACAGCCGCTTAAGATATTTTTGAAAATCTTTTACATCACTAAAAAGGAATGTCTGATGATGGATTTGACATACAAAACGCCGAGATTGCTCAATGATTTACTAAATTAGAGCAATTTTGGTTAAAATATAACTGGCAAAATGAAAACTATACATTTTCAGTGATAATTAAAAAACTAGTTAAGATTATTTAATAGGGGTTTTACCCCAAGTTTAAGGGATCTTTAATGAACGATTTGGTATACAAACGGTTCTTGTGCATTAAAAACTTTGGAAGTTAGAGGCACTTTTGTCCTTCAAGATAGGGCAGTCATCACATTTGGGCTTTTGAGAAAAACAGTTACCTACACTTTTGGGTATAACTTTACAACTGATTAAGATATTTTAATGGAAGTTTTACTAAAAGCTAAAGGGATCCTTACTGAACGATTTGGTATATAAACGGTTCTTGTAGCCTAAAAACCTTGGAAGCGAGAAGGATTTTTGTCCTCCAAGATTGGACAGTCATCATATTTGAGCTTTTGAAAAGAACATTGACCCACACTTTTGCGAATAACTTCAGAGCGGCTTAAGATATTTTTGAAATTCTTTTACGTCAATAAAAAGGAATGTCTGATGACCGATTTGACATACGAAACGTCAAGATTGCTCAATGATTTTTTAAATTAGAGTAATTTTGATTAAAATGTAACTGGAAAAATAAATACTATACATTTTCAGTGATAATTGAAAAACTAGTTAAGATTATTTAATAGGGGTTTATAACTTTACAACTGATTAAGATATTTTAATGGAAGTTTTACTAAAAGCTTAAGGGATCTTTACTGAACGATTTGATATATAAACGGTTCTTGTACATTAAAAACTTTAGAAGTTAGAGGCACTTTTGTCTGTCAGGATAGGGCAGTCATCATATTTGGGCTTTTGAGAAAAACAGTTACCTACATTTTTGGGTATAACTTCACAGCTGATTAAGATATTTTAATGGGAGTTTCATTAAAACCTGAAGGGATTTTTACTGAACGATTTGATATATAAACGGTTCTTGTAGCCTTAAAACTTTGGAAGCTAGAACGATTTTTGTCCTCCAAGATTGGACAGTCATCATATTTGAGCTTCATTGAGAACATTGACCCACACTTTTGCGAATAACTTCAGAGCGCCTTAAGATATTTTTGAAATTCTTTTACGTCAATAAAAAGGAATGTCTGATGACGGATTTGACATGCAAAACGCCGAGATTGCTCAATGATTTACTAAATTAGAGTAATTTTGATTAAAATGTAACTGGAAAAATGAAAACTATACATTTTCAGTGATAATTGAAAAACTAGTTAAGATTATTCAATAGGGGTTTCACTTGAAGCTTAGAGGATCTTTACTGAATGATTTGATATATAAACGGTTCCTGTACATTAAAAGCTTTGGAAGTTAGAGGCACTTTTGTCGTTCAAGATCATATTTGTGCTTTTGTGAAAAGCAGTTACCCATAATTTTGGGTATAACTTCACAGCTGATTAAGATTTTTTAATGGGAGTTTCACTAAAAGCTAAAGGGACACCAGATGTAAATTTTTGGTTTATTATATGTATTACAATTATTTTCTGCAAAAAAAAAAAACGTTTTTCATAAAAGGATGGATATTATGGCGAAAAACGGTGATTTTTCAGAAGAATTTCATTAAATATTTGAGCTGTAGAATTTTGAAAAACTAAATATGTAAATCCCGTTTTAAAATGCCGAAATATTCTCCGTATATTTTCTACAACTCGCCAAAATAAAAAAAAATCATTGACTTCCTCTTTATCCCGCATTTAAGGCTCCGAAGGTGCGTTCGAAAACGGTCATCCTGGTGAAAAACCTCCCGTCCAGGACCGACCCCAAGGAAATCCGGGACGTTTTCGCGAAATTCGGCGACTTGGGGCGGGTGCTGATGCCCCCCAGTGGCATAACCGCCATCGTGGAGTTCATCGAGCCCTCCGAGGCCCGAAAGGCGTTCGCCAAGTTGGCCTATTCGAAATTTAAAAATACGCCCCTGTATTTAGAGTGGGCACCGGAAAATTCCTTGCTACCTGAGAAAGAAAAGACAGAAAATGTTGTAGTTGAGTCGAATGGACCTATAGAAGAAGAAGAAGAAGAGGAGGAGGAGCTTGATCCAGAGCCGGACTCCACACTGTTCGTTAAAAATTTAAACTTTGAAACCACCGATGAGGGTCTTAAAAAGGTACCTATATACTTAACCCAAAAAGGAACAATTCAAATTATTGCTTTTGTTGTCAGCATTTTAGTGCTTGCGGCAAAATAAAATACGCGAACGTGGCCACGAAAAAGGACAAAAACAACCCGGGGGCTAAGTTGAGCATGGGCTACGGGTTCGTGCAATATTACCTCAAAAAGAGCGCCGATACGGCCCTGAAAACTCTCCAGCAAAGCCAACTGGACGGAAAATCTTTGGAAATCAAACGCTCCGAGAGAACTTTGAAGTAAGAAGTTTTCCCGGGAAACTGTCATTAAGAGTTTTTTTCTTTATGCGCCAATTGCAGGAACGACGTCGTAGCGAGTTCCACCGCAAGGAAAACCGCTAAAGTCACCAAACAGACCGGATCTAAGCTCCTGGTGCGAAACGTGCCCTTCCAAGCCAACCGCAAGGAGGTCTTTGAGCTTTTCAGCACTTTCGGGGAGATTAAGGCCTTAAGGCTCCCGAAGAAACTCACCCCCGGCGCGGAAAGTCATCGGGGGTTCGCTTTCGTCGATTATGTGTCTCCTACCGATGCAAAAGTACGATTTTTCTGGAGTTTTTTTGCATTTTTTTTTGTTATTTTCTTGTTTTTCAGTCTGCCTTTGAGGCTTTAAGCCAAAGCACCCATTTGTACGGCAGAAGATTGGTGCTCGAGTGGGCCACCACCGAGGAGGGAGTTGAGGAAATTAGAAAAAGAACTGCCGAACATTTTGGGGAGAAGGAAGAGGTAAAGTCTAAAAAGAGCGTCTTTAATATCGAGTAAAAGTAATTGTTTTGTTTTTCTGTTAGTTTTGTGTGTGTTTTATTTCTTGCTCCCTCATTTAATTACCCTTATTGCAGGTTTTTGCCAATGTAGCAAACAATCTGATATATTAACCATTTTGACTTTAAAGAATATTTTTTCGTATATCTTTGCAGCCACCAAAGATATTAAGAAAATCTTTTACGACAATTAAAATCAAAGCCTGAGGAAGGATTTGGCACCAGAAACGTTGAGATCGGTCCAATATTTTCCGAGTTAGAGCATTTTTTATTGCAATTTGACAATCTTTTAACTCTACACATTTTTAATGATAATTTAAAAACTATTTGAGGTATTTTAATACGGGTTTCAGCTTAAGCTAAAAGGATCTTTACTGGACGAATTGGTGTAATAATGGTTCTTGTATATTGAACATTTTGGAAGTTAGACGCATTTTTGTCCGTTAAGGTACAGTATCTTCATATATGAACTTTGAGAAAAAAGTTTTTAACCACGCTTATGGGTATAACTTCACAATGGAGTAAGATATTTGAATAGAGGTTTCATCAAAAGCTAAAGGGATCTTTACAGAACGATTTGGTATACAAACGGTTTTTGACAATTAAAAACTTGGGAAGTTAGAGGCACTTTTGTCCCTCAAGATAGGGTAGTCATCATATTTGGTCTTTTGAGAAAAACAGTTGCTCACACTTTTGGGTATAACTTTAAAACTGATTAAGATATTTTAATGGGAGTTTTACTAAAAGCTAAAGGGATCTTTACTGAACGATTTGGTATACAAATGGTTTTTGTACATTAAAAACTTTGGAAGTTAGACGCACTTTTGTCCTTCAAGATAGGACAGTCATCATATTTGGGCTTTTGAGAAAAACAGTTAACCACACTTTTTGGTATAACTTCCCAGCTGATTAAGATTTTGTAATGGGTGTTTCACTAAAGGCTAAAGGGATCTTTACTGAACGATTTTATATATAAACGGTTCTTGTAGCCTAAAAACTTTGGAAGCTAGAAGGATTTTTGTCCTTCAAGATTGGATAGTCATCATATTTGAGCTTTTGAAAAAAACATTGACCCACACTTTTGCGAATAACTTCAGAGCGGCTTAAGATATTTTCGAAATTCTTTTACATCAATAAAAAGGAATGTCTGATGATGGATTTGACATAAGAAACGTGGATATTGCTCCATGATTTACTGAATTAAGAGTCATTTCGGTTAAAATGTAACTGGAAAATGAAAACTATACATTTTCAGTGATAATTGAAAAACTAGTTGAGCTATTTTAATGGGAGTTTCACTAAAAGCTAAAGGGACGTTTACTGAACGATTTGGTATACAAACGGTTCCTGTACATTAAAAACTTTGGAAGTTAGAGGCACTTTTGTCCTTCGAAATAGGGCAGTCATCCTATTTGAGGTTTTGAGAAAAGCAGCTACCCACACTTTTGGGTATAACTTCACAGCTGATCGAGATATTTCAATGGGAGTTTCACCAAAAGCTGAATGGATCTTTGCTGAACGATTTGGTATATAAACGATTCTTGTACATTAAAAACTTTGGAAGTTAGAAGGTATTTTGTCCGTCAGGATAGGGCAGTCATCATATTTGGGCTTTTGAGAAGAACAGTTACCTACACTTTTGGGTATAACTTGACAGCTGATTAAGATATTTTAATGGGAGTTTCACTAAAAGCTAAAGCGATCTTTACTGAAAGATTGGTATACAAACGGTTTTTGTACAGTAAAAACTTTAGGACTTAGAGGCACTTTTGTCCTTCAAGATAGGGCAGTCATCATATTTGGGGTTTTGAGAAAAGCAGTTACTCACACTTTTGGATATAACTTCACACCTGATTAAGATATTTCAATGGGAGTTTCACCAAAAGCTAAATAAATCTTTACTGAACGATTTGGTATACAAACGATTCTTGTACATTAAAAACTTTGGAAGTTAGAAGTACTTTTGTCCGTCAGGATAGGGCAGTCATCATATTTGGGCTTTTGAGAAGAACAGTTACCTACACCTTTGGGTATAACTTGACAGCTGATTAAGATATTTTAATGGGAGTTTCAGTAAAAGCTAAAGCGATCTTTACTGAACGATTTGGTATACAAACGGTTCTTGTAGCTTAAAAACTTTATAAGTTACAAGCACTTTTGTCCTCCGAGATTGGACAATCATCATATTTGAGCTTTCGCGAAACACATTGACTCACACTTTTACGAATAACTTTAGAGCAGCTTAAGATATTTTTAAAAATTTTTTACATCAATAAAAACGAATGTGTAGTGATGGATTTAACATACGAAACGTTGAGATTGCTCAAAGATTTACCAAATTATAGCAATTTTGGTTAGAATGTAACTGGAAAAATGAAAACCATACATTTTCAGTGATAATTGAAAAAATATTTAAGATATTTTAATGTGGGTTTTACTAAAAGCTAAAGGGACGTTTCCTGAACGATTTGGTATACAAACGGTTCCTGTACATTAAAAACTTTGGGAGTTAGAGGCACTTTTGTCCTTCGAGATAGGGCAGTCATCATATTTGAGGTTTTGAGAAAAGCAGCTACTCACACTTTTAGGTATAACTTCACAGCTGATGGAGATATTTCAATAAGAGTTTCACCAAAAGCTAAAAGGATCTTTACTGAACGATTTGGTATATAAACGATTCTTGTACATTAAAAACTTTGGAAGTTAGAGGCACTTTTGTCCTTCAATATAGGGCAGTCATAATATTTGGGCTTTTCAGAAAAACAGTTACCCACGCTTTTGGGTATAACTTCACAGCTGATTAAGATATTCTAATGGAAGTTTCAGTAGAAGCTAAAGGGATCTTTACTGAACGATTTGGTATACAAACGGTTCCTGTACGTTAAAAACCTTGGAAGTTAGTAGCACTTTTGTCCTTTAAAATAGGGGCTTTTGACAAAACAGTTACCTACACTTTTGGCTATAACTTCACAGCTGATTGAGATATTTTAATGCGAGTTTCACCAAAAGCTAAAAGGATCTTTACTGACGATTTGGTATATAAACGGTTCTTGTAGCTTAAAAACTTGGAAAGTTAGAGGTACTTTTGTCCTCCAAGATTGGACAGTCATCATATTTGAGCTTTCGAGAAACACATTGACCCCTACATTTGCGAATAACTTCAGATCCGCTTAAGATAATTTCAAAATTCTTTCACACCAATAAGAGGGAATGTCCGAAGGTCGATTTGACGTACGAAACGTCGTGATCGTGTAATAATTTACTGAATTAGAGCAATCTTGGTCAAGATGCAACTAAAAACATTTGAACTTTAAAAAAATGATTTAATTCCACCTATTGAACTATTTGAAGAGATAGGTTCTAACCCAAAATAAAACTCAATCATAACAAAATCTACTCGGCCATTTTATTCACCAAAATAACAACAGTGGAGTGCTAAAAATGCATAAACGAACAACTAAAAACTACTTTTTCAACAATGACTCGTCCTGCATGGACAACTGTCCCAACTTCTTGCCGATTCTCTCGTGGATATCCAAGAATTTGGCCACACAACGATCAATACAGACTGCTTCACCTTTGGCTATCTCGGCATCCCCATAAGCTGGCGGAATGCACTTTTTATGACAGGCCGCAGTCATTCTGTTATACATATCGGCCATCATTTCGATTTCCAGTTCCTGGATTAACTGGAGGTTTTGTTGCTCCTTCACTGACATTGTCTCTAATTAACACTGCACTGAGAAAACTTTATGAAGTGAACTTCCTGTAGCTCGGCTGGTACTCTCCAACGTTGGACTCTCTCATGCGTTGTCTCGCTTTCATATTATCATAGCGCCGTTTGTCTATGATAGTCTTGGCCAAGTAAAACGAATAGAGACCTCCCACAGTACAAACCACCCTAAAAAGAACGATTGGGGGACAATGTGGACAGGCAAAAGTGAGGTTATATCGAGGGGGAGTCTTTTTTTATTGAATGCTCACCAGCCAATTGCTACTTTAGCATGGGGTCCAAAATGCATAATTTTATGGGCATGCAATGGTAAAACGTGCACTGGGCCACGTATTTTTGCAAAAAATGGGGCTTAATTATCGAAAAAAGCAGTGTTTTTTCTGACGTATTATGAGGTTATTGGAGATGAAAGTTGAGGTTATGTAGGTTAATGATTGTTGGATAGTTCAAGCTGAATGTTGCAGATGGCGCCCCACTCACGATATATAGTCCCTAAAGGGCGCGAATTTTGAATTTATTTTATAAGATTTTGGCTTTTGCACCAAAAAAAAATGAACAAAAAACTTTACCAAAACGATTTAAAATTGTTTACTAAAGTTTACCCATGGTGAAAAGACCATTTTCAGTGCTAACCATTAAAAAATAATGCGGAATATCTCAATAAAAATTATGGTTCTAATCGATTATCCATAATTATATGTGTTTAATCTCCTATTTGGCTCGTGTAACTCGTTAATCTTTTATATAGTCGTTTATTTAACCACATATTATAGCATAACCTTAAGTTGTACGCTGTATGCAGACGATATGACCTTCATAACAGGAGTCTCTGGGCCTCAGCAGGCTTTGGCAAATAAAACGCTAATATTCCTGGCCTGGAATGGCCCATTATATTTAGATTTATTTATACAACATACAGGAAAGTACAGAGTGTCCGCCACTGTCCTGTCTTATTTTAAAACACCATACGGTTAATTAAACACTCCTGTGTTACTTAAAAATACACGATTTAGTTTATTTTTGGTCCGAATAGAGCGTCGAGTAGTGTTCGTTAATTATTGAAAAAGACAAAATGTTTTATCGTGCTAAATAATGGGAAAATTTAGGTGAAAATGCGGTAAGTAGGTGCCCAGGGGAAGAATTTCCCGTTTTCCCTCACGTCTGATGGGCTTTCCAGGTCGTTATTTCTGTTATGCGGCATTACAGTGCTCGTGGTGCTAATAAATTGCGAAAAAAAAATCAAAAACGAGGTGGGAGCCTTGGAGACGCCCCCAAAGAAGTTCATTGGCAGGATCGAACATGGAAAAGTCAAAGTGTTAAGAAGCAAACAACCTAATGAAGAGTTTTGCAATAAAAAGGGCCAAAGTTGCCAGAAAACGGAGGAAGAAGAGGATGGAGACTCAAGCGAGGAACCTAAAAGGCAAAAAATTAAATACAGCATCAAATTCCGTCACGAAAAACAGAAAAAATCCGAAAAGAACAACGGAGACATGAACATCATGAGGCTGCACAAGAACAGCCGCAAGAAGTACGGGTAAGTACCCAAAAGCAACCCCGGTGTTACCAGATAAAACTTATCTGGCAACACTGGGGTTCCGTATGTTGTCTACAAGTTGCCACGTTGGCATTTTTGTTTTTTTAGGCTGTTGAACTATATGTTATGCCTGAAGGGCACTAATAGGGCATTTAGTGGTAGGAACGTTAAAAGTGTTTGTGTCGGCAAATATGTTCTCCTTTTTTACAATGACTTAGAATAGGTATTTTCGGAATATTTGAATAAACACGTTGCAACGTCTGTTTTTTAGGAAACGCGACTACTACGACGACGACGACTCCAGTGAGGAGGAGGACGACAGCCCGATCAAGAAGAGGTTCAGGGAGATGGACGATGACGACTAAAACTGCTCGGCAACGTTGTATTATTAATTTTAGTTATGATTTTTCCCCCGGTTTGTGATAAGACTTTTAGAAAATAAACATTTCAGTATTCAAGCGTTTCAATAAAACTTTCTCCTTCAAAGCTCGATGTCTAGAAGTCCTAAAAAGTTTCCAAAAAGTTTTTTGAGTCCAATAAAAGCCGAAATAAAAATTACATTCTGTTTATTGCATGTATAAAACAATATAATTACAGGTACGATATAACTTAAATCTAACATAAATTAACATCACTTTTCACTTCACTTCTCCTTACTCTGACCTCCCTGCTCTTCCTCCTCCTCTTCTTTCACCTCTTGGGCACTAGTAGACGCCCCATGCCCATAGGTCTCATGCAAATCATCCAACTTGTTGCAAATCATCACACTCTTCTGGGCAGTATTGGTGACTTGCTCCATGAGCTCCCCGCACTGCCCCTCCAGCCTCTTCAGCCTCTCTTCTTTGGCAGCTAACAGCTCCTCCATAGTCCTCTGACTCTCCGAGTTGCTCTCTGGGGTGGTCGTCTCCATTATCGACGCTAAAGCCTCTTCAATCACTGAAGACACCAAGGTCTTTGGGACATCCACCTCTGATTCATCGTCACTGGACGTCCGTTCGTCACTGTACCCGCTCTCCTGGCTATTGCTGTCATTGACCAAGGTGTTCCTTCTGGAGGCGAACTCCACCCTCAGCTGCTTCCATTGCTTTTCCGTCTTGGAGTTCTTCTCGCGAGCCTCCTGCCATTTTGCCCTCGAGTGTTCCAGTTGCTCCCGCAGGTTGGTGAGCAATTTGCGTTTCTGCGCCAACTCGTGTCGCAGGATCTTCTCTTGGGTGTGCAACAGCTGATGCTCCTTTTGCAGTTTGCCCACCACGTGCCAAGTTTTGTTCAGCTCATTCGAAACGGTTTCCAGACGCTTCTCTTGGTCCTGCAGCCGGTTTTCCAGGTGGGTGTTCAGCTGTTTTAGATGCCCAGTCTCTTTTTCCAACGATTTCTTTTCCAGGATCAGGTCTTTTAGGCGAATGAAGGTTTGGCTAACGCTGAGGACCACGCTGGGGCCCTTGGGGGTCTGAACGGTTTTGTAGCAAGCATCCGACGAGTCTTCGCAGATGACGTTCTCCGGCACCTTATGGTGGCTGAGGAGCTCGATGAGGACCCGCCACACTTTCGGTAGCAGCTGCACGATTTCTTCTACGCTGTTGATTTGGTCTTGTGCGGGCGATTCTGGGTTTGAGAGGCTTTTATTGCAAGTGAAATTGGGGTTTTTAGGGAGGCACTTACCGGATTCTTCCATGATGGTTTCCAGTTTGGAGTCCTGAGTTGTGTTGTGCACCTGATGGACTAGGTCTAGGAGGACTTTTGGGAGCTTCGAGGAGGATTCTGGGGTGGTGATGATGGTTTGGAGGAGCGCGTGGTGGTCCTCCAGGTTCTTTGTTAGCTTATCCAGGTCGATGTCCTGGGTGCTGTTGAAGCCTAGTAAAATTTCCGAGAACAGTTGGTTGATTACAGCCAGCTCTGCTTGGTACTGTCTGGATTCTGCCTTGGACAGCCCTAAGTTGGATTCCAGCGATTTTATTTCGTCGTAATTTGCGGAGTTTTGCCCTTCCAGTTGGGAGATTCGCTCCTCCAGCTCCCTGGAATATAAGTCATAAATATTTCAGTTATAAAAAGAGATATTAATGGTTACGAGTTCTTCTTCTGTTGATTCTCCAGCTCTTTCTTGTACTCGTCGGCGAGCTCCCTCAGCTCGCGCTTCTCGTTCTGATCCGTTCGCTGTCTCTCCTCGTACATGTGCCTCAGATTTCTGATGCTCTCCAGCTGCTTTTCGTACTCCTTGCGCAGGTCCATGGAGAGCAAATTCATTTCTGTGCCTGACAGAGACTTCTCGATGGATTCCACTTTTTGTCTCAGCTAAAATGAGTCATTTTTATTGTTTGTAAGATCCTCATAGTCGCTTACCTCTTGCAGCTGCGATTCCCGTATCAAAAGCATCTTCTTGGAGACTGCTATGACGTCCTTGAGGGCGGCCACGTGGTTCTTATACTGCTCCTTCTCCCTCTCGAATTCCACGGCGATCCCGTTCAAGTTCTGCAGTTCCTGGTGCATCTGGGCGATGTTGATCTTCAACTCGCGATTCTTCTCCAAGAGTTGGGTCTTGCAGGTCAATTCTTGCTTAAGGGAGGCGTTTTCTGCGACGATTTTATTGAATTCGTCCAGTAACGGTTCCCTGGACGAGAGCAGAGACTTGAGTTTCGTGTTTTCTTCGGTGAGGTGGCGCACCTCCTCGCGCAGGTCGTCGAACTGTTTCTTCTTTGCCGCCAAGATCTCTCGTCGTTTCTCGTGTTTTCGTTCGAATTCCTGCTGGAACTCTGAGAAATCTTGATTTGGACTGATATCGCTGCTGCTGGTTCCACTACTTGTTGGTGTCTCGCTCATGCTTCTAACGCCGTTGGTCCACCATATATCGTTGTCCTCTTCTCTTTGTGTTGTGCTGCTGATACTACCCATATTTACCGAAAAGTTTAATATTTATATGTGCGTGTGCGGTGGTGAATGGACTCTGGATCGCTTTGTGTTCACCACGGCTATTTTTAGCAGGAATTTTGCTCCGATTTGGCAATGATTATTTTCGGTTATTGTGTCGCAATATTGAGCCACGATTTGATTTTTTTTTGGTAATTACGAACCGCCCTACTCACCACGATATCAGTCTAAACCAACCTCGGAGAGCGTGAAAAAAAACTCGTAAAATCGTTCGGGAAAATCGAAATTCGTACTACTACGTCTTGCCAGCGGAAAACCCGTCTGGAAAACTTTATTTTTAACTCGCTCGTTGCGAGACAGGACCGTACTTCGGGTCGGGATCAGTCATCGTTGCCAGCAATTAATAATTTTTAAAAATAGGTTTTCTCGTGTAAGCAAAGTCTGGCTTTGGTTTTATGGCCAAAGGCGTAGGTTAGGGACGACTAGTTTTGTTTATTATAATTTTTTTTTATCAAGAGACATCCTTGGTATCTTAGAAAAGTCTGTTGTGTATCTTTAGGAGCTTTATTGCGGATTTTATTAGCTGTTTATTCGGTATGTGTTAGTTTTCTTGTTTTTCTCTTATAACTTTCTTATTGTTTTTTTATTTTATTGTGCTTTTCTGTAAAATTCAGTTCCTCTTATTAGTACGTCCAAAGATAAATAAACCGTTTTTTGATTGTTTTCTGACGATCTCCTGCAATAATTTGATACTTTTTCCATAGTAATAAATAGGTGTTTTGAGATTCTACCGCATTTTACGTTTCTATTACGTCTTGGATCTCCTTGAGATATTACTTTTCTTACGTAATTGTAACCTTTACAGACGAGAGGCATAGTTTTATTACGATCGTCAATGATACTTTGGCTTAAATGAGGTTTTTATGTCAAAAAGTATGTCAAAAGTGGGTTTTTCGAGTTTCTACCGCATTTTACGTCTCCATTATATCTTGGATTTTCTTGAAATGTTACTTTCCTTACGTAATTGTAACATTTACAGACGAGAGATACAATTTTATTACGATCGTCAATGATACTTTGGCCTAAAATAGGTTTTTATGTCTAAAAGTAGGTAAAAAGTGGGTTTTTTGAGTTTCTACCGCATTTCACGTCTCCATTACGTCTTGGATTTTCTTGAAATGCGACTTTTCTTACGTAATTGTAACCTTTACAGACGAGAGATATAATTTTATTAGGATCGTACATGATAATATGGCCTGACATGGGTTTTTATGTCAAAAAGTAGGTAAAAAGTGGGATTTTCGAGTTACTACCGCATTTCACGTCTCCATTATGTCTTGGATATTTTTTAAATGTTACTTTTCTTACGTAATTGTAACCTTTACAGATGAGAGACATAATTTTATTACGATCGTACATGATACTATGGCCTGACATGGGTTTCTATGTCAAAAAGTAGGTAAAAAGTGGATTTTTCGAGTTTCTACCGCATTTCACGTCTCCATTACATCTTGGATCTTCTTGAAATGCGACTTTTCTTACGTAATTGTAACCTTTACAGACGAGAGGCATAGTTTTATTACGATCGCCAATGATACTTTGGCTTAAATGAGGTTTTTATGTCAAAAAGTAGGTAAAAAGTGGGTTTTTCGAGTTTCTACCGCATTTCACGTCTCCATTACATCTTGAATCTTCTTGATATATTACATTCCTTACGTAATTGTAACCTTTACAGACGAGAGACACAATTTTATTACGATCGCAATGATACTATGGCCTGACATGGGTTTTTATGTCAAAAAGTAGGTAAAAGGTGGGTCCTTTTAGTTTCTACCACATTTCAAGTTGTTTATTATGCCCTGAATCTCCTTGGAATATCAATTTTCTTACCCAATCATAACCTCTTTAGACGATGATTTTACTACGATAAGTGAAACACGCTAAAGACCAAATTTATTCACCAAAGCCTACACTACACAAAAAATATCCTACACCCGCCTAAATTTCCCCATTAAGCACCATATCCCTGATCTTCTTCTTCTTAACCTTCCCAGAGGGCGTGAGTGGTAGTGCCTCAATAAACTTTACCCCTCCTCTCAACTTGTGAGTATCGTTCACCCTCTTAGCAACGAACTCCTCAATCTCCTCCTCAGTTACTTTCCCTCGATAGTCCTCATTGAGGACAATAATGGCGCATGGTAGATCGCCATCAAGCTCGTCGGGAATCCCTATCACCACGCACTGACTCACCCCCGGATGGTTCTGCAATACCTAAAACGATTTTTCCGGTTCTCAAATTGAAGCAGTTTTGAAGTCCGAGCCTCACTCACTCCTTCCAAAAGGGCGGGAGGTACGTGCCAGGACCGATACTTCAACATCTCCTTGATCCTGTCCACGATATAAAAACAATAATCCTCGTCATAATAAACGATATCGCCAGTCCTCATCCAACCGTCTGAATCGAAAGCCGAACTAGAATCCTGCCTGTAGTACCCCCTGGTGGTGAACTCTGGATCGATCCGGAGCTCCCCGTGCTCATTGGGGCCCACGTTCGCCCCACTTTCCAGGTCCACTACTTTGTACCGAAGCCCTGGCACCGGTCTCCCCACCGACTTCGGTCTGTAGTTCAACAACAGCCGGTCTTTGCTCCTGTTCAGGTTGAAACTCATCCCGATGCCGGATATTTCGGTGCAGCCGTAGATCTGGAACACGAAGGTGCCCGGCAGGAGGTCCCTTAGCGAGTAAAGCTTCTCCAGAGAGAACTGCATGCCACCTGTGAGGGTGAGGTGAAGGCTCGAGGTGAGGGTGTTTTCGGGTCTTCCTGCGTCAATCATCCCGTAGGCCTGGATCGGGGCTAGAAACAAGTTTGTCACCTGGGGAGGGTTAGAGGTTGAACCCAAATGGAATCGGTTACCTTGTATTTGTCAATGTTTAACCATAGGGCCTCTGGATCGAAGGTTCTGCTTAGCACCCTGGCGCTTCCGTGGAGAATGGAACTAGTCAGGTAAAGCACCGCTGATATCCAGTAGAGGGTGGAGTAGAGGCATATGACCGAGTTTTTAATTAGGTGACCCAGAAAGCTACGAGAAAAGAAAAGTATTTGTTTGAACATAAAATTGTGATGTGTAGAACAGTATTATGAAATTGAATATTGAATAAGTATTTTCCGCAAGAACATTTTTTTTATTAACACAACCCTTACCCCAAACATTTCCATATCAAGCACAATATTTAAAACTGACTTGGACTGATAGAAAATACGTGTTAAAGACGTACTATATAATATTCAGTAGCTATAAGCCTGGATAACTCTGTGATGAATGGAACTTACTGCATTAGACACCCTTGATGAAATATGGCCTTGTGGCTGCTGCAAATACCCTTGGGGAGACCAGTGGTGCCGCTACTAAAGAAAATTACGGCGGTCCGATTCACGTCGTCAATTTCCACCGGAGCAAACGCGTCCTCCTCTGGATGGGGTTCCAAGAAATCATTGAAACTCTTTACTGCCCCCGTGGGGTCCTCGTGGTCCCCATAAACAACAATTTCCGCCTCGAGACCAAGAGTTTTAATAGACTTCTGGATAGTGTCCAGGATCTATAAGAGACACTGATGCAGCCAGTTCAGATTGTGGTCTGAGGCACTTACTTCCGGTACGATGAAAAATATTTTTGGTTTCACCAGATTTATGGCATGGAGGGCGTCCGGTTCGGTGAACGAGGGGTCCAGGGAGGACACCGGGACTCCCAAGAATAAGCAGGCGATAAACGGGACCGCACAGTGGACCTGGTTGTAGGAGCTGAGGCAGACGACGTCTTCGGGGGTGAAATTTCGTTCTTTGAGGTGCAACGCGGTCCTGGTCGCTCTTTGGAGGAAGGATTCGTAGGAGTCCTCGTAGCCAGTTTCTGCTATGTACTGGAGAGAAGAAGAAATGTTGAAAACTCTTGATTAAATCAAGCTTTCTCATCAAAAATTACTGCAGAAGTGTCTGTTTTAATGAACTTTGGTTCGGAAGTTCTTTTGGACTCATTTGCATTAAATTAAGTGAAGATTTTGCCTTGTGACCTGGAAACTGGACTAAACACTCGATAATCCATAAGTAATAAAAAATTCATACTTGTACCTGTGCAACCCTGTCCTTGTTCCGTGTCATGGCCATGAAAAATTCATATCCCAACCCTTTGGTGGTTTCCGGATAGGGCGTAACGTTGCTTATGACGTTTGTGGTTTTGTCTTGAACGATTTCTATTTAAAAGACAAAAAAATTAAAGAAAATTACGGGAAAGTAAGGGAAACTTACCTGTTTCCTCCATGTTGTCCATTTGTCAGGGTTTTTTTTCGTTTCACGATTAAATGAATATTTCAATGGTTCATACAAATTTAAGCGGCTAATGGACGGTTTGCGAAGACGTTTTTAGTTTAAATAGCGGTTGCGATGACATGCAACCCGCTTACGTGCAATTAAGTGCATTTTGTTTCGGTTATTTCATATAAAAAGAAGGTTTTCACCAGCGGTCGATAAAAAAAAATTATGTGGAATAGGGACGTTTTATATGCTGCCTTAAATTTCTGGATCCTACAAGACATATGATGAATTACATGTTTTACTGTAGCCTTAGTCAGAACTCTGGATGAAGATGGAGTATCTTCTAAGCCTCCCAGCCAGGCCCACCTTATCCAGAAAACCGAAAAAATTAATTATTTCCTCGAAATACCATTTAAATATGTTTTTACTACACATTATTATTCAAAGCGATGTGGAAAGCGAGTTTTCAAACAAAAAACTTGGTTCGGGAAAACTGCTATAACTCTTACCTACTTGAAGGTAGGAAGGTGGTGAAACCGGTGATGGATAGCCTAAGGATGTGGCTATCTTCACGTGTAATTAGCATGCTGAGAAAGCGTTTCAATAATTAGCAATTAAATTAGGAATTTAATGCTATTTAAGCTGATGGGACATGAGTCTTTAAATAAAGAGTTGGTTCGGAGTAACTGGGATAACTCTTGAATAGTTGGAGGTAGAGAGACAGTGAGACTGGTAGTAGAACGCATAAGGACGGAGTAATTTTATGTAGGTTTTTCGTTATTACGATCGTCCATGATGCTATGGTTTGAGATGGGTTTTTATGTCAAAAGGTGGGTAAAAAGTGGTTTTTTTGAGCTTTTACCGCATTTCACGGTTCTATTACAACTTGGATTTCCTTGAAATCTTTCTTTTCTTACGTAATTATAATCACTACAAATCAGAGATGTAATATTGTTTCGATCGTTCATGATCCTATGGTCTGCGATGGGTTTTTATGTCCAAAAATGTGTAAAAAGTGGGTTTTTTGGGGAAACTGGGATAACTCTTTGACAGCTGGAGGTAGAGATATAGTGAAACCAGCAATGAAAAGAACAAGGATGCAGTGATCTTCCCGTTTAATAAACATGCCGATAAAAGATTTCGTTAATAAGCAATTTAAGTTTAAAAAATGGGTTGTTCGTCAACTAAAACGAATAAACAAAAATACATTTATTTTCAATCTTAAAACTAGAAACATACAGAGAGTATCTCATATAAAATTAAGTGTCACAGCATAACATCAAAGGCCACTTAAGTTGAATTAGTTAACACATTAATACTGAATAATAAATAAAAATTGCCTATAAATAATTTAATTTCATGGTTACGTCACGTGTTGGTCTCTGGTAAACCGAAGGAACACCTAAAATAAAGTTTCCAAATTAATAAAAATAAATTAATCAACAGAGTTTATTATACCTGTTCCAGATTGCTCTGTCCCAAGCTGTAATCCTCAATATCCAAGTCCCTTCTCTTGCCTTGCTCCAGAATTCCGAACATCTTCGACAGTGGCGCCTCCCTCCCAGCCATGAAGTACGTCAGTAACTCGTCGTGCTTCTCCTTCAAAACCACCCCCGGTAAACTGCTCGTCATGAACTCGTTTACCCGCTCGATCGTCCCCTCATCCCCCTGCTTCATTTTAATGGTGATAGTGTACCCATCGGCAAATTTGTTCTTCAGATGTTGGGCGCTCCCCAAACATTTAAAATTCCCGTTGACCATTATGGCCAAACGGGTGCA
Organism: Anthonomus grandis grandis; assembly: GCF_022605725.1. NCBI lineage: Eukaryota > Metazoa > Arthropoda > Insecta > Coleoptera > Curculionidae > Anthonomus > Anthonomus grandis. The sequence continues at coordinate 4,208,690 of NC_065564.1, forward strand.
CAGAGCCTCGCACTCCTCCATACTGTGCGACGTCAAGATGATCGTCTTCCCGGAATCCCGGGCGTGGCAAATCGTGTTCCAGAAGTAACGTTTCGTCGCCGGATCCATCCCGGTGGTCGGCTCGTCCATGAACACCACCGGGGGATCCCCGATCATCGCGATCGACGCGCTCAACTTCCGCTTGTTGCCGCCGCTCAGTTGTCTCACTTGCTTCAGCAGGTGGCGCTCGAAGTCGAACTCGCTCGCGAGTCGTTTGGCGAGTGGCGTGCACGAGTGCCGCGGGATTCCCCGGATCAGGGAGAATATTATGAGGGTTTCCAAGGCGGTCAGGTCGTCTAACAGAGCGTCGAACTGGGGACAGTAGCCGATCAGTTTTTGGACTTGCGTCACGTTCTTTTTGACGCTGTGGCCTTGGAGCCATGCGTCCCCGTGGGTTATACGGACGTCCCCCGTGAGCATTTTGAAGGTGGTGGTCTTGCCCGCCCCGTTTATCCCTAATAAGCCGAAGCACTCCTTGTCCTTCACCCCCAGGCATAATCCGTTGACGGCCAGTAAGTTCTTGTAATGTTTAGTCAGGTTTTTCACCATCATCTTGTACTCGTTGCAAAGCTGCTCCTCGGGGGTGTTCAGGATCTTCTCTCTCTCTTTTCGGACGTCCGAGTCCTCGTCAGGGGGTACCACAGGGCCTTTGGCCCACCTCTGCCCCACCGAGTAAATCACTTTGGAGAACACCCCATACTCGAAGATCAGCAGCCCGACGATAAACAAGAAACCTGTCGTAAAAGAGTAGACTAGATTGGCGCCAATTCCGGGGTCCTCCCATTTGAAATAGTCCTGATCCAGACCGACGCAGTAGGTATTTAAGCCTGACGTGTCCATGTCCAGACAATCCTGCTTGGTGAAGCTTGAATTCATCAGCATACACTGCTCGTAAAAAGAGTCGCACAGTTTGTTATAAAAAAAGAGCTTGTAAGTGTCCCGAACTCCGGCCCCTAAAGAATAGTGGGGGAACAGCAGGAAGATCCAGTGCAAGATGTCCCCGACATATTCCAGATCCAGACCTGGAGACCGCAACATTTCCACCACCATCATGGCAATATCCCCTGGAAAGTCACTTTAATTAGATTCCGTGGGGATCTCACTGTTATTAAGGAGTTATTACCTGTGAACAAGCAGATGATGGCCATGATCCCGTAACCAGAGGCGGGCACTTTAAAGAAGAATCCCGCGATGTACATGAAGGGCAGCATGCACCACCCGAAGTAGATTAAAATAACGAATAACCTCCCTAAAAAAAAAGACCCAATAGATCATTAAATATTTTCTTATGAAAGTCTTATGTAAGAAAATTTAGTCTGTTTTTGCATTATACCAAACATATTTATTTATTATCATACATAGCTAGATCCACCTAGTTCGTTTTATGAGTATCACAATGCTAGTCATATATCGATTGTGTAATGTCCTAAAGGACCTCCTAACATAAATGAACTGTAGTATAGACCCACATTATAGGATTTTCACGTTTCTATAAGAATCACGCTAAATTTGATGGTTGTTTTGCTCGCACCCCTAAAACTCTTACCAATATCAGAGGCGCTCTTGAATCCATCCTCCTGGAAGCAAAGCAGCACCAGCAGCATTAAAATCACCGTGGGGACGTAAACGATAAAGTCCCACAGGAACGTCGTCAGCCAGAAGATGTAGACTTTGATACCGGAGACGAACTGTAGATGCTTCGAGTTGGTGGTGCGCTCCTTCACCACAAACAGCAGGAAGTAGCATCCGACGCAGGCCATGCTGAAGGCCAAGTTAAAGCCCACCTGGTAGCCCAAGTTTGCGCCGGATAAGAGCGCTTTAATCTGAAATTGTCGTTAAAAAAATGACTCTTGACCCAAGTGCCCTGCTCACTTACTTATACCTTCGTTGCTGCCATGAATGGCATCGGATGGTTGACGAAATCGATGCCGCAGTCGGAGCAATTCGTCCTAATGCGGTGTACGGTGTTCATAGCCAGGCCCAAAGAGACCGCGGGGGTGTGATAGGGGTCGTTATTGAAATACGCCGTGAAGTTTGCGTCCACATTGATCATTGAAGGGATGTTACTGCCTGTTCGATTTACGGCACTGAAACTGATGCCTCCTAAATATCGTCTCTTTACCGTTGAAGGTGTTTTGGCGGTCTACAAATAGGGAGACGTTCAGTTCCAAGACACGACAGTGTCATTTTCGGGTACTTTTGCGGGGCATCTTCGTTATTTTTAACGTTAACGGGTTGTAGTAAAGATGCCGTTAAGCTCGCGTCTCGGTTATCCTTCAACTTATCGAAAAAGTAAAACAATACTTTTATAGATTTTTTTTTAGATAAGTTCTTCGAATTTGAAAATTGCAAAAAATATGAACCGCTAGTATATTTTATACAGAGTAATAACAATTTTGAAGAAATTTAGGAATATATTTCGAAGCTAAGTGAGCTGTTATGGCTGTGAAAGTCTCTAATATCATTATAGGTTTGTGCTTATTCGACGACCAGAGAAATAGGAATGAAAACAAGATTTCTCTACACGCAGCTGTGATTCTTCTTTTTAAATCTTCCAAATTACTAGGATGTATTTTAAAAACAATTGATTTTAAATGCCCCCAAAGAAAATCTAAAGGTGATGAATCGGGTGATCGTGGTGGCCATTCAATTGCTCCTTATCTTCCAATCATTTAACCACTCTCTAACCGAAAGAAAATAGTGTGGTAGAGCCCCATCTTGTTGGAAGTGTATTTAATTTTCTTGGAAAATCATATTACCCGCTGCATCAGTCTGATTTTCTAAGATAGGTATTATTAAGGGGTTCTATAATAGAATTTTCAAAAATACCAGCCCAAATATTTATCTTCTCTGAATGCGGCATATGACCCTTCTCTAAAAATTCGCGGATTTTCATTACTTCAGTAGCGACAGTTTTGTTTGTTGGCATTTCCATGTAAAAAAAATGAACACTCATCAGCAAAGCAAATATTTTAATTTTCGCTTATAAAATTATTTCACAAAACTCAATTTTTCTATCAAAATTGCCATCAAAAAGCTGTTGAAGAATTTGCATTTTATACGGGTGAAATCGATGTAACTTTAGCGCTTCTTTTACTGTTTCGTGAGACATAAACGTGACTATTAGGATATCTTTCGTTAAACAATGCTATCCTTCTTCTCCTCGCATATCTTTGACTTAAATAAGAATCATTTTTTTTCTTTACTTAAAATTAAACACCACTGTCGCATCCGTTAACGTTAAAAATAACGGAGATACTTTTCAAAAGTACCCAAAACGGGACACCCTGTACTTACCAAGTCCATGATGTGCTCGTGGATCGACGGGACCTCCTTGTACGCGGATCCCACCACCTCCCGGTAGTTCTGAGCGTATTTTCGAGACGAGTCGCTCAGATCCGCTCCGTCTACGAGCAAAACAGACTCAGAGTAACGGCTGAGGTCGAGCTTCATAGCCGGCAGGTCTCTCGTGCGATTATTTTGCCGCGCAATCAATATGATGACGATGATGAAAAATGCCGGGAGGATCATGTGGAGAACCAGCAAGAACCACTTGCGTACCGCCGATAGGATCTTCTTCAACGACATGGCGATTATTTGGTTCTTCAAGAATTCCGAGGAGCTTACTACGGTGGTTGTTTGTGGAACGGCGTGCACCACCCCGTTTGACGGTTTCTCTTCTGTCAAATGGTCAGCTCCGACCCTAAAACCAATTGTTAAATAACCGGTTTCCTGCAAAAAGGCGCACCCGTACTTCATAAAAACTTCCTCCAGGGTTGCCAAAGATATCCCGTAACCGCCCACGCCCAGCTGCTTGCTCTTGGCCTCCAGTTCTTTTAGCATGGGCTCAAATATGTTCGACTGCCCCTCGGCCAGCAAGTAAGACAACTCCGATCCGATGTTGCTTTCCACCTGGATGCGAGGGATGTACTTGCCCAATAAGTCGGTGACATTTTGGGGATTGCACTGGGGGGTCTTTTCGATAATAAGGCGGTACCCCACCCCGTATTTTTTCTTCAAGAAGAAACTGCTTCCGCAGCACTTCACTTCTCCGGCGGCCATGATTGCTATGCGGTCCCCAAGGAGGTCAGCCTCGTCCATGAAGTGGGTGGTCAGCAAAATGGTTCTGCCTGCAATAATTATCGCGTTAAATGATATAATAATACGGCATTTATTAGTCTTAATTAACAAAAAAAAAGTAGCTTAGTACAATTGATATAAGAAATATATTTAAAGAAAAAAAAGCTTGAAATTTCATAAGAAAGGGATGTTGAAGCCTAAATTTAATTAAAAATTTTAAAAATAATTATTTGTTTCGGACTGTCTTTTCCATATACCAAAATTACATCGCAATATTTTATTAGCCGCATCTTTGTCTAAAAATAAGACAAAAACCTAGGAATCCTGAAAACTGAATCGTTTTTATGTTACAGGGTGTTTTATAATTCCTATTGAAGACGATTTTTTGTTAATATTTTCGAAACGCTTGGACGTTATTTTTCGAAATTTTTATCTGTATGTATGAACATCTATCTATACAAAGTCTGATTTTATTATGAAGGTAAGGTGGACATTTCAATTTAATTATTTTATAACATAAGCAGCAGATAGTGCATAGTATTCGTCGTATTCCAAATATCAAACGTAAACAAGATTTTTGCATCCTTTGAATTCTTTCATCATCTATAGAGTCCAGGAGGAACCATAAACGACGTCCGCAAAATTGAAATTTGACAATATAAGAGTCTCGCATTTTAGAGAATGCTCTTCTTAAACACAGACTTACATGATCTATAAATTTCAATTTATTATCCAAAATAAGTCCTGACAGAATTTTGCAAGGCAATATTTCCATCCCCCACAACTTAATTCTTAAGTTTTCAGAGAGTTATTTGCGCTGCTTTTCAGAACAGAATAATATAGCAACGCTTTTAGTGGGATTTAATTTAAACAGAGAATTATTTAACGTAATGAGTAAGTTATAAGAGAAAAATATTACAGGCGTTTATAGAAGTTAAAAAATGTGCTAACCGGTTTTCTGGCTGAGCAAAAGGTCCCACAAAGCCCTCCTGGCCGAGGGGTCCATCCCTGAGGTTGGCTCGTCCAGCATCACCACCTTGGAGCCTCCGCATAAGGCGATTCCCACGCAAAGTTTCCTCTTCATCCCTCCAGAAAGAGTGCGAGCTTTCTTCATTCTCTGTTTATCATAAGAAAGTTTCACGGGATGCTTGGAGACATAATCAACAACAACTGACCTTTTTCTTGAGCTCCAACAGTTCCACGTACTTGTCCACCTCCGCCTTCACGGCCTTCCCCCTCACCCCCTTCAGCTTACTGAAAAAGTAGAGGTGCTCCTCCACGGTCAACTCGTCGAAGATGACGTTGTGCTGGGGGCACAACCCCAAGTTCTCGCGCACCCTCTTTATGTCCGTTCTTATGTCGTATCTGAAAAACGGGTCAATCAGTTTTTCCTCAAAACTCCTTAATACTGACTAACCCCCCAATAACCGCTGTCCCACTGCTGGGCGGAAACATGCCGGTCAACATGGACATCGTGGTGGTCTTCCCGGCCCCGTTATGCCCCAAAAGAACCGTAATCTGATCCTCGTACATGTTCAAGCTGATCCCGTCCACCGCCACCTTGGACTCGAAAACCTTCCGGAGGTTCTGGATCTTGACTCCGGCCTGGAGGTTCGTCGGTTCCTCCTCGAACTGGCCGCTCGTATGCCCCACAGATTCTTCCAGAGTGTCGATGCTGCTGTAACCTTTGGATCTGCCGCACCAAAATTCGGTGGTGAATGGGAAGTACCACTTTTGGGGCACCCCGAACTCCCCCGGGTACACGGCTTCTACGTAGAGGGCGATCAGCAGAAAGATCCCGCTGTCGAACAGCAGCACCATCATCATTATCCCGAGGGATAAGTTGTCGTCCGGGGTGTTCGGTTTCCAGATGTTGTCGAATTGGACGCCTTAAATTTGAATGCGATTTTAGTGACGGATCTAAGTGAGGATTAAGTAACTACCTTCTGCGGTGCCCTCGTACATGAAAATCACCTGGAAACCGAAGGCTACGGCGGTGTTAGGTCCGAACAGGCTCGCCGCTACTTTACTCCCGAGGGATAAAGTGTCGTAGTTCTGTTGCACAAACAAGTAGGGAACCGAGGAGATGAACCAGGCGATGCAGGCGAAGTTTGACGCGGAATCAGCTGCAAAAGAAGACAGTTTAATAATAATAATTTTAATATAGTAGCAAATCACAAACGAATATGAAGACCCAAAAGTGAAATATAAATTTAAAGAAAACGAAAGTGATAAAACCGGTGCAAGCGATATATCCAAAGGAAATAGAGAGATTCCAAAGAAGGCAATGTAAGCCGCATGCAAAGGAAACTGTAGATTCAGATGCTCTACAATCGAAACGCCGAGAGAAATAATATAAGACCAACCTTGATAAAGTATAGGACCATCAATGCGTCATCTTAGATTGGTTAGTGACTATGAATATGCGTCTTAATAAGACTATAAGTTGATTTTCAGACCAGTATTTTATTTTATTAAAATAATGCATTTTTAAATGTCTGGGAAGCCAAATAATACTTATGAATATTTTTTTTTAAATTAACTTAATATTGACCAGAAAAATGAGTGTTCATATATTCAAATGTCCTGCCAGATACGGTATTTGGTTTGATTTAATTCTTCTTCAATTCTATTATAATTAAAATATATCTAATCTATTACAATTATATCTAATATGATATAATATATATTTCTCAGCCATTTAAGTTCTCTTTATCACAAATTACGCTGTAAAAGGAGGCGCGGCACTGATTCTATTTCAAGCAACTGATATCATTATTTGTGCAAAAGTTCCCGGATATCTACATGATGATGACAAAATACTGCATGGAAATACATAATATAAGTAACATATCGCGGTACCTTTCGAAAAAAAGACACTGATGGCAAAACAGAAGGTGATGGTGGCGCACAGGTAGCACATCATGAACAACAATAGAACGAACGGGTCGGCGTAGGTCAGCACCGCGTAGTCCGAGTCATGGTACCATTTGACTTTTAACAGAACCACCATGAGAACCACCGAGATCATTAGCAGAATGAAACTCTTTAAAAACCAGGCGAGCCAGTGCAGCCAGTTGGGCAGGCCCATGATCTTCATGGTTTCCTGGAAAAAAAACCATCAGTAAGAAGGGGAGGAGTGAGGCACCAACGAAACCCACCTTCAACTGTTTCTCTTTCTCGTAAGTGATGGCGGAGACGATGTTCATGCACGGGTATATGAAACTGAACATGATGATGGTGCCGAAAAAGGCCTGTAGAACGGCTGCCAAAAGGTCCTCGTTCCAGGAAGCGTACGGGAACCTGCGCATGTTAATCACGGGCATCGTGATTGGTCCCGGGAAGCTTTCTCCGGACTGTCGTGCGGTAATCATGGCGGAAAGGGCTTGCTGCAAGGCCAGGAACCCTTCCTGATAATAATCTAAAACGAAAAACGTTCAGATAATAATAAAAACCCTTGCTCGATTCAGCTCGCTTATTACTGGGGGGTGCTCCTGTGCTGCTATTAGAGTTCCTTGGTCCAGCTGTCTGGAATATCGGATAAACCAGGGTGGTTTTCCAGTCGGCTTCCAGGCTACCAGCGACCCTCAGTTCCCCCGGGAACCTGAGGGTGACTTTGACACGCGGATCGCTCCCGAAATCGGTCCCGTCTCGCAAGTGATCCTCGAACTGGACGGCTGCAAAAGTGGTGTTGGAGCTCCCTTTGGAGACGTAAGCGGCCTCCATTAAAGAAGCAGTAGGGTGAGATGTGGTATTAATATGGATGTAAGTGTGGATTAAGTTCATGATTTGGTCTATGGCGGTGTTGTTCGAGGGCGAGTACATCAGGGTGTAATTTGCCAAACTGCTCGTGTTGAAATCACTGCCCAAGAGTCTCTGGTATCTGGATGTGGTGGTAGTGGTGGTGGTGGAGGGGTTCTGGCAGAATCCGGGAATCGGGAACGTGCAGATGGGATCGTACGTTACGGCCGCGTTTCGGGTCGGGCTGACCTCGCTCCTGAGTAGGACCAGGATCGCGAAGAATATGATCGGCACCAGGATCTCCATTAGGGTCTTTATGGGCCTTCTCCATTGGAGCCGCCAGTTTTTCCACATGAGCAGCAGGAACTTGTTCCAGTTTTCCGCCATCTTGTTGTGCGGCTCTGGAAATTACGTTTTTATGTTGTGCTTTAAGAGACTTCTTTGTGTATTGGAAGGTGGGGTTTTTTTGGTGTTCCAGAAAGAATACTTGACACGATGGTTTTTCTTGATTTTCTTACGCTCAATAGGAAATTAAATGAAATGTTTTTTTCTTGGAATAGTTCTTGTTATTTTAAACAACTTTTATTTGATTCATTTTTATTCAGATTTCTATATAAAAAAAAATTAAAACGGTTTTTATGGGAATTAGATGTTTTCTGGCTTTCCTAAGGGAAATAAAAAATGCTGGTATAATAGTTTTTTAATTGCCTTTTAATGAGCAATAAATAGCAAAAAAAAATTTTTAATTCGGTTAACTTTTCAAAATTTTCACATTTTCTAGCCAGTTTTGGCCAAAAATCAAAAAGTTCTAATAACTCCTCTCCTATTTGTTTTTGGAAAAAATCTGTAATATACTTTTTGGCTTGTCCTGAAAAAAGGAATATATTGCAATAATTAAAAAACAAATTGTCCCCATACAAGTGGATAAAATGGACTTTTTTTGATTAGAGGTTTTTCATGATTTTCTCCCACTGTATGGAAAATAAAATTAAAATTTCTTTTTCCAGGTATAGTCCTTATTATTCTGAACAACTTTTATATAAACTATTTTTCTCCTAGATCAACAGATTGCTTATAAAAAAATTAAACGTGATTTTTAAGGAAAATTCATGGGTGTACCCCTTTCGATTTCTAAAATGCACGTGTCAAAATTCATGGGGGGGATTCATGGGGAAATTACAGTTTTTATTTTTTTTTGGCTTCCCTATAGAAAATAGAGAATTTTCGTATTAGAGTTTTTTTATTGCCTTTTTATGAGTAATAAATAGCAAAAAAATATTATTGATTCGGTTAACTTTTCAAAATTTTCAAATTTCTCACCCAGTTTTGACCAAAAATGAAAAGGTGCGCATAACATTTTTCCTGTTTGTTTTTAGAAAAAATCTATTAAATACTTTTTGGTTTGTTTTTAAAAAAGGAATAGATTGCAATAATCAAAAAAAAAATAGTCCCCATACATTTTGAGAAAATAGACTTTCTTTCATTGGGGGTTTTTCTTGATTTTCTCCCACTGTATGCAAAATAAAATTAAAATTTCTTTTTCCGGGCATAGTACTTATTATTCTGAACAACTTTTACATAAACTATTTTTTTCCAAGGTCAACAGATTTCTTATAAAAAAATTAAACGTGATTTTTAAGGAAAATTCATGGGTGTACCCCTTTTGATTTCTGGAATGCATGTGTTCTTATGGGAATTACAGTTTTTATTTTTTTTTGGCTTCCCTATAGAAAATAGAGAATTTTCGTATTAAAGTTTTTTGATTGCCTTTTTATGAGTAATAAATAACAAAAAAAATTTTTTGATTTGGTTAACTTTTTAAAAATTTCAAATTTCTCAGCCAGTTTTGACCAAAAATCAAAAAGTGCGCATAACATCTTTCCTGTTTGTTTTTGGAAACAATCTATAAAATACTTTTTGGTTTGCTTTTAAAAAAGGAATAGATTGCAATAATTTAAAAAAAAATAGTCCTCATACATTTTGAAAAAATTGACTTTTTTTAATTAGAGGTTTTTCTTGATTTTCTCCCACTGTATGGAAAATAAAATTAAAATTTCTTTTTCCAGGGATAGTCCCTATTATTCTGAACAACTTTTACATAAACTATTTTTCTCCCAGATCAACAGATTGCTTATAAAAAAATTAAACGTGATTTTTAAGGAAAATTCATGGGGGGTACCCCTTTCGATTTCTGCAATGCACGTGTTCTTATGGAAATAACAATTTTAATTTTTTTTTTGACTTTTCTATAGAGAATAGAGAATTTTGGTATAAGACTTTTTTGATTGCCTTTTTATGAACAACATATAGGACTTATTTATTTATTAGGCCAACTTCTCAAAATTTTCAAATTCTCCAACCAGTATTGGTCAAAAACTCAAAAAAAGCTTCTTACCCCGCAAAGTTAAGTTCTGGTTATTCACAGACAGGAACCGTAAATGAAAACATCAAATATTACGAATATTACACAAGAGTTGGGACCATCAATTGGCGCAATTTATTTAAAAAAAAGCGTCATATAGCGGATATGTTGTTTGTTTTTCCGATAAAAATCTATATTCCAATTATACATATATACACAGTGAGAAAATACCTCTAACGTACACTAAAAACGTTCCTTTTAATTATATTTAGGCCTGGACGCCATCTTGGAAGAACACAAAACAAAATGGCGGCCTTAAAGGTGACATTAAAGGCCACCATTTCCTTATATGCATCCAAGTGGTACCATTGTTTTGCGCTCACTATGTATATTCTATTAAATGCGTAATAAATGTTCGACAAAACATGCAAGATAAGATATTAAATCATTGTCCTCTTAGTCATATATCGATAAAAAAATCTCATATCTATACCATAATAATGACCCTTTAAAACGGTACTGCTTAAAATAGCGGTTACATATTATAAAACCAATAAAACAGGATTTTTTTCTTATAAAAGGTGGTACCTGCGGGGTCATCTTGTAGGCTGCCATGGTCCTCACTAACAGGAACTAAATTATAAACAATATTTTGGGACATTTAGTGTGGTTAGGGTACCACCGACACCAACAAGGATGACTCTGATTAATAATGATTTTGTTAGTCGGATAGCCTTGAAATAGATGCAGTGACGTATCAAGGGGTACCGACTCAACAGAATATTGTGTTCAATCATTATATATTATTGTTTTTGATCCAGAAGAGTCTAAAATCGATCTTGTAGAGCTCGATTTGATCAAAGATTTGTCAAATTGACCCATAAAAATCGAGAATTTTAATTGATTTGAAGCCAAATTTTAATGATACCTGTCATGGTTCGATTTCTACTTCTCGCCACAAAGCGTTTTGACCGTTTCATTTTCAATTTTCCCCCAATAAACTGTGATTTGGAAGCGTCAAAATGACAATTCTGGCGTCATTTACGGTCCAAAGTGCGTTACGACGTCAAGTCTTTCCAGGAACTGTCTCAGAACACACCAAGGACCCTCTAGATTTAGTAACTATCAAATAAATGACTTACCTAAATTTACTAGAAAACAATTTCACCCATCCGGAAGTCTCTTCCAGAAACAAACACAAAAACCCACTGAAATTGAGGTTACAAAACTGGAAATAGAAGCATCGACCGTCACCTTGGGAATCGTGTGTCCAGGCGCACACGAGAAAATCGTTATAATATGAATTGCGGTGAATATAAAAATGTTTTTTTTTTAGTATCATCATTATCAGGCAATATAACTTTATCTGATATAGATAAGTCGTCTGACAAAATAAGATCATTCAATAAATTAAGTACCTTTATTACACTTAAAATTCAGAACAATATGTCCCCTTTAAAACCCAAATAAAACGTTTCATTCAAAAGTTGAGGACAAAAATGAGAAGCATTTTACAACTGACCCTCGTATTTGTTTTTGTTAACTATGGTTGCCATGGCAACGAGCTTTTCTGGCCAATTAGAAGCCTCCATTTTGCACTAGCATGCTGGAATTAGTATACCAGGGGTAATTAAACAGAATTTTCTTTTCTTGGTTTCAGAAGAAGGTCCGATTTTGTTCAGGTTTCGACTGTTTTATTAAGCACACACCCCATTATAACTTCACTTAAATTTTTTTAGTTATAAAGTTTTTGAAAGGGCCTCAAACGATGTCTTCTTTAAAACGTTAGCCTCATATTAATAATAGTAGAAGCATTTTATAACTGACCCTCGTATTTGTTCTTGTTGGCTATGGTTGCCATGGCAACGAGCCTTTCTGGGCCAATTAGAAGCCGCTATTTCACACTGGCATGCAGCAATTGGTATACCAGGGCAATTAAACAGAATTTTCTTTTCTTGGTTTCAGAAGGTCCAATTTTGTTCAAATTTCGACTGTTTTATTGAGCACACACCCCATTGTACCTTCACTTCAATTTTTTTAGTTATAAAGTTTTTTTAAAGGCCCTCAAACGATGTCTCCTTTAAAACGTTTCGTTCAAAACAAAACAAAGGTAAGAACACAAAGTCACGGTCTCATCAAATTCCATATAATTTTTTCAAAGCTACGCGTGTTTCGCTCTTATCGGAGCATCATCAGGCCTAGACCTAGACAGATCACATTACAACTCATGATGAGACCGTGACTTTGTGTCCTTACCTTTGTCTTGCTTTCGTTTGGTCTTTTAGAGAAAAATGGATGATACGTTTTTAGTTTCGTTCAAAAGTTAGCCTCATATTAATTATAACAGAAGCATTTTATACCTGACCCTCGTATTTATTCTCGTTGGCTATGGTTGCCATGGCAATGAGCCTTTCTGGCCAATTAGAAGCCACCATTTCCCACTGGCAAGCTGCAATTAGTATACCAGGGGCAACTGAATAGGATTTTTTTTCTTGGATTCAGAAGGTCCGATTTTGTTCAGGTTTTGACTGTTTTATTAAGCACACCCCATTGTACCTACACTTCAGTTTTTTTAGAGGCACTCCAACGATGTTCCCTTTAAAACGTTTCGTTCAAAAGTTATCCTCATAACAAATATAATAGAAGCATTTTACAACTCACCCTCGTATTTATTCTCGTTTGCTATGGTTGCCGTAGCAACGAGCCTTTTTGGGCCAATTGGAATCCGCCATTTCGCACTGGCATGCAGCAATTAGTATACCAGGGGCAATTAAACAGAATTTTTTTAAATTGGTTTCAGAAAGTACTATTTTGCTCAGGTTTTGACTATTTTATTAAGCACACCCCATTGTACCTACACTTCAATTTTTTTAGAGGCCCTCCAACGATGTTCCCTTTAAAACGTTTCGTTCAAAAGTTATCCTCATAACAAATATAATAGAAGCATTTTACAACTCACCCTCGTATTTATTCTCGTTTGCTATGGTTGCCGTAGCAACGAGCCTTTCTGGCCAATTAGAAGCCACCATTTCGCACTAGCATGCTGCAATTAGTATACCAGGGGCAATTAAACAGAATTTTTTTAAATTGGTTTCAGAAAGTACTATTTTGCTCAGGTTTCGACTTTATTAAGTACAGCCCATTGTACCTTGCCTAAAGGCCCTCAAACTTACCCGAGACGACATTTTCCTTTAAGCTGGACATTATTCTTGGTCTTGCTTCCATGAAATCTCAAATAAAACACCATAAAACTGAATAATTCTTTATTAACTTCAAATACATAATAAAACAATCACTTGAACACGTCCCTAAATATCCAAAACCGAAAAGTTTCGGGCATTTTATTGGATCCCCTTCCTGATGAGGACCGAATAAATTGTCGAAACTTACTGATGACTAGAGCAGAAACAAACCCATAAGACTTTTTTGTTTTATATATAATATGTAAGGCAACAATATATGGGAACAATTTTTGTGACAATAATAATCAACTAATTAATTATAAATAAAGACGAAAGAAATAATTAATTAATTTATAAGGTGCCGTAATTTTGTATTTTTTCCAGGGTCTCGCACGAGGGCGTCTTGATTTTCTGCGCCTTGTGGTAGAGGTCGTCGTTGCCGAAGTTCCGCGCCTTCCATATCGACGCCTCACCTGTGAAAACGCCTCATTTAGGACACCCAATGTACATCGAAATGGTTGAAAGCGAAACACTTTTTTGTGGGGCCCGCCCGACTTCCCGATTTGGTACCGCGTGAAAAACTGACAGTGTTTGGCTTTCAAAGGGATCAACCGGCTTTCTCCGGTAAGTTTCGAGTGAGCACACGCAGCTTTTACAGTGGTAATTTTTTTGCGTTCACCATGCATCCATCCATTCACCCAAAAGCAAACAATAATCGAAACATTAAGGCGCAATAATTATATTTTCGAAGCCGTCATTAGCAAAGTCAAAAGCACGTGCGACAACCTCGACAATATTAATTAAGCGTAGCAGTACTGCACAAAAGACAAATCTGAAACATTTACGGTAGCTGCGTTCCCGATAGCACTGGTGTCTCAGGTTCGTGACGTATTCGTCCTCTATAGTTTGCTCCAGTCTACGAACGGAGCCCTGGTACTCCGAGTGGAAGTTCTCCTTCACGTAGTAGGGCACCTGCAGGTGAAAGGTGCGACGTAGCACCGGGTACTTTCTGGAATTTCGAGTTAATAATCAAAACATTTAATAAGAAGGGAGATGAATTATGTGTCAGATGAAAACGAGCACGCAGAAAAAGCCTTTAGGGATTTGCAAAAAAAAACTGGAAGAAGTCAGTGGTAGTACAGTAAACCACAAATTGTGAACAATTGAAGTGTATAGTACAAGAAGTAAATAAATATTTTGCTAATGTAAGAAAAAACTGTCAGTGAACATTGAAAACCAAAAAATGTAAAATTTAAGGAAGAAGAAACAAACAATAGACAATAGTATGCAAATAACTCAACCACTTTCTAAGTAATTTGATTTTTAGTGCAGTCAGATCCTTGGAAAATTGACACAAATAACTGAAAAATCTCAAGTAAGAACTTCTTGTCAAAGCCTTTTGAGTTACAGGTACCTTTTCAGGGCAGCTAAAATGGCCGAAATTATTCCCATATGCAAAAGTGGAAAACATGATGAACTAAACAACTACAATTAATTAAGTACATTCACTTGTGAAAACAAATAAAACGTTTGGTTCAAAAGTTATCCTCACAATCATTAAAATCAAAGCATTTTACGAATGACCCTCGTATTTGATGTTGAGGGCTATGGTTGCCACGGCAACGAGCCTCTTTGGCCAATTAGCAGCCACCATTTTGCACTAGCACGCTGCAATTTGTATACCAGGGGCAACTGAACAGAAAATTTTATTTAACTTTCATTGAAGTAAAACCGACACAAATAAATGAAAAACTTCTTGTCAAAGCGTTTTGAGTTATTATAAATAATCGTAGAATAAACATTTTTGAATATTTGTGTGAAAACAGTGTACTAATAGTTGAACAACTTTCTGAGTTATTTGACTTTTAATGCAGTAAAGTCCTTGGAAAGCTAAGACAATTAATAAGAACCTTGATAATTGGTACTAAGGAGTGATAAACATGAACAACTAAACAACTAGAGGACAAGATATTCCTATTAAACACATTTTCAAAATTAGTAGAAAATATTATTAAGTACATTCACTTGTGGAAACAAATAAAACGTTTTGTGCAAAAGTTATCCTCATAATCATTAAAATAGAAGCATTTTACGAATGACCCTCGTATTCGATGTTGAGGGCTATGGTTGCCACGGCAACGAGCCTTTTTGGCCAATTAGAAGCCGCCATTTTGCACTAGCACACTGCAATTTGTATACCAGGGGCAACTGAACAGAAAATTTTACTTATCCTTTACTTAAGTAAAACCGACACAAATAACTGAAAAACTTTTTGTCAAAGCGTTTTGAGTTATTATTAAAAATCGTAGAATAAACATTTTTGAATATTTCTGTGAAAACTGTGTACTAATAGTTTAACAACTTTCTGAGTTATTTGACTTTTAATGCAGTAAAGTCCTTGGAGAGCTAAGACAATTAATAAGAACCTTGATAATTGGTACTAAGGAGTAATAAACATGAAGAACTAAACAACTAGAGTACAAGATATTCCTATTAAACACATTTTCAAAATTAGCAGAAAAAATAATTAAGCACATTCACTTGTGGAAACAAATAAAACGTTTTGTGCAAAAGTTATCCTCACAATCATTAAAATCAAAGCATTTTACGAATGACCCTCGTATTTGATGTTGAGGGCTATGGTTGCCACGGCAACGAGCCTCTTTGGCCAATTAGTAGCCACCATTTTGCACTAGCACGCTGCAATTTGTATACCAGGGGCAACTGAACAGAAAATTTTATTTAACTTTCATTGAAGTAAAACCGACACAAATAACTGAAAAACTTTTTGTCAAAGCGTTTTGAGTTATTATAAATAGTCGTAGAATAAACATTTTTGAATATTTCTGTGAAAACTGTGTACTAATAGTTTAACAACTTTCTGAGTTATTTGACTTTTAATGCAGTAAAGTCCTTGGAAAGCTAAGACAATTAATAAGAACCTTGATAATCGGTACTAAGGAGTAATAAACATGAACAACTAAACAACTAGAGGACAAGATATTCCTATTAAACACATTTTCAAAATTAGTAGAAAATAGTATTAAGTACATTCACTTGTGGAAACAAATAAAACGTTTTGTGCAAAAGTTATCCTCACAATCATTAAAATCAAAGCATTTTACGAATGACCCTCGTATTTGATGTTGAGGGCTATGGTTGCCACGGCAACGAGCCTCTTTGGCCAATTAGCAGCCACCATTTTGCACTAGCACGCTGCAATTTGTATACCAGGGGCAACTGAACAGAAAATTTTATTTAACTTTCATTGAAGTAAAACCGACACAAATAAATGAAAAACTTCTTGTCAAAGCGTTTTGAGTTATTATAAATAATCGTAGAATAAACATTTTTGAATATTTGTGTGAAAACAGTGTACTAATAGTTGAACAACTTTCTGAGTTATTTGACTTTTAATGCAGTAAAGTCCTTGGAAAGCTAAGACAATTAATAAGAACCTTGATAATTGGTACTAAGGAGTGATAAACATGAACAACTAAACAACTAGAGGACAAGATATTCCTATTAAACACATTTTCAAAATTAGTAGAAAATATTATTAAGTACATTCACTTGTGGAAACAAATAAAACGTTTTGTGCAAAAGTTATCCTCATAATCATTAAAATAGAAGCATTTTACGAATGACCCTCGTATTCGATGTTGAGGGCTATGGTTGCCACGGCAACGAGCCTTTTTGGCCAATTAGAAGCCGCCATTTTGCACTAGCACACTGCAATTTGTATACCAGGGGCAACTGAACAGAAAATTTTACTTATCCTTTACTTAAGTAAAACCGACACAAATAACTGAAAAACTTTTTGTCAAAGCGTTTTGAGTTATTATTAAAAATCGTAGAATAAACATTTTTGAATATTTCTGTGAAAACTGTGTACTAATAGTTTAACAACTTTCTGAGTTATTTGACTTTTAATGCAGTAAAGTCCTTGGAGAGCTAAGACAATTAATAAGAACCTTGATAATTGGTACTAAGGAGTAATAAACATGAAGAACTAAACAACTAGAGTACAAGATATTCCTATTAAACACATTTTCAAAATTAGCAGAAAAAATAATTAAGCACATTCACTTGTGGAAACAAATAAAACGTTTTGTGCAAAAGTTATCCTCACAATCATTAAAATCAAAGCATTTTACGAATGACCCTCGTATTTGATGTTGAGGGCTATGGTTGCCACGGCAACGAGCCTCTTTGGCCAATTAGTAGCCACCATTTTGCACTAGCACGCTGCAATTTGTATACCAGGGGCAACTGAACAGAAAATTTTATTTAACTTTCATTGAAGTAAAACCGACACAAATAACTGAAAAACTTTTTGTCAAAGCGTTTTGAGTTATTATAAATAGTCGTAGAATAAACATTTTTGAATATTTCTGTGAAAACTGTGTACTAATAGTTTAACAACTTTCTGAGTTATTTGACTTTTAATGCAGTAAAGTCCTTGGAAAGCTAAGACAATTAATAAGAACCTTGATAATCGGTACTAAGGAGTAATAAACATGAACAACTAAACAACTAGAGGACAAGATATTCCTATTAAACACATTTTCAAAATTAGTAGAAAATAGTATTAAGTACATTCACTTGTGGAAACAAATAAAACGTTTTGTGCAAAAGTTATCCTCACAATCATTAAAATCAAAGCATTTTACGAATGACCCTCGTATTTGATGTTGAGGGCTATGGTTGCCACGGCAACGAGCCTCTTTGGTCAATTAGCAGCCACCATTTTGCACTAGCATGCTGCAATTTCTATACCAGGGGCAACTGAACAGAAAATTTTATTTACCTTTCATTGAAGTAAAACCGACACAAATAAATGAAAAACTTTTTGTCAAAGCGTTTTGAGTTATTATTAAAAATCGTAGAATAAACATTTTTGAATATTTCTGTGAAAACTGTGTACTAATAGTTTAACAACTTTCTGAGTTATTTGACTTTTAATGCAGTAAAGTCCTTGAAAGGCTAAGACAACTAAGAACCTTGATAATCGGTACTAAGGAGTGATAAACATGAAGAACTAAACAACTAGAGGACAAGGTATTCCTATTAAACACATTTTCAAAATTAGTAGCAAAAATAATTAAGTACATTCACTTGTGGAAACAAATAAAACGTTTTGTGCAAAAGTTATCCTGACAATCATTAAAATAGAAGCATTTTACGAGTGACCCTGGTATTCGATGTTGAGGGCTATGGTTGCCACGGCAACGAGCCTTTTTGGCCAATTAGAAGCCGCCATTTTGCACTAGCACGCTGCAATTTGTATACCAGGGGCAACTGAACAGAAAATTTTTAAGTAAGAACCTCAATAGCTTTTGACAGGGTTCATATACAATTGATAAAAACGGCATTTAGATGACAGTGCGTTTGTTAAGGACGTAGCCTAGTCTTATGATTTAAAGGCAAATTCTTTTATGTTTGCATGTGATAAAATGTTAGTTTTCTCAGTTGAAAGTACCAAACACCTAGAAAGTGGTCTAAATGTATATGTATTATAAATGGCTGTGTCATAACAAACTTATCAAAAACCCAAAAAAACAGTGATATTAACAAACAAAAATATGATATAAATTAGGTTAAAATTACTGAAATTACAGACTGTAAATATCTGGGATTGATATTGAATATAAATTAATATAAGTGACAAAATTTCCCTCATACTTCAAACCATTAAAAGATGTTTTGTTCAACCCCATCTTAGATACTTGAAAGTTGTTTGCACCTAAATATCTGTTAAACAAAATACAAAGAGTGCAAGATAAATTTATAAATATAAAAAAACTAAAATACTAAATTTAGAACAAATCAGGAAAAGTGAACAAATAAAATTAATAAAAAGGGTGCAGCAAAATTTACTCAAAACAAACTTAAAGTTAAAACTAGTACAAATTAAAGACTGTCATAAATATTGCATAAAAACCCTGGAAGACATGACAAATATTGCAGAAAAAATTAACAAAAGTTTATCCCCTAAGTCCCTCACTTCCTACTGAGCCTTTTACCCCCCCTCAGACTTACGTGTTAACTGAAAGACTGTAAGCAGGATCAGATATGAACAAACTGGAGGCCATCGAGAGTAATACTGCAATCAGGATCGGCAATAGCTGGACAAAAGCAGACATTCCATTGTTGGGGTTCTAAAACCAGTTTCCCCCCGTTAAACAAAAAAAAAACCCCAACTGTTAATTCCCAAATTACCTCCCGGTTCCTACGCTCGTCGTGCTGGTGGCTTTGGGTTTGCCTCTGCCACCTGCCCCCCCTCCTCACATAGACGTTGGAACCGAAACCGGTGCCAAAGAACATGTTGAACAGCTCCTCAGGGTTCACTTCGGCCTCGAAACCTCGGCTGTAGTGCCCTGAAGACCGGCTCCTCGACACCCTGTCGTCATCATTACCATATAAATCATATTGTTTACGTTTTTCTATGTCTGTTAGCACTGCCACAGCGTTGCCTAAGGGGAAACGTGTTTTCCAATTCATAGCACAAAAAACACAAAAAAATTCCTTTTTATTTCAAAAACACACACTTACCGACAGCCTTGAAGGCCTCGTCCGCCCCCGGGGCCTTGTTCTTATCGGGGTGCAGTTGCAATGCCAATTTTTTATAAGATTTTTTAATTTCCCCATCGGTCGCGTCCTTGCTGATGCACAAGATTTCGTAATAATCTTTGCAAGACCTAAAACCCCCCCCGGAAACCTTTAATTAGCACCTTCCCGTAACCCACATCCAGCATTCATTTTACCTAATTCTTTTTACTAAGGCCAACTGTTCGTGGGTATATTCCAGTTGCTTGGGTGAAGGATCTCTGGGAAGGGAAGCCTTACGCCTCCTGGGCTGTTCAGTTTCTACTGAGTCAGGCATTATCGAGACTTGCAGTAAGAGATCTGACCATAAAATTGAATACATCAATCCGAAAACCCTAGTTCCCAGTTAGTTAAATCGTTTACCTTTAGCTAGTTGTGTGGGATAAAGTTTTTCCGCTTTGTACAAGAATTTCTTGGCTTTTTCCTTGTTTTTTTCCCCAATATACTTCTGGGCCACCTCAATACACTTTAGGGCTTCGTCCTTGTTACTGTCCATGTCGGTTTGTGTTCCATGAAACGATGCAGGGCCCCTTCACGATGTTCCTTCTATTAACGGTTAATTTTATGGGGGCGAATTGAGCGTGAAAATGGGGAAAAATCGAGCGGAAATCAGGTGGAAAATCGATTTCTCTTACTCTGCATTATTTTATTATGGGGGACATTTAATTTATTTTGACAGGTAACTGTCAGTTTTGACAACTCAGTCAGCTGATGGTCCAGGGAGCTCCACCGTGTTCTCAGGTCACGTTATCGTTAAAGGTTCACCTTTTTTGTGTTTATAAATCACTGATTCAACCCTTTTATTAAATAAACTATTCTCAGAAAAATTAAATTACCATTTTAAATAATTTTTTTCCTCATTCATTACACGAAAAACGTTAAATTAACCTAAAACTTCCCGAGAAATCAAGACCTTGCGACAACGCTCAGCTGTTCACTGACATCTGCCATTAGCGTCAATTTTTATTGTTGTTATAGTGCGTGCTCGCTACAGACCCTAATTTTCAAAGAAAACTCCACTTTGCAAATGTAATTTACCGGAAAATTTCTCGTTTTTCCGAAGTTCCTTTAACGGTGCATCTTTAGAGCCTTTTAGCTAGGGCCCCGGTGCAGTCACAACAGAGAAATCCGAGCTTAAAAATGGATGCTGAGACTGGTAAGTTATTTCTTTAAAAAAGGGGCCGAATTGCTGTTAAAATTAGGCTATTTGGGGCCCCCAGTGAACTTCAGGCAGTTAATTAATCTCCTATAAAGGGCCCTGCCTTTAATCAAGGTTTTTGTACATGTGGAATGTATGTATTAAAGGTGTAACTAATGAAATTCCTTGAGGTTTCTTTGGAGTATTTTTACATAAATAATTACTCATTTAAGGGTCCCAAGGGCTCTTTTACCTTAGATAGGCCTTTCGTTATGAATATTGAAACAATTTTGCTGACAATTTAGTGTTTTGAAGTAAACAGCTGTCGAGGGTAAACCTTAACTTTAGAAATCTTGTATTTAGAGCCGAGAACCACACATATATTGAGGTCAAATATAGGTGTAAACTCACAGAACTGTATATATTATGACTTGCATTATTAATAAAAATGTTGAATTGTCTTTGAGTATTCCTTTTTGTCCCTATAGAACCTTTGACAGATCAAAACAGCCCCAAGCAGAAATCCCGTTCCCCCTCAGCGGAATCAAATCGCTCTGCCTCCCCTGTAGCTAATTCCCCCCGAAAATCTAGATCCCGAAGCCCATCTGTGGGTAGTAACAAAAGCGGTTCTAGATCTAGAAGCCCTTCTGCACAAAGTAACAAGTCTAGATCAAGATCTAGAAGTGGATCGGTTAAAAGTAATGCTAAATCTCTTAGCAGGTCTAGGTCTAGAAGTGGCTCTGCCAGGAGTAATGCGAGTAGATCCAGGTCTAGAAGTGGATCGGTTAAAAGTAATGCAAGTGGTAGATCGCACAGCAAGTCTAGATCTAGATCACGAAGTGCTTCTGCAAAAAGTAATGCAAGTGGCAGGAATTCTAGATCCCATAGTAGATCTAGGAGTAAATCAAAGTCTAGGTCTAGAAGTGGCTCGGCAAAGAGTAATGTGAGCGGAAGAAACTCTAGGTCCCACAGTAGGTCCAGAAGCCGATCTAGATCAAGATCCAGAAGTGGTTCAGCTAAAAGTAACGCTTCTAGATCCCGCAGTAGGTCTAGAAGCAAATCCAGATCAAGGTCCAGAAGTGGATCAGCTAAAAGTAGAAATTCGCGATCCCGCAGTAGGTCCAGAAGTAAATCTAGATCCAGATCAAGAAGCGGATCAGCCAAAAGTAGAAACTCTAGATCGCGCAGCCGGTCTAGAAGCAAATCTAGATCCAGATCGAGAAGTGGATCGGCTAAGAGCAGAAACTCTAGATCCCGCAGCCGCTCTAGAAGCAAATCTAGATCAAGATCCAGAAGTGGATCGGCGAAAAGTACACGGAGCAGCCGAAAATCCCGATCCAGATCTAGAAGCGGATCGGCACGGAGCAAATCGGGCTCCAGAAGTAGATCTAGAAGCGGCTCGGCGAGGAGCAAAAGCCGATCTAGATCTAGAAGTGGCAGTAGGGCCAGTAACAGATCTCGCTCCGGATCGAGAAAATCCAGATCGAGGTCAAGATCCGCGGAAAAATCGGGGGACGACGAGGGAGTCGTGGCGGCGAAACCAGCGAAACGTCTGTTGGATTCAGATACGGAGGACGAGGAGGCCGCTCCGAAGCCCAAGTCGCAAAAGGTGCTGGACAGCGACAACGAGGAGGAGGAAGGAGAGGCTGGACCGTCGAAACCTCCGGAGCAGGAGGAGGGACAGGAGGCTACTGGAGCCACTGCCCCCCAAGACGACTACGATTCTGACGAAGGAATTGATCCTAATGCGTAAGTTTTTCTGTCTTTTTTTGTAACATATTATGAAGCTAATCATCTTTGTTTGGTGTATACGGCTAACGGTTAATATAGCGGCCAGTTTATGTAAGTTTTTGTAGAGCTTTGGATACTGTTGCACCGTAGAGGATATGAAATTTTACTGTTGGTCACGTTTTTGAGTGTAACTCCGCAATTAGTTGAGGTATTTTCAAAATTCTTTCACTCAAAGTTTGGGCGATCCATGACGAACGATTTGATATGTGATCGGTTTTTGTGCCTCAAAAACTTTGAGAGTTAGAAGCAGTTTTGTGAGGCAAGGTTTGGGAGACTTCAGATTTGAGTTTTTTGGGTACCAATTTAATTTAGCACATTTTTGGGTAAAGGTTCTCAAGCATTTAAGATATTTTAAAAATTCTTTTACAGCAATAATAAGAAATGTCTGATGATGAATTTGATGTACGAAACGTTATGGTAGCTTAAGAATTGGATGACTTAGAGTAGTTTTGGTAGAGTTGGATTAATGCGAAATTTCATTATTAGCGAATTTTACAATTTTGCACACACTTTTGGGTGTAACTTCTCAACCATTTAAGATTTTTGAAAAATTCTTTTACAAGAATAAAAGGAAATGTCTGATGATGGATTTGATGTACGAAACGTTGTGGTAGCTCAAGAATTAGATGATTTATAGTAGTTTTAGTAGAGTTGGGCCGATACAAAATTTAATCATTAAATAATTTTCAATTTTGCACACACTTTTGGGTATAACTTCTCAACCATTTAAGATATTTTAAAAATTCTTTTACAAGAATAAAAGGAAATGTCTGATGATGGATTTGATGTACGAAACGTTGTTGTAGCTTAAGAATTGGATGGTTTAGAGTAGTTTTGGTAAAGTTGGACTAATGCACAGAATTATTGTAAGTGAATTTAGAATTTTGCACACACTTTTGGGTATATCTTCTCAACCATTTAAGATATTTTAAAAATTCTTTTACAAGAATAAAAGGAAATGTCTGATGATGGATTTGATGTACGAAACGTTGTTGTAGCTTAAGAATTGGATGATTTAGAGTAGTTTTGGTAAAGTTGGACTAATGCAAAGAATTATTGTAAGAGAATTTAGAATTTTGCACACACTTTTGGGTATAACTTCTCAACCACTTAAGATATTTAAAAAATTCTTTTACAAGAGTAAAAGGAAATGTCTGATGATGGATTTGATGTACGAAACGTTGTGGTAGCTTAAGAATTAGATGATTTATAGTAGTTTTGGTAGAGTTGGGCCGATACAAAATTTAATCATTAAATAATTTTCAATTTCGCACACACTTTTGGGTATAACTTCTCAACCATTTAAGATATTTTAAAAATTCTTTTACAAGAGTAAAAGGAAATGTCTGATGATGGATTTGATGTACGAAACATTGTTGTAGCTTAAGAATTGGATGATTTAGAGTAGTTTTGGTAAAGTTGGACTAATGCAAAGAATTATTGTAAGAGAATTTAGAATTTTGCACACACTTTTGGGTATAACTTCTCAACCACTTAAGATATTTGAAAAATTCTTTTACAACAGTAAAAGGAAATGTCTGATGATGGATTTGATGTACGAAACGTTTTGGTAGCTTAAGAATTGGATGACTTAGAGTAGTTTTGGTAGAGTTGGATTAATGCGAAATTTCTTTATTAGCGAATTTTACAATTTTGCACACACTTTTGGGTGTAACTTCTCAACCACTTAAGATTTTTGAAAAATTCTTTTACAACAGTAAAAGGAAATGTCTGATGATGGATTTGATGTACGAAACGTTGTGGTAGCTTAAGAATTAGATGATTTATAGTAGTTTTGGTAGAGTCGTGCTGATACAAAATTTAATCATTAAATAATTTTCAATTTTGCACACACTTTTACATATAACTTCTCAACCACTTAAGATATTTGAAAAATTCTGTTACAACAGTAAAAGGAAATGTCTGATGATGGATTTGATGTATGAAACGTTGTGGTAGCGTAAGAATTAGATGATTTATAGTAGTTTTGGTAGAGTTGGGCCGATACAAAATTTAATCATTAAATAATTTTCAATTTTGCACACACTTTTGGGTATAACTTCTCAACCATTTAAGATATTTAAAAAAATCTTTTACAAGAGTAAAAGGAAATGTCTGATGATGGATTTGATGTACGAAACATTGTTGTAGCTTAAGAATTGGATGATTTAGAGTAGTTTTGGTAAAGTTGGACTAATGCAAAGAATTATTGTAAGAGAATTTAGAATTTTGCACACACTTTTGGGTATAACTTCTCAACCACTTAAGATATTTGAAAAATTCTTTTACAACAGTAAAAGGAAATGTCTGATGATGGATTTGATGTACGAAACGTTGTGGTAGCTTAAGAATTAGATGATTTATAGTAGTTTTGGTAGAGTTGGCCTGATACAAAATTTAATCATTAAATAATTTTCAATTTCGCACACACTTTTGGGTATAACTTCTCAACCATTTAAGATATTTTAAAAATTCTTTTACAAGAGTAAAAGGAAATGTCTGATAATGGATTTGACGTACGAAACGTTGTTGTAGCTTAAGAATTGGATGGTTTAGAGTAGTTTTGGTAAAGTTGGACTAATGCACAGAATTATTGTAAGAGAATTTAGAATTTTGCACACACTTTTGGGTATAACTTCTCAAACACTTAAAATAATTAAAAAATTCTTTTACAAGAGTAAAAGGAAATGTCTGATGATGGATTTGACGTACGAAGCGTTGTGGTACCGTAAGAATTAGATGATTTAGAGTAGTTTAGTAAGAATTGAAAATTTGTTCACTACAATAAAAGGAATGTATGCTGATGAACATGACGCACAAAGCGTTATGATATATTTACTGTAGAACACTGTAGACCGACATGTAGCCTGTAGACCCTCAAAAGTAAAAAAAAGCACCAAATATACGGGACCTTGTCCATTTATTTAGCCGGGACGGTAACGCGGACGGCATATCCGACTTCGAACTGATGATGCAACGCAAGAAAGAGGAACAAAACAAGCGCAGGAAGAAGAAGGACATCGATATAAT
This sequence comes from Anthonomus grandis grandis, assembly GCF_022605725.1. Classification (NCBI taxonomy): domain Eukaryota; kingdom Metazoa; phylum Arthropoda; class Insecta; order Coleoptera; family Curculionidae; genus Anthonomus; species Anthonomus grandis. The sequence continues at coordinate 4,234,662 of NC_065564.1, forward strand.
CAACGATAACGACGACATCATCGCGCAACTTTTAGGCGACATGAAACAGGCGGCACAAGAGGACCGCCGGTTAAATCAGGAACACAAGCCGGCCACCAAGAAGATCGCCATGCTGAGCAAGGTGATGTCGCAACTAAAGAAACACGATCTACAATTGGCCTTTATCGAGCACGGGGTGCTTAACGTGCTGACCGATTGGCTGGCACCGATGCCCGATCGTTCGATGCCCTCCTTACAAGTGAGGGAGGCCATCTTGAAGCTCCTCTCAGAGGTATACCAAAAGGGTACTTAAGGGTTTAAAGTGCTTGACCTAAAACTGGGCCGTTTTCAGTTCCCGCCGGTGGACCAGCAAACGTTGAAGCAGAGCGGCATCGGGAAGGCCGTGATGTACCTTTACAAGCACCCGAAGGAGACCAAGGAGAACAAAGAGAAGGCCGGGAGGCTCATTAGCGAGTGGGCCAGGCCCATTTTTAATTTATCCACCGATTTTAAAGGTTTGTTTTGTTGTTTTTTTTTTTTCGGTTAGGTCGGTTTGATTTTGGTCGTTGTAGCTTTGAGTAAGGAGGAGAGGCTGCAGAGGGACATCGAGCAAATGGGAGGGAAGAGGAGGAGGACGGACGAGCAGTCGGAAAAGGAGCGAAAGGAGCTCGCCAAGGCATTAAATGCCGATGGAAAGTAAGTTTTAAGTGGGTATAACTTCTTAATTGTCGAAGGTGTTTTGAATATTGTTTTATGTAATTTAAAAGTGATTTCTGAGGATTGTTTGAGGCACGTAAAGTTGTCGTGGCTTAACTATTCAACCAGTTAGAGTGAGTTTGGTACATCAAGCAACTTTTTATTTGTAAGTGACTAATTTAAAGCTATTTAGGGGCCCAAGCAACACAGTCATATATTATTATCTTTAAATATATATTTATTTAATGATTTTTTTGGTAAATTTTTAGTTTTGATATATTTATTAATTGTATGCTAATCTGTTTACTGGACGGAGAAAGTTTGGGCATTATCATTCAATTATTCATGCGTATTCTTTTGAAAAACAATGATTTAAAACAATTTCTTACTGGTAAGTTGTGTGGGGTGGGTGGGGGGGTAAGGGTAGGCTTAATGAAAAACGGTTTTATTGCCAAAAAATAATTATAAATTCCAAATCATTAAATTATACTAGTTTTCTGTAACTAAATATCCAACTTTTGTTGATGGTAAGTAAGATATTCAACCAAAAATGTACACTTAGTATAAACCAAAAATCAACGTTTCTTGAACTGTCCTTCCTGTGTTGCTTGGGGAATTTCATTAATAACAGTTTCACTAAAAAAGGTCTTTAGTGCACCTTTTTATATTATACAAAAGGTCTCTGCAGTTCATTTGACCTTAAAAGGTTTTCGGTAAGTCGACATCTATGAACTGCCACTCAAAAAGTTATTTTCAACATTTTTTCGCACCAATCAAAAGGTAGGTCTGAAGAGGCAGGAGGGGTGCGAAACGTTGTCTGATGCCCGTGTTTGTTTCGGTTTTTAGGCCCTTAAGACCCGGCGAAAAGGGTTGGGTGGCCCGTGCCAGGGTTCCAGTACCCTCCAGTAAGGACTATTTGGTGCGTCCCAAGTGGAAGAGCGAGGTGGACATAAGCAGGGTTAGTTTGTTTTTTTGACTTCGAACATTGAATACACTAGAATAAACATTTAGACAGGGGGGATATTTTGTGGATAAACGTGCTCAGTATTATTCCACGTTGCCAGTGATTACTCAAATTTCACAGAAGGAAATAAAATAATATAATTAAAAAAGAAGAATTTGAATCACATTTTTTATTATAAAGAGTTCGATATATGACTAATAATAATTAATATTTTTTAATATGGATTCTTTAAATGACCAAATTTTTACAAAGAACGGCAACGATGGAAATTTCGCCCGGAAATATTTAACTCGATAAATGTATTCGGCAACTGCGCTCGTTTACGTTTGGATGTGTTATTTAATCGATATAATGCCCGTATCTCCTGAAATTCCCAAGGAACTTTAATAATTTTTTGTCCAGATATGAACAATGAATAACTAAACTGATTTATGGTATAATTTTTTTTTAATACGGACCTGAATTTCTTATAACTTATTTTGAAAGCATTTTTTATTAAAGGAAATGTCTGATGATGGATTTGATGTACAAAACGTTTTGGTAGCTTAGGAATTAGATAATATAGAGTAGTTCTGGTAGAGTTGGGCTGATTCAAAATTTAATCATTAAAGAATTTTCAGTTTTGCACACACTTTTGAATATAACTTCTTAACCACTTAAGATGTTTAAAAAATTCTTTTACAGCAGTAAAAGGAAATGTCTGATGATGGATTTGATGTACGAAACGTTGTGGTAGCTTAAGAATTAGATGATTTATAGTAGTTCTGGTAGAGTTGGGCTGATACAAAATTTAATCATTAAAGAATTTTCAATTTTTCACACACTTTTGCATATAACTTCTCAACCACTTAAGATATTTTAAAAATTCTTTTACAGCAGTAAAAGGAAATGTCTGATGATGGATTTGACGTACGAAACGTTGTGGTAGCTTAAGAATAAGATGATTTATAGTAGTTCTCTGGTAGAGTTGGGCTGATACAAAATTTAATCATTAAAGAATTTTCAATTTTGCACACACTTTTGAATATATCTTTTCAACCACTTAAGATATTTGAAAAATTCTTTTACAGCAGTAAAAGGAAATGTCTGATGATGGATTTGACGTACGATACGTTGTGGTAGCTTAAGAATTAGATGATTTATAGTAGTTCTGGTAGAGTTGGGCTAATACAAAATTTAATCATTAAAGAATTTTCAATTTTTCACACACTTTTGAATATAACTTCTCAACCACTTAAGATATTTTAAAAATTCTTTTACAGCAGTAAAAGGAAATGTCTGATGATGGATTTGATGTACGAAACGTTGTGGTAGCTTAAGAATTAGATGATTTATAGTAGTTTTGGTAAAGTTGAATTAATGTGAAATTTAATTATTAGAGAATTTTCAATTTTGCACACACTTTTGAATATAACTTCTCAACCGTTTAAGATATTTTAAAAATTCTTTTACAGCAGTAAAAGGAAATGTCTGATGATGGATTTGACGTACGAAACGTTGTGGTAGCTTAAGAATTAGATGATTTATAGTAGTTCTCTGGTAGAGTTGGGCTGATACAAAATTTAATCATTAAAGAATTTTCAATTTTGCACACACTTTTGAATATATCTTTTCAACCACTTAAGATATTTGAAAAATTCTTTTACAGCAGTAAAAGGAAATGTCTGATGATGGATTTGACGTACGATACGTTGTGGTAGCTTAAGAATTAGATGATTTATAGTAGTTCTGGTAGAGTTGGGCTAATACAAAATTTAATCATTAAAGAATTTTCAATTTTTCACACACTTTTGAATATAACTTCTCAACCACTTAAGATATTTTAAAAATTCTTTTACAGCAGTAAAAGGAAATGTCTGATGATGGATTTGATGTACGAAACGTTGTGGTAGCTTAAGAATTAGATGATTTATAGTAGTTTTGGTAAAGTTGAATTAATGTGAAATTTAATTATTAGAGAATTTTCAATTTTGCACACACTTTTGAATATAACTTCTCAACCGTTTAAGATATTTTAAAAATTCTTTTACAGCAGTAAAAGGAAATGTCTGATGATGGATTTGACGTACGAAACGTTGTGGTAGCTTAAGAATTAGATGATTTATAGTAGTTCTCTGGTAGAGTTGGGCTGATACAAAATTTAATCATTAAAGAATTTTCAATTTTGCACACACTTTTGAATATATCTTTTCAACCACTTAAGATATTTGAAAAATTCTTTTACAGCAGTAAAAGGAAATGTCTGATGATGGATTTGACGTACGAAACGTTGTGGTAGCTTAAGAATTAGATGATTTATAGTAGTTCTGGTATAGTTGGGCTGATACAAAATTTAATCATTAAAGAATTTTACAGTTTTGCACACACTTTTGAATATAACTTCTCAACCACTTAAGATATTTGAAAAATTCTTTTGCAACAGTAAAAGGAAATGTCTGATGATGGATTTGATGTACGAAACGTTGTGGTAGCTTAAGAATTAGATGATTTATAGTAGTTTTGGTAAAGTTGAATTAATGTGAAATTTAATTATTAGAGAATTTTCAATTTTGCACACACTTTTGAATATAACTTCTCAACCGTTTAAGATATTTTAAAAATTCTTTTACAGCAGTAAAAGGAAATGTCTGATGATGGATTTGACGTACGAAACGTTGTGGTAGCTTAAGAATTAGATGATTTATAGTAGTTCTGGTAGAGTTGGGCTGATACAAAATTTAATCTTTAAAGAATTTTCAATTTTGCACACACTTTTGAATATAACTTCTCAACCACTTAAGATATTTTAAAAATTCTTTTACAGCAGTAAAAGGAAATGTCTGATGATGGATTTGATGTACAAAACGTTTTGGTAGCTTAAGAATTAGATGATTTATAGTAGTTCTGGTAGAGTTGGGCTGATACAAAATTTAATCATTAAAGAATTTTTAATTTTTCACACACTTTTGAATATAACTTCTCAACCACTTAAGATATTTGAAAAATTCTTTTGCAACAGTAAAAGGAAATGTCTGATGATGAATTTGACGTACGAAACGTTGTGGTAGCTTAAGAATTAGATGATTTATAGTAGTTCTGGTAGAGTTGGGCTGATACAAAATTTAATCATTAAAGAATTTTTAATTTTTCACACACTTTTGAATATAACTTCTCAACCACTTAAGATATTTAAAAAATTCTTTTGCAACAGTAAAAGGAAATGTCTGATGATGAATTTGACGTACGAAACGTTGTGGTAGCTTAAGAATTAGATGATTTATAGTAGTTTTGGTAAAGTTGAATTAATGTGAAATTTAATTATTAGAGAATTTTCAATTTTGCACACACTTTTGAATATAACTTCTCAACCACTTAAGATATTTTAAAAATTCTTTTACAGCAGTAAAAGGAAATGTCTGATGATGAATTTCATGTACGAAACGTTGTGGTAGCTTAAGAATTAGATGATTTATAGTAGTTCTGGTAGAGTTGGGCTGATACAAAATTTAATCATTAAAGAATTTTCAATTTTGCACACACTTTTAAATATAACTTCTCAACCACTTAAGATATTTTAAAAATTCTTTTACAGCAGTAAAAGGAAATGTCTGATGATGGATTTGACGTACGAAACGTTGTGGTAGCTTAAGAATTAGATGATTTATAGTAGTTCTGGTAGAGTTGGGCTGATACAAAATTTAATCATTAAAGAATTTTCAATTTTTCACACACTTTTGAATATAACTTCTCAACCACTCAAGATATTTAAAAAATTCTTTTACAGCAGTAAAAGGAAATGTCTGATGATGGATTTCACGTACGAAACTGGCATATAAAAGTGGCAATATTAATAATAATAATTCAATTTTGGACACAAAATGACTTGGTTTTTTTTTTAAAACCTTTAAAGAATGTTTAGCTGTCATCAATTTATTTATTCAATAATCATCTGCCAAATAACATTATTGCTTCTAAAATTTGAGACTTGGATTGCCAAACCTGGTTTTTTTTTTTAAAAAATCCATGGGTGCTATATCAGGCGATCTTGCGGACCAATTTATAGGACCGTGAATAAAACTGGCGCGAAAGCTTGATTTTGACTTCTGTCAAAAATATAATTTTTTTTTGTTTGGTATCCGTGACAACGCAGACTTCAACTACTGTCACGGCCAACTAAATTGAACGAATATTATCGATAAGTATCATAGGAAAACAATCAACATTTAAAAGTGTTTTGGCAATTAAAAAAGTCAGATCCGCACTAAGGTACAATTCCTGAATTAAGGGTGAATTTTTGTAGGGCACAAAAAATTATGAAACTTTTAAATTAAAAGTACGTTTCTAAAAGCAATAGTTCGGGAAATAATAATTAAAATAAAATTTGCATTTTTTATAAAAATCCCCCAGTAACTCAGGAACTAATAAACATTTTGCAACGCTGTAAAGGGATTTAGAATGAGCATAAAAATCGGCAACTTTTTTCTAATTTAACCGCCCTCGTATCTCTTATAGTTTCGGAAATAGCAATGTGTGATGTTAAAAAAAAAAAAAAAAAAAAAAAAACATCACAGCTATGTAGAAGATTGGCATTTTCAACAATGGACTTCTACTTACAAAAACCTCTAGACATTCAATGTTCCAAGTTTTTTGATAAGAAATTGTTTTTTTTTGTGCTTTTTCCCTAATTTTCCCCCCTCGTACGTCACGCAGCAAACGAAAAAGGGCATGAACCGGTTCGAGAAACACTACAAAAACTTCTTGGACGGAAAGCGGCTGAAGCAGACGAGACGCGCGGTGGAAATCTCCATCGAAGGACGTAACATGGCTCTGTAATTTGATCCACCCTGTATATGATTTTAGAATATTATTAAGTTGTTCCTTTATTAAATAAAATAAATTGTGTGTGTGTCTTTTTTTTTTCTTTACTCTTTATCAAACGTTTATTTTATTATAATATTGAGCGTAAGCGGAGTAAGGGCTGGTGGTGCCGACGTATTGGTACGCGGGCGCCGCTGAACCGTCCACGTCATCTTTGCGATCCAAGATGTGGGCGTGGTGGTAGTAGGGCGAGGTCACGTAGGGCGTGGCCGCTGGTCTCTTGGCTTCTTGGAAGCGGGCCAGGACGCTGCTTAATCCGACCACTAGCAACATAAATCCTATGAAGCCTGGAAAAAAAACACATTTTAAAATATGTAGTGCAGTTTACTCTCAGGTTTTTGTAGTAATGTAAATTCGACCTTTTTTTTTGGGAACCAAATATTATTTTAATAAAAATAGAGCGATTTACTTGCAGTCTTTTGAAGATATACATTTATACCACAGAAATTCCACTTGATTTAATTTTTTTACAAACCTAGATTTATTGGCTTTTTTTTTTAAGTTTTTGTACTATTGTAAATTCGACTTGGGTTTTTTTAAACTTGAATTCCAACTCTTTTATGATGGATATATTGGGCAAAAAAAAACTTGTTTTAATATAAATAGATCGATTTACTTGCGGCCTTTTGAGTTTCGCTTGAAAGATGTGCGTTAATAACACATAAATTCAACTTGATTTTATTTTAAATTCCAACCCTCCTACGATAGGTATATTAAGAACAAATTTTATTTTAATAAAAATAACGCGATTTACTTGCGGTCTTTTCAGTTTCACTTGGAAGATCCGCGTTTACAGCACCTAAATTTCACTTGATTTAATTTTATAAACCTGGTCTTATTGATTTTTGTCGAGTTTGAACTAACTATACCAGCGTCTTATTCGGATCATCTACATCACGAAAATACCGGGTTATAAGGAGATTCGAGCAGAACTAAGGGAATGAGAGCACTTTGAAAATTCGGAAAAAGTCATTTTTTGACCTCGTTTTTGAGCCCAAAAATGGGCACTAAAAATGCGAGATCTCTGCTATTATGAGAGCTACAAAAATGCAAATGGTCTCGTTGGATTTAGAAGGACGAAACTAAGTTAAAACCGTTGAAATTTTCCCGATAGTGCAAATAGAAGCCGAGATATCGACCTCCAAAGTTTGGGATTTTTCATTTTTCGGGTATACCCCCCCGTATCGAATTTTTCACCAAAATTTGATTTTTTTCGAATTTGAATTAACTATACCAGCGTCTTATTCGGATCATCTACATCACGAAAACACCGGGTTATAACGAGATTCGAGCAGAACTAAGGGAATGAGAGCACTTTGAAAATTCGGAAAAAGTCATTTTTTGACCTCGTTTTTGAGCCCAAAAATGGGCCCTAAAAATGCGAGATCTCAGCTATTATGAGAGCTATAAAGATGCAAATGGTCTCGTTGGACTTAGAAGAAAGAAACTAAGTCAAAACCGTTGGAATTTTCCTGATAGTGCTAATAGAAGCCGAGATATCGACCTCCAAAGTTTGGGATTTTTCATTTTTCGGGTATACCCCCCCGTATCGAATTTTTCACCAAAATTTGATTTTTGTCGAATTTGAACTAACTATACCAGCGTCTTAATCGGATCATCTACATCACGAAAACACCGGATTATAACGAGATTCGAGCAGAACTAAGGGAATGAGAGCACTTTGAAAATTCGGAAAAAGTCATTTTTTGACCTCGTTTTTGAGCCCAAAAATGGGCACTAAAAATGCGAGATCTCGGCTATTATGAGAGCTACAAAAATGCAAATGGTCTCGTTGGATATAGAAGGACGAAACTAAGTCAAAACCGTTGGAATTTTTCCGATAGTGCAAATAGAAGCCAAGATATCGACCTCCAAAGTTTGGGATTTTTCATTTTTCGGGTATACCCCCCCGTATCAAATTTTTCACCAAAATTTTGATTTTTGTCGAGTTTGAATTAACTATACCAGCGTCTTATTCGGATCATCTACATCACGAAAACACCGGGTTATAACGAGATTCGAGCAGAACTAAGGGAATGAGAGCACTTTGAAAATTCGGAAAAAGTCATTTTTTGACCTCGTTTTTGAGCCCAAAAATAGGCCCCAAAAATGCGAGATCTCGGCTATTATAATAGCTACAAGCTTGCGGATGGTCTCGTTGGATTTAGAAGGACGAAACTAAGTCAAAACCATTGGAATTTTCCCGATAGTGCAAATAGAAGCCGAGATATCGACCTCCAAAGTTTGGGATTTTTCATTTTTCGGGTATACCCCCCCGTATCGAATTTTTCACCAAATTTGATTTTTGTCGAATTTGAACTAACTATACCAGCGTATTTTTCGGATCATCTACATCATGAAAACACCGGGTTATAACGGGATTCGAGCAGAATTAAGGGAATGAGAGCACTTTGAAAATTCTGAAAAAGTCATTTTATGACCTCGTTTTTGAGCCCAAAAATGGGCACTAAAAATGCGAGATCTCGGCTATTATCAAAACTACAAAGATGCGGATGGTCTCGTTGGATTCAGGAGGACGAAACTAAGTCAAAACCGTTGGAATTTTCCCGATAGTGCAAATAGAAGCCAAGATATCGACCTCCAAAGTTTGGGATTTTTCATTTTTTGGGTATACCCCCCCGTATCGAATTTTTCATCAAAATTTGATTTTTTTCGAATTTGAATTAACTATACCAGCGTCTTATTCGGATCATCTACATCACGAAAACACCGGGTTATAACGAGATTCGAGCAGAACTAAGGGAATGAGAGCACTTTGAAAATTCGGAAAAAGTCATTTTTTGACCTCGTTTTTGAGCCCAAAAATAGGCCCCAAAAATGCGAGATCTCGGCTATTATAATAGCTACAAGCTTGCGGATGGTCTCGTTGGATTCAGGAGGACGAAACTAAGTCAAAACCATTGGAATTTTCCCGATAGTGCAAATAGAAGCCGAGATATCGACCTCCAAAGTTTGGGATTTTTCATTTTTCGGGTATACCCCCCCGTATCGAATTTTTCACCAAATTTGATTTTTGTCGAATTTGAACTAACTATACCAGCGTATTTTTCGGATCATCTACATCATGAAAACACCGGGTTATAACGGGATTCGAGCAGAATTAAGGGAATGAGAGCACTTTGAAAATTCTGAAAAAGTCATTTTATGACCTCGTTTTTGAGCCTAAAAATGGGCCCTAAAAATGCGAGATCTCCGCTATTATGAGAGCTACAAGCCTGCGGATGGTCTCGTTGGATTGAGAAGGACGAAACTAAGTCAAAACCGTTGGAATTTTCTCGATAGTGCCAATAGAAGCCGAGATATCGACCTCCAAAGTTTGGGATTTTTCATTTTTCGAGTATACCCCCCCGTATTGAATTTTTTACCAAAATTTGGTTTTTGTCGAGTTTGAACTAACTGTACCAGCGTCTTATTCGGATCATCTACATCACGAAAACACCGGGTTATAATGGGATTCGAGCAGAACTAACGGAATGAGAGCACTTTGAAAATTTGGAAAAAATCATTTTTTGACCTCGTTTTTGAGCCCAAAAATGGGCACTAAAAATGCGAGATCTCGGCTATTATGAGAGCTACGAACTTGCGGATGGTCTTGTTGGATTCAGAAGGACGAAACTAAGGCAAAACCGTTAGAATTTTCCCAATAGCGCAAATAGAAGCCAAGATATCGACCTCCAAAGTTTGGGATTTTTCATTTTTCAGGTATACCCCCCCGTATCGAATTTTTCACCAAAATTTGGTTTTTTTCGAATTTGAATTAACTATACCAGCGTCTTATTCGGATCATCTACATCACGAAAACACCGGGTTATAACGAGATTCGAGCAGAACTAAGGGAATGAGAGCACTTTGAAAATTCGGAAAAAGTCATTTTTTGACCTCGTTTTTGAGCCCAAAAATGAGCCCTAAAAATGCGAGATCTCAGCTGTTATGAGAGCTATAAAGATGCAAATGGTCTCGTTGGACTTAGAAGGACGAAACTAAGTCAAAACCGTTGGAATTTTCCTGATAGTGCTAATAGAAGCCGAGATATCGACCTCCAAAGTTTGGGATTTTTCATTTTTCGGGTATACCCCCCCGTATCGAATTTTTCACGAAAATTTGGTTTTTGTCGAATTTGAACTAAATACACCAGCGTCTTTTTTGGATCTTCTACATCACGAAAATACCGGGTTATAACGAGATTCGAGCAGAAATAACGGAATGAGAGCACTTTGAAAATTCGGAAAAACTCATTTTTTGACCTCGTTTTTGAGCCCAAAAATGGGCCCTAAAAATGCGAGATCTCGGCTATTATGATAGCTACAAGCTTGCGGATGGTCTCGTTCGATTTAGAAGGACGAAACTAAGTCAAAACCGTTGGAATCTTCCCGATAGTGCAAATAAAAGCCAAGATATTGACCTCCAAAGTTTGGGATTTTTCATTTTTCGGGTATACCCCCCGTATCGAATTTTTCACCAAAATTTGATTTTTGGCGAATTCGAACTAACTATACCAGCGTCTTATTCGGATCACCTACATCACGAAAACACCGGGTTATAACGAGATTCGAGCAGAACTGAAGAAATGAGAGCACTTTGAAAATTCGGAAAAAGTCATTTTTTGACCTTGTTTTTGAGCCCAAAAATGGGCCCTAAAAATGCGATATCTCGGCTGTTATAAGAGCTACAAAGTTGCAAATGGTATCGTTGGACTTAGAAGGGCGAAACTAAGTCAAAACCGTTGGAATTTTCCGTATAGTGCAAATAGAAGCCGAGATATTCACCTCCAAAGTTTGGGATTTTTCATTTTTCGGGTATACCCCCCCGTATCGAATTTTTCACCAAAATTTAGTTTTTGTCGAGTTTGAACTAACTATACCAGTGTCTTATTCGGATCGTCTACATCACGAAAACACCGGGTTATAACGAGATTCGATGAGAAATAAAGGAATGAGAGCACTTTGAAAATTCGGAAAAAGTCATTTTTTGGCCTCGTTTTTGAGCCCAAAAATGGCCCCTAAAAATGCAAGATCTCAGCTATTATAAGAGCTACAAAGATGCAAATGGTCTCGTTGGATTCAGAAGGACGAAACTAAGTTAAAACCGTTGGAATTTTTCCGATAGTGGAAATAGAAGCCGAGATATCGACCTCCAAAGTTTGGGATTTTTCATTTTTCGGGTATACCCCCCCGTATCGAATTTTTCACCAAAATTTTGATTTTTGTCGAGTTTGAACTAACTATACCAGCGTCTTTTTCGGATCATCTACATCACGAAAACACCGGGTTATAACGAGATTCGAGCAGAACTGAAGAAATGAGAGCACTTTGAAAATTCGGAAAAAGTCATTTTTTGACCTCGTTTTTGAGCCCAAAAATGGGCCCTAAAAATGCGAGATCTCAGCTATTATGAAAGCTACAAGCCTGCGGATGGTCTCGTTGGATTGAGAAGGACAAAACTAAGTCAAAACCGTTGGAATTTTCCCGATAGTGCAAATAGAAGCCGAGATATCGACCTCCAAAGTTTGGGATTTTTCATTTTTCGGGTATACCCCCCCGTATCGAATTTTTCACCAAAATTTGGTTTTTTTCGAATTTGAATTAACTATACCAGCGTCTTATTCGGATCATCTACATCACAAAAACACCGGGTTATAACGAGATTCGAGCAGAACTAAGGGAATGAGAGCACTTTGAAAATTCGGAAAAAGTCATTTTTTGACCTCGTTTTTGAGTCCAAAAATGGGCCCTAAAAATGCGAGATCTCAGCTATTATGAGAGCTATAAAGATGCAAATGGTCTCGTTGGACTTAGAAGGACGAAACTAAGTCAAAACCGTTGGAATTTTCCCGATAGTGCTAATAGAAGCCGAGATATCGACCTCCAAAGTTTGGGATTTTTCATTTTTCGGGTATACCCCCCCGTATCGAATTTTTCACCAAAATTTCACTTTTGTCGAGTTTGAACTAACTATACCAGCGTCTTATTCGGATCATCTACATCACGAAAACACCGGGTTATAACGAGATTCGATGAAAAATAAAGGAATGAGAGCACTTTGAAAATTCGGAAAAAGTCATTTTTTGGCCTCGTTTTTGAGCCCAAAAATGGCCCCTAAAAATGCAAGATCTCAGCTATTATAAGAGCTACAAAGATGCAAATGGTCTCGTTGGATTCAGAAGGACGAAACTAAGTCAAAACCGTTGGAATTTTTCCGATAGTGGAAATAGAAGCCGAGATATCGACCTCCAAAGTTTGGGATTTTTCATTTTTCGGGTATACCCCCCCGTATCGAATTTTTCACCAAAATTTTGATTTTTGTCGAGTTTGAACTAACTATACCAGCGTCTTTTTCGGATCATCTACATCACGAAAACACCGGGTTATAACAAGATTCGAGCAGAACTAAGAGAATGAGAGCACTTTTAAAATTCCGAAAAAGTCATTTTTTGACCTCGTTTTTGAGCCCAAAAATGGGCCCTAAAAATGCGAGATCTCAGCTGTTATGAGAGCTATAAAGTTGCAAATGGTCTCGTTGGACTTAGAAGGACGAAACTAAGTCAAAACCGTTGGAATTTTCCCAATAGTGCAAATAGAAGCCGAGATATCGACCTCCAAAGTTTGGGATTTTTCATTTTTCGGGTATACCCCCCCGTATCGAATTTTTCACCAAAATTTCACTTTTGTCGAGTTTGAACTAACTATACCAGCGTCTTTTTCGGATCATCTACATCACGAAAACACCGGGTTATAACGAGATTCGAGCAGAACTGAAGAAATGAGAGCACTTTGAAAATTCGGAAAAAGTCATTTTTTGACCTCGTTTTTGAGCCCAAAAATGGGCCCTAAAAATGCGAGATCTCAGCTATTATGAAAGCTACAAGCCTGCGGATGGTCTCGTTGGATTGAGAAGGACAAAACTAAGTCAAAACCGTTGGAATTTTCCCGATAGTGCAAATAGAAGCCGAGATATCGACCTCCAAAGTTTGGGATTTTTCATTTTTCGGGTATACCCCCCCGTATCGAATTTTTCACCAAAATTTGGTTTTTTTCGAATTTGAATTAACTATACCAGCGTCTTATTCGGATCATCTACATCACAAAAACACCGGGTTATAACGAGATTCGAGCAGAACTAAGGGAATGAGAGCACTTTGAAAATTCGGAAAAAGTCATTTTTTGACCTCGTTTTTGAGTCCAAAAATGGGCCCTAAAAATGCGAGATCTCAGCTATTATGAGAGCTATAAAGATGCAAATGGTCTCGTTGGACTTAGAAGGACGAAACTAAGTCAAAACCGTTGGAATTTTCCCGATAGTGCTAATAGAAGCCGAGATATCGACCTCCAAAGTTTGGGATTTTTCATTTTTCGGGTATACCCCCCCGTATCGAATTTTTCACCAAAATTTCACTTTTGTCGAGTTTGAACTAACTATACCAGCGTCTTATTCGGATCATCTACATCACGAAAACACCGGGTTATAACGAGATTCGATGAAAAATAAAGGAATGAGAGCACTTTGAAAATTCGGAAAAAGTCATTTTTTGGCCTCGTTTTTGAGCCCAAAAATGGCCCCTAAAAATGCAAGATCTCAGCTATTATAAGAGCTACAAAGATGCAAATGGTCTCGTTGGATTCAGAAGGACGAAACTAAGTCAAAACCGTTGGAATTTTTCCGATAGTGGAAATAGAAGCCGAGATATCGACCTCCAAAGTTTGGGATTTTTCATTTTTCGGGTATACCCCCCCGTATCGAATTTTTCACGAAAATTTGGTTTTTGTCGAATTTGAACTAACTACACCAGCGTCTTTTTTGGATCATCTACATCACGAAAATACCGGGTTATAACGAGATTCGAGCAGAACTAACGGAATGGGAGCACTTTGAAAATTCGGAAAAAGTCATTTTTTTACCTCGTTTTTGAGCCCAAAAATGGGCCCTAAAAATGCGAGATCTCAGCTATTATGAGAGCTACAAAAATGCAAATGGTCTCGTTGGATTCAGAAGGACGAAACTAAGTCAAAACCGTTGGAATTTTCTCGATAGTGCCAATAGAAGCCGAGATATCGACCTCCAAAGTTTGGGATTTTTCATTTTTCGGGTATACCCCCCCGTATCGAATTTTTCACCAAAATTTGATTTTTGTCGAGTTTGAATTAACTATACCAGCGTCTTATTTGGATCGTCTACATCACGAAAACACCGGGTTATAACGAGATTCGAGCAGAACTAAGGGAATGAGAGCACTTTGAAAATTCAGAAAAATTAATTTTTTACCTCGTTTTTGAGCCCAAAAATGGGCACTAAAAATGCGAGATCTCGGCTATTATCAAAACTACAAAGATGCGGAGGGTCTCGTTGGATTCAGGAGGACGAAACTAAGTCAAAACCGTTGGAATTTTCCCGATAGTGCAAATAGAAGCCGAGATATCGACCTCCAAAGTTTGGGATTTTTCATTTTTCGGGTATACCCCCCCGTATCGAATTTTTCACCAAAATTTTGATTTTTGTCGAGTTTGAACTAACTATACCAGCGTCTTTTTCGGATCATCTACATCACGAAAACACCGGGTTATAACAAGATTCGAGCAGAACTAAGAGAATGAGAGCACTTTTAAAATTCCGAAAAAGTCATTTTTTGACCTCGTTTTTGAGCCCAAAAATGGGCCCTAAAAATGCGAGATCTCAGCTGTTATGAGAGCTATAAAGTTGCAAATGGTCTCGTTGGACTTAGAAGGACGAAACTAAGTCAAAACCGTTGGAATTTTCCCAATAGTGCAAATAGAAGCCGAGATATCGACCTCCAAAGTTTGGGATTTTTCATTTTTCAGGTATACCCCCCCGTATCGAATTTTTCACCAAAATTTGGTTTTTTTCGAATTTGAATTAACTATACCAGCGTCTTAATCGGATCATCTACATCACGAAAACACCGGATTATAACGAGATTCGAGCAGAACTAAGGGAATGAGAGCACTTTGAAAATTCGGAAAAAGTCATTTTTTGACCTCGTTTTTGAGCCCAAAAATGGCCCCTAAAAATGCGAGATCTCCGCTATTATGTGAGCTACAAGCCTGCGGATGGTCTCGTTGGACTTAGAAGGACGAAACTAAGTCAAAACCGTTGGAATTTTCTCGATAGTGCCAATAGAAGCCGAGATATCGACCTCCAAAGTTTGGGATTTTTCATTTTTCGGGTATACCCCCCCGTATTGAATTTTTCACCAAAATTTGATTTTTTTCAAATTTGAATTAACTATACCAGCGTCTTATTCGGATCATCTACATCACGAAAACACCGGGTTATAACGAGATTCGAGCAGAACTAAGGGAATGAGAGCACTTTGAAAATTCGGAAAAAGTCATTTTTTGACCTCGTTTTTGAGCCCAAAAATGGGCCCTAAAAATGCGAGATTTCAGCTATTATGAGAGCTATAAAGATGCAAATGGTCTCGTTGGACTTAGAAGGAAGAAACTAAGTCAAAACCGTTGGAATTTTTCCGATAGTGCAAATAGAAGCCAAGATATCGACCTCCAAAGTTTAAGATTTTTCATTTTTCGGGTATACCCCCCCGTATTGAATTTTTCACCAAAATTTGATTTTTGTCGAATTTGAACTAACTATACCAGCGTCTTATTCGGATCATCTACATCACGAAAATACCGGGTTATAACGAGATTCGATGAGAAATAAAGGAATGAGAGCACTTTGAAAATTCGGAAAAAGTCATTTTTTGACCTCGTTTTTGAACCCAAAAATGGGCCCTAAAAATACAAGATCTCAACTATTATAAGAGCTATAAAGATGCAAATGGTCTCGTTGGACTTAGAAGGACGAAACTAAGTCAAAAACGTTGGAATTTTCCCGATAGTGCAAATAGAAGCCGAGATATCGACCTCCAAAGTTTGGGATTTTTCATTTTTCGGGTATACCCCCCCGTATCGAATTTTTTACCAAAATTTGGTTTTTGTCGAGTTTCAACTAACTGTACCAGCGTCTTATTCGGATCATCTACATCACGAAAACACCGGGTTATAATGGGATTCGAGCAGAACTAACGGAATGAGAGCACTTTGAAAATTTGGAAAAAGTCATTTTTTGACCTCGTTTTTGAGCCCAAAAATGGGCCCTAAACATGCGAGATCTCGGCTATTATGAAAGCTACAAAGATGCAAATGGTCTCGTTGGATTCAGAAGGACGAAACTAAGTCAAAACCGTTGAAATTTTCCCGATAGTGCAAATAGAAGCCGAGATATCGACCTCCAAACTTTGGTATTTTTCATTTTTCGGATATACCCCCCCGTATCGAATTTTTCACGAAAATTTGGTTTTTGTCGAATTTGAACTAACTACACCAGCGTCTTGTTCTCATCACCCATATCACGAAAACACCGGGTTATAACGAGATTCGAGCAGAACTAAGGGAATGAGAGCAATTTGAAAATTCGGAAAAAGTCATTTTTTTACCTCGTTTTTGAGCCCAAAAATGGGCCCTAAAAATGCGAGATCTCAGCTATTATGAGAGCTACAAAAATGCAAATGGTCTCGTTGGATTTAGAAGGACGAAACTAAGTCAAAACCGTTGGAATTTTCCTGATAGTGCTAATAGAAGCCGAGATATCGACCTCCAAAGTTTGGGATTTTTCATTTTTCGGGTATACCCCCCCGTATCGAATTTTTCACCAAAATTTGGTTTTTGTAAAACTTACCATTATTGACTGCAGCTATTGCCACAAGCACCAACAAGGTAAAAGCGATGCCCAACTTAAAGAAAATGGCCGGCAAGATGATCATGAAACGTTTCATCGCATGATGTACCAAAGTACGACCTAAAAAAATGATTTTTATAAATTATTATCAAAATCCCTTTTCGTATATTACGCACCTTCTTCCATCATCCTCCCGACGAATTGCACGGACGTTTCGGCCTTGGGGACGACATCTTCGGTGGCATAAACCGTGGCGAAAACGACCAAAAACACCCCTAAAAACAATTTTAAACCCATGGTTAGTACTCGATCGAATTTGACTGTGAAATGCCAGCGGAACCATCGGGGGCATCAATTTTGTACGGGAAATTTCACCGAATTTTTTTTTAAAAAAACCATCACGTACGGCCCACGCATTGTCTTCCGTGCGTCGGTCCGTGTATGGACAACGCGAGTTCCGATTATTTATTTATGACCATTTGGGTCAGTATATTGCGAACGCACGGTAATAAAATAATTAGGTCACCTCGTAAATAAGTTATAACTGGATAAAGTAAACCTAATCTGGGATTAAATAATCCCGGATTAATCCGTGGCAGGTCGGTTTCACGTAATTCGATTAGGGGTTTATATAAAAGGGATCGTTGCAGTGATTCCTGCGGCCAGTTTAAAGAGATTCGATGTAGTGTCGTGCATTTTGGGGACACAATATGGGGACGTTCAATTGGACGAGTGAGCCCCTTTTTCAGTCCAGGTAAGGCCTAACGAAGTACCCCTCCAGAAATTTTCATTTTTTGATCTGACCAAGAACCCTGTGAGTATTTATTCACTTCTTCCAGGCTTTCCAAGAACTTTTCTCTTATTTTCAACATAATTTTTTTCACTTAATCCAGGCTCTTGTGGGTATTTTATTATTTATTCCAGACTTTCAGAGTCTTTTTTTTATTTATGCAATTTGAGTCATCTCTGATACCTCCAAAAATATGAAATTTCTTCCGGAAAGTTGATTCCATTAAAATGAAAAGAATATATAATTTAACCCACAAAAATTATAACTCCAGTAGCATTTCTAACGAATCAAAAAATTGCGGTCCCCTCTGTTTAACATTTCTAAGAGTAAACCAATTTTCATTTTTTTCCTCACCAATTTCCAAAGACGCAAGGCTTCACGTCATGATCTTCTCGACTAAAATTCAACCCAAAAATACCATGGATAACTAAAAGGCTAAAAAATACATTTTTATGACTAAATATAGCCACAACTATGCCCTAGTGGCCGCAATTTGCCCCATAAGTTTATCATAAAGTGGCTAAAAGTTATATCGATTTTAATGCCCGAAAGATTTATTTGAAAATTCATTTCCCAGGTCGACACCGATCTCAATATAAATTATTACACTCAAAAATTTATCTGTGATTTTTTAATTCGTGGTCAGCTCCATCTGGTTCTTTCAATTAATACTGTCAATTGCCCTAAAAATTTCTCTCCAATTTCATCATTGATCTCTTTATCCAGAATATCGGACTCTGGAATCGCGCACAATCTAGGATGGAACCTGGGCCCCGAGGACCTCATCCACATCCAGGAACACTGGCTCATGTACCCAGAGCCGGACAAGAGCCTCCATCTACTCTTGGGCATGGTCTATGTGTTCTTTTTTATTGCCGCCATGATCGGAAACGGGTTGGTCTTATGGATATTCATCACGTAAGACTTAATTCCTCGGTTAAATCCCCGGTTTTATCCCTAAAAATCGGGAAATCTTTAGGGCCAAATCGTTGCGTACTGCCTCGAACATGTTCGTGGTCAATTTGGCTTTTTGCGACTTCATGATGATGCTGAAGGCGCCGGTTTTCTTGTACAACTCCTTCCATTACGGGTTCGCCTTGGGACATACGGGATGTCAGATATTCGCTGGCATGGGTTCTTTATCGGGAATCGGGGCAGGTAAGGAGCCCTTTTGCCCCCCAAAAAGAGGTTAATGGAAACACGGTTTTAAGGGATGACGAACGCCGCCATCGGTTACGACAGATATACGACCATAACGCGCCCTTTCGATGGAAAACTCACCAGAACTAAGGCCTTGTTGATAATCCTGTTCATTTGGGCATACACCATCCCCTGGACAGTGCTGCCCGCTATGGAAATCTGGGGGCGGTTTGCCCCTGAGGGGTTTTTGACTGCCTGTTCTTTCGACTACTTGACCAGAACGTTCGACAATCGGCTGTTCATCGGGACTATTTTCACTTTTTCTTACGTGATCCCCATGCTGATGATCATTTACTTCTACAGCCAAATTGTGGGGAAGGTGTTTAGTCACGAGAAGGCTTTGAGGGATCAAGTAAGTCTGTAGGGTAGTCGCTTGCTAGTAGGCATTAGTCTGGAACGTTCCTGCAAGGGGGTGGAATTTTTAGGCAAAAAAAATGAACGTGGAATCCCTGAGGGCCAACCAGCAACAGAACGCGGAATCCGCAGAAATGAAGATCGCGAAGGCGGCTATCACCATTTGTTTCCTCTATGTGGTGTCCTGGACTCCTTACGCTGTCCTGTCCCTAATCGGGGGGTTCGGGGATCAGTCCCTCCTCACCCCGGGAGTGTCCATGATCCCCGCCCTAAATTGCAAACTGGTCGCTTGCATTGATCCTTACATATACGCCATCAGTCACCCTAAGTTCAGGTGAGTCCGTGATCAAATCACTAATGTCTGGATGATCACAACTGGGATTTTTTAGGATCGAGCTACAGAAGAAACTGCCGTGGCTAGCGATCAAAGAGAAAGACATCAGCGACACCCAGTCGGCGGTGACTGAAAACAGCGCGGCTCCCAACCCCGCTACTTAATTCGGTACTAGTCAGACGCGAGTGCACTCGTTTCTTGTGGCATATGGGCGAGTGCGCACGCGAAGTTGTCAATTTCCTTTTTTTTTCAAATCCCTGTAATAAATCAATAAATCCCTGCTGAAGAATTGTGGCGCTGCTTTCATTCGGATCGATCGTAAATCGCTCGGTTATACGTGGATAAGTGAACATTATCGCCCCGGGGATGATTAATGCGCTTTAAAGGCCGCATCGGTATAAGTAAATATGTAAATAAGAAGCGAAATGGACGTTTACACAATTTACATGTTTGCTCGGGCATAGAGATGAAGATGTAAATTGATTTTCGGTTTGAAGGTAGAAGAGATATGGCCTGACGGTTTATCATGTCGTAAATTGCTATTTGGTCTATAGGGTGGTCAAGAAAGCTGATTAAAAAGCATTTAGAATGAAAGAAACGTAGAAAACTTGTGTACGAGCATCCTAAAAACTAAAAAATACAATTTCGTATAAGTTTATTTTAATATTCAATGCTTTGCAATGCTAAAACGTTGAAAAATCAAGATCGAGTGCCTGGACTAAAATGAAAAATGACCTTAAACAAATACCTTAAAAATGTGGAAAATCAATTAAAATGCCTGGAAGTTATCGAATACCTAAAATAAAGTTACTTAAAAAACGGAAAAGTATATTAAATGATTGAAATACAAAAAATAACTTGGTGTGTCTAGAAGATAAAAAAATTTATTTATAATCTTCGAATAAGGTCGACAAATCAAAGTACCTAGAATAAAATGAAAAATTACCTTAATCAGTTGCCTGAAAAACATGGAAAATTATTAATATGTCTGTAAATCGGCGTTTAATATCTGAAATGAAATGAAAAATTATTTAAAATGCCTGAAAAACGTGGAAATGTTTGGCCAACATCTGGAAGATTTATTTGTAATTTTTGTCTAGTGCCTGGAATAAAATCAAAAATGACTTCAATATAACTGAAAAACGTGAAAAATTATTTTCTAAAAATTGGCGTTAAATATATGAAATATAATGTAAAATTACTTTAATTGCCGGAAAAAATCTGGAAGATTATCCTTAATACGATATGACATCAAGTATTGAATAAATAAAAAAAAATCTTAAAATTCCTGGAAGAACTAAAAACCTAATTGAAAACTCAGTTTTCTTAAGAGACGATTTTTTTCGTACACGTATATATCTTGCGGTGTAATAATAGACATGTAATAAACCTTTTTGCTAAACGTGAATAAAGCATAAACTCAATATTAAATTCCTCAACGTATATCATGCGAACAGTTCAACTAATGTACATATAGGGTAAACTAAAAATAAACATTTACCTAACTATCGTTTGTTGCTTGGGCGTTAAGTTAATTGGTTCAAGTTTGAACATTTGAAAAAAAATCAAGTCGTAAAATTTCCGATATCTGGAGAGCTGTAATTGGGCCAATCTCCCAGATGGTCCCGTTGGATTCAGAAGGAATATGGCAAAATTTTCACCTTTTTTTTAACCGGTACCACTTAATGTTGACAACCCAGTAGTAACAACCCTTAAATCCCAAAAGGAACTTTCTCGCGCCGTTACAATAGACATTTGTCGAATGTTGTTAGTTAAAATGCGACGTATGCCGCCCTTGTCCAAGAACCATCTGCCGCCCAAACACAATGGGGCGACATTTTCCGCCCAAACGAGGGATTAAAAACTGACCACAGGGTCAAGGCTCATTATTTATGGCTAATCCAGTCACAGTAAAAGCGAAAGGGTTCATCTGCGAAACGCTTGAACGACTCGTATACCCGAATAATAATCGATCAGAACGTAAATCTACCGTGTTATGTAAAATGGCTTTCGCTGACAGCCATTTTAATTAGCCGTCGTCGAGGCGTCTTCATTTAAAATTAAATTAATTAAAAAAAAAAGTGTTGGATTTTTCTTTATTCTTCTGCTGTTGCTGCTGCTATCTGTCTCCGTTTCCTCATTGTCTAATGGCTCTTTGCACTTCACTTAAGTCGATGATTGTTAGCAAATAGACTGAAATCCACGGTGAAAACGGTATTTTGTTAGAGAGAGGCAGGTAAAGAAAAATCAATTATCGGGCACCTGTTGTCTTAGCGGGTCTCCGCTAGTAAATCAAGTGCGGATATCTCAATCGGCAAGTAAAATTTAGTGTTTATTATCGGGAATCTTGATTTATACGGGTTCGATCCTATCGGGCTTATGACCGACATAAAAATCCCATTTCGATGGCGTTATTTAGTTCCTTTGGGTTCAAGAATTGACTCTTAATTTTGGTCAGTTTCCCCATTAAAGCCCCTGGACTTAAAGAGAAACTTGATTTAAAAAAACCATAAAGTTTCCACTTTTTTTTGGAAAAAGCGTCATTTTTCAAGGAAAACAATGTTTAAAAGAATAAAATTGTGCTTGTCCTATAAATATTGGAAAAATATGTGTTAAGGGTCTTTTCTTGTTTTCTTATCACCCTTTTTTGAGTTTTTTTTTGGTTTTTTGGGAAATTTTTAAATATTTTAAAATTTCTGCCTGGAAAATGGGTGATTTAATAAAATATTGCCTATAGCGCTTTTGTTAGGCAATTTACGCAAAAAAGTTATTCTAGCTATTTTTTTAGATATTACTATATAGAACTAAATACCGAAATAAAAATATAATTTTTTTCACAGATTTCACAGAAAATGGAAAAATATGAAAATCAGTTCTTCCGGATTTTTAAGAGAATGATTATAGGAAAAAGCCTGAAATTTATTTCAACAGACAGATTTTCCTAGGCCTTATCACTTTTATTTAAATTATTTTTCTCATAAACATAGAGTTTTTCTAAAAACAAATAAAAATAATTTTTTTACAACATTTTCTTGGGAGAATCCCATCTATTTTGGACAAAAATCAATTTTTTTTAAATTTAAATTTTTGCCTTCTAAAAATATTCCTTATTGAATTTAATGTTTTTTCTCTTAAGCACTTACCACAAATTTCAAAAAACTTGTGAGTTACAGCCAAATTTTGAGTTTTTATTTTTTCAAAAATTTTTTGTGGCTTTCCTTTAAATATTCGAGAATTGCTGTATAAGCATTTTTTGTCCCTTTTTTATAGTCCTATCTAGCAGTATATATTTTTTATTTTCAAAACATTTAATTTTTAATTTAACTATTTAATTTATGAAAATTTCAGGCCTAAAAATTGGTCATTTTTCAAAAAATTGTGTATAACTCTTTTATTGTGCATTTTACGGTAAAAAGTTATTCTAGTTATTTTTTAGATATTATTCGTTAGAACTAAAAACCAAAAAAAAATATACATTTTTTTCACAGATTTTGGAAAAAATGGACTAATAGAAAAATTAGTTTTCTCAGATTTTTCAGAAAATAGTTCAAGTAAAAAGCTTAAAATCTATCTAACAGTATAATTTTTTTGAGTTTACAAAATTTTTAAATTTTTGAAAATTTTTGACCTAAAATTGGGTAATTTTTTAAAAAATTGTCCATAGCTCCTTTATTAGGCATTTTACGGGAAAAATGTATTTTGGCTAATTTTTAGATATTGTTGCGAGGAACTAAATACCAAAATAAAATAAAACGTATTTAAAACAAAATAAAATACTAATTTTTTTCACGGATTTTGAAAAAAAATGGAAAAATATAAAAATCTGTTTTTTTGATTTTTTAAGAAAATGATTTAACTAAAAAGCTTAAAATATATTACAACAAATAGAACTTCTTAGGCCTCATAACTTTTGTTTAAGTTATTTTTTTCATAAAAGCAAAGTTTATCTAAAAAAAAATAAAAACCATTTTTTGCGTAATTTTCATGACTGTACCCCCGTCTATTTTAACCAAAAATATATATTTTTTATTTACATTTTTACCTTCTAAAAATGTGTCTTAATTAATTTAATGTATTTTTCCTTATAGACTTTTACCCAAAAATTTCAAAAATCTTTTGAGTTAGAGCCACTTTTTGAATTTTTGTTTTTTCAAAATTTTTTTGTGGCTTCCCTTTAAATATTTGAGAAATGTTTTATAAGGGTTTTTTGTTGCTATTTAAGTGGTCTATCTAGCAGTATAATTTTTTTTTGATTTTCATGAATTTTGAATTTTTGATAATTTCAGGCATAAAAATGGGCAATTTTTCATAAAATCGACCGTAGCTGCTTTAATTTGCATTTCAGAAGAAAAGTATATTCCAATGATTTTTTAGGAATTTTTACATAGAAACCAATGCAAAAATTAAAATATGATTATTCACTAGAGTTTTCGAGAAAATTGGAAAAATATAAAAATCGGTTTTTTGGAATTTTTGAGAAATATAATTCATGTAGAAGCTTGAAATATATTACAGCAGATAGGGCTTTTTAAGCTTCCTAACTTTTGTTTAAGTCATTTTTCTCATAGACGCGGAGTTTTTTCAACAAAGAATAAAAACCATTTTTCAAGGAATTTTCATGACTATGACCCCGTCTATTTTGGCCAAAAATCAATTTTTATTAAATTCGAATTTTTGCCCTGGAGACATTTTTTACAATCAATTTACCGTATTTTCCCTTGTAAAACCCTTATGAAAATTGAAATTAATTTTGAATTAGGGTCAGTTTTTCAGTTTTTTTGAGTGATTTTTTCTTAAAAATTTTTTTGTGACCGTTCTATTGATATTAGAAAAATATGCTATTAGGGTTTTTTTTTACTATTTTAAAGCTTTACTTTGAGGTAATTTTTCCTTTTAGATTTTTTAACATTTTTAGAATTTTTCAGTAGTTCAGGCTCAAAAATTGGCAATTTTCCCAAGAAACCTGAGGGGTTTTTTTGCTCCTTTATTAAGCATTTTAAGAAAAAAAAGATACCCTAGATATTTTTTAGATTCTGCTGCATAGAAGCCAATACTATAACTGAAACGTATATTTTCCTCATAGTTTGTCATTTTTTGAAAAAATGGCTTTTGTAATAAATTCTTAGTCTTCTTAGGTCTTAAATTTTTTCTAATAAAAAACAGTTAATCTCATGATGAAACTCACCAAAATCCCATAGTAACCTTTAAAAAAACACGAGGAGAATCATTCAGTAGGAGCCGCAGCATCAGCAGCAGGAGCAGACGCTCTGTCCCCCTTCATCTGTTCTTCCCCCCGTGGCCCCACCTCGGCCCTCCTGGGGCCCTCGTTCTCCCCCCGGAGACCATCACCAGGCTCCCCCCACAGCCCCCACCGCTTCATTTAGGGGGCGGAGTCCCGAGTTTTCACTCGTCGTTGCCCCCTTTTAAGAGTCGCTTCACAAGTGCGCGATCCTCCGCGCGTGGTTGTCATGTGTACGGGCCCTTTTACCTTGACATGCGCGCCCTACGGACGAGCCTAAAACTAAAAGAAAAAAACGGAAAAAATCTCTTTTAGTGTGCTGTGCTGCTGAGTGGTTTTTTTTTTCGCGGTTTACGTGCTGCCACCTGTCAAGTGGTTTTTCATTTTTTTTTTTTGAGTATAATTAGAGGGTCCTTTGACGACGACGTTTTCGAGTGGTGTCGCTTAATATGTTTAACTTTTGTGTGCGCGGCTATTAAACAAAAAAAAACAAAAAAAAGGACTTTTCTGGACCGGATGAGCGCCGGTGACACGGCGTAGTTGTGAGAAGGTGTCCGCGGCGGACCGTGGAGGTGGTGGACTCACCGGACCTCCACCACCATCGTCTTTGTATCTGCAAATGGGGGTGTTCGAGGACGGGGCTGGTGGCATTAGGCAGACGACGCACACTTCGTCTCAGCACCAACAACAACAGCAGCAGCAGCAGCACCAGCATCTTCACCACAGGATGCACTGGGTAAGATCCTTTGATCCAGGGAAAGTTTTTAGTCCCTTAATGGTCAGATGGGAGGCATTGGGGCTAAGGTGTTTCGGGATTTTCACAAGGTTTCTGATAGCGCTCTGTTGAGTAGATACAGAACATTTTTTTGCCCAGTAATAAACTTTGAAAACAGTGGATAGGTTTGAATCTTCATTACAGGAAGTACTGTCTTTCGATTCAGAAAAAATTGGATTTTCTAGTTCGTTATTGGTCTAATGGGAGACATTGTGGCTAAGGTGTTTTAGGACTTTGACAAGGCTTCTGATAACGCTCTGTTGAATATAATAGTGAAAAAGAGTTGGATAGATTTGAATCTTGGTCCATATTTGGCATCTCTACAGAATATTTTTGAACAATTTGTCAACAAATGGTTCTTTAAAGCCCTTAAAGGAATTAGCATTTTGATTTTCGTCTTTCATTGTATGAAACCTTGACGAACAGGTACTGTGGTGCTTATCCAATTTTAATTTTGTGATTAAAAGTGAGCGTATTTATTTATTTATTTATTTATTTATACTTGTTTAGAACACAAAATCAATTCGTAGTTATGTTTAAAAAATGCTTGCTATCAATATATTTAATAACCGTTAGACCTGTATATAAATATATATGCCTAGAATTAAAATAAATAATTACTAAAAGAGAAAATAATTAATATCTAAACTAAAATAAAAAGAATTAAAAAAGCAAAAATAGGAAAGTGACAAGACTGCAATTAAGCAAATAAAAACATTGAAATAAAACAACAAATATTATTAAAAGACTAAAAGTTCCTTTCCAAAGGATTCTATAATTTTTCTATTAATGTCAATATAAATTAAATTTTCTACAATTTTGTAAAAATTAAGTTTATGGCAGATCTTGCTCTATAATAATTCTCTACCTGAGCGACATTCCTAGATTTAAACACGGGAGTAATAACTGCATATTTCAAATTATCTGGAAATTCCCTCCTTAAAAGATAAGGTCCTTTAAACCAGAGCAAACTGTTTGGTTCATTAAAGGCAGACATTGGAGCTAAGGTGTTTCAGGACTTAGACAAGGCTTCTGATAGTGTTGTGTTAAGTAGAACACTGAAAAACAGTTGGGTAGGTTTGAATCTTGACTCATATATGGATCTTGGAGTTGCTTTGAAGTTGTTTTTAAGCTCTTTTGAAAAAACCTGTAAATTCCCTATAACAGGAGTCGAGAAATTGAAATTTGACGTACAGAAGTGCCTGTAAGTAACTAATTTATTTGTCACTTATGGAATAGTAAATATATCGGTTCCTAATGGTCAAAATTAAGGAGTTATTGGCTCTTGGAATTCTTTGGAGTCTTTTTTAGGATCTTTTGAAAAAACCCGTAAATTCCCTATAACAGGATTCGAGAAATTGAAATTTGACGTACAGGAGTGCCTGTAAGTAACTAATTTATTTGTCACTTATGGAATAGTAAATATATCGGTTCCTAATGGTCAAAATTAAGGAGTTATTGGCTCTTGGAATTCCTTGGGGTCTTTTTTAGGATCTTCTGCAAGGAACGGTAAAATATCTATAATAAGAGTCGAGAAATGGAATTTTCAGTACAGAAGTGCCTGTAAAAAACAAAATCATTTAGCACTTATGAAATAGTAAATACATCGGTTTCTAATGGTCAAGATTAAGGAGTTATTGGCACTTGGGATTCTCTGAAGTTTTTGTAAGATCTTTTGAAAAAAACAGTAAATTCCCTATAACAGAAGTCGAGAAATTGAAATTTGAGGTACAGGGGTGCCTGTAAGAAACTAATTTATTTGTCACTTATGGAATAGTAAATATATCGGTTCCTAATAGTCAAAATTAAGGAATTATTGGCTCTTGAAATTCTTTGGGGTCTTTTTTAGGATCTTCTGCAAGGAATAGTAAAATCTCTATAAGAGGCAAGAAATTGGATTTTTCAGTACAGGAGTGCCTGTAACAAACAAAATCATTTAGCACTTATGAAATAGTAAATATACCGGTTCTAATGGTAAAGATTAAGGAGTTATTGGCTCTTGGGATTCTTTGGAGGTGTTTTTAAGCTCTTTCGAAAAAAACCGTAAATTTCCTAAAACAGGAGTCGAGAAATTGAAATTTGAGGTACAGGGGTGCCTGTAAGAAACTAATTTATTTGTCACTTATGAAACAGTAAAAATATCGGTTTCTCATAGTCAAAATTAAGGAATTAATAAATCGTGTAATTCTTTGGACTCTTTTCTAGGACCTTCTGAAAACAACAGTAATTCAAATCCTGATCTTCCCAAATGCCTAAATTCTTGACTTTTGATACTCTTTCTATAGTATTTTCACCCACCTTTATGTTTAGGTTTATTGGTAGCTGTCTTCCAAATGACTCGCTTGCTATAATTAGTTTTTGCAATATTCACCCTTAAATTATCCAAACCACCAATTAGATGCATATTTTGCTTGAAGTCTAAGGGTGTCTGATGTTAAAGAATAAAAATGGGCATCACCTGCAAACACATAAACATAGTATACTAAATAATTTGTAGATACAAATATAAATATATATGCATAATATAAATAGCAAAGGATCCAAAATACTACCTTGTGGGACACCAGACTCTGCTTTATTCTAATAAAATATTATTGATCTTAAGTACCTGCTTTATAATTTTTAATACCACCCAATCCTACATTCTATAATTTCACCCTTTCTCAGACCTAATAAAATAGCACCAGTAACGACACTTTATCAATATTTTCCTTCCAGTGCCCTAGTATAATTAATTTTTTAATTTTTTTTGGTAGGATACAGTAACCATGCCTCCCTACTACATTTATTAAAATTAAGATAATACATTTGTTTGTGTACAACCACGACTTTTTAATACCTTTGTGCGTTAATATTTCAGTGAAAAATTGTTTCCATTTCTTTTCCTGTTTTATAATAAACCTACTTAATTAACCTTAAACTATTGTGATAAATCCTACCTTCGATCCTACATTTGTCCCTCACCAAAAAACCGTGTTAGACGCCTAGACTGCATAATAATCAGCAGACCCTTACTAGTACTAGGCCGAGCTCAAACTCTTTTATTAATAAAGTTTCATCTACATGAGCTATAATCATGAAATAAATTTCGTTTTGCATATTAATGTTCTAAACCCAATACCACTCAAGATATTTAAGGTTTAAGGGAAAATATCCCCTTTCAAGCAGCTGCTAGATAAGCATCCTGAATAACTTCTTTGGGAGTTGAGCTACAATGGTCACCATCAAAACTAACATTTGTAGCGATTTTGCAAAAGAAATCAAATAAAATATGATTATTCCGGTTTGTGGCAAAAGGTGTGCGTCTAGGTGTTATTAAAAAGTCACGATTCCACGGAAGATTGCATATTCTGAGGTGGTGCTGTTGACCTCCGCAGATTAACAGGTAAACCGATTAAGATCGAGTACCGGTTTGGCGTTTCGGCCGCCTTAAACCGATTTCACGTGAGAGTGAACGTGTCGGGAAAATATCGTGGCTCCTCGTTGTTGTTTTCTGTCATTTAGAGCGAGAGAAAATCCCTCCAAAAAGTAACTCGAGAACGAGCAAATACTTCTGTTGGGCGCCAAAGTGTTGCTTTTTCTATTGCCGACACCTTCGGGCTGCTATTAAGAAGAGGTAATTGCTTTATTTTGCACCCGTATATAAAATAATAATAATAATTTATACATTTATTTATAAAGAAGTACAGAAAAAAAAGAAGAAGAAGCGGGCGCTCATCGACGTCTCGGCGATCGTATTATATAAAAAACGAGCGACTTCCTTTGAACGGGTCGAAAAAAAATTTCCATAGAAGGAAAGAGAGCCTGGGCAAATATTTCTTAATGAGGAGCGCCGCGGCCATATTAATAAATTCTTCGTTACAAATAATTATTGTTTCAGCGCTTATTAACGATTCCCGACCGCATTTTTTACCCGTTTCTTCTCTTTCTCTCTGATGATGCTGAAATAATTTATCGAGGGATTATTACCGTTATTATGGGTTTTATAAGTTATAATGTTAATCCGCTTATAAAAGAAACAACTAACGTCTATTTATTACCGGATTAGGACTTGTATAGGTTCTCTTTGTTTTTCATCTGGAGACCATAAAGGGATCGAGGGCAAACAATTTTTTCCCAAATAACTTGAGTGGTATTAGTGATCATGAAAAGAATTTTCAATCGACCGCAGTTTATTTCATGACTCTAGCTTACGTAGATCAAAAGTTATCAACCAAAAACTCGGACCTTCACCCGTTGAGGGTTTGCTGACGTGGCATAAACTTTAAACGGGCATATCTATTAAGCGGTTAATGTGATTAAAATTATTTTAACAGTTTCTGATAGATAATTAATCATTGTTCAACTTTGGTTATTAGTGTGATGAATGTAGATGATTTTTTGCTCACTCGAACATATAACCCAGTTTTTGCAATTATAATGGGTGCTCAATTAAAAACCCTTATAAAATGTATCCTCCAAATACGCCCTAAACATACCGGAAAGTCCTTTTCAACAAAATAAACCCCAAATCGACGACACTCTCGCCCATATACATATATACCGTCCGGCACATTCACGTCATTTCAAAAAGCGTTTAGGTCTTATCGCAGATGTCCAACGCGATAACAATGCAAACAGTGCATTTTGAGTGCCATTATGGGCACTTGAATGGAAATATTGTTATAGTGTTACGGGATTAGAGTGACGGCTACCTGATACGTTAAATAAATACTTTATTTTATGTTCTACGGGGTGCTAGGAGAGCAACGTTATTAGAATATATATAAGTTGGTTTTTGACCCAATTGGATGTTGAAAAACTCTTGACGTAATTACGAAGAATGTACCGTGGGAACGGTAATATTGCAACGATTCTAATTAAATAGAAATATTTGTGTAACAACAATAATGATAATAGTAATATTATTATTATTATTATCGGCACGACATGGCTATTGTTGTCATTTGCTAAACGTTATAAGATTAAAGCAGCAAGAGAGAGAGAGAGAGAGAGAGGGAATCTGTTCTTCAGCAGTCAGAAACAATATCAATAATAAACGAGATTAATATATGAAAACCGTCTGCTCGAGATACACACATAAGACGGATTTTTTTTCGTGTTTGTTGCTCGCATCTGATCAGATAAATCTTGACTCGGACGACCTCTTTCGGGTGAACATTTCATGCTTGTTGGACGCCCTGTCTCTTCGGATTATCGTTGTTTTCTTGCATTTATTTGCGATTTAATTATATTCGTATATATAAGACGAGCGAAATAAAATTGCAGTATAGGACCCTCTAAACAACAGGTATTTTAATTTTAACACTTATAGCTCCGTATATTATCCTCTATAAATCTGTTATAGTCTATTTCAAATGAGTAGAGAGTAATAAGACCTTATTAAGTAATAAAGCATTATGTATGCCACTTAATAAAACCTTATGCATCATGTAATTAAGTTGTTAAGTTGTCAACTGCCTGAAATAAATAAAATAATTATTTTTGCGCAAGCAGTTGAAGAATAACTTAATTTTTACAGAAAACGCGCAGCTATAGTCTATTTCAATTAGGTAGAGAGTAATGAAACCTTATTAGGTAGGCAAACGGGATACTGCTTAATGGTTCTTTGGAATTTTCTTTTCCAGCAAACAATTTAATCGTTTTTCAGTAGAGCTGATTTGCGATTATACTTTTCCGATGCAAAATCCACATCTTTTAAAGTTATCCATTAGAGTTTTTTACTCATCAAAGCAATGCTATTTTCTCGGGTAAGTTTCATTAAAATTTTGTCCAAAGTTGGTATATCTTTAAAAAAAATAAATAATGTAGACTTCTAATAGCGTTCGAACCCTATCCTGTGACCACAAAACTCTCTTTACATTTTAATACTCTCTACTTATTTGAAATAGAGTATAGTTTCTACCTATTTGAAATAGAGTATAGTTCTAATTAATTCTTTTTTGCTGAAGCGAATATTAATACACGGCGTCCCAAAAAAAATTACTGGTTGCCTTTTTACACGATCAAACAGCCTGTACACCTTTGGTCGTTCGTTTTAACGATATCGTTGTAATATTCGTGTAGCGTTTCAAATTGTACCTAATTACCGACCATTTTTTTCATGTATCTCGCAACATATACACACGGAGATGCAGAAAATTACACCGTTTGCTTGTCTGGCTTGCTCAGACATAACGGTAAGAAAATTCCTCGATTTTCTTCTACGATAAGAACCCATTTTATTATTATATGTTATGTATATGCTTGGAACCTTCCCCCTTCTCCCTTTATGGGTACTTTATATGGGTTATAGGCTATCATTAAAGTTAAATAATAGGCTGAGGGGTTTTACAGTTAGAAAATTAATTACGTAACTCGCAGGAAGAGGTTGTTTTTTTTTTGAGACGTGGCGCGAGAACCAACTGAGACAGCGGAGCAGCATCAATTCTCCTAAATAGAACACCAGGAATGCCCATAAGTTAAGTTATCGTTGTAAACAAGCCAATAAAGCTGACTGCCCCTTTAAAACTTAGATATTTATATCGGTAGAAATAAAAATGAAATTTATAGTAGATGACATAAATATTCGGACCACCGATTGCATAAAAATAAACCGACACACACACACACACACACGTTTCACCTGCCTCACGGTTTCGAAAGAATCAAATGAGTTATAGGCCGGGAGCCCCGCTGAGTTACACATGTTGCCAAACGCCCAGTTTATAATTTTGACACTACAAAAGAAGGTTTCCCCCCCTAGAGGTCCATAGGAGGTCATCGCACCTCCGCTCAGCATTAGGTCAAAACGTTCCAACGTTATCAAAAATTATTGTTTGGTCTAATTTGGTAAAAATAACCCTCTTATATGCGGATGCTGCCATATCTGCACCTTTGACCCCCTTAACCTTGGCTCCTTGAAATGATAATCCGCACATTTTTTCGGTTGTTTAGTTCAAGTTGCTGTTATGTGTTATAATAAACACATGCATTGTAATTGATTTTTGTTACGTTTGTTGCTTTGGACTGAGCTAGCCAACCTGACTATCATTTTATTTAGCCGCTTATTTTTAGACGTTCATAACTTTTTTTCTGTTAGAGTAATCAAATTATTTGTAGAGGGCAAAGTTGTAGACTAACTCTAGGTTTTTGAGTTAAATAAATCAATTAAAAAATCTCTATTCGAGTATTCCCGAGATTTTTAGAGAAATTTTCATTCGAAGAAAGAGGACCGACGTTTTTACCGAGATATGACGAAGATACGAAGCAAATACACAAAAAAGGAGCCGCATTAAATGAAAAAAAAAGTCGCGCTCGTCGATAAGCGACGAATATAAATTATACGTGTCGTTATATGCAAATTTTAATAAAAATCGGTCGGTTACGAAACATTTTTTATCGGTTAATAACTGGCGGAGCGACATTGCCTCATGCCGCGCGCCGCGACATTTTGCTCTCATTTTTTTTTTCTTAATCTTATTTACTGACATTCTAAAGAAGCCGACTTTGTGGCGTGAGTGCCCATATTTCTTCTTCGTGTCCGACCGTGGATTCTCTTTCTTTTTATCCAATAAGAGACACATTACGCATGTAAATATACACTCATTATGAATACGTACCAGAAGGCTTCTTAGATCCCATTCAATTACTGGCAAATCTATCATGCAGGTCCTTCTTCTATAGGTGTCAAAAATATCTGAAAATCCTTAAGTAATTATTGAGGCACTCATGTGGACTCTTCTTCCATGCCATCCTTTTTTAATGCCTCAATCTTTTTTTAATTAGAACCATGTATATGTTACGAGATACATAAAAAAAATGATCCGTAATTAGGTACAATTTCAAACGCTACACGAATATTACAACTATATTGTTAAAACGAACGACCAAAGGTGTACAGGCTGTTTGATCGTGTAAAAAAGCAACCAGTCATTTTTTTGGGACGCCTTCTATTAATATTCGCTTCAGCAAAAAAGAATTAATTAGAACTATACTCCATTTCAAATAGGTAGAAACTATACTCTATTTCAAATAAGTAGAGAGTAATAAAATGTAAATGAGAATTTTGTGGTCACAGGATAAGGTTTAAACGCTATTAGACGGGTAAAGCTGAGTACAACTGAGTACAAACGGGTAGAACTACTTGGTGATAAAAGCAACATGGCGTATTACAAATACTTAAAATTTATTGGGATGAAGATATCACTGTGACCAGCGAACAAATAAAAGAAGCTCTCCTAATGGACAAATCAATTACAAGAAATCGAATTGAAAGAAATTATAAGATTCACTAAAAGATATTCCTGCAATAGTTTACCGAGTAATGCAAAAGTCTGTAATACTTGATACGTTAAACATCGTTAGTAACACCAACAATGATCGAATTCAGTGCTTTACAAACAAAAATTAGTTTTGATGCCAACAAAATGATATTACAGTGACGAAGCAACATCGAATATAAAAACAGTTTTCATGGGCGATATGCTGCATTAGCTCTAAGCTAATAAAATAATTATTTTATTCCAGGCAGTTGAGAAATAAAACAGCTTACCTACATAATGCAGCCCGATTAGAGACATTTTCATTTGCGTCACTTGCCTGGAAAAGAAACATTATTTACCTTATTCCAGGCAGTTGATTCAGTTTTCCAGGCAATTTTGCGGATAGTTATATTTCCTTTTAGAAGTTTTTTCCTTCAAAAATTACTCAACTGCCTAGACTAAAAACTGCCTTCAATTGCCTGGAAGAAAATAATCATTTTATTTATTTCAGGCAATTGCGGAATAATACCTTGACTCATAAAATGGATGATAACTCAAAAAGTTTTTAACCTACAGAAATCGTTCATATAGGAGATTATTTGCAAGGAAACACTCTTTCTTAAGGTGAAACTTGCGTTTAAATGCCTGCAACACTTTCGAAATTATATTGGTTGGAAGTTGAACACTTATGAGAAATTTTGCTATTAATCTAAATCGGTTATAGCTCAGTGAATTCTTGAGCTAAAAACACCATTTATGCCTTAAATTAATTCTTATGAGTCCCTTTACACTCCCTTAAAAAAATCATGATATTATCTCAAATGGTTTTTGTGTGACACCTCAAAGTATCTTTCAAGGCTCCAATTATATACTTTTAGCTGGGCGGTTTCTGTAGATATGAAGTTTCACTCCCAAAAATTGCTCAACTGCCTGGAATAAAAATTTAAATTATGTTATTTATTTCTTGGAAAAAAGCCAAAGCAAAAAAATGACTATGGTAGCGATACAACCCCTAACCTCAAAAAGCATAGTCTGCAGCTAGTTCTGGGTGAAAGACCAAAAATGCAACAAATGATGCTCTAAAAACAGAAACAGCTTCACTCAAGGATCCCCAAAACTTGATTGTTTCACTTGATAAGTCTGCGCATCAGTGCATAGTTGAGTCAAGAAGTCTAAGGTTACCGCTGTTTGCAATGGTTTTTTTATCCTCTTTGACATACAATGATTCGGTTGATTTGAACTCGCTGAATTCCATAATGCCAGTTTTATCTGTATTAAGTTCTAAGCAGAGCCAGGAGACAATATAACAGATGTGTCATCAGTATATTGGCACACATGACTCCTTGATAGCCCATTCACATATAGAATAAAGAGAAGTGGAAAATTGACTCCAGCTCTTCCTCTACTGGTTCTGAGTAATACACATCTCCTTCCACAGTTGTTGCTTACTGAGCAACAGTAAGTTTAGCTAGGTTAGGATACGTCAGCAATTTTTTGACTTGTTTAATAAAATGGTCTATTGCTCATAAATCCTGATGTGTCTTTAAAAAATCAGAAATTCTGTTATAGAGAGCTCCCTCAAAGATTTTTAAGAAAGAGGTCTGTAGTTTTCTGAATTTGCATTCCAAAACTCAGCTACATATTTAAGTATCCTCACAGGAACCTCATCCAGTTCCCATGCATAATCATGGTCACTTACATGAAGTTTCTTTCCATGCCATTCATCTCCTTTTTTAATACTTTCATGAATAAATTCTGAATTTACTCAGAGATCGTGACTGACAGACACCTCCTTCTGACACCTCATAACCCCAAAGACTGTCATTGAATTCTTAGACCCCAATATGAGCGTGGAAAGTTGTAATGGTGCAAGAGGGCGTAAGCTTCATAAAGTAAGTTCAGCTCAGCTCTATCTTCAGACTTCTTCAAAAGCCTCGTTTTTAGAGACATTAGGAGGCGTCGGAGGTGTTGCAAGTACTGCTCGTTGCTGATCAACACCGTCAGCCTCGTCCTGGACCTCGGGGAGGTGGGGCTCAGCTCCTACATGATCTTCGTGGTCCCCCACGTGCTCTTCTGGTGGGGTGTGTCTTGCTTCCAACTGAGTACATCTCGCTTAAATGAAATAATTTTTTTTAAAATACGAAAATTTCCTTTTTAGGTTTTTGCTCGCTGGTGGTGACGACCTTTTACTACCCCCTGCTCGTGCGCACTCCCAAGCTGAAAAACGTGATAATAGTGTTATTTTTGATATTGGCCGTTAAGGTGGCGGCCGCCGGTTTGCTGATCAGACACGTGCTGAGACGCCCCCCGGAGCACGACGATTTCGAGCTTAAATGTTTCACGGTGGTGAAATCGTTGCATTTAGGGGTGATTTTTGGGGTGTTCACTTATTACTGGCGGATTTACGCGATTGCTATTGTGGAATTTAGGCGGGGGTCTGTCGGGCCCAGTTCGATAATCGATCTGGAGGAGTTGCAGAAGCCGCAACGCTCCAGCGCCACCATGTACAGTTTTAAATAGTTTCGCGTGTGTTAAGAATAAAATTTTGTTAAAACGGACCCTGCGGGCGCTTTCTTGTGATCGATCAACTGGCTTGGG
This sequence comes from Anthonomus grandis grandis, assembly GCF_022605725.1. Lineage (NCBI taxonomy): Eukaryota > Metazoa > Arthropoda > Insecta > Coleoptera > Curculionidae > Anthonomus > Anthonomus grandis. Next base: position 4,271,404 of record NC_065564.1, read on the forward strand.
CCCCGGAGGCGTGTCAGATTAACGCCTAATCAGCTTTTTATTTATTGAGCGACGTCGATTTCTCTTCTCACCGAGTGAAATGTCTCATTGAGATTATTTCAGTTCAGTTATCAAGTGGTTCTAAGACCGAATATCATTAGCACCGTTTGGGACTTTTTTTAGTCTGGTCGTAAACTGCCAGTAAAAATGACGCTTTTAACCCTCTTGAGCCCTTTTACGTAGTTCTCGTTATGACTGTAGAAGCGTTGGTGTCTCTTTAAATACTTTACGAACATAATTTCATTAATGAGAAAAATAAATTTGTATTTTATCGTTGTCTTAGATCTTTATTGTATAATTATAGTACCCGGGTGCACAGGTGGGCAAGCAAACCAATTAAAAATTAAGGCAAAACCGGGCTTCTACATCATGCAATTACGGAAATTACTCATCATTTTTCATTCTTTAAACTTAATTGCCAGTTATACCCGACGGTTTCGTCTTAATTTTTATTTGCATTTACTAATTCGATTTTGAGGGATTTTATGAGGGGCGTGAAAGAGTAACAAAATGGCGATCGAGATCTGGACAATTATTATGACCGATCAAATTAAATTTCTTTATTGGCCATTTTGTTAACAATTACAACTATAAATAAGTGAAGAGACCATTCAGTTTTCTATTTATATAAATGAATTATTGCAAGATAAATCTCTCCATTTGCCATTATGCTCTATGATGGAAATTTTTGGGGATATGTAAAAGGTACAAGCAAAGGGTGACATGGCTAATATTAAGAATTGGTTTGATGATATGTGTCTAACTATACATTTTGAGAGAAAGAAATATCTGGCATTTAATTGTTCTAAACACAACAGACTTATATCATATAAATGAACACCAAGTGACTATCGAAGAAGCACAAAACAAGAAATATCTAGGAGTGTGTATTGGTAATTTATTAACGTGGGACATACATGTAGAGAATGTCGTCATGAAACTCCGAGTAATTATATTTAAATTAGTTTATTGGCATAGTATACAGGGTGTTTCAGAACTATGGGATCAAACTTCTATGGGTTGTTCTGTGCAACAGTAAAATCCATTTGAGTATAGGAACCCATGTCCGGAAATGTGTCACTACGCCACTACGGCCCTAAGACGCGTTTAAATTTAGAAAAAATATTAATTACCTAAATAGGATCTGATGCATTTATTTTTACCTTTTGTATATAATACCATCACAACAATTTGTTCAAAATCCAACCTCAATACACCGATTTAAACGCCGCACATGATTTCGGCGGACTACACTAAAAATTTGATCCTTTGTTTTGAATGATTTCAAATGCTGCTGTTATTCGTCCAATTAAGTCTAGCTCTGATTCTACTGGAGTTTCGTAGACTAAAGACTTTATATGTCCCCACAAGAAAAAATCAAGCGACGTTAAATCGGGTGACCTAGGAGGCCAAGAAACTGCTCCACCTCTGGCAATCCAACGGTGCCCAAACCGCTGAGCCAAATAATCGCGAACTTGTACAGCAAAGTGAGCCGGCGCTCCATCATGCTGAAACCACATTTGCTGTCTAACGTTTAATGGAACATTTTCAAGGAGTTCTGGCAGAATTTCCTCCAAGAAACGCAGATAAATAGGTCCTGTTAACCGTTCCGGTAGAAGGTATGGCCCAATTAAATATTCATCAACAATGCCTGCCCATACGTTGACAGACCAACGATTCTGATGTTTTCTTGGAAAAATTGCATAAGGATTTTCTTCGTCCCAAACATGACTATTATACAAAACCGTTTTTCATTAACCGTAACTCTTACCCCCCCCACCCACCCCACACAGCTTACCAGTAAGTAAATTGTTTTGAAAATCTTTGTTTTTCAAAATAATACACATGAACAACAGCTGGTTTCGTCGTTAATATCTAATGTAATAACAGAGTTTGTTTATTTAAATTTGATTTAATTATTTATATATATATTAATGAATATTTAATGCAAAAACAGTGCTATTAGATTGAATATTATGAACTATCAACGGTGATTTTTCAACAGAAGTTCTTACTGGGCAAATGTTTGGGGTGGGTGGGGGGGTAAGGGTTGTTTGGATGAAAACCAATGTTCTTGCATAAAAGATATATTCAATATTTAATTTAATAACACTATTTGAATTTGATATAATTTTATATATAAATATTTAGTATAAAACGGTTGATAAATATACCAAAACCAAAAATTTTCCTAAAAAATCGTCGAATAAATATATATTTAACAATAATAATATATGATGTGGTGCATTTGTTCTAAATATTTCAAAGGCATTTGATAGGGTCAAAAGACATGAAAACTTCTTAAGCAAACTGTATTCTTATATTTTTGTACGCTTCCTTGAAACCAATCCATCTAGGTTACCATAGATATCTTGCAGAGGTTCCAAATTAACCCTCATGTCCCTCAGGAATGCATCTCTTCCTGCTATATATTAACGACCTTCTCGACAATTTACAGCTTTACTGATGACAGAATATTGGTGTCTTCCTTCATGAAGAACTGTAGAATCAACTCCCAAGCATTGAGAAAAATTACCCACACCTTCGTAGCACTGGCATTACTTGTGATACTCGAGTACCACAGTATTTACCCTTTTGTGCTAGTGTACTTCGATAGAAAAGAAAAATAGAAGTAAGTGGGCAGTTGTGGCCTACAAATGTCTCAAATTACACAGAAAATTGCGAAAGAAAATAAATCTATTGCCGTCATCGACGTTTACTACGACGACGACTGATGATTACACGATTCAATATCGGGACTCCATGGGCATATGCCCGGTACCACACAGATCGAAAGATCATTCGACACAATATTTTGTGCTGTCGGGTCACGACCCCCCTCGTATCTGCCCGCCCCCCTCGCCACCCCCCCGCGGGTGGTACTGACAGCTATCAGTCTCACGACCAGCACGATCCGGCCGGCGCGGGTCATTACGGCGTTTATGAAACGGCAGTACCGTGTTTGTTTAACGTATATAAGTACTGTGCCATGTAATTATTATTATGGTGCGGACGTACCTCGGGAAATTATATGCTTTAGGAGACGCGTATCATTTTGAAAAGGAAAAAAAAAACGCGCATTTTATAGTGTGTATCAACCCTTGGACAGTCCGACTTGTCGATATGGGTGGAAGTAGGGCATACATAACCCGCAAATAGGGCATGCGGCGGGTTCTTCCCTTATAAATCAGCCGAACGATTATGCATCTGCGCGTTTAATACGTCAGGTCGTAAACAAGCGTATTTTTTTCGAGCTCAAGAGGAAGTCGAGCTTCTGAATTATTTCTTCCCTTAAGCCGGTTCCAAGACGCCGCTGGTGAGCGCGGCACGGTTTTAGGTGCGTTTCGCACGCAATCCGCGGTAATACAAGTGTTTTTTCATTTTTCATTTTTTTTTTTATTAATTTTATATACGACGTTCGTAATTTACGGACGTGAGTTTAAATTAAAAAAAGGCACCTGTGCGTGGTCAAAGGCTACGCACCTCAATCTTAACAAACTTCACTTCTTAAACCGAGAAAAATGAATCATTTGCCTGGAATAGTTTTTTAACTTCTCGATAGCTTAAAATCAAGTTTTCCAGGCAGTTTAAGTAATTTTTTTAACGGTGTCTCTATGTACTTTTAAACCAGCTTAAGTTTCCGTATTTTTTTTTCATCAAAAGCAGTTAAAGTTATTTCCTTTTAAAGCAAATACAATTCTCGAGCTTTTCCAGGCAGTTGAAGCAGTTTCATTCTTAAATTCAGTTGAAATATTTGAATCTCTCTTGGGTCTTATTTAAAGTTCAAAAATCAGGTTTTTGTTGCGAGGAATTGTTCTTTGAATATTTTGCAATTTATTTCATTGCAATAGCGCTAATGGTTCCTGAGATATCTGATTTTGAATGTATGAGCTCCAACGCAAAAGAACTCGCATAAAAGTTAAAAATTATACAGGACGATTGCAAAATGACGAAACTACGTGCTGTCTTTTTTATGTGGTTTATGGAAGGTTCTACTATGATGTCCCTAGGAAGAAACTAATTGATTGAAGTACTTTATGGGCTTTTAAGCTTCACCTCCATTTTTTGCCGCACTTTCCTCTAGAAGAATTGAATTTTCCCTGGTTTTCTTTGGAAAAAAAATCTTTTAAAAGAAAAATTAATAAGCACTTTGTGGTCTCTTTTATTTATTTCACAAAATATTCTCCTGCAAAATTAAACTGGTGAAAATTCCACTGAATTTTGTTATTTATGGGTCTTTAATCCAATTTTTTACTCTTTCCTGATCTTTTGCTGAGAAAAATCATAACTCAAAGGGAAAATTACCAAACAGCTTGCGGTTTTCGCCATTTAATTGATAGAAGGTTCTTGTATGAAACTTCGATGAAAACTTAAATTAATTTAATTGTTTTATGGGGTTTTAAGGCTGACCTCTAAGTTTCTGCCAAACTTTTCCGAAAACCCCTTATATATTATGAACGGAAGGACCAATTAACTTGGGGTCTTCACTAAATGACCTATAAAAGACTATTATGCATTACTGTGAAAAAAATTAGCCTAGTTATGAGTTTGAGACACAATTGTACACATTCTTCCTAAGCTTTTCTTGAGGAAAAAATAAAAGTTCAAAGGAAAAATGACGAAATAACTTGCGTGGTGTTTTCTAATTAATTTATACAATAGAGCGCCAATAATTGTGATCCTAATGAGTTAGGAGCATAAAATAACCAGCATTTACTAGCCCATAGGATGATCTTCAAAAATTATCAAATGCAGTTTAAAATGACTTAAAAGACCTGGAATACACTAGGAAATTAATCTGAAAGCCTGGAACAAAATTGTCAATAACTTGAAATGGAAAATTGACTTTAAATCTCTGTAACATATGAAGAATTACGGTAAATTCACAAGGGCACCAAAATGTTCCAACAATCCACAAAAAAGGCCTAAAATTCTTTGGAGGCAGCTTCAAAAGCCTGGAATATAATTTAAATTTAACTTAAATGCCTGGAAATATTTCCTAAGAAGAAGTGGCTTTATTTACCTTGGATTAGGCTTAAAATGACTTCAAAGACCTGGAATACACTGGTAAATTAATCTAAAAGCCTGGAACAAAATTGTCAATAACTTGAAATGGGAAATTTGACTTCAAATCTTTGGAACATATCAGGAATAACGAGTAATTCACAAAAGTAGCAAAAGATTGCAAAATCCATAAAAAATGACTTCAAATACTCAGGAGGGACCTTCAAAATCACGAAATAAAATTAAAAATTCAACCCAAATGCCTGAAAGATAGTTTGAAATTCCTGGACTACATAAAGAATAAATATAATATTGCAAGGACACCAAATAACTGCTCCAATAATCCTGGAAAAATTACATCAAATCCCTTGAATCCGATCTTAAGAAGTCTGAAACTGAATTTAAAATGACTGACTTTAAAAGTCTGGAAAGAGTAAAAATGGCTGCAAATAACATGGAAATATTTCTATGTATTTCTAAATATGAGTGAAATAGTTGACTCGAGTATTGATAATTACCTTTTCTTTTCTCTTGTTAAACTTATGAAGTTGAAAAGAATCCTAAGAATAATTTTTTTAAGTGCACATCGAAGAGTTTCACTAACTAGATTAAACGTTTTTTTTTGTCTCAGCGTGGTGACGAGGTGTTTGCACACCGTGTAAGGTAGGTCCTTGGACTATTAAAAAAGAAAACACCCAGAACCAGAGGCTAAAAACCAAAAACAACATTCCACCTGAATATCTATTAATATTTCATCACAGAAATCAAGATAATCCGAGTGCATATACGTATCAAGGTGTTCGAGATCAAAACCCCGTCACCTGTCACATATCATTTTTCAGGTGTTTAGCCCAGATTCGATTTGCATAAATCGGTCCCGGTAGATCGAGCGCCAAGACCCCACAAAACAGAAAAAAAAATCCGTGGTGTTGTTCTTTATTCGACCTGTTGCACGGCATTTCCACCAACGATTCCGCGAACGTCCGGCCGGAATGTTATCTTGCAAAAGCGTTTATCGGACATGTGCGGAGTGTATGGTGAACGACAAAAACCGATCCCGGTCTCATAACGATAACGACGCCATTTTCATCAAGCTGTTACAATCCGAAAAAACCGACCGATCGAGAACGCAGAACGTTGAATTATGAAACAGGAAGAAAAGTTATGGCCGCCATAAAAACTCGCCGTATACGGACGACTGCGATGTGAACTGAACCAGCTTTTGCCATCATTTCATCTAAGAATATTAATAAATCTAGCGATAGGAATATTATCAGGACATTCTTAGTGCGGTACCACCCAATCTTCAGGGCATATTTGGCAAGTGATAAGAACATCCTTTCGATGACGGTTAAATGAAGAAAACCACCTTATCTTCTTGAAGATGGACAAAATGGGAAACGATAAATTCCCGAGTGGTCGCGATGCTTCTTATATGACGGACAAGTTCTTCGACTCGCGGAAAAAACTCGCGGGAGTCGCGTAGAATTTTAAATTTGTTAAGAATTAGTTTTCCCACCGATAAATCGCGTAAATCGCCTCGCGAGGGCATTATATTTTATTTGTTTTTAAACGGTACGGTACGGAACCTGTTCCGTTGTCTGCCAGCGATGTTTTTGCGAAATTTATCGCTTCTTACCGCCGTTTTTAGAGTCCCGGCTATTAAGTACTGGAAATTGAATAGAAATCACTTGGATTGATTGCATTTAGTCGTTCATGTGTAAATTGGAGCGATTGTAGGTTGGTGCGTAGCCTCTGATCACGCACAATCGATTTCCATTTTTCATTTTTCAAACATGTTTCATTTAATCCATAAAATAACCTTCAAACCTGGCCTCGCACCACTATTCTTTGCGTGGAGCTAGAGCATTCACCATTTTGGCCGTAAATAAGTTGATAAAAAAATACCGGATTTTCTAGACCTCAAAGGAAGATATGCACTTTCTCTACAAAAATCGCATGCCAATCTTGTTACAAGTTTTCAAACTCCTTCAATAAAATCAAATGAATATCTCAAGCAATGGGTTTACAAAAAAATGTTTAACATCGCTTTTGCAGGTTTCAAATTTAATTTAAATTTCATATTTTTTGAGGGCATTCACCATTTTGGTAGGAAACGAATTGGAAAGTTAAAAAATGCAGGCTTTTCGACCCTAGGGCTCAACAGAATAATGCGGGCAATGAATGTATAAATTTTCTTTTAAATCGCTTCGGTGCTTTTCGAGTTATTTAAATTTGAAGTTTTTGGGAGGCATTCACTATTTTCGAAGGAGATGAGATGAAAAATTTTTAAAAATGCGGAATTGTCAACTGTAGAGCTCCAATGAATATTATAAGTATTGGATTTAAAAAGAAATATTTAAAATCGCTTTAGTAGTTTTCAAGATATTTAAATTTAAAGTTTTTTGAAAGCATTCACCATTTTTGCAGTAAATGAGCTGGAAAATAAAAAAAAAATCCGAAATCTTCTACTCTAGTAGAACTCAAATGAATATTGGAGCTATTGAGCTTAAAACGAATTTTTACAATCGCGTTGGCAGTTTTCGAGTTACTTAAATTTAAAATTTTATAAGAGCAGAAAATAAAAAAAATGCGGTTCTCTGCTCTGGAGTAATTAAAAATCATTGTAATTAAAAACGAATTTTTAAAATCGCTTTGGCAGTTTTCGAGCCATTTAAATCTAAAGTTTTTTTGGAAACATTCACCACTTTGGCAAGAAACGAACTGGAAAATAAATGAATGCGGGATTTCCGGCCCTAGGGCTCAACTGAATAATCTGAGCGGTCAGTGTACACAATTTTTTTTTAAAATCTGTTCGGCAGTTTTCGAGTTATTTAAGTTTGAAAATTTTTAAGCACATCCACCATCTAGTCAGGTAAAGGGATTGAAAGTGAAAAAATGGCTTATATTATATTCTCCAAATAATCAAATTATTTATAATATAAGTGTTTCTTTATGTAAAGCGTAGTTTCTGATTGTTTTAGGGTAAGAACATTCAGCTACAGTCTCTTAATCTTGGCCATTTCCTTCGTAACTTCCGAAGTAATTCACCGATTTTAATGCGGTTTTCTTAGTACGAATGGGCTAAATTAAGAAAAAAAATCGTAAATCTGACCGTATAATTTCCTCGCCAAAAACCTAATGACACGTTGCATATATCGGCGAATTTCTGCCTTTCCTTCACACGGATCACTGTTCCGTTTCCAGTATTACCGTAATCAAAACCCGATGCACGCCACGTAACGTTGCGTGCATACCAATTTTCATTTTTACGCCAAAACCAAAAAAAAAAAAACTTTCATATATATATAATTTATTATTTGGGGAAACTGCCCCCCGTGAAATCAATTACTATTTGGCCAGTTTTGCCGTTTAATTTTTAATTTACACACGGCAATTTTTTCGGTTTTACACACCGGATACGTGTGTTATTTTTCAGGTTAATATCGTGGTTTTGGCATGCACTAAGTCGGACCCAACTGGTGATAAAATGATGCTTTTTTTAAGCAATTTTACAAGTGAGGCTCGAAGGACCAGGGATCAAGAAAATGTAACCGATCTTCAGGGTTTTTTCGGTTTCAACGTTGATAATGTTTGACCCCATTGTTGCGTTGGTCTGAATGATGGCGTGCACAAAAACGGATGTTAATAAAAAAATAAAATGCAATCTAAAAGCACAACGAGCGAGATAGCGTGAATTCTCTTGCATATAATGGGCGCGATTCTTATAGAAACGCTTCCTGCGGTTGATATACATAAGTTACCTATAAATTATTGTCGGGTAGAAGTCACTTGTGCGAATCAACTTTTGCTTTTTATAAATAACGGGACGCCGCGATCATTAATTTCCCACGGGCTTTGAACTATTTTTAATTGCGAGGATCTTCCCCATTCATAACTCGCGAGTCGAAGACTTTTATTTGGAAAAGCTGCTACGCTTTTTTTTTGGGGTTTTGAAGTGTCTATTTTTGACTGGACCATAAATTACCGACGACAGTCATTTGTCTGCGAGCCGGGTCGACAACAGCGACACACTGACAGCGGCGGTGGGCTACCGTAATTAACGAGCTCCCGCGAGCGCATTTTTCAAATTTGAATCGTCGCTCATATTTCATTTCGGGAAATTTTTGATCCCCCGACAGCTTTTTCGTTTTTTTTTTTAATTTTTTGATTTATGATGCATCGCGTTTAAATTTTTGGTCCTTCGAGTCACGCAGTATATTCGAGCGAATGCTTGGAATAACGTGATTTTATTTATTCCAGGCAGTTGAAAAACGGATCGAATCAAACGTGGATTATTTCAAAGAAAATGTCGAGAATCTTAAAAGGAATTTAAGGACAGTTAGGACATGTAAATGGCAACACGAAACTTTTATAAAATATTTTTCTAATAATTGTGGGAAAGCCACGAAAAAATGTTGAAAAAATACCAAAAAAAAAAAGTAAAACTGGATCTAACTCAAACAAAATTGAGGTTTCATCATAAAAATTACCTGAAAATGATTATTTTTGGAAAAAGTGTTCGTTTATAAGAAAAATTATTTTTACAAAAGTTATTGGGCCTTAAAAGGACTATCAACTGCAATATATTATAACCTTTTCTATCAAGCCATTAACTTAAAAAACCAAAAAAACAGATTTTTATGTTTTTTCAATTTTCTCGAAATCTATAGGGAAAATACATATTTTTATTTCTGTATTGGCTTCTGTGCTATAATGTCTAAAAAGAATCTAGAATACCTTTTTCCCGTAAAACGGATAATAAAGGAGCTATAGACGATTTTGTTAAAAATTACCCAATTTTGAGGGCAAAATATCAAAAATTTCAAAATTCAGGAAATTTAAAAAACAAAGTTACTGTAAGATAGTACATTTAAATAGCAACAAAAAACTCTTATAACAATTATTTTTAGTAATTATAAGAAAGCCGTAACAAAATTTTGAAAAAAAAAATTTAAGAAAACTCAAAAACTGGTTCTAACTCAAAGAAAATTGAGGTTTGGTAAGTGTTTTATGGAGGAAAATACATTCAATTAGATGTGCAATTTAGTCCGAGAGCAAAAATTGAATATAAAAAAAAAACGATTTTTGGCTGAAATACACAGGGATTACCTCATGAAAATTTCCTGGAAAATGGTTTTTATTTTTTTTTGGAAAAACTATTTGTCTATGAGAAAAATAGTTTTAATAAAAGTTATAGGGCCTTAAAAGGACTATCAACTGTAATATATTAGAACCTTTTTCATACACCCATTTACTTAAAAAACCAAAAAAACTGATTTATATTTTCTTAATTTTCTCGAAATCTATAGGGAAAATACATATTTTTATTTCTGTATTGGCTTCTGTGCCATAATGTCTAAAAAGAACCTAGAATACCTTTTTCCCGTAAAACACATAGTAAAGGAGCTATTGACGATTTTGTTAAAAATTACCCAATTTTGAGGGCAAAATTTCAAAAATTTCAAAATTCAGAAAATTTTAAAAACAAAGTTACTGCAAGATAGTACATTTAAATAGCAACAAAAAACTCTTATAACAATTTGTTTTAGTAATTATAGGAAAGCCACAACGAAATTTTGAAAAATTTTTTTAAAAAAAACTCAAAAACTGGATTTAACTCAAAGAAAATTGACGTTTGGGAAGTGTTTTATGGAAAAAAATACATTCAATTAGATGTGCAATTTATTCCGAGAGCAAAAATTGAATATAAAAAAAAATCGATTTTTGGCTGAAATACACAGGGATTACCTCATGAAAATTTCCTGGAAAATGGTTTTTATTTTTTTTTGGAAAAACTCTTTGTCTATGAGAAAAATAGTTTTAATCAAACTTATAGGGCTTTAAAAGGACTATCAATTGCAATATATTAGAACTTTTTTCATACACCCATTTACTTAGAAAACCAAAAAAACTGATTTTTAAGTTTTTTCAATTTTCTCGAAATCTATAGGGAAAATACATCTTTTTATTTCGGTATTGGCTTTTGTGTTATAATGTCTAAAAAGAACATAGAATACCTTTTTCCCGTAAAACACATAATAAAGGAGCTATAGACGATTTTGTTAAAAATTACCCGATTTTGAGAGCAAAATTTCAAAAATTTAAAAATTTAGAAAATTAAAAAAAAAAGTTACTACAAGATAGTACATTTACAAATTGAGGTTTGGTAAGTGTTTTATGGAAAAAAATTCATTCAATTAGATGTGCAATTTATTCCCAGAGCAAAAATTGAATATAAAAAAAATCGATTTATGGCTGAAATACACAGGGATTACCTCATGAAAATTTCCTGGAAAATGGTTTTTATTTTTTTTTGGAAAAACTATTTGTCTATGAGAAAAATAGTTTTAATCAAACTTATAGTGCTCTAAAAGGACTATCAACTGCAATATATTAGAACCTTTTTCATACGCCCATTTACTTAAAAAACCAAAAAAACTGATTTATATGTTTTCTTAATTTTCTCGAAATCTATAGGGAAAATACATGTTTTTATTTCTGTATTGGCTTCTGTGCCATAATGTCTAAGAAGAATCTAGAATACTTTTTTCCCATAAAATGTATAATAAGGGAGCTATAATCAATTCTTAAAAAACTACCCATTTTTGAGGCAAAAATTTTCGAAAATTTAAAAATATTAATAAATCCAAAAAAAAAAATTACAATTAAATAGAGCATAAAAATAGCAACAAAAAACCCTTATAACATATTTTTTCAATATTCTTAGGAAAACTATAAAAAAAACCTAAATAAAAACTGACTCTAATTAAAAAAAAATTTAAAAAAACTGAAAAAAACAATTTTAAAAGAAAAATATTAAAAAACATTCTTGTAGAGCATAAACATCCTCTATGAATTCTCTTACCATGAAGTTTTTAATGGATATGTGGACAAAAGCTCCGATTAGTGAGCCACGCAACCTTTGAACGACCATAACTCAAGAACTACTGGACCGATTTTCAAATTTTTTACGAATTCTAGAACGAGAAACTCCTTAGATTTTGATACCGATCATAAAAAAAAACCTGCTAATCATTTACCTCACATACCTCACGACTGAACCGTTCGTTCACCAATTAAAACCCCCTTAGCCAACATAGTCCAGGCGTCGCTTTCTATGTTCGACAACTATCGAAGCGAAAAAAAAAACCGTACAAATAACAACATGGCACGTTTTTGCCTCGCCATCAACACACATAAACGGCATGCCGGGGAATACCAAAAAAGGGCCCAAATTAGAATTAAAAAACCGATGTTAATGAATTTTAAAATAGATATCACGCCATCTATGGGCGCGTCTGCTTTTTGCGCGACTGAAGAGATTTTTTCGACGAAACTTTACGTATATAGCGAGACCACCTGATCAGTATTCGAACCGCTTGCGGACTTTTCGTCCAATCGGAATTGTACCTCGGCCAACGTATTCCAGAGACGTGCCTTAAATTAAAATAATATTTTCTATAACTGAATAAGACATTATCTTCGCGATTCAATGTTATCGAGAGGCAAAGAACAATCAAAATAATCACTTGAATGCTTGGCACAAGTATACAAAAAAAAGTACATTTTTGGGATATTCCAAGGAATTTGAGGGGTCACTTGGTGTGAGTGAAATGCGGAGTTTAGTGAAATGTTCGGGCTTCTGATACACTTTAAGATTAAAAGAAAACCAATTAACCCACACCGTATCGTAATTGCAGGTCTCATCCATTCAATAAAGCGGCGCAAAATATTAAATTAACAAGCAGTACCGTGAGTCGATCTGCTTTCAGATGAGCGGCGAGGCGAGTTTTTCAACAGAAAAAAAAATTAAATAAAAAAAAAGGAAAATCGCGAAACGGGCATCACCGTGTGCTCGTCGTCTCTTCGTGTTGACTCAATATTTAACGGGGGTTTCAGAATCAGATTGCTTCGAGTGGTACTTTACTTAAGCCACGTCTTTCGCTTAAATGGCCTTTTGTTGTAAATACGTAACGGTACTCGCTCGTTCTCTCCCCTAGAAGAAGTTTTTCCAAAAAGCGATTTTCTCGCGCCAAAAGTCGTAAAAATTAACTGGCCGGCAAGTCACGTGCCTAATTATCGCGACGCCAGACGATTATTGTTTATTTAGAACAGAGAAGATAAAGAATCATGCAAAAAAAAAACCAACGCGTTGGGCTTATAAGGTGATAAATTGGTCGGTTAATGTTTAAACGGCGCAACGTAATTGCTACACGGAATCGATAAATTACGCGTCGTTAGAGCCACACTCTCGATACAATGGCCCTTGTAATTCTTGTGGAAAATTAGATCGTTAAGAGCTGAAAATTGTAAAAGAAACCTTTGAAACCAAGAAGCTATTCAGCACAATCTGTTGGATTTCCCCTGTAAAAATTCGTAAAAATTTTGAAAATCCTTTAAGTAGTTTTTGAGTTGTACACGTTTAAATTCGCGTCGCTCAGCCATTATTCAGGATTTGTTTTGACTAGTCAGAAGTTTCACTTAAAACAAATCTGAGTGATAGAATTAAAGGGGTTCATACTCATCAAAAATGCCTTCAAGCATTTTTCTTAAAAACCCTACAGTGTCCAAGATATCATGCAATTTGTGAACTTATTCCAGCACCTTAGACTCACGAGTTTTTCAAATAACTCGGTTTCTATTAACTCAATTGAAAATTTTGTAATGAGGAAAATGCTCGAAGGGTTCATGCTCTGCAAGAATGACCTCTTACTTTAATTTTAAGTATTGTCATATCTTCTGAAGTCCTCGTTTCTAACCAGACAGATTGAGGTTAACGAATATGGTACTTTCTTTCCATTATTCTGATCTGGCTTTTCCAATGTGTACAACTAGGATAAAAACTAACAAGCCAACCTGGATTACACCATAGATAAAGAGATTTTCTAACTTAATAAAGGATCTCTAGGTTTGGTACAAGTTTACTAATTCTAGGGAACACTCCATTACATACAAACATGAAAGGAAACAATATCGATGTTACATATTAATGATAACAAAATCCGAAATTCTAAAAACCAGATAAAATAGGCATGGAACCATGGAGAACCCAGATTTATTATCCGATTTTTTTGCTTAACATTTTACTATTGACCTGTAACTTCAATATACAGGTGCAAGCCCTGTAATGATTATCCAACCATATTTCTCAACTTATTGATGAACAAATTATTTTTTTAATTAATTCTAAAATATTCTCAAGAACAGAAGGATTCTCCAGGATTCCCAGGAATATTCCCAATTTATCAATCGAGGAACTGATTTTTTGATTAAATAATTAGCTAACCTTAGTTTGACCATAAACCTCTCGTTACTTTAGTACATATCCCTTATTTATTTATTTTTTTTTATTTGGATAATAACTCTTTCGATATGTTACAAACCCCTACTTATTTTCATAGCAACCCCTATATATTTTATTAAAAAAAAACACTAGCAGTATAAGGACTGTGGTAGCGGCGGTCAAATAAGCAGCAATACTGCAAAAAACTGTTGTAGGACCCTCTAGTTACTATTTTACATGCTCCTATTATTTTTTTAAATTTTCGCATTCGTCTTAAGGATGGCGGTCGAATAAGCAGCAACAAGTTAATAGTCAAACCAGGTCCAACTTTATAAATTTCCCTCAAGAAAATTAATAACTTTCAAATGTTAATTTTATCGTCCTTATAGGGACTAAGACCTTCTGAATCCTCTGATGCTATTAAATAAAGCATATCTCTTCTAGAATCCAAGATACAGCACTTTAAACTCAGCTAAAATTAGAGTTAAGATAAGTGAAAATCGCGGTCGAATAAGCAGCTACAAGTTAGTGGTCAAACCAGGTCCAGCTTTGTAATTTTTTTCCAAGCAAACTAATAAATTTAAAATATTCCTTTGAAGGGTTTGTAAGAATTAAGACCATCTGAATCACATGATGCTAATAAAAAAGCCCTAAGTTTTACAGTTTCTAAGATATGACCCATCACACTTGAAAATGCGCATAATTAAGATCAAGAATAATGTTGATAGTTGTCTTCGAGTCGATTAGAAACTGTTCTAGGATCCTCTAGTTATTTTCTTACAAACTCGACTACTCAACTTTAAGTATCTTCTGATTTCGGATTGTGTCCTTACCAAAAACTACAAATTCAATCGATTATCCAACCATACTTCTCAACTTATTGATGAACAAATTATTTTTTAATTAATTCTAAAATATTCTCAAGAACAGAAGGATTCCCAGGAATATTCTCAATTTATCAATCGAGGAACTGATTTTTTTTATTAAATAATTACCTAACCTTCTTAGTTTGACCATAAACCTCTAGTTATTTTAGTACATACCCCTATTTATTTATTTTTTTCTTGGATAATAAATCTTTCAGTATTTTACAAACCCCTACTTATTTTCATAGCGACCCCTATATATTTTATTATAAAAAAACACTAGCAGTATAAGGACTGCGCTAGCGGCGGTCAAATAAGCAGCAATACTGCAAAAAACTGCTGTAGGACCCTCTAGTTACTTTTTTACATGCTCCTATTAATTTTTTTTAATTTTCGCATTCGGCTTAAGGATGGTGGTCGAATAAGCGGCAACAACTTAATCCTCTAGTGATTTTCTTACAAACTCGACTATTCAACTTTAAATATCTTCTGATTTCAGATGTCCATAGCAAAAACTCCAAATTCAATCGCCGTCACGGCAAATAACATAGAGAAACCCGAGCCGATCCTATCTCCCGTAAAATACTTCACGATTCACCCGCCTTTACCGCGAACATCCCACTCGGAATATCCTTATTATCTACCACGATATGATCGCGATTATTATTATTATTATGGCAATTTTCTTAGTTAAATAAAATTGTCCACCCGCGGTACCGAGTTATTTATTATTTTGATCTCCCTTTCAGCAGGCCAATGAGTACCTTGGATCAGCGTACGACCCGTCACGTGACCTCTCCCCGAACCTCCCCTCGTGCGAATCCCCCCGCATCAAAGGGGAACCCCTCACTGCCGCCGAGTTACATGGCCAAGACAACAATAACCTCAGCGAGAAAAGTGAGTTGTCCCTTATCCCTTTTAGGGGGTAAGTTTTACTTTTTTGAGGGTTGTTTCAGTGCATCAGTCTTGCGGGTCGGACACGTGCAGACCCCAACAGGACCCCCGATCGGTGACCCCACCGGAACTGCGCAGGCCCGGATCCTCGTTCGACCATCACATCCCCAAGATCGAACCGGATACGACGCCCTCGAGTCCCCCCACCCCGCCGTCCAGGTAAGTGTTGTTTTTTCTTTGAGGTTTTGCGCAGGAAATGCGCGATTTGACCGCGATTCTCGTTTGGTTTCAGCTGCGTAGAAGAAATCGCGTCGGGATCCACCTGCGCCGGTTGTAGACTTAAAATAACCGACCGGTACTATTTGCAGGCGGTCGAGCGCAGGTGGCACGTGCAGTGTTTACAGTGTTGCCAGTGCAGGAACACTTTGGACGGTGATATTACGTGTTTTAGTAGGGACGGCAACATTTACTGCAAAAAAGACTATTACCGGTAAGTTTTCTCAATGTGTTTATTATCTTTATTTTCCAAACTGACCAATTGCGGGAAAATCAAAATTACTTAATAAATTATTCAAAATAGCCAGGATTGATATTCATTTATTAAATGTAATAAAAGTAACATTGAATTCTGAGTCATTAAATTTTAATAATCTTTATCTTTTTCATATGGAAACTCAATTTCCTCCTTAGTTTTCGCCAGCATCTTTCCTAAAGGTGGTATTACTTTATATTCTGTATTACGCCAAAGTCAGCATCATCAATATTTTCCAGTACTGATAATCTCTTTACGTGTTTTTTCTGGATTCGACAAGGCTCTGTAGGGTCAAACTCGCGGCGATGTTCATTGTTAAACGTTAAAAAAAGCACTGTTGTCAGTCCTATTTTTCTTCGTCAAAGATTCAAAAAGTATGCATAATATAGCTCAAATTGGCAACTCGGTTGAACCCAACTATTGCATTCTTAACATTCTTTTGCCGGCTACAGACTTAATAGATGAATAGTAGAGCAGCTTGTACAGAGACTATGATGCAAATCCTCATTCAGTAGTGGAACCTCATTCTTGTTGACTTCAATGTCAACATTTGCAAAGACCTGTCATTTATGTTTGGACCTACTGTCTAAGTCCAAGAATTTCAAAGAAGTTATTCAATAGTTTACTTTTATCATTTAAAACTTGATTCACGTGGATGTCGGATCCTCAGATCTTTTTTTTGGTAATGTGCCGCCCCGAGGATGTTTGATCGAAAGTAGTAGAAGAGAAACGCGCCTACCGAAAAGCGCTCTTTGAAGAATATATACTCGACTTCCTGAGTGGATGTCAATATTTGATAGGCAAATATGGTAGGCCCGTTCTTAATCCGCGATCCGGTTCGGAGGACCGCGACGTCAGGACGGTTTCTCGGTTAATTTCATGCACTCGGTTATTTTTTTTTTTTTTTTTAGATTTTAAGATGGTGCTTCAAATCAAAACTGAAACAAACTCAAGGACAACCGAGTAGAACGAAGTTTGCTATATACTGAGAAAAATATTTTTTAAATAAGTAATTTTTGGGCTGCATGCAGAGCCACTAATTACATATTATTGTTTTTAGGGTGTACACTGAAAGAAATTTTACTTAAAAAATAAGACTAAAGTTAACTGGACGTATCTCCGACAATTCTCAACGGATTTTGATGCATAAAGCGTAATAAAAAAGGTCCTTCGAACCGGCCCGCGTATAGGCATATTAAAAATTCTCCCGTTTGAAATTCGCGCTGAGACGAGCAATAAGAATGATAAAAAATATTCTTGTGTTCTTGTCCCGAAGTAATTTACAAGGAAAAAAAGGCCCCTGAAAAGCGCAGCGTGAGACACAGAGAAGTTTTCTTAATAAAGTAAGCAAAACAGGCTCGTCGCTCGCAAACTGGTCCATAATTTAAAATCCAGCCAGTCCATGACAAAGTGCGGAATTCGCGAAATACACGATTTGCAGCGTCCTCTGCGGGGAATATTCAAACAATCCGCGACTGCCGACACGGTATCTGTAGAAAATGCGAGGCTACTGTTTAATATGACTGCTGATTAATTGCGCCCGGGCGATTATTAATGTTCGCCCGCTTTCGGTTTTTCTTTTCACTACCGTGCGCCCAGGTATTCGGACTCATTTGACGTAATGATTCGTCGTTCCTGGATTTCTTCTTTATCGTCGGCGTAATCATTGTCATTAGTTTCGGTTATTCGCAGTTCACTTTGGGATGCGGACTGAATTTGTGTGTGCAGGGACGTCCTACGGGAATTTACCCGAAAATCGGCTCGGAGGACCATTTTTTTTTCTTTTTGGAGCCCTAGCAGGCTTTTTCTTATTAAACGTAATCAAGGATTTATATAAATTTAAGGAAACCCAAGAAAATCTAAAGGAACGTCAGTAAATACAATGAACTCCATACATGAACCCAAGTTAACTCTAGAAATTAAAATATATTTAAGAAATACGTAATCAAACTCAAGAAAATTGAAGGAAATCCAAGTGAATCTAATAAAACCGAAAGGAACTCTAAAAAAGTTTAAGGAAACCCAAGAAAAACTATAGTAATATGAGTAAATCTAGTGAACCTCATGCGAAACCTAAGGAAACTCTACAAAGTTTCAAAAATATTTAAGGAAATCTAAGTAATCTAAGAAAACCTAAGCATGTTGAACAAAACAGTGTACAAAACCCAAAGAAATTTATAAAATCCTTAAGATATTTAAGAAAATTCAAGTAAATGTAAGGAGACCCAAGCACCACTAATCAAACATAAGAAATAAGTAATCAAACACAAAAAAATTAAAGGGAATCAAGTAAGTCTAAGAATGCCCAAGGAAAACCCAAAGAACTTCAAGGAAACGTACGAAAATATCAAGAAAATTTAAAGCAATTTCAATAAATACAATGAACCATAAACAAAACCTATGGAAATCCTAGTAAATCCCTAATATATTTAAGGGAATTCAAGTAAATCTAAGGAAATCCAAGCACCACTAATAAAACATAAAAAATATGTAACCAAACTCCAAAAAATTGAAGAAAACCCAACTAAATCTAAGAAACCCGAAGGGAAGTCCAAAGAAGTTAAAGGAAACTAAAGAAACTTAAGTTAATTCAATGAACCCTATACAAAACTCAAGGAAATCTTCAAAAATCTAAAAGATATTCAAGTAAATCTAAGAAAACTCAAGCAGCATTAATGAAACATAAGAAATACGTAATTAAACTAAAAAAATTGAAGGATCTAACCTAAGAGACCCGATAATAAGGAAATCCAAGAAACCCAAAGAAGTTCAACGAAACCTACGAAAAACTGAAGAAAATTTAAGGAAACCTCTAGGAAATCTGAAGAAACTTAAATTAATTCAACGAATCCTATGCAAAATCCAAGGAAAACCTACACAATTCCAAAGATATTTAAGAAAATTTAAGTATATTTAAAGAAACATAAGAAATACGTAATTAAAATAAAAAAAATAAAGGAAATCCAAGTAAGTCTAAGAAAACCCAAGGAAAACTCAAAGGTCTTTAGGGAAACATACAAAAACTCAAGAAAATTCAAGCAAACTGACAAAAATCAAAAGATACCTATGTAAATACAATGAACCTTATAAAAACCCCAAGGAAACCGAACCCTCTATTAATGAAACATAAGAAATACTTAATCAAACCCAAAAATTGAAGAAAATCTAAGTGAATCTAAGGAAACCGTAAAGAAGTTTAAAGAAATCTACGAAAAACTCAAGGAAAGTCTATAGGAACTTAATTAAATCTAATGAATCTTATGCAAAATCCAACGGAACCCTAGAAAATCCCAAATATATTTGAGGAAATTAAACTAAATCTTAAGAAACCCAAGCACCATTAATGAGACATAAGAAATACGTAATTAAACTCAAAAAATTGAAGGATCTAACCTAAGAGACCCGATAATAAGGAAATCCAAGAAGTTCAACGAAACCTACGAAAAACTGAAGAAAATTTAAGGAAACCCCTAGAAAATTAACCCCTGAAGAAACTTAAATTAATTCAACGAATCCTATGCAAAACCCAAGGAAAACCTACACAGTTCCAAAGATATTTAAGGAAATTGAAGTAAATTTAAAGAAACATAAGAAATACGTAATTAAAATAAAAAAATAAAGGAAATCCAAGTAAGTGTAAGAAAACCCAAGGAAAACTCAAATAACTTCAAGGAAACATACAAAAACTCAAGAAAATTCAAGCAAACTGACAAAAATCAAAAGATACTTAAGTGAATACAATGAACCTTATAAAAAACTCAAGGAAACCGACGCGTCACTAATGAAACATGAAGAGAAACTTAATCAAACCCAAAAATTGAAGAAAATCTAAGTGAATCTAAGGAAACCGTAAAGAAGTTTAAAGAAATCTACGAAATTAAACTAAATCTTAAGAAACCCAAGCACCATTAATGAGACATAAGAAATACGTAATTAAACGAAAAAAAAATAAAGCAAACCCAAGTAAATTTAAAAAACCGGAAAGGAAACCTAAAAAAATTCAAGGAAACTCAAGAAGTCTGGAGAAACTTAAGTAAATCTAATGAATCCTAAA
This sequence comes from Anthonomus grandis grandis, assembly GCF_022605725.1. NCBI lineage: Eukaryota > Metazoa > Arthropoda > Insecta > Coleoptera > Curculionidae > Anthonomus > Anthonomus grandis. Next base: position 4,292,079 of record NC_065564.1, read on the forward strand.
CAAAAACCAAGGAAGTCCTAGAAAATCTTCAAGATGTTTACGGAAACCCAAAGAACTTAAAGGAACCGTACGCAAAATTCCAGTAAATTGAAGCAAACCGAAAAAAATCAAAAGATACTTGAATAAATACAATAAACTTAAAACCCAAAGAAACCCTTGAAAATTTCAAAACTATTTAAGGTAAATTCAGGTAAATGTAAGGAAATCGAAGCACCACTAATGAAACGTATGAAATACGTAATCGAGCTCAAAAAAATACAGCAAATCCAAGTACCTACAAAAACTGGAAGAAAAATCCAAAGAAGTTCAAGGAAACCTAAGAAGAACTAAAGCAAATTTAAGCAAACCCAAGAAAATCTATAGAAACTTAGTTAAAACCAATGAACCATATACAAGATCCAGTGGAACCGTAGAAAATCCCAAATATATTTAAGTAAATTCAATAAACCCTATGCAAAACCCAAGAAAACCCTAAAAAATCCCAATGATATAAGGAAATTGAAGTAAATTTAAAGAAACCCGGGCACCACTAATGAAACATAAGAACTACTTAATCAAACTCAAAAAAAAAAAGTTGACCGTTGACACTAAGTCGTAATCCCAGACACTGAACGATCATGCTATCTTCTTCTTTGCGTTTAGTGGGTTCACGTATGTTTTTTCTCAATTTACAGTGACCCAGCTTTTACTAATGTCTATTTTCTACTTGGAAATAAAATCCTTTGGTAGTGTATTAGTTTGGTTATGTTTGGTATCATTGTTAGCGATTAATAGGGATTATCTCCTGAATTTTAACCTGCAGGTTCGATTATCTTTTTCTAAAGGACTATGATTAGTAAGACACCTTTCGTAAAAGCCGGAAGTCGGCCATATTGTGAGGTAACACGTAGTTTCCTTTCGTCGTTGTTTGAGGCGTTGTGTCTACCATGTGTACACTATCTAATGCAAAAAATTTAAGGAAGCTCAAGAAAATCTAAAGGAACTTTAATAAATCCAATGAAATTTATACTTAACTCAAGACATCCAAGGAAGTCCAAGCAACCCTAAAGAAAGGTAAGAAAAACTCAAGTAAAGTAAGGGAAATTCAACTTTAATTTAATTTAATTAATAAATATGTCAACAAAGTGCGCCAACAGTTAAAAAACTTAGAAGTTCTCCTGGTTTTCCTTTACGTAACCTCAAAATCCGCTTCGAAGAACCAAATTTTTGATCCCTTTGAAGGCACTTTGTCCTCGTTTTCTTTCAATTCTTTTTTCACATAAATTACGTTATCGAAATCGGCCATTTTAAGAGGCGTCCCGAAATCGAAATGTCCGCCAGTCAAGTCAGGTGCGCGCCGATAAATCAGTAGTAAAATCGGGACTGTCAGCCGGCCATTTCGTGCATACAATGCCGCATTGTCTAAAAGTCCATAAGCGGGGCCATATAAAACTATGGGACAGTTGAATGCATATACATATGTATGCGGATGGGAAGCAAACCACTCACTACCTCTCTTTGGACTCCTCGGATATTATACATTCAAAATGGTGCATGCGTTTCTGAACAATGGGATGCGGTTTTACAACTCCGAGGTCCAGATGATGATGACACAATAAGAGAAATACATGCCATTGGTCAATTATTAGGGGAAGAAACGATTATAGTGTATTTCTTAATTAAAAGAAACGGCCCAAGCATCAATGGACCATCAGAGGTTGAATACACCTTAAGACCCATGGCCCGGCTGGTCCTTGACCCAAAGGACCGGTTCTAATGACACCCATATAACGATAATTTAAAGCCGCTTTTGGGTAAAAATGGGTCAGCCAACAACGTGGCCGATAAAACGGAATTATTCCCACATTAATTGTCTCTTTTTTTTTAATCGAAACAAAAGTCGTTCGGTAGCGAAGAAAAAAACAGACGGATAATATAACGACCTTCGTAGGTCCGTTCGAGTAATTTTAATTGAATTAATATTTTAATATTTTATGAGTTTTGCTACGTTTCACGTCAGTTATAAATCACCGGTAATTGTTGTTATTTAACATTTCACATGAGCGCTAGATTTTTGGAAAATATTAATGATTTATGAGGGACTGGTTGGGAATTTTTTATCTCTCATATATTAAAAGAACGTACACCTGAAAAAAACCTTGTTAAAAAAATAGGCTCAAGGAAATCTAATAATTTCATGAGTTTTCTTGGGTAAATAAAATAGTTCTAAAGGTAATAAAATGCCTTCTTGGTCTGCTTTATAGATTGGAATTTCCCCAGATGGCATGCTCATGTAAAATGAAATTATTGATCTATGCAAAAGAGAAAAAAACCGCCCTGATCTGGAAATGTCAATTGCATATCGGTTATTATTTATTCCCTAAAGCCGTTAGTTGGTTTACATAAATGTCACTCTTCAGCTGCCCACTGGGGAGTAAAATGCATGATTTACAGCCGTTGGTATGCAAATTCGGTGCAGTTACATGTGGTAAAATTGTTTTTGCAGAGTTTATTAATAAAGGCCGGTGAGGTCGAAAAAAACCGATGCGGGACTTAATAATAGAAATAGTTTCTCTCGCGATGGACACAATCGACTCGAACAAAATAAGATAAAAATCTTCCGGTTTTACGACCCTTGAAGGAGGCTCCCAAAAATAATTCAGGCGATTTTACGATCGCGACAACTTATTATGACTCAATAAATATCTTGAAAATGTAAATAAATGGGAATTTTAATTTCGTCGCTCGGACGGTTTTATGTGCGCTCCTTGTCCACACATTGGGGGCCCAGGTAGTGTCTCCGAATCGTAAAAACTCTTTTTGGAAACAAGAGAGAAGAAAAAAAAGATGAATGAATTCCTCAAGATCGCTTACATTTCTTGCATGTTAAATTTATTCATTTTATGTATTAATCTTGATAAGGCCCGGTACGTATGTAAGTGTGTGTGTGTGTAAGAAGCTCTTTGTTACCATTCGCGATCGTTATCTGGTAGTTTCGGTCTACAATAGCCCAAAATAAAACAACTCATGGCGCAATTTAATGTTTATTTATAAGTTATTAAATTACCCATAGAAATGCCTGGTTAACCAATTTATTTTTGGATGTTGTAGGGCAAAACACTCGGATGCATGTTCGGCCAACTCGACCTAAGTCGCAGAATTGTTTCTTAAAGCATGAAATTTAATAAGGGGCCTTTAAAATGGTTTTTTAATGAAACTAGCTTAGCGAGAGTTTCTAAACTTGCTCAAGGTTCCCCTTCGAGGAACTTTAAGAGTTTTCAAAATATTTTTGACTAGTTTTTGAAATATGGCCAAGTTTGATGTACATTTTTGGTTGAACTGCAACTAAAGTTTTTCATTAATTTTTTCCCAATGGCATCCATAAGGGATTTATCGTAAATATTATTTAATAAAAAAAAAGTACACCATTGCATTTTTTTAAAATAGTGATTGAGTGTAAAGACTAGCTATGTAAATCCCTTCTCAATTTTTTAAAATGCCGAAATTTCTCCCTTGTGTAAACAGAATCTAAAAAAGAAGAAAGTATAAAGTTGACACTTTTTTTAGAAATTGCAACATGACAAAATTTAACTCTCCAAGATAGAACAACTAATATACTTTCATGACCACACCTTAATAATTTTAATTATTATTACTATTTTAGTGAGTCATATACTATTATCAGTAATTATAAATAAATATACCCATCGATTTATATTAGATAGACAAACCATTGAAATAATTTGAACCATTTAATTTTTATTTCACTTCCATCACTTCGCCTTCTTTACATTATAGACGAAACTTCAAACCCTTTAATTACGATTAAAGGGTATACCTACTATGTAGTAGCACACTTCCAATATGTTCTTTCTATATAGGAGCTGTATTTGCGATTCTAGCAGGATTCGCACAATGATATTCACAGGACTTTCATTGAATAATAAATTCCTAAAAGTAAACAGTACATTTTTCCCCCAACATTTTCTAGGTTTAAGAGGCATACCTCGACGATACTCCAAGACTATCCAAATGCATACTATATATGAAATATAATTTCCTCAATTGGGAGATTAAATTGCTTAATTAGAATTTTATACTTTATTTCATATTTTACGTATATTATTAATAAATATACCTTGACCACATACGGCTGATAAATATGCCAATAGTTTTAATTTAGAAACTGTGTTTTTCTACCCAGATAATGAATAGTTGTCTAGAACCAAAAATAACTGATTTTTTTTCAAAACTTTATGAATTAAAAAAAATTGAATTTCCACTTATTTGCCATTAAAAATGGCACAACTACTGCAATTTTATAGCGATACGACTTGCTTTTGAAAAATAAAATAAGGTTCACGTTTATACTTGAAAACTTTTAGGTTATGTGAGAAAACTCAAAGATTTTTTTATCACCTATAATTTTCTTTAGAAATTATTTACTGTAAAAAGCTCGTTTTTTATTAACCCTACCCTTACCCCCCCCAGCCACCCCACACAACTTACCAGTAAGAAATTATTTTCAAAAATCATTGTTTTCGAAAATAATACGCATGAATAACAGCTGGTTTCGTCGTTATGATCTAATCTAATAACACAGTTTGTTTATTTAAATTTGATATAATTATATTTGTATATTAATGAATATTTAATACAAAAACAGTGCTATTCGATTGGATAATGTGGACAAAAACGGTGATTTTTCAAAAAGAATTCCTTACTGGGCAAACGTTTGGGGTGGGTGGGGGGGTAACGGTTGTGTTGATAAAAAACAATGTTTTTGCAGAAAATATATATTCATTATTTAATGAATATATATTTTCTTTTCTGTGACATGCTCATGAAACCGAAGATCCGAGTCAATAACAAGTCCCAATGATTTGGACGTGTTAGTTAATGGAATGGTGACGTTGTTAATTTGTATATTAAGCTCGTTGCTAACTCTCAATCTATTATTTTTATGTCCTCCGAATACAGTAACGGATGATTTTGAAGGGTTTATCTTTAGATCGTGACACGTTGAGATTTCTATTATACTTTTTAAATCCAAATTTATATTTCTATTGGCAATTTCTGTATTATTTGGGTGAAAGTGAAGATAGAGTTGGGTGTCGTCCGCATACAAATGGTAGCTACAAAATTTTAAATGGTCTTTAAATCGACATGTATAAATTGTGTACAACAATGGCCCCAGGATACTTCCCTGAGGAACACCTACTGATAAAGGTGCTGAGTTAGATTTTATACCATTCAAAACGATCTGCTGGCTGCGATTACCCAAAAATTATTTAAAAAATGTTATTGCATCTCTTGAAAATCCTATATAACTTAAAATTGCTAATAAAATCCTATGATTAATTAAGTCGAATGCCTTTGTGTAGTCAAGTAAAATTAAAGTAGTAAACTCCCCTTGATCCCACGCTCGGAAAATGTCATCTGTTACGTCAGCCATAGCCGTAGCACAGCTATATCCTTGACGAAACCCTGATTGTTTGAGAGGGAAAATTTCATGACTTTTTCGCAAATTTCGAGCAACTTTTTCGAGAATTTTGGAAAGAACGGGACTGGGCCTACTGGAATACCTTACTGGGCAAATGTTTGGGGTGGGTGGGGGGTTTAGGGGTGTGTTGATAAAAAACATGTTTTTGCAGAAAATATATATTCATTATTTAATTTAATAACACTGTTTATTTAAATTTGATATAATTTTATATATAAATATTTAGTGTAAAAACAGCGCTATTAGATTGGGTAATATAGACGATAAACAGTGATTTTTCAGAAGAATTTCATCAAATATTTGAGGTATAATAATCGAGTTTAAAAACTAAATGTGTAAATTCCGTGTCAATTTTTTTTTGAAAAATAAAATAGGGTTTTTTAATTTTTTACTTGAAAACTTTTAGGTTATGTGAGAAAACTATACAAAAACTATAGATTTTTTTATCACCTATAATTTTCTTAAAAAGCATTTTTTTTTCAGAAATTATTTACTGCAAAAAAACTCGTTTTTTATCAACCCTACCCTTAAACCCCCCACCCACCCCACACAACTTACCAGTAAAAATTTTTTTTCAAAAATCATTGTTTTCGAAAATAATACGCATAAATAACAGCTGGTTTCCTCGTTATTATCTAATCTAATAACACAGTTTGTTTATTTAAATTTGATATAATTATATATATGTATATTAATTATTATTTAATATAAAACAGTGCTATTAGATTGGATATTATGGACGAAAAACGGTGATTTTTCAAAAGAATTTCATCAAATATTTGAGGTATAGTAATCGAGCTTAAAAACTAAATGTGTAAATCCCGTATGAATTTTTTAAAATGTAACACAATTGATTATGATGGGTTTGCATTAATTTTGAACTTGTTGGGTTTCCTTGGATATACCCTTGATCTCTTCCTTCTGGGTTCTCTTTGAATTTCCTTGAGTTTGCTTGTGGTGCCTCAGCTTAATTTTCCTTTTACTAGACATCTTTCTTCTATTTGTCCTTTACTAATAAAGAGCATTTTAAACGCTTGCGGACGACTTCTTCGTCTGATTCCCGCAAGTCCAAACCTCTTCTGCTAGGTCTGTGGAACACTCCTCCAGCAACAAAGTCCGCATAATCCGTTGATGTTTAGTTTTAAATCTCAATCAGACGGACTTAACGCGTAAAAACACGAGTCCGCGCCAAAGAGTCGTAACTTATAAAGTAAAGACCCGACCGAGACCGGTACTTTATTTCAGCAGTTCGTATGTTAATCCGGTTACTCGATACGCCATCTGTATGCTAAATCATTGTTTTTTTTTCTTCTCCCCGTTCTTATTTTACGTAATGGATCAAACAATTTAGTAAAACTAATAAACAAACAAACAAAAGACATAATATGTCAAGCAGCGAAATGGTGGCATCGGCATGACATCGTTGCCATGTCGAGTGTCCAACGGCGGTAATAAAGATGGAGAGATATCGCCAGTGTAAACTGATACGGAACAAATTTGTAGGAGCAGTGCTGCCAACATGGCCCCGCTATCTGATGAGATATAAAACTTTATTACACATGCAAATTACCGAGAATGGTGGAATTCATTCATCATTTTGTGTAGTAGCGATAAAGTCGTATGGCGAGTGGGCGTCTTATGGCAGCACGTCCCATCAAGGTCCTTTAACTTTAAGGAGATTCTCTGAATACTCTTTGAGGGAGAATACTCCTTTTTGCCCTAATGACAATGGCGTGACTGAAATATCAGGAAAAAGCAACTTTTTTAGCGACAAGTGTCGTAAACGCAACCAACGGACCGAAATTTCAGTGCATGTCGGGCCCATACAACGATTATAATTGCTAAGCGCAAATTGCATCGCAATATTATTATGGGAAATCTTAATCTGGCATGCGATCGATGACGGTCCCTCCATTATCTAACACGCGATACCCTCCTGGGGATCTTCTGTACTATACAAGGTGTCTCCTTGTATAGGACACAGGAACGATTAAAAAAAGACGTTTGTAGAGCCCTTGACTCATCTAACATAACTCGCAACAAAAAGTGGTTAACACTGTGAGAAAACGCTTATCTCTTGATAAGATCGTGAAAGCGAGAGAGAGAAAGAGGGAAACAGACTGAAAAATATCTGAGGGGCACCCAGCCAGACGGCGATGGCAATAAAAATACCAGCGGATTGACGAAGAAGAAGTCGAGGAAACTAACGTGCCAATCACGACATGCGAAATCCCCCGGTGGCACAGGAAACGCTTAATGGGTCTTTAGCTTTTTACGTTTACCAACCTAACGAAAAACTAGTGAAAGTGCATCAGTTTGCTCAATGCTCTTCTGCGTAGAACTTCTTTGGCGCAGAACGCTGCCTCGCCAACATCTATGACGTGCAATAACGTTTGCGCGGACCATTAAATTAACCTGTGATTTACCTTCGGGGTTTGATGGGGTAATTAAAATTTTCCCATCGCGGTCGTAAAAAATCGCGACATTTTAATTCGATCCCGGCAACATAGATGGCGAGTAATTTTTCGCATGCCTCGTCGATTTACGAGCAACCGAGGAGGAACATTTAACTGGCATATAAAGTCCGCCGAAGATATGCTTTTACAACACATGGGAACGAAATGATTTAGATATCAGCACCTGCGGCCCCCCATAAAATTCCCCCATAAAACGGGACATTGTTATTGTTGTTGCTGTTTTGGTATTTTGTTGTTTGTATATTTAGAGTTGGCGATCACACCGAATGGGTTCTCGAAAATCATTAGCTGTGTACCCACATCTCTCGATGAATGGTCACGATCGCCTCATTTAACCGCCGGCCAAGAGATTTATCTATATGGGGATGAATCGCTTACGTATGAGAGCCATTAAACCACAAAACACAAAAATATAGGGAAGTGGTGGCTCTTCTGACAAATCTGGTAGCGCCCTCTCTGTTGTTTGACTAACTTGACGGTTTGACGCACCTAATTGCACCAATCAAAGTGGTAGAAAGGCGTGGCCAAATTAATGCGGGAAAATTCAAATTTCATTTAATAAGAAATCTCATGATTTTATTATTTATATCTGGAGAGAACGTCTAATCAAAAATTAGACGATTTTTGATAAGGTGTTGTTAGCATCAGATAATCTTTATTTTACATATCTAAATGTATTGCAAAAATCAGTGTAATACATAACATCAGTTTCAAAACGGAAAAATAATTTTTTAGCTAATTCATTAATGCTGTCCTCTATTAATTGAAATCTTGCATCATTGTCAAGGGACTTTAAAGAGGCAACTTCAGCTCTCTCATTATTTAGAAGTATCTTATGACAGTAGATTCATTTACATTATACAAAATCTCCTGTTCATATTTTAAGCTATTTTTGGAAAGACCAGTCTAAGCTAGAACACCCTGTTTTTTTCTAGGAGAAAACAATACTTATCAGAATAGTCTGTAACTAATTTTGAACAAATAGATAGGAGGTTAATAAAGTAAACTCACGAGTAATCTCTACAGTCATTAATAGTCAGGAGTTTCAGTTCCATAATCTGTAGATGTTTTCTTTGGAGCTACAGAAGTGTCAGTCTTAACTTCAAGAGATTTATTAGAGAATAGTTGTTTCGGTTCTATGAGGGAATAAGAAAATGGGAGGCCAGAAATTGTTGGCCAGTTGTAATATTTATTTATGGTGATCAAGTTAAAAATAATAAAACTTCTTGATCGAATTTGATTTAATTAAAGACTAAAAATTGACAAAACAAAATCGTAACAAGAATAAATAAATCAAATCCCATTTTCTTACCGGAAACCTGGAATCGCTGCAAATCAATTACAAGACATTACTTCTAATATTAAAAGAGACAATTGTTATTAAAAAAAAAGGTAATTAATTGAAAATAGCACCCTTAAAACAAACCCAATCCACAAAAAACAAATATAGAGAAATGCAGATTGCCTTGTTAACGGTATTTTGGCCCTCTGCTGAAGGTGCAATAATTCGAACTAATTTTAACATTAAAGAGCAATAACTCTATTGGCAGCCCGTGTAACCAATCAGATTTGAAAGAAAGCGTCGTCAAATCTGGCTCCAAATTTAAATTCAATATTAAACGCGGGAAATGCGAATTTCTAAGAGTGGCCCAACTTGAGAAATACTCCACTTGATTAAAACAGATTGTCATCAATATTTCCTTTTAATATTTTTTAGGTTACAAAAAATATAAAAAGACCATATAACCAAGAAAAACATCGGCTGACTGAAATTTAATGTAGTTTCCTAAATTCTCAAATCTGTATAGAATATAACTTAGAATATCCTTAAAACAAACCCAAGCCACGTACATAGAAAGAAAAACTCAAATGACAAATAATGTACCATCAATCAATTCCAACAACATCATTTCTGTCAATTTTGCCAAACAAGATGTCCGACATACGATTCCGATCTCCACAATACAAACTTCATGCATGTGCATTAAACTAGCGGTGAGATGTACTGTGTTAACTCCGCCCTTTGGCGCAGAACGGTGCGCCCTCAACATCTCACCGCTCCAGACATGAAGTGCTTGCCAAATTTGGGGATTTTCCGATAATGATGATTAAGTAGAAGAAAATAACAAATTGCCGAGCGCATTTCGCGCGAGCCGCTTCTTGAAACGATTAGAGACAAATTTCGGGTAGTAAATCAAATTTCCTTCTATTTTTATACGCCGTAACGGCTATTTACTGCACCAGTTCAATGTAAATCACTTTTAAGATGACTTAGTAGTCTTCTAAATGAGATTTTTGGGTATTTTTAGCTAATGACTGCCACACTGGCCTTTTGTATCTATACGGCGCGACGAACCGGTTTCGGAAATTATTTAAAATCTCTGTGTCTACTTATAATAACAATTAATAAATCAGTTAAGAAACCGTCGGTTTTATCGGTTTATGGGCCATTTGAAATTCGGTAGGTTAATTTTTTTAATAGAATCGATAGTGGCACTTATAACAGGCGATTTGTACCACTGCGAGAGGCGAATTAGGCGCCTTTTAAATGCAAACTGACGCACTTAAGATAACTGAAAATTGTGGGAACAGTTTTCTATAACAGGATTTACATTAAACGTCTTAAATATACTAATGAGCCTCCACTTTGAAAAATATTCGACGTTTCGAATCAGTCCCTCCTCAGCAAAGTAAATCCAAAAGAACCCATTCATTTATTCAGCGGTTAAGTGGTCGGCGAGTGTGTAAAACATCAAACGATTCCGGTTGCCCATAGTTGGCGCACCGTTTACGATTATGCATTTAACGAGAAAATCGCCTTTTCGCGCATCTTAAACTAAGAATACCGAAGACGGACGGTAAATAACAATTATTCAACTTAATGGGGATACCAGTTTTTTTTCTATTTAGTTTATTTTTAATGTGGCAACTGGCGCGGCGCCTGTCTTAAGTCAATTGAGACCCATTAGCTCTCGTTGCGAAGGAATTAATCGGCCCGAGGTGGTAACTGCCCATCATGTCCCATTTTGGTCTAGAAACGATATCGTTGTCATGTCGAAATATACGCAAAACGATTCCGGGGAAGTATTTAAGGGAAAAAAACAAAAAACGTCCGAAGCACGACTCAAGATGGCACAACTACTGAACGACTGTCGTCGGATCGGATTTCTGCGAATCCCCGATGATTGCAGGGCCAATTGGAGTTCGACTCGCTTTTGTTCGTCGTCTTGTTTTGGTTTTAAGTTGACGATCCGGCCCACACACATGGTGCATGCATGCAAACGGTACGATATGGGAACCATTCTTACGTAATGACGATCGAAGTCAACCAGATTCAGGTCTGTCGGGGTTTCTGTCCTCTACTTGTTCCTATCTCTGTTTTGAATATTGTCCATTGGTAATTTTTTGATTGAGGCTATGACAGAACCCAGAGGAACTGACAGAAACGCAAATTTTCGGTTTTGACCAATGAGAGCTGCGGAGTATGACCGTTACGTTTGAATTTTACTCGTGCGCACCTGCGCCGCGTCGATGCGCCTGCTTTACCACCTTTTTCTTCTCTTTTTGATAAGGAATAAGATCTGAAATGCTTTGAAATAACTCAGAATATGATTCCAGGCATTCCTAAAGTTTCACCCAATTGCTTGGAATCTTGATTACTCTTAAGATAAAACCGGATATTTGATATGCCAAAGATGAAGAAAAAAAATCATCCTTTCGACATAAACAAGTCTGTTTCCCATTCGCTGACCGTACAATGTCGTATTTTACTGACACGTTGTCGGTTCCCGGGACTTCTGTGCACTCGTCGGGCCCCCCCGTCGGGCTCCAGGGGCCCCGAGCCCCCATAAACATGCGAGTCTATGACTTCTAATTACCGACGCGACATGTGAAGACTTAAATTATCTCCGTTGCCGCACAATGATGTAAACGATCGCTTTATACGCTGATCGTAGAAAAAAAAAGCTCCCCGATTAGGAATGCGTCTAGAAGAGAGAAAAACAAGGTGTAAATGTATGTAATTAGCGCAGCGTTTTCATGTAAACTACGTGCGAAAAGTGCACTGAACACACACAAGAAATATACATAGAAACATTGATTTTATCGTTATTATTATTGTTATTACCATTACTGCGGCCGTGGTAGTACTAGTAAAGAAAACGCTCTTTATCTCTCTCTTATTTGCGCTTTCGTGATTAGGAGCCCTCGTTTCATGAATTTTCATCGGTATTTGCAATTATGATCTTACGGGATATGCTAATCGTGAGTTTTTAATGTATTTGTCTTTGGCACGCCATGTACGGTGTGCAAGTACTCGCCTCGTGTACTAATTTAATTTCTTCCACACCCCACCAGAGAATACTAAACAGGAGGAATATTATTCCAGTAAGAATATTCAATTTTTTAATTGATGTTCAAACGTGAAAAACCGACTTTTTGACACGAAAATCTGTCTTGGGTCAAAGTTTTATAGACGATCGTAATAAAATTATATGTCTTGTTTGTGGAAGTCGTAATTACGTAAGAAAAATATTATGTCAAGGTAACTCAGGACGTAATGGAGACGTGAAATGCGGTAGAAACTCTAAAAACCCACTTTTCACCCATATTTTGAAAGAAAAACGCATCTTAGACAAAAGTTTTATGGACGATCGTAATAAAACTACATATCTCGCCTGTAAAGGTTATAACTACGTAAGGAAAATGATATTTGAAAGCAATGTAGGACATAATGGAGACGTGAAATGCGGTAGAAACTCGAAAAACCCACTTTTTACCCATATTTTGACATATAAACGCACCTTAGACAAAAGTTTCATGGACGATCGTAATAAAATTATGTTTTTCGTCTGTAAAGGTTATAATTACGTAAGAAAAATATTATTTGAAGGCAATACAAGACGTAGTGGATACGTGAAATGCGGTAGAAACTCGAAAACCCCACTTTTTGCCCATATTTTGACATAAAAACGCATCTTAGACGAAAGTTTCATGGACGATCGTAATAAAGCTACAAGTCTCGTCTATAAAGGTTATAATCACGTAAGAAAAATGATATTTTAAAGTAATACATGATATAATGGAGACGTGAAATGCGGTAGAAACTCGAAAAACCGACTTTTCACCCATATTTTGACATAAAAACTCGTTTTAGGCGAAAGTTTCATGGACGATCGTAATGAAACTACATGTCTCGTCTGTAAAGGTTATAATTACGTAAAAAAAATATCATTTAAAGGCAATACAAGACGTAGTGGATACGTGAAAGTATGAAAAATGATATTTTAAAGCAATACATGATATAATGGAGACGTGAAATGCGGTAGAAACTCGAAAAACCCACTTTTCACCCATATTTTGACATAAAAACTCGTTTTAGGCGAAAGTTTCATGGACGATCGTAATGAAACTACATGTCTCGTCTGTAAAAATTATAATTATGTAAGAAAAATATCATTTAAAGGCAATTCAAGGCGTAATGGAAACGTGAAATGCGGTAGAAACTCGAAAAACCCACTTTTTACCCATATTTTGACATATAAACGCACCTTAGACAAAAGTTTCATGGACGATCGTACTAAAATTACGTTTTTCGTCTGTAAAGGTCATAACTACGTAAGAAAAATTATATTTTAAGGCGATCCATGACGTAATGAAAAGGTGAAATGCGGTAGAAACTTGAAAACCCTAGTTTTTGCTCATATTTTGCCATAAAAACGCATCTTAGAAGAAAGTTTCATGAACGATCGTAATAAAATTATGTCTCTTGTCTGAAATGGTCACAATTACATAAGAAAAATGTCATTTAAAGGCAGTCGATGATCTAATGGAAACGTGAAACGCGGTAGAAACTTGAAAAACCCACTTTTTACCTACTTTTTGACATAAAAACCCACGTCAAGCTATAGCATCATGTACGATCATAATAAAACTACAAGTCTCGTCTATAGAGGCCATAATTACGTAATAAAAATGCCATTTGAAGACAATCCAGGACGTAATAAAAACATGAAATGCGGTAGAATCTCAACAAACCACCCTTTGACTCAGTTCTTCAGTTTTTTATAGACTTGTTATTGACACTTGACTTTAAATTTTCCTGATTTCTCATTTGTGATTAAAAATTACGTTTTTACCGACTGCCCGAAAATAATCCACGGTCTGCCGGTCATACAACCAAAAAGCAACCAAAAAGAATAATAATTTCTTCATGGGAGGGCATTCATCAGTCAGAAACCAGGTGTCCGGTATATCTTGGCCATAATCTAGGAAAGCTCGGCCAACTCATTATTATAAATGTTTCATTGTTCTTATTTAACTTTATCTACGTCCGAAATCGGTTTATCTACGTAAGCATTTAGGTTGCCCAGTGATATCTCCATTATTATGTATTTTTTTACTTAATAAACGTTACTATTTTATTATCAATGTGGGCTAAAATGCCGTCTATCAATAATAATTATAACAACTCGTCCTTGCTAATAATTGTTATTAGCGTAATGATAATAACGGTTATAATAAGCGATGTTATTTTTGACTATAACGAGGAGAGCCATTTTGTTTTGTGATCAGACAGAGGTGGTAATATATGAATCAAATGATACTGTCTTTCGCTGCTGGTGACGTAATTTTTAGGTACTATTTTGATACTCTTGTTGGAGATATCGCTTTACAACATCGTTAGCAAAGTGAGAGAAAACAACTTGTCGAAATGTGGCCGCGAGTCTCTCGTCACAACGCTAATCATCAATTAGAATTTATTTTTAGCTGTTTTTTTTAAGAGGAAAAAACTCTGTCAAAGGCCTCAATCATGTCGTTAGGCATCGTGGGACTGACCAAATGTTTCTCAAAATTTTTTTTCGTCTTTCTATTGTTCACGCGAAGGTGTTAATTAAGTGACTTTTTGAGCATATATAGTAATAAAGTTACGATGTCCGGAACGGTGTAATTTTCGCTTTTTGTCACGAATAAAGTCATTATTGTGACAGTAATGACACCCATTTTGTTGTAACGGATACAGGGGCGGTAATTGGACGCGCTTTGTTGACGATTACGACCGCGTACGAAATGATTAATTTGAATTTGTCAGGCTCCGTCGATGTCGCGAGCGTAATGCGTCCGAGATGATCACCGTATCATCTGCAAACTGACATTAGTAGTAAACGCACTCATAACAACAGATTTTTGTTATTGTGGCAAAAAAATAATAAAGTTTCCTTTCCCCTTTCGTCCGATAATCCCGAAGGACTCCCGCTGATCCGGAAACAAACCGCCGCAGCCACCCTTAAAACCTCGCACCCTCTAAAAAAATGAAAAAAGAGAAACAAAATAAAACATTCGTACAAACGTATAAGTAACAATAGTGCCGAAGGAAATCGGCGGGGGGGCCCCCCGTGGCGCTCGCCAACCCCCTAAACGAGCCCTTAATACCGGTCCGCTTTCAAGTCCATGTGAATTGTTGTGTTTATTTTTTTTTCTATTTTCAAAGTAGGTGACGAAACGTACGGGGCCCCCCCGCGGGGCCTCCGGGGCCGTATTACCAACAAATTATGGGAAACTCGTGTGGTTTAAATGGAAACATCGGCGCAGCCCGAAGCTGTATTAATGGCCCACGAGAGGTTGAGTTATGATTTTCTAAAGCGTCACGATGTTATTTTAAAATGTTCTTCGATGATAATAAGCTTCCGTTGGCGCCCCTCTTGTTCCTGTACAGCAGAAAATTGAAAAATAATTATTTTCCTTTTGCCAGAACCAACAAGTGCATATAGATAACGAGCCCCGAGACGTTATTATACAAAGTTGAAACTACGAGAGCGCGGATTAAGATACGCGAGACAGTTATTATGAATTATAAAGGCAACCGGCGAGATTTCAAGTCCAACTTAATCAGTTCGGGTTCGTTGCGGTAAAAATCCCCCCAGTCCGCCAAGTTATTGGCTTTATTTTAAATTACGTTTTACTCTCCGGTTGCCTGCCTTGCCGATGCTTTTTCTATTTGCCTTTGTCAGGGTCGAGGTTTCATTCACCCAGCGGTGAGATGTAGGGCACGGCAACAATGCGCGAACTCCCCCACTCCAGCTGCGTAGAACTCTGCGCATCTCACCGCTCTGGAAACCCCTTACAAGTCAAAGATTGATGGACATTAGTCATCAAAGAACCCAAAAAAGATTTGTAGAATTAGGATTAGTTATAGAATTAAGATCAAGTTAAACGATAAGTGTGCACACGAATGCAAGGTGAAGCTGTTAATAAAATTAAAAGTTAATCATCAAATCAATCAAGTAGAAACACCAATAGTAGTAAAGGCTGCAAAACAATAAATAAATAAAGCGGTCATAGCATGAAAGGACCATAGATTAATACTTCTTAGATAGGAAACTCCCTTAAGACCCAATGAACGTCTATGGACTGTTTCGCCCTCTGAACGTCGAGGATAAGAAGCGCGTAATTTGATTGCGGCGCCAAATTTGAAATTGCCACTACTCTACTGTGCGTTTAAAATTAGCGAAAAATGTATGGTTCGTTCGGAAATTATAGTTGTGTTTAATTGAGACTTTTTTTGTCTCCATATTAAAAAAAGTCCTCGATTTGTCACTTTTTCTATTCGCGTACTATAATTTCTACTAGATTCATAGGTTTGGGTTACGAAATGAAACAAGAAATACTCACAAAATGTATTACTACATTGTAAAAAATTCTTAAGTTATACAATAAAAATTACCAGTTATGATAGACACTTGTTAAAACATTAAATAAAATCAAAAAATTCTTTCAAATTACATAATGTATGAACTTACAACTTAATTTAATGAGGAAGTTTGTTGCATGAAGAACAAGCTTGGTAAAGTAGAATTTATTCAGGGTGTTAAATTACCTTACACTCAATTCACCAGTAATGTTCTTTAGCAAAATATCATAAATTAAATAACTATCAACAAATTATTAATTAAAGAGGCAATAAGTAAATATGTTTAAATTAAAATTTACAGGAGTTACCATTTTTCTATTTTATTAATTTTTAAAAGTGAAAAGGAATTTTCGCAAAAATTAATAAAAGCCAAAAAAATTAAACTCGCCATATTTTCCTGATTTTTTCACCGATTTTCATGAAATATAGCTCATATTGTAGTTATTTTAATTCCAAACAAAAAACGTATCTATAATTTTTTTTGTTAACCCAATAGCTTCGGCGTATTTTTTTTGAACATCTATTAAAATTAAAATTAACATTTGCCATATCTTCCTTATTTTTGCACCGATTTTCATGAAATAAAGCTAATATTATAGTGATTTTAATTCTAAACAAAAATGGAAACTCTTATAAAAAAATGTTTAAAAATTAGACAGGGGTTTGCGCTCCAGTGTCCTCTACAAGAAACATCAAAAATTTTCAAAAAACTACTGACTAGTTTTTGAGATATAAAAAGGTTTTTAATTAAAGGGAATTTTCGCAAAAATCAATAGAGGGCAAAAACAAAATCCGCTTTATTTTCGTTATTTTTTCACCGATTTTTATGAAATATAGCTTAATTTATAGTAATTTTAATTTCAAACAAAAAATGTATCTATATAAATTTTTGCAGTAAAAAGACCTATTGAAAAATTAGACTGTCTTCGAGACTAAAATTTATTTTATATGACAATCCGTCCTGCATATTCTGCTGCTCAAGTGATCAGTGTGTGGTCACTTTTTCATAATCAGAGTCTAAGAAATGACTGAGTTTTCACAAAAAATTTATTGCAATAGATTCATTTAAATGCAATGTTAATGTTAATGTTAATTTCTAAGTTCTTATACAATAATTACAATATAATTCTAACCAAACACCTGTAAAACTGTTTTGCGAAATATGAGAACCAATCAATTATTGTTAAGGTTTTTAACAATTTTGTTAATTTTTCTTGTAAAGCGTCTGCAAGCTAAAGAACTATGACAATGGCTGCATTTTATATGACATATCAAATGCTTGACAGTCCATGTAGTCTGGAGGCGGTAGTGTCGCTTTCTTACCGCGATCTATATGTCGAGCACTAGAAGCTTCTTCAGTGCTTTGTCAATCGCCCAAGGTTTCAAGGCTCTTTTTAACTGCGCATGATTTAATGCATAACTCCGAACAGAAAAAAAAACAAATCTAGACCAATATAAAATTGATTTGTAAGTCCACTTGAGCGCAATGAAATATCGCGCCCGCCGGCCGCTTATTCATGAATATTCATCCGCCGATTCGGCATAAATAAGCGTATTCACAAGGTTTTCTTATAATGGCAAAAGAGCGGATTTCAGCGAGATAAACAATTTAATGCGCATAATAATTAGACTTTTGGATTAATATTATCATTGTTGTTTTTAGGTTTTCGTGTAAAGTAGGTTAAGCTTGTGCATGCATGTTCGCGGAATCAGATGAGAAAAAACTAACTGGAAGCCTTGACTTTCATAATAGTGCTTAAAAACAACAGGCAAGCGGTGAGATGTGCGCACTTGCCCTAACTCGTCGGGAAACATCTCACCACTGGAACAATGGTTCTTTAGGAATAAAATAAATATTTGTTCCAGATTATTCGGGATGAAGCGATGTGCACGGTGCCAAGCGACCATCCTGTCCTCCGAACTAGTGATGAGAGCCAGAGACTTAGTTTTCCACGTGCACTGTTTCACGTGCCAGGTGTGCACCACCCCTTTAACCAAAGGCGACCACTTCGGGATGCGGGGGTGTACCGTGCTTTGCCGCCTTCATTTCGAGGTGCCGCCCAATATGCCGCCCGGCGAAATGTTCGGGCCGATGCACGGGTTTCCTGGGAAAAACGACGGTAAGAGTCCAGTTTTGTTTTTTTTTTGTTTTATAGAATACACTTGCACAAAAAAGGCAAACTTCATGGTACTCCAGTATCACTAGTAGCATCAGTGCTACGAGCTATAACTCAACTATATATATACATATAAGTGGCCGATGAAAGATCAATTGAAAGAAGTCGAGATTAATTAAGTGATAATGACAGCTGTTTTTTTGTGTATTTCCAATTTTTCGAAAAAATCCTCCATACCTCCTTTATTTTAGGGTTTACGACTAAATGTTATTCTTTATCATTTGTTCTGTTTTTAATAAGGATTCCAATGCTAAAAGAAAAATTTCTATACACCCAACATTTTTCGAGAAAATGAGGAAAAAGTGTTAAGAGGTTTTTTCAAATTTTCTGGAAAACTATTAGACTAAAAATTTATTTTTCTATTGCATCTGATGTGCATTGATATTCCAAACAATTTTTGTTTTGACAATTTTTTTCTTTAACCTATATTTTTCTAGAAAAAAATTAAAAACCAAAATTATGAACATTTACCCCTTTGGATTTTTGGAAGAAGGCTTTTTTAGGGAAAATTAGATAAAACTTTTTTCTGGTACATTTTTCAAAAATGTTTTATAAGACTTTTTTGAAGCTTTTTTAGCGAATAATCAATTTATAAAAAAATTAACAAATTTCTCAAAAAAAAAATTATTTCAAATTTTTAACCTAAAATTTCAAAAATCTTCCATATCTCCTTTATTTTAGGGTTTACGACTAAATGTTATTCCTTATTATTTGTTCTGTTTTTAATAAGGATTCCAATGCTAAAAGAAAAATTGCTATACACCCAACATTTTTCGAGAAAATTAGGAAAAAGTGTTAAGAGGTTTTTCCAAATTTTCTGGAAAACTATTAGACTAAAAATTAATTTTTCTATTGCATCTGATGTGCATTGATATTCCAAACAACTTTTGTTTTGACAATTTTTTTCTTCAACCTATACTTTTCTATAAAAAAAATAAAAACCAAAATTATGAACATTTTCCCATGGGTACCCCTTTGAATTTTTGGAGGAAGGCTTTTTTGGGAAAATTGGGTATAACTTTTTTCTGGTACATTTTTCAAAAATCTTTTATAAGATTTTTTTGAAACTTTTTGAGCAAGTAATCAATTTATAAAAAAAAAATAAAATTTCCCAAAAAAAATTTTTTTTCAAATATTTCACTGAAGAATTTTTCAAAAATCTTCCATAACTGCTTTATTTTGGGGTTTACCGCTAAATGTTGTTCTTTATTATTTGTTCTGTTTTTGATAAGGATTCTAATGCTAAAAGAGATTTTTTCATATTCCTAGTAATTTTAGAGAAAATTAGGAAAGCGTTTAGAGGTTTTTCTCAAAATGAGATTTTTGCCTCTTTGACCGGGAATTTTGGCAATTTTGTCCAAAGAGTTGGGCTAGAAACCCTGAAATTTGTATGAAAATATTCTCCCAGAAATTTAATGAGTCAGCACACTTACCTTGACGATCATCTTTTAACATTAAAACCCTCAAACCACTTGGGATTTTCAGCACTAAAGGCGTAAGTGCCCTATATACTTTTTGAAGAAGATACCTATTAAACATTGGCCCTGTCACTAACCGGATCTAGCTACTCTTGATTTTCCTTCACAAACGGCAATTTAGACAAGAATACCGACATCTACGAAAAGATATTTAATTACTTTAAGTCCTCAAAACGAAACTTGAGGGATCCGAACAAGGACATATTTCAAAAGAACCATCAGTAGGTATTGTTGTGGATCAGCTTCTTATTAATGTAGATACAGATTTTTTACAAAATAGTGAATTGTCTAAAATAAAGGAATTATACGAGGAGGATTATGGACCAGAAAACTTGACTAAACTCTATCGTCAGCGCATTTCATCGGCCTCTTCGCTATAGTTGAGTTGTAATTAAATTTATTATTTAAGGGTACCTTCTCACCATAAATTAACCGAAATGCCCCGTCTATTTAACATAAATGCTTAAAACCTTTTAATTTTTTTATTACTTAAAATCAATAAAATCGTTTTTACGATCGATTAATGGGTGCCATCATAAAATACATAGGTGGGCACATAAAATCCTGACGATAACGTCATAATATCGTTTCTGGTTTTCTAGTTTACATGCCGCCGTTTCCCAGTCCGGAATTCCACCCGGCGTTGCCGCCCCAGGTGCCGCCGCCCCCGGTCGAACCGCCCCCGGGAGGCAAGTCGCCCTTTTTCAACGGACAAACGGGGGGGGCGCCGCCCCGGCAAAAAGGGCGGCCCCGCAAAAGGAAACCCAAGGACTTGGAGGCGATGACCGCCAGTTTAGGTAAGATGACTTATTGTGTCCCACAAGTTCGTATTGTTGTTATTTATCCACGCATGTTTTGATAATAATCGCGATGAATGAATATCATACCGGGGATTCGGTTACCTGCCGCACGCGTCCCTCGGGAAAGCCGCTTAACCGCAATTATTAAAAGATAAACATCATCGGGCGGCACTGAAAAGGAGCGGATAATAGAATAACAGACCGGTTGCTTACGGTTTGTTGGTTTACATGGGAATTGTGTGGAGAACCGTTTTGAAAGGGGGCCAATTTTTGGCATCCTTATACTAACGGATTTTAACAAAAAACTTCTCCATCGGTGTATGTTTCGCTTATTCTGTTAAAAGTCTTCTTGAAATCTCTTTCAAACTTGCCCGTTTATGCTGCCTATTGTGTTTTGACATTTACGGCACAATAAACCGGACAAAAGGACCTAATGTCCGGTAATATAGCCACCTGTAATAATGCAATAAAACACAGTTTACGATACCGCGTTAGATTTGTCGAATATATAAAAACCGGTCGTTAAAGTGGGAGCCTCTAAACATTTTTATTGGACTTCAGGGGAGAATCTGTGCAACGAAATTTTTCGGTTTGTACCTCGTTTGATTTCCTCGTCACAAGATCAGATTCGAGTGTACACTGACTGGCAAAATTCAATTTAATGGTATATTTGATCCATATTTATTTGGGAGAAAACGGTACATATCTAAATTGATGTAACGTTATTTAGGATAATCTATTTGGCATAATTGTCTTAGTTTCATAATTTATTGAGTTAAGATTCAAAAGAATTAAAGCAAATATTTTAAAGCATTATATTTACGTATAAGTTTAATAAATAAATATGCAATTTGGTCAAGTTAATTTAGGGTGTCTTTGTTTATATTTAACGTATAGTATCGGATAAATTAGCAAACTAGTAGGATTTTTTGCTGATTAAAATGGTGACAACAGAAAAAAAATTGAACATCGCGTTTTCCAGTAAATGTGAAAAATGTACTTTTCTTAAATGGAATCCCCTGTGAATCAAAACAAAATATTTTTTTAATAAAAAGGTTTATTTACACTAATAGCCTAAACCTAAAAATAATAAAGTTATAGCGATATTAATAATTTTGGCACTTGACTGATAGGGTTGACTGATAGGGTCTACCAATAAGAATGATATAATAAGTTTAAATATAAAGTTGGGCTGAATTTCGCGAATAATCCTAGTTATTTTAACTTTCAACTCATTGATGGTTTGAGGATTGTTAGAATACACCTTCGACTTCCCATATCCCCAAAGAAAAAAGTCCAGGGGAGTAAGGTCATAGGACCTTGGTGGCTGCAGTTGATATTGCCATGTCGCGAAATTATTCGATTTTCAAAACGGTCTCTTAGTAAATCAATTGTGGCTCGGGCGGTGTGTGATGTTGCTCCATCTCTTCGAAGTCTCCACCATCAATTGCAGGCCAAAGAAAGTTTGTTATCATGTCGCGGTAGCGCTCTCCGTTGACTGTCACAGTACGCCCCTCTGCATCCTCAACAAAGTATGGACCGATAATTCCAACCACACCACACAGTCACTTTTAACGGGTGTAATGGCACCTGTACTAATTTCTGGGGATTGTTCTGATACCAGAAGCGGCAATTTTGCGTACTGACAACGCCACTAAGACAAAAATGGGCTTCACCTGAAAAGATGATTTGTTTCCCAAAATCGGCAAGTCTTTCTTCAAAATGCGCCATTGCTGAGAACGGCGCAAAACAGACACATTGTTATTCGCGTCAACACTTTCTCTTGCAGCGGCGATATTTTCAGCGGTCCTTGCACTTTTTTGTCGCGTTGGTGGCTTATTATCCAGAATAGTGTACTACCGTTTAAATGTATTAATGTGCGCCTTATTGCAAGCTCAGAAGGCCGTCCACGATGGCCAAAATCTTCTCTAAGAGCACGATGACAAGCTCTAACCGATTGCGCATTTTCGTAATACCTTTTCACGATAGCTATACGTTGCTCTTGACTTAAACGATTCATGATGAAATGTCAAAGTATACTTAACACAACTGACGCTTGATCCGCGATACCATTTTGCGTACATGGCCCACTAAACTTCTATCACTTTTATTGGTAGACCCATTAGATATTAATAATTTTACCAAATTTAGGCAAGTTGGCTTTGAAACATAAAAATAACATCAAGTAAACCTATTTAATTTACAATAAATAAGCAAAAACAGTTCAATAAATTCATGAGCACACTTAAGCACGCGTCTTGTAGTTTTTAAGAATGATCTTCTTAATATGGCCTTGAAGTGATCACTCTTTATTTATGTAACTCCAAAAAATAAAACTCGAGAGGGGTTAGGTCTGGTGATTTAGGTGGCCAACGAATCAGACCACTTGTTGCAATCCATTTATATCGTTAAACAATTTATTAAGTAATATTTTCACATTATTTAGTTAACATGTATTTGGAGAATATCAGGAAGATATTTGTGTTTAAATTGTTTTTTTTTTCTGTGTATAACAAATGATTCGGACGCGCAACTGAACGGTTTTCTACGCCATTTTTTCTTCTAGAGAAGGACCAATTATGTATTTTAGACGAATCTCGAGTTAATTGGACATAAAAGTCTTAAGTGGAGCATACACAATCAGATAATGATCAAAAACCACTCAACTATTTTAATTTTATTAATACACATAAACATTTAT
Source organism: Anthonomus grandis grandis (assembly GCF_022605725.1). Taxonomy (NCBI): domain Eukaryota; kingdom Metazoa; phylum Arthropoda; class Insecta; order Coleoptera; family Curculionidae; genus Anthonomus; species Anthonomus grandis. The sequence goes on from NC_065564.1 coordinate 4,315,883, forward strand.
GTATTTGCAATAAAAAAACCCAATATTCCAGTTTACTAAACGAAAAAAAAATCCCATAATAAGTTATTTATATAAATTAGCATTAATGCTTGCAAAAATATGCGTAATTGCCAAGGCAATTCATAAATATTAGAAAAACAACTTTTAACGACTCCATTATTGGTTTTTTTTTAATTTCAGACCTGAACCAAGAGTACTTAGACATTCCATTCGGCAGGTCGCCGGGTACCCCCGGCCTCCACGGTTCCAATCAGCGTACCAAACGCATGCGCACCTCGTTCAAGCACCACCAGTTGCGTACCATGAAGAGTTACTTCGCCATCAATCACAACCCGGACGCGAAGGATTTAAAGCAATTGTCCCAAAAAACCGGATTACCGAAGCGGGTGCTGCAGGTAAGAAGTCCCCCCCAGTTTTCCAGGGTTTCCTTTATTGGCACCTGACCAATTAATCTGGTTAAAGTTCTGGAAATAGCCGGGCTGATAAATGCCCCGTTTGTCTGGATAAATGTACCGTTCCCCCCTTGATATATTAGATCCGAGGGTTCCTTTTTTTATGCCCGGGAGGCATCCGTCTTGCCGCGAGCATGTTTTTGTAATAAACGTCACGTCTGTTCTGGAAGTCTTTTAAGTTAAATTCGTCCCGCGGCCAAGACGCACCAATTAGTCGGTAAATGGGTTTTTCTTTTTATCCCCAGTTTCTAATTAGGATGTGCTTTTTAGGTTAGGCTTGGATAAACCCTTTGAGCCCTACGAGGTGTTTTTTCCAGACTTTTTTTTTGCTATAACGCCTAAAGAAGCAAGTGAAAAAAACAAGAATAATTTATATCATGAATGAGTCAGTGCAGCCTTCGTTGAACAGAATTATTATTTAAAAAAAAAGAACAAGAGATTAGATTAGCATAAGTCGGTTCTCAGTGCCGAAATGAGCGTTTCCGCGATACGTAGGCCCCCTCGACCATAATAAATGATAATTTCAGATAATTTCCATTATTTAACAAGTTATATTTTTCGAGAAATTACAGAGTGAACATCCTCGGTCCCGGTTTAACATTTTTTGTTTAAAAAAAAATTAAAAGAAGCCACTTTTTCGCGTTACACACGGTTATTCTTAAAAAGGCATCAGACGGTGGATATTAAGCCGCGGCAATTACACCAGATTAATTTTAGATAAGCCGCGATGCAATTATTTTTTTTTACATTATTTATTTAAATGTTAATAACGTAACGCGGTACTTCCGATTGGACAAAAGATCATGTCGAGAATAACGATCTGGCGGGCCGAAATTCGCCAAAAGAAAAAATCAATTAAACGTTCGGCACACGAGAATCGACACGTTAATTTGAAATAAACATGTCGAAAAGTGGGGCCCCCATCGGATTTATGTTTATTTGGGAGCCCTAAACGGTCCCTCCCGCTGCCCCCGGGGCGAGAAGGGGGGGTCTCCACGTTTTATGACCTCCTTACGGTAAATCGTGCACTCGATAAATCATTTTTTTTTCGAAAAATGTTAATCTGGGTTGTTAAATGTTAATCTGTCACAATTAAAAGACACCGGCCGTCGCTGATACATTAACAATGATCATAAAGGGGGAAATGATCGATGACCGGCCTGATGTCGCGCTAATTTTATGTGTGGGTTACCTTGCGAAGCCATTGTGCGTTCATAAAAATTCAATTATGCTTATGAATATAAAACAATTTTTTTTATTAAACACTCTTTCGAATTAACTTTTCCTCCTAAAAATGGCTCAAGAGTCTGGAATAAAAAATGAAGTTATTCCAGGCAGTTGAGGAATAAAACAACTCAACTGCATAATGGAGATTTCCACGTTTTACTGTCATTTGCCTGATTACAGACATTTTCATTTGCTTCTATTGCCTGGAAAGAAACATTACTGGATGTGGATAATTAAGAAATGATCCAAATATTACTCAACTGCCTGGAAGAAAATAATTATTTTATTTATTCCAGGCAGTTGAGAAATAATACTCTGGCTCATAAAACTGATGCTACCTCAGAAAGTTTTGAACCTACAGGAATCGTTCACATTTGAAATTATTTGTAAAGAAACACTCTTTGTGCAGCTTGCATTTAAATGCTTGCAATGCTTTTAAAATTATCGCGGTTGGAAATTGTTTATTGAGAATTGAATATTTAGACAAGTTTTCTCATTAAATTTGTCTTAGGAAAATCGACTATAGCTCAATGAATTTTTTAGCTACAAATGCATATTATGCCTTAAATTAGTCCTTAAGAATCTCTTTATAATCCCTTAAAAGAATCACAACAATATCTCAAATGGTTTTTGTGTGACACCCCAATATCCCCCATGTATATTGTAAAGTTTAAATTTATACTACATTTCAAATCGGTAGAGAGTAATACGATGTAAATTTCCGAGAATTTTTTGTTCATTCATGGGGCGTAGTTAATGAATGAAGCGAGAAAAAAGTAGGGTTTGAACGCTATAAGAAGGGTACAGGTGGGTGCGATTTTTAAATGTAACACAGAAAGTTATAATACTTAATTTAATTTGTAGTACCCTGCCTGCACGCCTTTTTCGTATCACTTTCACTGTTTATCCAATCGAAAACAATAGAAAAAGCACATAAATCGACCCAAAACCGGGCAAACTCAGGTGGTACTACCTGCACTTCGTAAAAAAAATTAATTTTGCAATGCAAACTATGGAAATGGCATACATTATTACAGGGTCACTCTGTACGCTTTTTGCATACTTTATTGCTCTCTACCTATTTGAAATAGACTATAGCTGGGCGTTTTCTGTAAAAATGAAGTTATTTTTCAACTGCCTGGACGAAAATATTTATGTTATTTATTCCTGGCAGTTAAGAAGACCAGGCATGATGAAGATTTCCAACTTTTAGTAAGAACTGCTTGGAAATTTTTTTTTCCAGGCAGAAGATTCAGTTTTCAATTTCTATAAAATGATCAATTTTCTCTTAATTTTCCTTGTCTTTTTCCAGGCAGTTGAAGTTGCTCAACTGCCTGGAATAAAAAATTACAATCTTCAATTGCCTGGAAGAAAATAATTACTTTATTTATTTGAGAAATAATACCTTGGCTCATAAAACTGATGCTAACTCAAAAAGTCTTTAACCTACAGGAATCGTTTATATATAAAAATATTTGCGAAGGAACATTCTTTTTTATGATGAAACTTGCGGTTAATTACCTGCAATACTTTTAAAATGATCTTGGATGGAACTTGAATATTTTTAAAAATTTGGGAATTAAACTTACCCTAGCCCAATCCGCTATATCTCATTGAATGTTTAAGCTAGAAACACGACTTATGCATTAAATTATTCCTTAAGAATCCGTTTACACTCCCTTAAAAGAAACACAAAAATATCTCAAATGGTTTTGGTGTGGCACTCTAAAGAGTCCTCCATTATATTTTAAATTTCAAATTATAATTTTTTAGGTGGGCATTTTCTGTATAAATGAGGTTTTCCTTCTAAAAATGGCTCAACTGCCTGGAATAATAAATGCAGTTATTCTTCAATTGACTTGATGGAAATAATAATTTGATTTATACATTATTGGAGGGTCATCCTCTACCCCTTTTGCATACTTAATAAGGTCTTGTTACTCTCTACCGATTTGAAAAAGACTATAGCTGTGCTTTTTTTTTTTATTTAAAATTTATTCAATATACTATCACATGTGATTTTACATTGTCAAAAGTTTATTATTTTAGATATTATTCAACTGCCTGGAACAAATAATTATTTTATTTATTCCAGGCATTCAAGGAATAATACCTAAAACTGAGGCTAACTCAAAAAGTTTTTTGCCTACAAGAATCGTTTATGTACGAAAATGTTTATAAAGAATCACTCTTTTTTATTGTGAAACTTGCGTGTAAATGCCTGCAATACTTTCAAAATTATCTCGATTGGAAGTTAAATATTTAGTTGAACATTAAACTTGGCTTAGCCAAATCGGCTATAGCTCAGTGAGTTTTTATGCTAGAAACGCCATTTATGCCTTAAATGATTCCTTGAGAATCCCTTTACGCACTCCTTAAACAGAATTACAAAACTGGCGCTTAAAAGCGCATAAATTAAGTATTAACGAGTTACCGTACCGTCGTCATAAATCGGTCTGAAAAACGATTTCAACGCGGCCGCCCACGCCCGCTCTTAGGCCGAATATAATATAGAAAATCAATCGAACTGTCATTGTCGATAAATTTATGGGGGCCCGAGTCGGAACCTTAAATCACCGACTTGACCGCCTCCGGGGGCTGTTTGCTCACTCTAACGAGTTCTAAAACAAACGAAAGAGGAGACGAAAACAATCGTCCAACCCAAAGAATCTTTAATGGTCCCGGTTTGTCCCTCGGGGGCCACGTTACAAGACAACCGAAAACCCACTTTTGGTTCTCCCCCCGAAAATATGAGAGAAAAAAAAATGGCGTCCCTGACTGACACTCCCATCATAATGATGATCAAAAAAAAGTCCCCCCAGTCTCCCTCTCTATCCCGTTTCGTTTTGCGAGATCCCGAGGGATTTTAAGGGTTCACCTCGACGTCGTCGTCGTCGTCGGCTCGGGTAATTGGAGAGCCGCCACGGGGTGGAAAACCGTCGGCTTCCAGATTTATTTCCCTTACGAAAGGGCGGATTTTCAGTGTGGGGGAGAGCACACGGGAAATCTCTCATCATCAAATGATGGCGGCAGTGAGAAAAGGGGGGCGAGGGAAAGGACACCCGTTCACCGACTAATTGGCGTTTCCGACGTTTATTATAAAATAATAATGGGGTTGCAGCTAAATAATGACGAAATGGTGGAGGAGCCATCGAAGTATACTTGGAAACAGTTGTCATGGTTGTTCTGGATGTACTTGGCAACAAGGTTTATTCAAATGATTAATAAATTATTTTTTATGTCCATCAGGCAGTTGTGTTTTATTTAAATTGATTTTTTTATTGGGTTTTTATGGAAGTTAGAGAATTTTTGTAGTAGACTTTTTTGAAAGTCTTTTTGTTATCAATGTATGGCAAAAAGAATTTTTTCATTCAGTCAACTTTTACAAAACTTCAAATTTTCCAGTCAGTTTTGGCCAAAAACCACGAATACTCCAATAACTCCTCTGCTAGTCGTTTTTAGAAAAAACCTTTAAAATACTTTCCGGTTTGTTTATAAAAAAGGCATACATTGCAAAAATAGATATTGAGAGTTTTCAAAGTTAGTTCTAATAGATTTTGAGAAAATGAACTTTTTTTGATTAGAGGTTTTTCATGATTTTCTCCCACTGTATGGAAATTAAAATAAAAATTCCTTTTTCTACGGCTAGCCCTTATTATTCTAAACAACTTTTATTAAAACTGTTTTTCTTTCAGAGCAACAGGTTTCCTATAAAAAAAATAAAAGTGATTTTAAATGAAAAATCATGGGTGGTACCGGTACCCCTTTAGATTTCTGGAATGCATGTATTCTTATGAGAATTTGCCTTTTTAATTTTTTTTTGGCTTTTCTATAGGAAATAGACAATTTCGTCATAAAACTTTTTTATTGTATTTTTTAAGATCAATTGACAGCAAAAAGAATTTTTTGATTCGGTCACCTTTTCAAAATTTTCAAATTTTCCAACCAGTTTTGGCCAAAAACCAAAAACTTCCAATATCTTCTTTCCTGTTAATTTTTGAAAGAAATATGTAAAATACTTTTCGTTTTGGTTTTAAAAATTGCATCTAACGCAATAATTAAAAGACATAAATTTTTCATACATTTTGTGAAAATTGTCTTTTTCTGAAAAGGGGTTTTTCATGATTTTCTCCTACTGTATGGAAAATAAAATAAAAATTACTTACTACAGAGGTAGTCCTTATTATTCTAAACAACTTTTATTTAAACTTTTTTTCTCTCAGAGCAAGAGATTTCTTATAAAAAAATAAAAGTGATTTTTAAAGAAAAATCATGAGTGTATCCCTTGCGATTCTGGAATTCAGGTGTTATTATGGAAATTACACTTTTATATTTTTTCTTGGTCTTCCTATGGTAAACAGAGAATTTTGGTATTAGACTTTTTCGAAGGTCTTTTCATTATCAATGTTGGCCTGGAAAAACAGCTTCAATGTCATAACGAGACTAAAATGAGTGGCTCCTAAAGACCTCCATAGGAGACCTCCACGTTTCCAGAGGCGTAGATTTCCCTGAAAACCTGGAAACTTCTATTTTCCAATTTTTCCAGCAAATAACCATAACAGAACGCTCGATTTAATTAAAATAGCCCGCGGTTGCGACGCATCATGCCTCTCATCATCGCTCCGCTAATCAGGTGACTAAAACTGTCCCGTTTTGCTCCCAATAAGGCCTCCACTATTAATAACAATAAACCGAATGTGCCGATAATCGTCTTCGGCCGTGGAAAGAAGGCCTGAATGTGCAAGAATGTCCGAGGGCCCCATTATCATTTGTTAGCAGGGCTTTTGTATGGCCGCGACTCGCTTAAAAAAGTCGAATAGTGACCGATCGGGCCGGTCCGCGGGCCGCCGACCGCCATTGGGGCCCCATCCACGGCATTGCCATTGAATTCAATTCCGCTTCTTTGTTTTTTTTTTTGTGTTGATTCGTTTTTCTGTTTTTTTTTTCTTTCTGTCGTTTTATTACGGCCGATGCTGCGACAATTTGCAAAAGATCGAAGCCGTCGAACGTGAGAATCGGCCCGAGAGGAGTCAGAATGTTATTGTTCCTATAGTCGTTAAATTCTCGTTAAACTTTCGGCCGTTGCGACCGGGGTTTTCGGTGGTTTTTTCGCTTCGGTTTTTATCTCCCTCCCGTTTTGTTTTTAGAATTTTTACGTCTTTGTTTTAGGACCAGCGAGTCAGTCCCGCTTTCGCCGAATCTGGACCGGATAAAAATTCTTTTCGGATCCGTTTCGATTAAGCGACTATTTTTATTATATGGTCTTAGCATGAAGGAACAAATTTGCAGCCCCCTTTAGTCTTTACAGCTGAGTAATCAAAGTTCCTTCAGTATTCCTGTCGAAATGGTGAAGGATTCTTCTCAGTTGTAGCTTCTGGCGACAACCCAAGGATTTAATGTATAATTTTATAAGTAGTATGTAACGTAATGTACATGAACCATCACCCTATTCCTTATAGGAACTTTTGTGACTAAATTGACTGACTTTAGATATTTCTTAGTGATTCCTAGCCCCTGGCCAGACATAAGCCATTTTATGTACAAAGTTAAGAATCTCGTGAACAAATTTCACATAACACAGCTAAGTACAGACTTTTTACCCACATCTGGAACAAGACAATGGCCATCCCTTTTTTGTTTGTTTTTTTTTAGTAAAAGAGCCAATTTTAAACATATTTCCAAGAGAATTCTCTCTAATAACCCCACTTTTTGCATTCCAGGTATGGTTCCAGAACGCTAGAGCAAAATGGCGACGCATGATGCTAAAACAAGAGGGCAAATCCGGTGAAAAATGCTCCGGATCGGAGAGCATGAGCGACATGGACATGTACGGGGGTCCCGGGGGGCCCGCCTCGATCGGGAGCAGCATGGGCATGGCCCCCCACAGCCCCTCGTTCATGATGCCCGGGGGGCCCGGCAGCCCCTCCAGCCTAGACTGTTCCTAACCTTAAATTTTTATTTCCGTTTAATTTCCTCCGTACTTTTGTGATCGGCCAAACTTCTTTGTCTTCCCTTTTTTTACCGCGCAATTTGTGTTTTTTTTCTCATTTTTTGGACTAACTGTTAAGTAACTATTACGTAAGTTAGCCGGCTATAGGTTTAGTTAGGATAATTTGTATATTTTTTGTATTATAAACTGTTTTTAATTTATATCGATATAAATATGGAAGTTGCGTCTTTTGCCTGGATCAGGCCCATAAAGGGATGATCCGGGTTCAATATATTGTAAAAACGGTAGCATATTCCTAATATATTAAAAGTTAATTATATTGACTTCAGTTTTTTTTCTTCCCCGCAGAATTCCAGGAACAGGAACTTATTGCTCATTTCGGTCCTGATTCTAATGTCGAATGTCAATTGTTGACAGTATTAACTGTCAAAATGAAGCAGCAGGGTTGTACTAAGAAAAATTTATCCCAAAACATGTTAACAACTGACAATCCCTTAGAATAAAAATGATGATTTCGCTGAAAAGTTATTGGGAATTTCTTTACAAACCTTACAAGAGACAAGGAAAGCACAGTCAGAAAAGCCAGCTTGAAAAAGTGAAGAAACTTCAATTCACAGTTGTGATTTACCACAAAACTTGGCAAACAAGGCAACTTCTCTTGCACCATTCCTGCATCTATTTAGCCACTTCTGAGCACTGAATATTGTACAAAAAACTCTGATCTGTGCATTTTTATTAAAAGCATCAGCTGCTAGAAATTGAGAAAAAATGCCTTAGAGGCTACTCATGACTGGGAAGTTCCAGAAGGTCCCCCTGTCCGTGAATAGAAACGCCAGTGGCTAGTGGCCAGGCATAAATTAATCCACCAAAATGAGACATGTTGCCCGACCGAAAGTTGATTTCTCACAATTATAAAAATTCCTTAACATCTCGACGAGTACGCATCACAATAACTCAAAAAAAAAATCAAAAAACGGTCGCGTACAGATAATAAAACGCAGCGAGTGGTCGCGAGCGAGCATTAGACCTCGCGACCCCCGACTGCCTTATCTCGACCATCATAGCGACACTTTTTACGACTGTTTGGAGACTGTGACGCCACCTTAATGGGCGCATCTTTGGCTCGGACAATCACGTGAATAGACAACTATTGATTTAAAAAATAAAATCCAAGAAGAGAAGGGTTGATTCCGTTAAATCCGAAGAGGGTTGAGGTAAGCCAGATTAGGGAGCGTAACATATGCCGCTTGTTAGTGCATAAAAGTTGGGGCGAGTCAAGATGTATCAATTATGGCCCTTTTGTAGCGTTAAGGGAGTGTATAATATTGATAAATATCATTTTGTAGTACGCAGGGAGGGTGCGATGAATAGAATACATATCCGTGATGAATTTTGATTTTTTTCTTGTTTTTCTTGCCGATTGTTCTTATGGTAATATCGAGGTAACCTCAGGGCACGCATTTATTTTTTATTGGTATATGATATTAGGGTGATATTACTTCTTTGGCCAAAATAAGCTCCATATATCAACCTCAGGCAGTAATACAACATAAAAACCAAAGAACCAAAAAGACTTCAACAGTCAAGAAGGTAAGAAACCCGAATTAACTCTATGGTAAATTGCTCTCGATTTTCCACTAATTTTAGGGAACTTGGGGTCTGTTTTGAGGTCTTTGAGGCCTACAGTTGCCTCTTTTATCAAGTCAAAATTCATACGTCAATTTCAGACCGTAATACAACACCAAAATTAAAGAGCTAAACAGAGTTCAACAGTAGAGTAGATAAGAAACCTTAATAGACCCTATCGCAAATTTCTCCCAATTTTCTTGTGGTTTTTAAACAAATTGGTGTCCGTATTGACGTCTTGAGCTCTACGGTGGCTTCTTTAGTTAAATCAATCATCGCAGGTTAATCTCAGGCCGGAATTTAACACAGAAAACGGAATACTAAAAGGAATTCAACAGTCGCGTAGGTAAAAAACCTTAATAGACACTACACCAACTTTCTTTTCTTAATTTTCTTCTGGTTTTAGGGATTTTGAGTCCGCTTTGGAGTTTTGAAGTTCAAGGTGACTTTTTTGGTCAAATCAATTACCATATTTTAATCTCAGCAGGTAATCTAATATAGAAACCAAAGTACTAAAGAGAATTCAACAGTCGCGTAGGTAAGAAACGTTAATAGACACTACACCAACTCTCTTTTCTTAATTTTCTTCTGGTTTTAGGGATTTTGGGTCCGCCTTGGAGTTTTGAAGTTCAAGGTGACTTTCTTGGTCAAATCAAATACCATATTTTAATCTCAGCAGATAATCTAATAAAGAAACCAAAGTACTCAAGAGAATTCAACAGTCGCGTAGGTAAGAAACCTTAATAGACACTACACCAACTTTCTCTCAATTTTCTTCTGGTTTTAGGGAATTTGAGGTTTGTGTTGGGGGTTTTGTGATTCACGGTGGCTTCTTTGGTTAAATCAATCTCAGGCCATAATCTAGCACAGAAATCAAGAAAGTAAAGAGAGTTCAACAGTGGAGTAAGTAAGAAACCTTAATAGACTCTACAGCAATTGTCTCCCAATTTTAAATAACTAAATCAATAATGCCTTTTATTTCATAAAGTGGTTACAGTATTAATGTATCAACAATGCAGTGGACACTTACACCTGGTGCAGTCTAGCTATTTGGCAGCTACTCGTCTGAACCAAGTTATAAGATCCCATTGTAAAAGAAAATAGCGTTATATGAAAAGCTTCGTTTACATAATGTACTTAATTTTTTTCTGGTTTTAGGGAATTTTGGATCTGTGTAGAGGCCTCGAGATTCACGGTGGCTTATTTGGACAAGTAAATCACCGTATATTAATCTCAGTCCGTAATCTAACACAGGAACCAATACTGGAGTAGGTAAGACACCTTAACAGATACTACACAAAATTTCTCTCAATTTTCTTCTGGTTTTAGGGAATTTGGTGTTTATGTTGAGGTCTAAGGTCTACGGTGGCTTCTTTAGTAAGATTTATCACCGTACGTCAATCTCTTACCATAATCTAACACAGAAACTAAAATACTAAAGAGTGTTCAACAATGGAATAGGTAAGAAACCTGAATAGATACTACACCAACTTTCTCCTAATTTTCTTCTGATTTTAGGGCGTTTCGGATGTATGTTAGGGTCTTCAGGGCTATGGAGGTTTTTTTGGTCAAATCAATTACCGTATGTCAATCTTAAGTCGTAATTTAACACAGAAACCGAAATACTAAAGAGACTTCAACAGTGGAGTAGGTAAGGAACCTTAGTAGATACTGCACCAACTTTTTTCCCAGTTTTCTTCTGGTTTTAGGGAATTTGAAGTCCACGTTGAGGTCTTCAGGTCAGTACAGCACCGATTCAAGTCAAGTCAAGCACCGATTATTAAAGTCAGGCCATTATTCAAGACAGAAACTAAAATACTGGAGAGAGTTCAACAGTGGAGCAGGTAAGAAACCTTAATAGACACTACACCAATTTTCTCTCAATTTCCTTCTGGTTTTAGGGAATTTGGGGCTTATGTTGAGATCTGAAAGTCTACACAGGCTTCTTTGCTAAAATTAATCACCGTCTGTCAATCTCTTACCGTAATCTAACACAGAAACTAAAATACTAAAGAGAGTTCAGCAGTGGAGTAGGTAAAAAACCTGAATAGACACTACACCAACTTTCTCACAATTTTCTTCTGGTTTTAGGGACTTTAGGATATATGTTAGGGTCTTCAGGTCTATGGAGGTTTTATTTGGTGAAATCAATTACCGTAAGTCAATCTTAAGTCGTAATTTAACACAGAAACCGAAATATTAAAGAGACTTCAACAGTGGAGTAGGTAAGGAACCTTAGTAGATACTGCACCAACTTTTTTCCCAATTTTCTTCTGGTTTTAGGGAATTTGAAGTCCACGTTGAGGTCTTGAGGTCAACGGTGGCTTCTTTGGTGAAGTCAAGCACCGATTATTAAACTCAGGCCATAATTCAAGACAGAACCTAAAATAGCGGAGAGAGTTCAACAGTGGAGTAGGTAAGAAACCTTAATAGATTCTACACCAAATTTCCCCATTTTGTTCTGGTTTTAGGGAATTTGGGGTCTGTATTGGAGTCTTGAGGTCTATGATGACTTTTTTGATAAAGTCAATTACCTTATGCCAATCTCAGGTAATAATTTAATATAAAAACTAAAATACTGAGGAGAATTCAACAGTGAAGTAGGTAAGAAACCTTAATAGATTCTACACCAAATTTCTCCCAATTTTGTTCTGGTTTTATGGATTTTAGGATCTATGTTGGGGTCTTGAGGTCTACAGTGGCTCCTATGATGAAGTCAATATTAATCTCAGGCCGTAATCTCTCACAGAAACCAAAAAACCAAAAGAGTTCAACAGTCAAGTAGGTAAGAAACCCAATTATATTATCAAATAAATGTTTCACTGGGTTTTAGCACTTTTAGTATTATGTACTTGTTATTTTACTACAATAAATATGCAATATTGCCATATTTCTAAAAAATCTCGAAGTCATATAGTATAGATTTTTTAAAACAGGTAGACCAAAACCACCCTGGCTATCAATGAAACATCATAAAATAACTTAACTTAGATTTCATTGCCCAAACGTCATGTCTAGTCAAAGAAACGCACCAAAGATCTCAATCTGTAACATTAGAGAACAAAATGTGGCTGTTATGTCTGGGTGCTCGGTGCCATATCCCCGATAACCATCAACCCTTAAGGTGTCTTATGGCCTTTACACCGACAGATTTATTCTTGAGGGTGGTAAAACAGCGAATTTCCTCCTCGCTACTTCACTGGCTTCCATTTACCGTCTAATTATATCTATGAATTTACGACGTCTTGTCAGCTGTCCACCTCGTAGGTATCAGATTTTAAAAATTAATATTAATAATATTTTTCGGTTTTTTCTTCTCACGATTAGTACAAAACGTAACTAATTGGCTACCGTAGCGCATCATTAAGATTTCCCGGTTTCTATCAAAGAGAGTGCGAGCGGTGGGCGTGAAAATTGGGCGCCGTCGGTCCTGGGCGCCCCCACGATCCGTATCGGGTTACTTCGGTTGCGCCCCATTTGCATATTCGCCAATTTCGGTGTCACCGTACACCGGAGGAAGTGTGAAAAAAAAATGGTCGGTTTTGCGGTTCGAAGGACCGTATTTTATATAAGGGCCTAATGTCAAAAAAAATTGTCTCTTGCATGTTACGGAAATCAGTGCACGACATCGCTCGATGGGGCTGACGTGAGTCCGGCCAATTTAATTCGTCGGGGCAACAGGTGGCATCAAATAGAATTAAAAGTTGCGCAACAGAGCAGCATTTCTTGCTTCTATAAAAGCAATAAGAGATCGAAAATGGCCGCAGCAGAAACGAGACTGGTAAAGGTTGTCCGTTCGCGGACAACAAGGCGAAAATCTGCAACGAATCTATTGTCCAAGGGGGCTCGTAAATTTCGCCAAAAGACAGAACTTTAACGGCCGCGTTCTCGGTTTTTTTGACGATCTTATGCCGTTGGGGCCTCCACGGAGAGCGGAGCGACGACAACCGCCATAACGGAACGCAGTCGATTTATTTATTTATTTTTTTTTTGAGCGCGACATTCGTATAAAATGAAATTTATGCCGTCGAAACGGGAAAATGGCTACCGCGATCCGTTCGCGAGATAAAGACATTTTTGCTGCTCTCGCGAATATATAAAAAAAAAATCGAGGAAAAAAAAGTCTTACACACACAAGTGGTGGGTCCGGAATAAATTCGAATTTACCGGGCTTTATCTCACGTTTTGTCTCCTTTTGTTCTTTTCGTTTTTCGATAAGACGCTCGCACGACCAGGGCCTTTGTTGCTCGAGCTGTAGCCTTTTTCATTTAATTTTCTTCTGTGCGAGAACCGAATCCGAATTAACCCTACTCAATGGTCTCTTCTTTTCCTTATGAGAGGCACAAGGGGAACGTTGTTTCAATTCTAAAAATTTGGAGAACCTCTCAGTAACCCCAAGTAGTAATAAAAGCAGTTTAATTTGGTAGGTCAAGTAATTTTTTTATTCCAGGCAATTGATTTTTCCATTAACTTTAGTCACTGAAGCCATGAATTCGATGGGCAAAAGAATTTTATTATTCCAGGCAGTTGAAACTTGATTTTCCATTAAATTCAGACACTAAAACCTGGTGAAGGTTAAACCAGATTTGGTAGATCAAGTAAGTCTCTTATTCCAGGTAGTTGACACTTGATTTGTTCCCTAACTCCAGGCAGTAAAGTCATTAGTTTGGTACGTCAAGCAATTTTTTTATTCCAGGCATTTGAAAGTTGATTTTTCTCTTGATTCCAGGTACTGAGCCCTGAATTCAATAAGTCAAATAAATTTATTATTCCAGACAGTTGATACTTTATTTGTTTCTTAATTCCAGGCAGTAAAGCCCTTAATTTGGTAGGTCAAGTAATTTTCTTATTCCACCCAGTTGATACTTGATTTATTCCCTTATTCCAGGCTTTCTTATTCTTATATTAGGTTTGTTATGGTGATTAAAAACTTCATAATAAGTCCACTGACAAAATTTGTCAACTTATGCTTTAAAGACAACAAATTTCCATCCATTCTTAAGAAAGCAGTAATATTGACGTGTCTCTTTACTCCTAATAATTTCAAAACTTGTCAAAAGAGCCATGGCATTACAAATAAGTAATTACTTGGAAGACAAACAATTATTCACTGAATTCCAGTTTTGGAATTCTTGGAAACTTCCGGATTCCGGATTCCGGATCTTGTCTGACACATTGCTGAAGCCTTCCATAATCTCCAATATGACACAGTATTGTTCTGAGACTTAAGTAAAGCGTTCGACTCTGCGAATTCTCTTGCGAAAACTTCAAAAATATAATTTTTAAAGAGTTTAAAGCTCATAAAGTCATTCCTGTTGTGAGGGTGGCTGGGGTAGTATCGGGGTTGAATTTGAATTTAAATTTGAATTTGAAATTAAATATTTAACCAGAGATTGACGAACTTGAGGAGGAATCACATTCCTACAGTGAGAAAAGTGTCGCTCCCACCCTCTCTTGTGTTGAAAAGCGCCGTTTTTCACACCCGACTCCTCTCCCAATTACCCGAGGTATCGTTCATCATTAATTTAAATCGTGGAAAATCTAAAATGATAATTTAGCGGTATACGAAAACGTATACACACACACACACACACACTGACGTCCTTTAGGGAGAATTTATGACCCACCGAGCCCCACCCACTTCCCAGTTTCCAGTGATATATGGACGGGGGAAGCACATTGGCGCCTAAGAATTTTAATGATAAAACGTTACCACGTGGGGCGGGAGATGGGCCGGGGAAAATGTGCATTAATTATGTAATTAGGTCGTAAGTAAGTAAATCAGGTAATTTGTTAGGTTATGGGGTTTTTATTAGGGAATTTTTAGGTTCAGGCTCATTTTAGTAAAAGAATTTCTCGTTCAGAACAATTTAAAAGTAGAATTCACCTGAAGAGACTTTTAAATTAATTGAGTAGTCTTAGGCCGTATAAGGATGATAAAATGAACATTTGACAGATATTTACTTGGACCTGGTTTGACTGTTAACTTGTTGCTGCTTATTCGACCGCTGTCCTTTAGTCGAATAAAAAAAATTAATAGGAGCATGTACAAAAATAACTAGAGGGTCCTACTGCATACGAGTTTCGAAACTTCTTGCAGCACTCTTTTTAACAACAATTTAACAATAAAAAGTATTAAAATATAGACATTTAATCAACGTAAAGCGTACCCACCCCCGTTAATCCACAATCCAACATCCCTTAAAAACATGTCCCGGGGTGGATTTCTGTCAAAAAACCTGACACCGAGTGATTTATTAAGTCCGTAGTCCTAATCTCGGACTCGTGCAGCGAAAAACAAAGGCCCCCGGGGGCCCTCCATCTCCGACCATTTGACACTTTAAAACTATTATTATTATGATGATTTTATATTGCGGGCCCTCGGTATTTATGGGGCGCAATCGTTCGTTAGGGGCCCCCGGGGGCCCCGCCATATATCACGTGAAATACGGTTCAACACCTACTCGTAAAGACCGAAATTAAAGCCATAAAAAAGCGTCTAATCGTGGTAGTGGTGGTGGCGATGGTGATGGTGGTGGTGGTACCCTCCGAACAAACAAACCGGATTTATATGCACGCATTAAAATTTTAATTCGCTCACAATATTTGTTTTTCGGGGTCGGGTATTTATGGCCGGACGTAGATTACCACTTAAGAACCGATCGTACCCCCGGGTGATGGTTCTTGCTTAACGATTTATAGGTTAAGGCCTTAAAGGGTTTCGAGTTTATTTGAGAATGTTGGGTCCAGACGAGTTTTATGGGACATCCAGTATATTATGCCTCAAATCGATAGGCGTTTCAATTTTAAGTAAGAGCTGTTAAATACTGCATGGCTCGAAAATGGAAATTAAAAAAGTTATTGACCTATAATTAAGAGGGAAATGAATATGGGTGCCGAGAATTTTTTTTTCCTGAATTTCGAACCAACTACACCATGGAAACACCAGATTATAAGAGGATATTAGCAGATCTAACTCTAAGGGAAGAAGAGCTCAAATTGGCCTCTAAGAATGCATTCCTTCTTAGTTTTGCCATGAACTTCTAGTTATTTTAATAAATACCCCCTTTTTTCATTGGATAATAAATCCTTTGATATTTTACAAACATCTACTTATTTTCATAGCAACCCCTATATATTTTATTATAAAAAATACTAGCAGTATAAGGACTGCGCTAGTGGCGGTCAAATAAGCAGCAATACTGCAAAAAACTGTTGTAGAACCCCCTAATTATTTGAAATGTAGAGGCATTCGTCTTAAGGATGGCGGTCGAATAAGCAGCACTAAGTTAATAGTAAAACCAAGTCCAACTTTGTAATTTGTCCTCAAGAAAATCAATATCTGTTAAATGTTAATTTTATCGTCCTTATAGGGACTAAGACCTTCTGAATCGCCTGATGACATTAAATAAAGCCTATCTCTTCTAAGATCTAAGATACAGCCCTTTAAACTTAGCTAAAATTTGACTTAAGATAAGTGGGATTTGCGGTTGAATAAGCAGCTACAAGTTAGTGGTCAACACAGGTTCAATTTTTTCCCAAGGAAACCAATAAATCTGAAAGATTTCTTTTAAGGTCCTTGTAAGGATTAAGACGTTCTGAATCATATGAGGCTGGTAAAAAGCCCCTAAGTTTTACAGTTTTTAAGATATGACTCTTTAAAATTTAACATTCTTCAAAGCAACATTCTCAAAAACAATTAAATATTCCAAAATTAGCAGGAATATTCAAGATTGTTGCGTTATTTGCATTCTTGCATTTTTTTACTGAAGAATTTTTGACGATTTTTTAAGCCCAAAATTGGTCTCTAAAAGGGCGACATCTCGGCTAATAAAAGGGGTACGAAATCAAATTTGGAATTTTTGAGGTATCTTCAGCATGCATTTTTTTTTTCATTGAAATTTTTATTGATTTTCTTATTGGTACAAGGTGATTAAGAGGAGGTGCTTAGCTATAAATTTTATCGGATGGCCCGTAGGAAAAATGTCATTTTTATGACGAAATATCATGTTTCGATGACGTGATAAGCCGCTCAAAACCAAACATTGAGACATAAAATAACAGATAAAACGCGATCCAAACGGCCGTCTACATTCCCAATATAATCATGTCCTAGACCGACGGTATCGATGTCACAAAAGGGCCCCGAAAAGGCCTGGAAATCCGATCCGAAAACAATTTTTTGTGGTTTGTTTCCTTGTTCGGGAACACATATGGCGGCGGTGGCTCCCTCGTTCCAGCCACCTTTTTCCTTATATTATAAATACAAAAAAAAATGGTATAAAATATCGATAAATTCCCGCGTGACAGTCGATAATAAATATAATATCGGTATCGATTGCGATCCGTTTAATTTAAATATAAATGAAAGAATTAACGTCCAATGCATATTAAAACAAACCGATTATGAGCCGAATCGATAAGATTTCTTATGCCATACGGACGGATCATAATTTAAGCTCACTGTGGTGTTATTACAGAGCGGTTTAGTGTTAATGGAAAAATTTATGTCTTTATACCGTCGTAAATCTCGATGATGAATTTGCTCTCGTAATTTGTTGCCTGAAATACGAATTTTAGTTTGTATATTAATTTTTCGGATGATCGATGGCCGCCTCGCGGGCCTATTTACGGAGAAACGACGGTTTTTTAGTCAGGTCTATAAATTTCAAATAGTCTTCATGTATATTTTATTTGCGCTTACGTGGTAAATGCAGCAGGGGTGAGTTCCTTAACGTAAAAGTTAAGCGACTGTTATTCCAATAGTCGGTATCAATTAGATAATAATATTATCTAATTTCAAGTCATTATTACACCTCAAATATTTGATTAAATTCTTCTGAATAATCACTGTTTTTCGTCCATATTATCCAATCTAATAGCACTGTTTTTGTATGAAATATTTATGAATATACATATATATAATTATATCAAATTTAAATAAACAAACTGTGTTATTAGATTGGATATTAACGACGAAAGCAGCTGTTATTCATACGTATTATTTTCGAAAACAATAATTTTTGAAAACAGTTTTTTACTGGAAAGTTGGGTGGGGTGGGTGGGGGGGCAAGGGTAGTGTTAATGAAAAACGGGTTTTTTTGCAGAAAATAATTACCTGAGAGGAAAAACTTTGTAATTTACGATGAAAATTTGAAAAAATACCATTCAAAAAGTTTGATTTGATAAAAACTATTTAAAGCTTTCCATGCTGTGTATAAGTGATTACAACTAAAGAATAATATAGAATAATAATAATCATAGTTACTTTTCTGTAACCTGGGAGAGTAAATTATTTAATAAGTTATTTTTTTAGGCAATTATTTTATGCAATATAAACGGTTTTCATCAACACTACCCTTACACCCCCCACCCACCCCAAACAACTTACCAGTAAGAACTTCTTCTGTAAAAATCACTGTTTTTCGTCCATATTATCCAATCTAATAGTATAAATGTCGGCACAAATTTATTTACTGTTTGAAGCTACATCAAATGCTGTTTTGCTCTATCGTGTAGAGGCTGCCCATAACCACGAGTCGATTGGAATTCGTTCTGATTACTGCATAAGTCAGGAAGTTAAGACAGAAATAAACAAACTATTTGATTTACATTTGAAGCCTAAAGCTATTTTAAAAAGTCTTAGTAAGATGGAGGGAGTAAAATTACCATCAATGAAACAATTGAACAATTATCTATCAAGTCGTAGACGTGTTAAATACGGTTCCTCAACTATAAGTCTAGGAGAACTGGAGCGATGGATATTAAATCATGCAGCAGTTCCCGAGGACATACACCACAAGTGTTTGTACTTTCTTATTATATATTCGAGGATGAACTAATGTCCTTTCGCTTTGCATTGTCTACAAAACATTTACTGGGGTTAGCAGAACATCATGCAAATATTATCCATGCTGATGCGACATACAAGTTGATTTGACAAGGGTTCCCGGTATTAGTTGTATACAGATAAACATAGAAAATTTCATCCGATATGTCTAGGAGTTTCGACAAACGAGCGTCAGGAAGATTTTACCAAGTTATTTAATAGTTTAAAAAAACAGGTTTTGTTTGTATAAGGACATTCTCTACAACCGTCGGTATTAGTTTGTGATGCCGCAAAGAGCATCCAAAACGCTTTTACAGAAGTCTTTGGTCCTGAACCCATTGTGAGAATGTATTGGGCACATGCAAAAACAAAAATGCAAACCAGGGTTGAACAAACTTGCTGAGACAAAAACGCCCGAAAGAATATATTACAAGACATTGATGCTTTACAGTCCGTTACTTCTGCTGAACATTTTACTAGCGCATCACAGCTTTTTATGAGGAAATGGAAAACCCAAACTAATTTTATTAAATACTTCAAAGAAGAGTGGTTAACTCAAAATCGCAATTGGTACCTAGGTGCTTCCCCAGGATCACCAGCCACAAACAACGCACTGGAATCGTTTAATAGAACCATAAAAGATAGAAGATTACGCGAAAGATTTCCTTTGTCTCGTTTTCTGGTTATCGTATCGGAGATGGTTAACGAATGGTCCTGCAAAACTACAGAGGAATCCTTTACAATTACTCCGCTTATTAAACTTCCTGATTGGACAAAAGCATATCAATGGGGAAAATTATTAGATAAAAAAATAAAGTTGTTAGTTGCTGACACGAAGAACAATGTCTATATAGTACCAGGAGGTCAAGTATTGGATGTTCAGGCTGAAGAACCTTGGGAAACTTTTGATGAATTTAAAGAATTTTTTTTTCCACTTAGGGAGTAACAATTCCCAAAAAAAAGATGATTGGATGAATGGTAGCTGCAATTGTCCACAGTTTTTTAAGATGTATATGTGCAAACATCTTCTGGGCCTAGCAATTAGATTAAAATATACAGTTCCGCCTGTAGAGGCAAAAAATATCCATATTGGACAAAAAAGAAAGCGTGGACGTCCATCAAAATCCAAACCTGCTTTGGTAATTCAGTGATGTTTTTAATTTATTGAAGTCTTATTAATAATTTGTTTAATGTTCACTCTTTTTTGTTTTGTGGTTCAATTACTGTTTTAAAAATGGCATTTTTGTTTTATAAATAGAAGATAATAAAGTATATTTGTGATGACTATTTTTGTTTTATTTTATGCTCACTAGCTTTTGTCATATTATAAAGTATGAAGTTCAAACAGTTTTTAGAAGCTTTATTATTTAAATAGCTATCCAGATTAGTATAAAACAGTTGATAATATTAACTTTATTAGATACTAAAGATTAGGTGCTCACTAAGTATTTTTGTTGCTCCACCCAGTTTTTAAACGTGCTAAAAAGTATACAAACTGATGTTCGATTAAATACTACCCTTATTTTTTTAGGCAATTATTGTATGCAATATAAATGTTTTTCATTAACACTACCCTTACTCCCCCCACCCACCCCAAACATTTGCCCAGTAAGAAATTCTTCTGTAAAATCACTGTTTTTCGTCCATATTATCTAATCTATTAACACTGTTTTTATACTAAATATTTATATATAAAATTATAACAAATTTAAATAAACCGTGCTATTAAATTAAACATTGAATATATATTTTCTGTAAAAACATTGGTTTTCATCAACTCAACCCTTACCCCCCCACCCACCCCAAACATTTTTCCAGTAAGAAATTCTTTTGAAAAATCACCGTTTTTGGTTCATAGTATCCAATCTAATAGCACTGTTTTTGTATTAAATATTTATTAACATTCATATATATAATTATATCAAATTTAAATAAACAAACTGAGTTATTAGATTAGATATTAACGACGAAAGCCGCTGTTATTCATACGTATTATTTTAGATAACAATAATTTTCTAAAACAATTTTTTACTGGAAGATATTGTGGGGTGGGTGGGGGGGGGTAAGGGCAGGTTTAATGAAAAACAAGTTTTTTGCAGAAAATAATTACCTGAGAGGAAAAGGTTTGTAATTTACGAAGAAAATTTGAAAAAATACCATTCAAAAAGATTTATTTGATAAAAACTACAGCATGGAAAGCTTTGTATAAGTGATTATAAAGAATAATATTAATTATAGTTAATTTTCTGTAACCTGAGAGAGTAAATTATTTAATAAATTATTTTTTTAGGCAATTATTCTATGCAATATAAACGTTTTTCATCAACACTACCCTTACACCCCCCCACCCACCCCAAACAACTTACCAGTAAGAAATCCTTATGTAAGATTCCTGTTTTTTAACATGATACGCATGATATGCATAGATACCCAGAGACGTTCTTATTTAATGTTATTCAGCATATTTGTTTCATACTATAAATTTTAATGTAATTATGACTGAACGTTTTAAGTTTTAATCAATAGATGAACTCCTTAAAAAAAATTCAAGAATATCAATTTAATTTAAAAAATAAAATTTATTTTAGAAAAATGCAGTGATGTATTTTTTTTTATTAAATAATATTAAGGATAAATCCCTTATGAACGCTATTGGTATCAAATTATTTTTTTCTTTGTACGTCCAAAAATACGTGATGCATAAAACACATCTGCAAATAAAAAAAAAATATCCAGATTGGTAGTAAGTTATTTAAAAAAAAATCTCATTCTATTAAACGCGTTTTATAACATTTTTTATACCACACTTAAACATTTACCTCTTATGAAATAATAATTTTATATTAATCATATAAACTGTGGTTATGGGACACATGATAAAACGAAGGCTTCTGCTTGTGAATTGACATCTGAAATGCTGGTGTTCCAAGGGGTACTAATAATATCGCATTGCAGTCGATTTAAATTATAATGGCTCTATATTTTGATGACTAATAGTAACATAAACGGAGTAAGAGGAAAAAGGTTATAGGGTAGTCGAGTGGGACTAATTTACGACACTCAGAAATAATAATCAAGAGAAGAAACGTCATATTTCTGAAATGAGAATTCATGAAATCTTAACGCGCCCAGCGTGACTCTCTTTTACGGCTTTGAAAAACATTTTTTCATAGAATCCGAGACGGTTTTGGTTACATGGATGCTGCTGGTGCTGCCGTTGCTGCCATAAGAGCGTGTGAGAGTTCCGTGACACACATTAAGAAGATGTCGAGATAACCGAATGAATAAAATACACAATGTTTTATTGTTATAACCCGGGACATTCGTTTTTGTTCAAATGTTTCTCGTAACTGCTTGAGAACCCCGCGTTACGTGGTATTTTTATGTGCGTTTTTTTCTTTTTTTTTTTTTTTTAATTTATAAACCTGTCTAATTCCCATCGGTCGTATTTTATAAGATGACTATCAAAAAATTAAATATCCGCCAAACTATGAATAATACAGGAGCCATAGGAGGATATAATGAGGGCCGGGGAGCACCTGATCCGAAGATATACTTAAAATTAATATAAGTGCCACCTGTCAAGGTTGTAACCGTGCTCGGGCATGATTTCTTTAACGTACCGTGTATTTACTGCAAGGGCTTTTTTAACCAAGTTTAGTATAATAATTTAACAGAAGTATCCCCGGTATGTCCCAGAACGTCATTTTGAAAAAGAAATAAATAAAAAAAAACAGAATAATAATCTTCAAATCTCGCGGCATTCTTTCACACGTCCGGTCCCGAGACATAATACGGCAGTAAAACGTCTTGAGAAGAAAAAAAAATCCCAAAAGAGATTTTGACAGTCGCGGCAGCCTCTAAGTCCGAGGGCCCTGGCGCCTGATTGATATAATTTGCGTGACTTGCCGTTTTCGGAACAAAAGTTCATATTTTTTTCGGTTGAAAAAAAGGGACAAAGGGCCGTCATCGTTTTCGACGTGATCATCAAGACGTCAGGACCAGGTATACAGGGGGCGCATACCCTGTACGCAACCAACTCAATCGAACGCTTTTCAAACTCTCAATAAAAACTCTTTAATGATCTGCCCAGAATCGTAAGATTATTTCAATTGTTATCCAGTAGGTCCAAGTACATGGAATGAATATCTATTATAAGGGTTTAGGATATCCATTTGTATTCTTATTATTGTCCAAAAATTAAATGCAACGGTTGATCTATTTTAAATTATTGTCAAAAAGTGAGTAAGGCTGTTTGACGCGACTATATAATTTTATAAGAAGTTTAGGGCAGAACATTAAATAAATTCATAATTTTCACAAATCTTTAGTTCAATCCAGCTGCCCATTGGGTATTCTCCGTAGAGTTTTCAAAATGTTTACAACAACATCCTGAATGGCGGA
This sequence comes from Anthonomus grandis grandis, assembly GCF_022605725.1. NCBI lineage: Eukaryota > Metazoa > Arthropoda > Insecta > Coleoptera > Curculionidae > Anthonomus > Anthonomus grandis. Next base: position 4,339,371 of record NC_065564.1, read on the forward strand.
TGTCAATGCTAAAGATAAAAAAAGCGTCTTTAATTATTAGTGTGATTGATTAGCGAACTTCTATTGAGTCTGTAGTTCATTCTTTACCAAAGGAAATATATTAGTTACTTGTCAAATATATAAAAATCCAAATATAAGAAGCAATTTCTTTATTTTTTCTTTATTTCTTTATTTCTTCCAGGCACTCCAATGTCAATATCTTGATTTCTAGTGTCTGGATTTCAAAAATGTTTCAGGAGTTGCTTAAAGAACCCTTGGAGTATCACAGAAATCAATAGTTACAACAATCAATTCAATAATTTTTTTTCAGCAGTTACTTAAAAACAGTTAAAATATCCTAAAAATAAAAATAATTACAACATTTTAGCTGTAAGAAATCAAGATATTTAGTTGCCAATAAGAGGCAACTTATTGTATTTCTTCCAGGCACTCCGGTAAGAAAAATATCAATATCTTGATTTGTAGTCTATGGATTTTAATAATTTTTTTAGCAGTTACTTAAAAACCCTTGAAATATCCTAAAAATAAAAATAATCACAATATTTTAGCTATAAGAAATCAAGATATTTAGTTGCCAATAAGAGGCAACTTATTTTATTTCTTCCAGGCACTCCAGTGAGAAAAATGTCAATATCTTTATATCCAGTATACGTATTTAATTTTTTTTAAAGTACTCAAAGTAAAGTTAGAGCTAATAAGAGGCGGACAGAGACAGCTATATGGATATGGCTCCGACGGAATCGAATTATATTTACTAACTTAAATGTTTTTTTTTTAAATTTTAAGAAAATTCTCAGTGTCCAAAGTTGGTGCAACTAAATGTATATTAAAGGACAAATAATTGATTTCAAAAGTACATTCAAAAGTGATCATTGAAAAATCCTAGGATAACATTTGGATAACATTCAAATGTCCATAGGATAACTGCTTTGTCCAAAACAGGACATCCAATAGTTTAAAGAGTCCTATCTGGTTTTTCTTTTCTTAACTAATTTTGTTTGTACACCCACAGATTCTAATCTAGGTGTACATTTATTTATACTTTTGCGAGTTTTATAAAATTATTCTTTTGCATTGAAATATATTTGATTTGATTTGATAGGGTAATATATTTTTAAAAGTCCCGCCACTGTGCTTGTCGAGAAAATTAATTTTTTTTTTTAGTGACAACAATCAACCACAAGGGCACTGATTAAGACATCGAGGGACATACGTCATAAATCTCACACCCCTTTATGGCCATTAAACGGCTCGATTTCATATCGAGGGAAAAAAAGGTCCCTTTATGTCGCCCTTGAAACGTGAATTGCCCCATTACGTGTCGAGATTATCATATAAATGGCGAAAAATTACATGGGGTTATTGTGCACGGTGGCTTGATGGGACTGTTTATTAACAGCTAACAGAAATATTTATGTTTTTGTGATTTTTTTTAAACCCACTGAAAAAGTGGGGGGAGGTCTCTAAAGCATTTAATAAATTAATTTTGACTTCACGGCATACTAAATTATAATTGATGGTCCCTTAATATGACGTCTATAGACCCGAAAAAATTCTGATGCAGTAGCACTATTCATTCATCATGGCCCAAGACGATGACTCACGATGACCGTTTTCAATGGTCCTCGTTGACAGACGGTTTTGACGGTCATCATCGTTTTTTTCCTTAAAACACCGTTTTCAATAAATATGCAGCATTTCATATTGAAACGGCCCGATAACCATCTTAATATCTCTATAATAAGTAGCAAGAGTGAAATTTACATGCACCCCGAGTGATTAGTGGCAATTTAATCAAACCCGCGTCGCTTACATATCGGCTAATTGAATGAAATTTTGAGGCCGTAGTGGAGTACGTACGATCGACGATAAGATCGCAAGGATGGGCCCGGTAAAATTTATATTTTATCCAGTTTTCTCTAAATAAGTTGTCCGTGTTAAATGGGTTTCTTTTGTCGAGATCTCGGCCGGATAAAGCGGTCACCGAAGGAGTGAAATATGGCCTCTCTTGAAAACTTCACAAATTTAAACTGACCGGGGAGCGATGTTAGCGTTTACTTTTTTCTCTTAGGTTTTATAGGTGTTGCCTTATTTATTATATTCAGTTAACATTTACGGCCGCAAGGCTGCTTAGATTGAAAAAAATAAACGAATTGAACGGATTAGTGAGGTTAGGGACCGGCTTCTAAGTCATCACTCTCTATTTTCCCCCTAATCGGACGTTAATCAAGGCACGAGTCATCCTCCTAACTGATCTCTGTATCCCGGGGGGGCGCGGTGGGCCCCCCTAGGTGCACCAAAGGTACCCGACAGTGACACTAGAAAAAAATCAATAATCTGGGGCCTCGTGCCCCACGTATCGATCACCACGGGGGAGTCTTCGATACCGCTTTAAGATAATTTAAATCGGATCTTTAATTTATATTAAGACAATGTAAATAGCATCCGTTGTTTAGGGTTAAAAAATTAAATATTAAGAAAAAAAGAAAGGAAATTTGCTATATTAGTAAAAATCTTGCGTTCTAGCATCTTAAAAAGTAAGAAACTACTAATTCACAGAAAAAACAATACATAATAGTGGCCCTAACACTGAACCTTGAGGCACTCCAGACTTAAGGGATCTAGAATCAGTTTAGCACCCAGATACTGTAACCCTATGAGTACGATTTAATAGATAGGACACACCCCTTAAACTATATTTATTGAACTTAGATAACAGCATTTCATGATCTATACAATCAAATGCCTTATAGATAGATAAAAAAATTGATAGATTTTCCGACTCTCCAGAATTCAGGGACTTTATGTGTCCTAGAATCTCCATACAGCTAAAAAGAGCATCATGAATCCATTTATTAGCTTAAAATTTGAATTGATTTGCAGATAAAATGCTATTGTGATGTAAGACATTTTTAGATTTAAGATATTTTTTTCATTGGAGTGCCTGGAAGAAATAAAATAATTTGTCTCTTATTGGCAATTAAATAAATTAAATTCTAGTGACTAGTATGTTGTAATTGTTAATTTCTGGGATACTCCATGGGTTCTCCAAGCAACTACTGAAAATATTATTGAAATCCATATACTAAATATCAGGATATTGACATTTTTCTCACTGGAGTGCCTGGAAGAAATAAAATAATTTGTCTCTTATTGGCAACTGAATATCTTAGTTTCTAGTGGCTAAAATGTTATAATTATTTTTATTTTTAGGATATTTCAAGGATTTTTAAGTAACTGCTGAAAAAATTATTGAAATCCATAGACTACAAATCAAGATATTCATATTTTTCTTACTGGAGTGCCTGGAAGAAATAAAATAAGTTGCCTCTTATTGGCAACTGAATATCTTGATTTCTAGTGGCTAAAATTTTGTAATTATTGATTTCTGTGATACTCCAAGGGTTCTTTAAGCAACTCCTGAAACATTTTTGAAATCCATACACTAGAAATCAAGATGTTGACATTGTTCTCACTGGAGTGCCTGTAAGAAATAAAATAATTTGTCTCTTATTGGCAACTGAATATCTTGATTTCTAGTGGCTAAAATTTTGCAATTATTGATTTCTAGGATACTCCAAGGGCTTTTGAAGCAACTACTAAAAAATCTATTGAAATCCATATACGACAAATCAAGATATTGACATTTTTTTCACAGGAGTGCCTGGAAGAAATAAAATAAGTTACCTCTTCTTGGCAACTGAATATCTTGATTTCTAGTGGCTAAAATTTTGCAATTATTGATTTCTAGGATACTCCAAGGGCTTTTCAAGCAACTACTAAAAAATCTATTGAAATCCATATACGGCAAATCAAGATATTGACATTTTTTTCACAGGAGTGCCTGGAAGAAATAAAATAATTTGCCTTTTATTGGCAACTGAATATCTTGATTTCTAGTGGCTAAAATTTTGTAATTATTGATTTCTGTGATACTCCAAGGGTTTTTTAAGCAACTCCTGAAACATTTTTGAAATCCAAACACTAAAAATCAAGATATTGACATTTTTCTCACTGGAGTGCCTGTAAGAAATAAAATAATTTATCTCTTATTGGCAACTGAATATCTTATTTTCTAATGGCTAAAATTTTATAATTATTGATTTCTAGAATATTCCAAGGACTTTTAAAGCAACTACTAAAAAATCTATTAAAATCCGTATACGACAAATCAAGATATTGATATTTTCTTCACAGGAGTGCCTGGAAGAAATAAAATAACTTGCCTCTTATTGGCAACTGAATATCTTGATTTCTAGTGGCTAAAATTTTGTGATTATTAATTTGTAAGATACTTCAAGGGTATTTCAAGCAACTACTAAGAAATGTATTGAAATCCATACACTACAAATCAAGATATTGACATTTTTATCACTGGAGTGCCTGGAAGAAATAAAATAATTTGTCTCTTATTGGCAACTAAATATCCTAATTTCTAGTGGCTAATATGATGTAATTATTGATTTCTAGGATACTTCAGGGCTTTTCCAGCAACTATTGAAATCCATACACTAAAAATTTATATTTTCCTTACTAGAGTGCCTGGAAAAAATCAAATATTTTGTTTTTTATTGACAACCGAATAGCTTGATTTCTAGTAGCTAAAATGCTGTAATTATTTGCTCTTTTAGTATATCCTAAAAAAAAATATTAAAATCCAACTAAACAAAAGACTAAATTGAAATATTAACATTTTTCTCAGTGGAAAAGCATTTTTAATGCCGTTTTAGAAATTTATACTTTCACCAATGCACAATATGTAATAAGGATACAAACGGATATCCTAAACTGGTAATATACTGGATGTTAAAAATTGGCTACCCAATAAATATTCATTCCTTGTACTTGGACATACTGGTTAATAATTGGATTAATTTTGGATGTCCCTTGGACAAACGGTGCTATCCGGGTACTTGCCTTGAAACTATATATGTATAGCATCTCAAGATCTTGCCCACCCCCTATTAAAAAGCCAAATAAAGGGCACTGAGGATCCCGTTACGGAAAAACCTCTCACTCAAAAAAAAAAAATAATCATGGAGTATTAACGAATCCAATTTGCGCGTACGCATTAAAGAGAGGCTCGCACAACCCCAGCAACGGACGGACAATGACGGAAACGCACGGTCCAAAACAAATGAAGCACGCTCGGATTTTCGGTGCGGTTGCCCTAATGAACGGTTTACGGAAGGCACGTGCCCGAAGCACGTGCCACGTGCACATCGGCACCACCGGGATCAGGAATAATAATCCTGGAATACAAGAAAGGCACGCGGGGTGCCCGCTCTCGACGACGACCGTGTAATAGAGAACGAGTGCACCCCCGAGATTCTTTTGCTCCTGTTCGTTGTTTTTTTTGACAATTGATTTCCCTTGGATCGTACACGGTTTTCCCAGGGTTCGTACCGAGGGTGATTGAGGGATCTATTGCGGAAATATGGAAATTTTTACTAAAAAAGTGGTCGTTTTGCCCTCCTGTGCACGAGTTGATTTTAGTGCATTTTTTTTGGGCTATTAAAAGACATGTGCGTGTTTGCTGAGGACACTTGAGCTACGGCTACCTGCCCTAAACAAACAATCAATCAATCATGCTCGGTGCGCGCATTTCACCGAAGTAACACATGGGAACCCCATATGCACGACATATGACATCTAGAAATCGATGCGAGCGCCCCAATTAGTGTGGCATAGAAGGTAAATTGCCCACGGTATATTAATATAATTTTTTTAAACTCTTCTATTCTGGGAACACGATACGAAATCTGACACAACACGGGTATCACTTTCGATATTATTCGACGAAACATTTTCGGTGTCGTTACTATCTGAGGCATCACCGAAAGAATCGTGGTGACAACGTGCAGGGAAAACACCGAACGTTATCGGGTTAATCGTGTGCATGAGCAAGAGCTTGTCCCTTTGTTTTTTTTCTAATGGTTATTGAGAGGAACCTGGTGATCAATCAATTTTTTTTCTTAGTGAATGAGATCGGGTTTCTATAACCCTGATAAACAAAATGTCACATGAAGGCAGGTACAGAGGACGCGCCGGACATTCAATTTATTAATTCATCTTCCACAGTTGATTCTGTCACGAGAGAACCCGCTTGCGACCATAAAACTCTGACTAAACCTTGGCAACAACTTTGGCGCCCAACACTTTTATTCACCTCGAGCAGGGGTAACTAGGAAACCGAAACGCGCTTATTGATTTAACACAATAAAATATGTTTTAACTGAAAACAACGACCCTCTCTCATCATCCCCGTCCACCGGCACAAAGCCAGATTACCCACTAAACATCTCAAATGAAAAGTGACACATGCCACCATTGTTAAAGCGAGGCATTACACTCCGCTAATTGGGGAGGGCTTACAGTTACATCGGGGCTCACTTTACGAGCCCCGAAGGGTGGAAACTCCCTTTTTAGTGTTTGCAGGAGCGAACGCACAGTCAGCAGGAGCCGAAGCGATCCCCCGAGATGCAATTATCGGAAATCAGGAAGCATATTGAGACTGCTGAGCCGTTATGACGGAGATACTTGACGCCCGGAGATAGGGTGGAGGAGGTTTTTTTATTAGGGTAGTTTCATTGAATTGAGTCAGTTTTTTTTGTAAACGACACCGCTTTAATACCGTCTTGAATAAGCAACAGCAGGTTGAACCTCGGGAACTCATTTAATTCGTAATACGTCATAGATTCGTATCAGTAGCGTTATACTCTTTGGGCATTCGCCTGCTAAGTCAGTCTATTTGATTCGCATTACGGCGTTTAGACATGGTTTTGTCAGAGATAAGATCGCCGACTTACAGGTGATAGACAACCCTTTGGCTGACGTAGGAAACTGTAATCTTTAAAGTCATTGTTTTTGTTTGCTCGCGGTTCTTGCTGTTTACAGGAAGGAAACGGCTTACGAGGATTCTCCGAGAGATTTTTACCGTCAGATAAACTCAGGGGCACTGAAAATGGCTGGGATATTAGCGTTTTTAGTACAATTTTAAGGTATGTTTCAACTGTGGTATTTCGACGAGTCGTCCATGCCGGATAATATCTCCACTAATTGAGATTTATATGTCTTCATGGGGCCGCGGTCTCCCATTAGGGCCATGGACCAGTGCGTTACGCCTATTGTACTTTTAACGCCTCGAAATGATAAACAATTTTTATTATTAGGATCCGTATACCGGTAGCGCGAACAATACCCGAATAACGAGCCCGAGCGTCTGATTTATAACCCGTTGATTATTTTTTATAAGAGGGCCAAGCCCCCGTTACCCCCTTGTTACGTTAATTTAAAATGTTGTTAAAATTTAAAACTATAGTATTAATGAAAAAAAAATAATTTTCCCTATTGACGTCATGAAGGTTTAACAGGTCATGCAAAAATGATCCTATCAGGGGGGGGAGAGGGGCCCTTCGCAGGTGCACCATAACTATAATCCCATAAAAGGGATCGTTATAATCCGAGCATTATAAGGATGTCAAAATATGCTTTATGGGGGTGACCGGAAGGGGATGAGAGGGAGGATGTTTACCGGAGGAACGTTTTCTTCTTCTGAAAAAAGATAAAAGGGATTTCGCGGCAATTAAAATCGGCAACGCAGATACGACGCGTCTCGAACGTGTGCATAATTGGTGCGGGGCCCGATTCGGGTTCAGCGGAGCCCGACACTAAATCACCGGGATGAAATATGAATGTGGCCCCCAATTAACCGGATCCGGTCCTGGTGACACGCATGTGTGACTACGGGGTCGCGTTATTAGGGATGCACCAACGATGTCAACTTACACTGCAGGGATGATGATGATGATGAATCGACTAAAAGAACAGGAAGCCAAAATTACCAGGAATAAAGAAATCGAATTTTGGCCCTACTGAGTTTGTTTTCATAATTTTCCATTGAGTTAGATCTGTTTTTTTGAAGTGGTTTTTGTAGAGAGTTAATTTTTGTGTCCGTTTTTTTCAAAAAAATTTTGTGGGCTCCTAGTAAATATTAAAAAAATGTGCTATTAAGGTTTTTTGTTGCTATTTTGATGTACTAGCTTCCAGTAATTTTTTTTTTATTTTTTCAAAAATTTTAAATATTTGAAAATTTCAGGCCTAAAAATGGACCGTTTTTCAAAAGGTCGTCTCTCGCTGCTTTATTTTGCATTTTAGAGGAAAACTGTATTCTAGCAATTTTTTAGATATGTTTAAATAGAAACTAATACAAAAATTAAAACAGGAATTTTCATAATAGTTTCCGAGAAAATTAACAAAATATAAAAACAAGTTTTTTTGAATTTTTGAGAAAATTAATTAATATAGAAGCTTGAAATAAATTGCAGCAGATAGGTCTTTTTAAGCTTCATATCTTTTGCTTAAGCAATTTTTTTAACAGACCTAGAGTTTCTTTGAAAATAATTAAAAACAATTTTTCAGGGAATTTTTACGACTGAACCCCCGTCTATTTTTACCAAAAATCAATTTTTATTAAATTTAATTTTTTGCCCTGGAATTATTATTTGTATTTAATTTACCATATTTTCCATCATAAAACTCTTATGAGAACTCAAAAAAATTTGAGTTAGGGTCAATTTTTAATTTTTTTTGAGTTATTTTTTTTTCAAAAATTTTTTTGTGGTCTCCCTATAGATTTTAGAAGAATGTGTTATTAGGGTTTTTTGTTGCTATTTTTAAGTACTAACTTACGGTAATTTTTTTTTTTATTTTTCAAAACTTTTAAATTTTTAATAAGTTCAGGCTTAAAAATTGACCATTTTTCAAAAAATCGTCTCTAGCTGCTTTAATTTGCATTTTAGAGGAAAACTGTATTCTAGCAATTTTTTAGATATGTTTAAATAGCAACTAATGCAAAAATTAAAACATGAATTTTCATAATAGTTTCCGAGAAAATTGACAAAATATAAAAATTAGTTTTTTTGAATTTTTGAGGAAATTAATTGATATAGAAGCTTGAAATAAATTGCAGTAGATAGGTCTTTTTAAGCTTCATATCTTTTGCTTAAGCAATTTTTCTAACAAATGCAGAGTTTCTTTAAAAAAAAATAAAAACCATTTTTTCAGGGAATTTTCACGACTGAACGAACCCCCGTGTATTTTTACCAAAAATCAATTTTTATTAAATTTAATTTTTTGCCCTGGAATTATTATTTGTATCTAATTTACCGTATTCTCCATCATAATACTCTTATGGGAACTCAAAAAAAATTTGAGTTAGGGTCAGTTTTTAAGTTTTTTTGAGTAATTTTTTTTTTCAAAAATTTTTTGTGATTTCCCTATAGATTTTAGAAGAATGTGTTATAACGGTTTTTTGTTGCTATTTTTAAGCACTAACTTGCAGTAATTTTTTTTTTTTTATTTTTTAAAACTTTTAAATTTTTAATAAATTCAGGCTTAAAAATTGACCATTTTTCAGAAAATCGTCTCTAGCTGCTTTAATTTGCATTTTACAGGAAAATTGTATTCCAGCAATTTTTTAGATATGCGTAAATAGAAACTAATACAAAAATTAAAACATGAATTTTCATTATAGTTTTCGAGAAAATTGACAAAATATAAAAACAAGTTTTTTTTGAATTTTTGAGAAAATTAATTGATATAGAAGCTTGAAATAAATTGCAGTAGATAGGTCTTTTTAAGCTTCATATCTTTTGCTTAAGCAATTTTTTTAACAGACCTAGAGTTTCTTTAAAAATAATTAAAAACTATATTTCAGGGAATTTTCACGACTGAACCCCCGTCTATTTTGACCAAAAATCAATTTTTATTAAATTTAAATTTTTACCCTGGAAATTTTATTTACATTTAATTTACCATATTTTCCATCATAAAACTGTTATGAGAACTCAAAAAAATTTGAGTTAGGGTCAATTTTTAAGTTTTTTTGAGTAATTTTTTTTTCAAAAATTTTTGGTGCTCCCTATAGATTTTAGAAGAATGTTTTATTAGGGTTTTTTGTTGCTATTTTTAAGTACTAACCTGCGGTAATTTTTTTTTTAATTTTTCAAAACTTTTAAATTTTTAATAAATTCAGGCTTAAAAATTGACCATTTTTCAAAAAATCGTCTCTAGCTGCTTTAATTAGCATTTTAGAAGAAAAGTATATTCTAGTTATTTTTTAAGTATTTTTACACAGAATCTAATACAAAAATTAAAACATGAATTTTCATTATAGTTTCCGAGAAAATTGACAAAATATAAAAATTAGTTTTTTTGAATTTTTGAGAAAATTAATTGATATAGAAGCTTGAAATAAATTGTGGTAAATAGGTCTTTTTAAGCTTCATATCTTTTGCTTAAGCCATTTTTCTAACAGACGCAGAGTTGCTTTAAAAAAAAATAAAAACTATTTTTCAGGGAATTTTCACCACTGAACGAACCCCCGTCTATTTTGACCAAAAATCAATTTCTATTGAATTTCAATTTTTACCCTGGAAACATTATTCACAATTCACTTACCATATTTTTCCTTATAACACCCTCAAATATTTTTGAGTTAGACAGTTTTTAATTTTTTTTAAAGAAAATAATTCTTGGGCTGAATTATTATATTAAACACAAGAACGTCTATAGTGGATCAAAGGGTTTTTACAGCAAAACCACATTGTCAAAGGTTTATTATTCTACTGTGCTTCGAAGAACAATCCCTGGGTCGGACCAAAAGTCACCCCTTATGTCCATCAAGAACCCCCAGAAGTGCCAAAATCAAAAAAAAAAAGAAAAAATTAGTGCGAACAAAAACGAGATCCGTTAAATAAGCAAAACAAGTGGCGGGTACGAGCAGCAGTTTCCTATAATCCAAAACCCAAATATGGGGGTGGCACAGACAAGACCGGGGCGTTAATCGTGTTTACTTTAGGAATTACCGCACTTTACACGACTGTTATGACAGGTCGACTTTTTTAAACGGGTCCCCCCTATAGTTTTCCGTGAAATTTCACGGGTTTCGTCTCGTTCTAAAAACGCGGAAAAAAAAAAACTTTCGACGAGCCTCAATTATTTTTCGGCGTTCCAGGAGCGAAACACGATCTTTCCTCGCTCGGTTAACTGGATGCCTGCGGACCATATTTCACGGGAGCGGAAAATATTAAAAAGTCCGTGGTTAAAACACGCCCAACGTTCCGGTCCTTTTGTACCGAAATCGGCTTGGCGCCAACCGATATACCGAGCGTTCGAAATTTCCAAGTCAAGGTTAATTTCATCCGGTTCGAAGGACCTTAACGGGACAACTCTTTCGGTGCAAATCTAGCAAGAAAAATCTATTTATTCGGCTCAAAATTGACTTTTACCGATGATACAACTAGTTTTATCATACCTTCCATAAAAATCAAAGTGTAATTCTACCATAATTTTCTTATTTTACAACCGATTTTCACGAAACATGGCTCGTAAGAAAAGGTTTTAGAATCTAAACAAAAAAATGTATCTGTGAAAATTTTTATTAAGAGTAAAAAGAAATTTTGGATCAGGAGACTTATTTTGGAGAGTCTAAAGTTCGTCCGCATTTCCTATTGAAATTCTTATTAAGAAATGGTTAAAAACTTAACAGGAGCTTGCGCTCAAATGTCCCCTACTAGATACATCAAGATTTTCTGAAACGTTATTGACTACTTTTTGAGATACGGAAAGTTTATTGGTAAATGGAGTTTTCGTGGAAAACGTCAACACAAAATCCGCGCTATTAATTTTTCCAGACAAATAAAATCAGTTTTTCTTTCATTTAACGCCTGTTCGGCCTATTTGAGGACATTTGTACAGGCAATTGAAACAATTTTTCATTTTTTTTTAATTTATTAAAGGCAGTTTTTATATTGCCATTTATGATAAAAATCATTTGAAAAAAACTACGTTAGTTGTCTAGAAACGATAGAATACGGCTCAAGTGCCTGGAAACTTCGATAATTCGAGAAAAAATTAAAAAAATACTTTGGATTTATAAAATTCATAGTAAATGGCTTTAAGAGCCTGGACAAATTTATTTATTCCTTTATCAAACTTTTTATTACAAAGGTTCGACAATGAAGATAGTGTAAGTGCATCCTGGAACCCCAAAAATCATTTACCTGGAATTAAAAGGAGAAGAGGAAATTTGAAAAACAGTAGAAAATGGTTTCAGTTAATAAATATTTATTTAGCATTAGTGCTACATATGGATACATAATAGGTATAAAAGTCACTTAAATATAAGAATAACTAAATTTAAAATTATGTTAAGAGGAAACTTACATACACTTAAATACAAAAAGGAAAATAGTAATGGAATAAAGTATAGGAATAAAATCAAATATATGATATTAAAAAAAAATTAAAACAAAGTACAAAGAAAAAATCATACATACAATCTAATATATATGTTCTCAAACGCTCTTTTGAAATGTCTTATGTTATCACAGTTTTTAATATTCACATGCAATTTCTCAAATTCAATTAATCCCTTGTACAGTACAGAGTTGAGTAACTGATTTATGTTACATCTGTCTTCCAATATATAATCTGTACGACTTCTGGTACCATAATTATGTACATTTCCAAAAAACTCTTAATTTATCACAAATATATTCAGGCGAAGGATGCTTTAATTTAAAAATAAACAAATATACACACTTTGATTAACAGGCAGCATACGCAGAACAATTTCAATTGCCTGTAAAAAATTCCAGTAAAAAATTGGAAAAATCCTTTTCCGAATCTGATAAAATATTTCATTTTATTTATTTCTCAAAACCATGTCAGGTGACTCATAGTCAAATAATATAATTAGAAGTTAAAATTATAAACAAATTAATGCAAAAGCTCAAATGTAAATTCAACATTTATTAAAGCGTGGTCTTTGGGCAATATTTTAGTGTCAAAAGCATACTTGTAAGTCTACAAACGACTGACTTACAGCATTTTAAGCACCGACATCAACATCCAAGAAACCTGCAAATTTCGACGATTTGTTTGCCCTTCAATGCTGATTTTACCCTAAAGAGCTTGTCTTGTGCCGTTAGTTATTCAATATATCTCCGGTTCGAAGGACCAAAATGTAAACAAACGTACACCAGAGGGATTGTTGGCGCCCAACAAACTGATTCGGGGGCCTCGGTGCAACTGGGGCGACACACCTTGCCGAGGCGATCGCGTCGCACGAAAGATCGCATTCCGACCGCGGGCGCGAGGGGGCGCCGCGGTCGTCGCTCGCCCGATTGGCTCCCGCTCCTCAAAGGGGGCTTCCCGGGGGCGGCGCCCCCCGATGACGTCTCCCAAACGAACGGGGCGGGGCCCCCTCAGCATCCCCTTTTTTGATTTTTAGATGTGCCCCTACCGTTCCAGCGTACAGAGCGTCTCTCGTGACAGTTATTGTTGTTGTAGTAGTAGTAGTAGTAATAGTGAAAGGTGTACCGAGAGACTGCGTTTGTGTGCTCCAAGCAGGATTTTTTTGTGAGTTTTCGAGTGTGCGGTGACAGTTTTTCCGGATTTTTCCCTTTTTTTTTGATGAAAATCGATGGTGAGTTCCTCGGGAGTTAATTGGTTCTGGTTGATCGGGCCCCAGCCGAATAAATTATTAATAATTATGTTAAATTTATGGCGGCGCATGTAATTATTATTAATTTAATACATTTTATAACTTTAATTGCTTAGGAGCCAAAGTAATTCCGGGTTTTTTGCCTTAAGACTAGTCTTGACTCATACGAGGCCACTGGAAAACTGAATGGTCCAACCACACACAATTTAACACAGGACTGAAAGACCAGAACTTCTCGACAGTCCAAGTTTTCTTGAAAAGTATTGAGTTTACGAGAAAAATTATTAGGGCCATTCTAGTAGAGGATAGAGGATCAAATACCCCTGTAATTTTTTCGATATCACCCATAGAACCAAAGATATTTGTCACAAAGCTCCTCACACAATTAGCCACTTGTAAATTGACAGATTTCTCGAAAAGTATTGGGTTTACGAGAAACATGCTTGGAATGATTCTTGTTGCAAAAAGCCTAGTTTATCTGATTCCTTTATAATTTTTCTGATATAGAATAAGTGGTTTGAGAAATTTAGGAAAACCTTAGTCTGCAGTTCAAGTGGCAACCCCTAAAAGCCTAAATATCTTAATAAGTATTGGGTTTACGAGAAAAATTGTAAAAAAATCTTGTATAAGATCCTCTAGCCTACCAAATAGCTTCCTATGGTTTTTTTGATATCGCCAATAGAACCGGAGTTATTTGTCAAAAAGCTCCTCACCCAATCAGCCACTCGTAAATTGACAAATTTACGAGAAACATGCTTGAAATTATTCTTGTTGCAGAAAGCCTAGTTTATCTGATTCCTTTACAATTTTTCTGATATAGAATATGGGATTTGAGAAATTTAGGAAAACCTTGCTGTACAGTTCAAGTGGCGACCCCTAAACGATCAGGTTTCTCGAAAAGTCAACGAGGAAAATTATTAGGACTATTCTTGTCTCTATCAAATAGATCGCTCTAATTTTTTTTTACACTCTGTTTCCTACTGGTTAGAAAACTCGTTAACCATTTTATGTATATGCTCGCAACTTGGCCAATAATAACGCGTGCTTAACTTTATCGAATACCTTTAAGAAATCTGAGTAAATTGCATCGACTTGCTCATCTCTCTCAAATGCACTCATCAGTGCAAATTGATCACTAGATCGGCCAGATTGAAGACCATGCTGTTTATCAACAACTATATCCTTACATTTCATTTCCAAGTAAAATTAAAACTTATTTAGTACAGAAATTGAACAATACGTGCCTGGTCATTTAGTAGCAGGAAGCCCTACTATTGTTCCTCTTCTCCTGTGTCGACAATTAGATACAAAAGCAATTCGACTATCACAAATACTGCTGTCATAAAAAAAAACACGAATTTTCCCTCCCAAAAAAAAAGCGGGTGCAAAAAATCGCAATTAGTTGCGCGTTTCACGCTGAACGCGCGCCGTTAAATAAAATCGCAAAACCCTCTTCTCGCAATGAAAATTAATTGGGTACATGTCGGTGTGCATTGTCTTTAGTCAATAAATTGTATTGAGCGAGAGCAATTACAATCGACAATTAGTAAATTGACCTGTCGCTAATTTATTCCCGCCGTAAGCGACGAGGTAATTGAATAGTTTTGCATAAAATCCAACCGTCGTAAACTCCTTCGAGAAATCGTCGAAATCCCCCTTCGCTCGTTTTGAAAAAAAAAAAACCCTTTGACCCCGGATTTTACACTTTTGGCCCATTGGACATCGACAACGATAAATTTCAAAAAAAAAAATCTTCTGCTCTAGATTCTTGATATAGATTATATATATATAGGAAATATGGTCTAGTCTGGTGTGGGCGCCTTCAGTATCGCGTCCGGAAGTCACCGAAGACTTATTCCACATTCGCGATGGTTTATTACGTGTTAATATGTAATTAGAGCATTATTTTTTATGTATGTACATTATATAGGAAACCGTTTGGCATGTAAGGTGGTCAGTACAGTACTTGTGAGCGGCTATAGTGGTTGTCTGTGTTTTATACTACCGCACAAAGTAAGTTAAAGTTGAAATTCATTAGGCGTAATTTTCAACATCATTCGCTGATCTACGTGCATTTTAAACTAAAGGCATACATACTTTATTTTCACAATTTAACAAGTTGTTCCCTAAACGTAATTGTACTATTGTAAAAAGATGTACTAGTAGATTATCTAGACAAATAGTTTTAGCTACCCTATACTTTGCATTTTATACAAATTATATGTGAAGAAATAAATAGTCCATATACAATTAAATGAAACAGTACAAAGAATAGACTAATTTTAAAATAGAAAATTTATAAGAAATTCTTTCATATTTACCGATTTTGTAGATCTACAGCAATCAGGAGTTTTGCACCCTTTGGATACGATATCTTTGAATTTTTATTAATCAGTTTCCATAAACGTTATCTTCATAGTCAAATATAGATATAAACAAGAAAGATGAGATATGTGCTGGTCAAAAATATGACCAAGAAAGACCAGGAAGCAGTTATTGAGGATTTTTGTTTTCTAGTATAAGCTGACTGGAAAAATTGAAAATTTATAAAATGTATTCGATTGAAAAAAAAATTTTGATGTACATTGGAAATAATTAGGCCATAAAAAACCCTCATAGCAAAAGTCTCTATTTCCCATAGGAAAACCAGGAAAAAAAATCTTCATAAGAACCTGTGTTATAAAAATTAATGAAATTTTGTAAAAGCTCACTGAAGTCGATATTTTGAAAATTTTCTTTACTGAATACTAAGACAAGCCCAAAACTGAAAATTAAAATAGAAAAAACGCCAAAAAAAAATTCAAATTTTTGACCAAAAATTTACGAGGCTATTGACCCATGAAATTTTGAAAAAAATCACTTTTCAATTTTTTACAAAAAATCTATGAGCTTAAGAAAAAAATTATATATATAAAAGTTGTTAGGAATAATAAGGACTATCTTTATAAAAAGGCATTTTTATTATATTTTCCTTACAGTGGTAGAAAATCGAGAAAAAGTCTGAATTAGAAAATTGCAATTTTTTCAAAATGTATGAGAAATTTAATTTTTTTCATTTTCGGAATCGATGTCTTTTTAAAGCACAAACTAAAAAGTATTTTATACATTTCTTCCGAAAACGAACCGTAAAGAAGTTATTGAAAATTTTTGAGTTTTGGCAAAAAATGACTGGAAAAATTGAAGATTTTCAAAAGTTATCCAAATAAAAAAAAACTTTTGCTGTATATTGAGCATGAGCAGGCAATAAAAAAAGTCTTATAGCAAAAGTTTCTATTTCCCATAGGAAAGTCAGGAAAAAATGTAGAAGTTTAATCCCTGTAAGAGCCTGTTATAGAAATGTTTAAAAAATTTTAAAAGCTCACTGGAGTCGAGTTTTTTTGAATTTTCTCTGCTGAATACTAAAACAAGCCCAAAACTGTAAATTGCAATAGAAAAATCGCTAAAACAAATTCGAATTTTTTGGCAAAAAGTTGACGAGGTTGTAGCCATGAAAATTTGCAAAAAAACACATTTTAATTTTTTACAAAAAATCTATGGGCTTAAGAAAAAAATGATTTATATAAAAGTTGTTAGGAATCATAAGGGCTATCCTTACAAAAAGGCATTTTTATTATATTTTCCCTATAGTGGTAGAAAATCGAGAAGAACTCCAAATCAGAAAAATGCAATTTTCTCGAAATGCATGAGAAATTATTTTTTTTAATTATTGAGATCGATGTCTTTTTAAAGCACAAACTAAAAAGTCATTTATAAATTTCTTCCAAAAACAAACAGGGAAGAACTTATTGGGGATTTTCGGTTTGGTAGTTCGGTATTACATTCACCTTTATTCCTAGATCACCCACCCTAACATTAATTTAATTAATTAAGTAACTTTCATCCAAACTTATATTATAAAATGTACAAGAATTTACGCGTGGCTTATTAAGCACAAAAAAAACCAACCCTCATCCCTTTTTACCCAAATACTGGGGGGTAAAAAGAACGCTATGAAGGGGGCGAGGGATCCCTTTTTGTCCCCCCCTATCAACCCTGTCTGCAAAGATTTTTTCTTGTTGCAGGGCACCAGCTACGCAGGGTGATGCTGAAGGAACGAGAGACGATCGATCGCGGGGGCTGCGCCTCCCCCTGCTCCAGCATGGGGGGCAACTCCTCAGAGGGGGGCGGCGGGGCTGCGGCCTCCTCCTGCGCGGGCTGCGGGGGCCGCATCCACGATCGCTTCTATCTTCTCGCCGTCGACCGACAATGGCACGCTTGTTGCTTGAAGTGTTGCGAGTGCAAGTTGCCACTGGACACCGAGTTGACTTGCTTCGCACGAGAAGGCAACATTTATTGTAAAGATGACTATTATAGGTGAGCTATTGCATGAATCACCTTGTATGTTATGTCAATCGATAGGGAGTTAAATTTTGAATAAATGTTCTTCTATGCAATATGTCTCTAAAGGCAAAACTAAAGAAGTTATTGGAGGTTTACTGGAGAGCGGAGTGCTGAGCTAATGGGGACCGCCTTTTTGATTTTCAAGAAGAAGTGAGTGACTTTTACCTCTGATGGTGGCTTATAAAAATTACGAAATGTCTGCCAATTTGTTTTTACAATAATATGCAAGGCATTCATTACATAAACTGTTAAAATTTAGTGTTTTTCTGGGCACACAAGATGAGCGACGAGTAATTCAAAAGGGGTCGCTCATATCTTGCTTATTTTTAAAATTAGAGAAATGTGCCTTAAACGATTGTTGCTTAGAATTAAATTTCTTATCAATTAAGACTATTTACCTTACTAACCTTAAAACTCCTTGAATTTCTTATCGGAACAATGTTCGCATGCTAATCTAGACATTGAATTAATTGTTTAATTACCAATAAGAGGGTCCTGCTTCCGAAGATGGCGAAAGAAAATTAATATCCGATGGGACAACTGCAAGGAGCATCTGCCGCGCCAAATATACGACATTTATTGCTTGTAATTACGGATATTCGAATCGATAAATTGAGTTTTTCCATTAAAAATGTGGTAAAAACGAAGGACGTTATCGCGCGGTACGATCGGTTCGCATCAAGGGATTACCAGTGATAAAATACCCTTATGACATGTCGAGCGACGGGTATAATTAAAAATTGCGCCCCGATAGGCGGTGGTTGGCAACTTTTTTTTTTCGATGTTCGCGAGTTAATAAAAGGTCAGAAAAACGACGTTTTTTCATTATTTAAATTAGTATGGGGTATAAGTGATATAAAACCCTCGTGTTGAGTGAGAGAGTTACAATTGAAACAGAGAAGGAGGAAGAGGCATGATTCATTGAATATGAATACCCCAACATAAAATATAGAGGAAAGATTTAGTACATGGATAATAAAAGAAGTACATACAGATATATGCAGAAAATGTCACCAATATAAGGAAACGATCGATCATATTACCGGTGGATGCAAAATCTTAGCATGGAACGTCCGCATGGAACCCGTTATGCTGAGACATGCAAGACGTTGGACTCTGTCCAGTTGAGCACGAATTTTCGCTTTCTCCGTAAATGGCCACCAAACGATAGCCCCGTATGTGAGAAGAGGTCTCACAATGCGCAAGTAGATCCAGTGGAGGATCTTAGGAGACAGACCCCAGGTTTTGCCAAAAGCCCGCCTTCTTCATTCCGGTGTCTGAGAGTTTGGGATCTAACTTGATTCCCAGAAATCGAACTGTCCTGGAGTAAAGCAGCTGCACGCCACCTAGAGATATAACAGGGGGCGTGCCAAAGTTACGTCTCCTCGTGAATAGTAGGAGCTCTGCTTTTTTGAGGTTAATCCTGAGATCCCCCGAGAGGCACCATATGAATTTGTCTCTTATTGCCAACTGAATATCTTGATTTCTGGTAGCTAAAATGGTGTAGTTATTAATTTCTAGGATACTCCAAGGGCTTTTTAAGCAACTACTGAAAAAATTTTTGAAATTCATAGAGTAGAAATCAAGATATTGACATTTTTCTCACTAAAGTGCCTGGAAGAAATAAAATAATTTGTCTCTTATTGGCAACTAAATATCTTGATTTCTAGTGGTTAAAATGTTGTAGTTATTAATTTTTAGGATACTCCTAGGGCTTTTCAAGCAACTACTGAAAAAATTATTAAAATCCATACATTAAAAATCAAGATATTGACATTTTTCTCACTGGAGTGCCTGGAAGAAATAAAATAATTTGTCTCTTATTGGCAACTAAATATCTTGATTTCTAGTGGTTAAAATGTTGTAGTTATTAATTTCTAGGATACTTCTAGGGCTTTTCAAGCAACTACTGAAAAAATTATTAAAATCCATACATTAAAAATCAAGATATTGACATTTTTCTCACTGGAGTGCCTGGAAGAAATAAAATAATTTGTCTATTATTGGCAACTGAATATCTTGACTTCTAGTGGCTAAAATATAACTATAGTTTTCTACTCTAATGGCTTGGACATATTGGATAATAATTGGACTAATTTTGTATGTCCATTGGACAAATGGTGCCATTTGGAAAATACGATCATTCTTTGATTCGAGCAATAAACTCTAAAAGGTCTTGGTAAAGCCTGTCCAAGAAATACCAAATACCACTTGACACATTTACACTAATTTACGTTGGATTTTTAAAGTTATTACTTGGACTGCATTCTTTGGTTTAGATTTAGGGTTAGTGTTAAAAAGTTACTTGTATCCGTTGCATTTTATCAGGTCGATGACTATATATACCTAAATTGTTCATTTTAGCATTTCTTTTTAGTTTTTATGCATCATTTCATCAAGCATTTTACATTATAGATTTTGTTAATTTTAATATGTTCAGCACCTAAGTACTAGGACTAATATTTACTATTTAGACTCTGCTTTGTCGATAACTATATGGAATATCATCGACTTCCAGGGAGAAAGACAATTTGTCAAATTGTCATTCTATTAAATGAAAAAAATCCTTGAGGAACAGTTTGAGTATTCCAAAAAAAAAAAAGTCAAAAATATTCTAACAGGGAATATCAATTTCGGGAGCACTAATTGGACCCTCGTCCCAAGATTCTTCTCGGGTTATTCTCCTTCTTTTCTAAATCTCGCGTAGTTCGGATTAATTAGGCACTCACACACGGATTTATGGGCCGAATACGCCGATCTGGTTTTTATCTTTGCAAGAATTATGGCGCTGTCCTGGATATAATGCCGCCATATATTTGAATTTGGAAGGAGGCCATTTTTTTTCCTAAAACCAACAAAAAAAAAATACGGTTTTATCGTAAATATCTCTCTGTCCCGGTCATTATAATCCGCCTAGAAAGACGTAAATCTAGTATCCATTCATAAATTATACGAGACGATGGTCGCTTATATAAAAATAATGAGGTCGGGCATTCTTTCCTATTAAAATTCTTCCGACGTTCCGCCAACACAGAAAAAGAAGGAAAACTGCTGCTGCTACTATTGTTAAATTAATTGGACCGTTCTTGTTCTCTTTTTCCTTTTTTTTTTGGGACGTTTCTATAATTTGGTGTTTTATTATGTTTATTACTGTGGGAACCCAGCATCCGTGGTACCCACGTGAACCTCTTATAACCGTAATTCTAAGACATCTCATTACAACTTGAATGATGCATGGCCTTAACGGTTTGCGGTAATTTTACTCGTCAAACCTCGACACTTCACCCTCGTATGTTGATTTAACCTCTCGATAAGCCCCATACGAGCTGTCAGTTAACTTGAGCCGACAATAAAAACCGACCGGGTCAAAGTCGCTAGCAAATGCCCCATTCCCACCGAAAATAACAATAATTTGTTTGCGTTCGGGTGTTTAAAAAATGAATTTTTAATATTTTTTCCAGGATGTTCGCTGTGACCAGGTGCGGCAGGTGCCACGCAGGAATCTCCGCTAACGAATTGGTAATGAGAGCGAGAGAGCTCGTGTACCATTTGCACTGTTTCTCTTGCACCCTCTGCGGCATCCCCCTATCCAAAGGAGACCATTTCGGCATAAGGGATGGTCTGATTTATTGCAGGTAAGAGGATCGCCTTCGAAAAAAGACTTGTGACGGTGAATTTATCCGTTTGTAGGCCCCATTACGAGATGATGGACACGTTCGATCCGCACGAGGGCCCCGGGGTGTTTTCGGGGGGCGAATCGCCCGGTTACTACCCGAACACCCCCCCGCAAAACCAAAAGGGGCGACCGCGTAAGAGGAAACCGCAACACCCGCAAGAACAAGATGCGGTCACCGGTTGCGGGGATTTACCGGTGGGGATGCGGATGGCCGCCGCCACTTTGGGTAAGAATTTTGTTTTGAAAACTCGATTTTTTTATCTGTCTGGATACTGTTGTTGTCGATTTATTTTTCACCCCTTAAGGTTTCCGAGAGATAAAAGAGAACAAAAATTGAATTGCAAAATTTAAGCATATTGTGCAAAATGCCATACAAACTACTATACACAGCTCAGACTCAATAATGAAAATTACTATTCGTACTCAATAAAAATAAATTCAAATTCAAATTCAAATTCAAAAGCTTTTTATTTATCCCAAAATAAATTACACTTCATTTTTAAATATAACAATAATCTCGGTTGATGATAAATAAAGGACTACCCTGCGATTAATAAACCGATTCACAAGTCTGGAACTTATTTTCAGAAATGTGTAGAGCGCCCCAAAAACTAAAACCTATAAAAAACTAAAACCTAAAGAAAAAAAAAATCACTATTTATACTTAACAATAAAGTTAATTGCAAGCAAAATACCAAATACCAACAGAAATTTAAAAAAATGACATTAGTGTCTTGGTTGTCTTTGACTTTCGGACTAGGAATATTTAACTTAACCTTATTTTTTTCCAAAGGAATCTTCTGCTAAATTATTTCCCATTATTTATCGGACACCCTGCATATATAACGTATGATGAAAATTTCTTCAGAATAGAGCAATTAAGTTGAGTATCTTTTTTGCTTTTTATATATAACTCTTAAAATATAATTTTGGAGCATATTTAGTTGTTTTAATAAATTTTCATGTAAACCTCTTCAGACAATTACTTCATATCTTGGTAATGATTCATCCAAGAATCTCTACTCTAAATAAATGAGTTAACGAAGATTAGTAGTTAATTTTACGATATGTTTATCCCACTTTAAATGTTTGTCACCAATGGTACTCGGATCCTTGCCAAATAAATGGAACCTGTTTGAATGTCGATTGATTGCAGTTTAAAATGATTAAAATTTGGCCGATTGACAGATGTGATGCTTAATAATTGGTTTTTTGAATATTTAAAATCTGACCAGTCTTTCATCTTCCCGAATCCATCTTCTGCTACTGGTTTTGTTGCTTCCCAAGAGCTTTTAGAAAAGATGGCAACTGTGTCATCTGCATATGATATTAACGAACCATTGTTAATATTAATGTTAACAAGTGCTAATAAATATTTGGGATAATTTTTGTGTTTCACACACGTTAATGTATTTCCTTTATTTTCTCGATATATACGTGTCTGAAAAGTATATCGTATGCTACACATTGGTGTATATATATGGTATCGGGGTCATTTTATCACATCTTTGAAATATAGTAATCAAGTTTAAAGAGTTGATATGTAAATTCCTTGTCAATTTTAAATGCCGAAATTTTCTCGGATTTGTAATAAGGAGAACCTTATATTATATACGTATATTCTTACCTATAATTTTCTTAAAAAGCATTTTTCTCTCAGGCTAAATTATATCTGGAAAAAAAACGTTTTTTTATTAACCCTACCTTTACCCCCCCACCCACCCCACACAACTTACCAGTAAGAAATTGCTTTCAAAAATCATTGTTTTCCAAAATAATACGCATGAATAACAATTGGTTTCGTCATTAATATCCAATCTAATAATAGAGTTTGTTTATTTAAATTTGATATAATTATATATATGTATATTAATAAATATTTAAAACAAAAACAGTGCTATTAGATTGGATATTATGGACGAAAAACAGTGAGTTTTCAATGGAATTTCTTACTGGGCAACTTTTTGGGGTGGGTGGGGGGTTAGGTTTTATTTTGGTGAAAAACAATGTTTCTGCAGAATATAAATATGAAATAATTAATTTCATAACATTATCTATTTAAATTTCATATAATTTTATATATAAATATTTAGTATAAGAACAGGGTTATTAGATTGGATAATATGGACGAAAAACAGTGTTTCTGCAGAAAATATGAATGCAATAATTAATTTAATAACACTGATTATTTAAATTTCATATAATTTTATATATAAATATTTAGTATAAGAACAGCGTTATTAGATTGGATAATATGGACGAAAAACAGTGATTTTTCAGAAGAATTTCATCAAATATTTGAGGTGAAGTAATCGAGTTTAAAAACTAGATATGTATGTAAATCCCGTGTTGATTTTTTTAAATGCCGAAATTTTCTCACTTAGACTGTCTTGTAAACAGAATAGTATATGCTATACGTATATTCTACAGTTTATTAAATATACTTTGACCGTATACGGTTGATAAATATATACCTAATCCAAAAAATTTGACCAGGTCGTTTATTTGAAGTAATCGGTGTTACTTATTTGGTAATCAACAATTTTAAATCTACGGTCCTTTTACTTCGGTATTTCTATATTATAATCTGTTAATTTTTTCTCGACCTCTAAGTGTTTTAAAATTGTTTGTACTTATTATGACATTAACACATATATTCAATTCAACTGTATTTTTTTGTTTACGTAGATCTTCCTTAGTTGTTTTCAATGATCTGTTTCTGTCCTGGCTTTATAATAATAATACTAGGAAGATTCTTTTGTTTTACAATATATTTTGTTCTGTTCTTTTTTCACGTCATTGTACAAAGGTTGGGTTGCATTTTCTTCAGTTAGGTTGAGGATCCAGGTACTGTTAACGCATATTTAAGTAGACGGGGTTAAGAAGCAAAAAATTGATTTAAAAAAATGATTTTACGCTAATAAAATAATAATAAAACCGCAATCACACACGTAAATGCATTTATTTTATTTTTTAGATTTCTCTGTCTATGATATTCCCTTATCACACTATAAGATATATACGTGTATGAAAAGGGTCATTTTATCACATCTTTGAAATATAGTAATCGAGTTTAAAGAGTAAATATGTAAATTCCTTGTTATTAAAATAATTTTCTTAAATAGCATTTTTCTCTCAGGCTAAATTATATCTGGAAAAAAAACGTTTTTGATTAACCCTACCCTTACCCCCCCCACCCACCCCACGCAACTTACCAGTAAGAAATTGTTTTCAAAAATCATTATTTTCCGAAATAATACGCATGAATAACAATTGGTTTCGTCATTAATATCCAATCTACTAATACAGTTTGTTTGTTTAAATTTAATATAATTTTATATATGTATATTAATAAATATTTAATAAAAAAACAGTGCTATTAGATTGGATATTATGAACGAAAAACAGTGATTTTTCAAAGGAATTTCTTACTGGGCAAATGTTTGGGGTGGGTGGGGGGGGGTAAGGGTTGTTTTGACGAAAAACAATATTTCTGCAGAAAATGTTTATGCAATATTTAATTTAATAACATTGTTTATTTAAATTTCATATAATTTTATATATAAATATTTAATATAAAAACAGTGTTATTAGATTAAAAATATGGACGAAAAATAGTGATTTATACAAAGGAATTTCTTACTGGGCAAATTTTTGGGGTGGGTGGGGGGTTAAGGGTTGTTTTGACGAAAAACAGTGTTTCTGCATAAATTATATATGCAATATTTAATTTAATAATACTGTTTATTTAAATTTGATACAGCTAAATAAATATACTTTATCCATATACGGTTGATAAATATACCAAAACCAAAAATGTTGAATAAATATATATTGAACGATAATGATATATGATGTGTTGCTTGGTAATACTTGTTGTTACTACTGTTAACGCATATTTAAGTAGACGTGGTTAAGAAGTAAAAAATTGATTTTTCTTTAAAAAAAAAACCCGATTTCACGCTTCGTCGAAACCGAAAAATAAAAAATAATTAAAAAAAAATCCCAAGAAGCGAACTCGCGGTTGTAGAAGCGGTCGTTCTTCGAGCCGGTATCGATCCGATATATCGACTACTCCCGGTCGGTAATTTATTGGGTCGTCGATTCGGTGGGTGGCCAAACCGAAACGGTTGACAGTTGAAAAGTGCCTTTAGATCACCCATTGGATAAGTCCCATCCGGTAGCCCATTGGGCTTAAGTAACGTTATGGCCGCTCCGGAATTTCGGTTTACTCCTCCTGAGACCCGTCCTCGCTGTATATTTCGAATAGTTTTATCGCGTCGCGGTTAATTAGTAGTCACACCTGCGTCCAATTAAGACCTTTTCAGGTCATAACTTTCGAATCTCTAGGATTTCATGATGGAATTCCTCGAGAATTACCATTGGCAGCTCATCAAAAGAGTTCGGGGAGGTCCAGCATAAAACTTCTTTCATTTTTAGCAAGCAATTAACCCTCAAAAAATTCCACAAACAAATATAAACATTTATCCTAAAAGAAACCCACACTTTTCCCATGATAAACCCATAGATAACACGAGTCAAAGCGGTACCGCCCCTACACCTTTCGTAACTAAATCAATCCGGTTGGCACCTGTCTTTAAAAGACATAAAATAGTAGCCCCGTTTACCTTATCGGCCCTAACGATCGGCCCCTTTTGAAAACGTCTTCATTTTCCCAATTATTAAGGGCGAAAGGGTGGCAGCGGTCCCGCATGGGGCCCTCGGGGCTCCATGTTTGTGCCACTCGAACACGTACATCAGATACGCTCCGATAAAATAGAGGGGCACTCGGGGCGATAAGCCCGCACTAGACCGGGGCTCCCCATTTAGGAGAGCCCTTCAGGATTCCCGGGAAATATCATTAATTTCGATGGAAATCCTCGCATAAAATGTGGAAAAAAAAATTAATAAACGGTCCGGTGTATATACATGCAGTAAAAGTTTCTGTGTTTGTTTCGAGGGTATTGTTTTTAGTTTTCTTTTATGCGAAGGCCCTTTTGTTGTTTTGTAGGGTTTTATTGTGGATATCACTTTTTATTGTTGGCTCCCCCTATACGCACCCCCTGTATCGCTTTGAGTAACATATAAAAGTCTATACTGAACCTTCTGGTATTATTTTATCAAAGGGGTGAAAGAAATTGTAACATACAGGGTGAATTTGTAATTGAAATCTTGTTCAATGCAGAAATGCTGCACCAAGGCGACCTCTCCTCCTCAATGGAGTCCCTCTCGTACGACTCCTCGGTGACCTCACCAGGTTCCAGCAACGGCCAGCAAAACCAACGCACCAAACGGTAATTTAAGCCCCAATAAACCCTCAAACTCCGTCTAACTCCCCAATTAATCCCTCAGGATGCGCACCTCCTTCAAGCACCACCAACTCAGGACGATGAAGACCTACTTCGCCATCAACCAAAACCCCGATGCGAAAGACTTGAAGCAGTTGGCCCAAAAAACCGGACTCTCAAAGCGGGTTCTTCAGGTGATAATCCTTGGAGTCCTGTGACGTGATAGTTGACTAATAAGGGATTTTTTCTTTTAGGTGTGGTTCCAGAATGCACGCGCCAAGTGGCGCAGGAACCTAATGCGCCAGGAGGGTACCCAGGGGGCGCAGTCGCAGTCGGGCGCGGTGACAGGTGCCTCGCCCACCGGATCCTCCATTATGGAGGCGAGCATGTCCCATCAGGGAGGCCTCGACGACCTGCACCACCATTTGCACAGCCAGAACTCCCAGACTCTCGCGTTTAGTGATATTTACTAGTGACGACAAAGTCCGTTTTGTACCGAGAAATGTTCCTTTTTAGTATTATAGTTAGTTTAAGTTTCTGATGAGGTGTCTGTCCTTAAAGTAGTCTTCTGGGGTGGAACTATCAAAGTTGTCGTTTACTAGGTGCTGTCAAACCAGGAAAGAGAGGGCGCATGACATTGATCTGTCAAGTCGAAGACCGAAGAGGCCTAATTTACGGAAAGCCACTCAAGAAATAAATTTTTCCTGACAGGCAGAAGAAGCAAGCAAAGGTTTTATGTTAATATCTACTTACTAATTGCTGTCAAGGACAAATTGTTATGATTATTGTAATTTTAGACCCAACAAGAGTGTTTTTTACGCCACATGTATATATTATTTTATAGTGCAATATTTGGTTTTAACGGATCTCTTTAATATAATATGTACGTCTTTAGTTCGAACTTAAATAGGTGTAGATGGATTAGGTTGGACCTACAACAGGCCACACTGTATAAATATTAGTTTTGTGAAGAAGGATTTTAAATTATTTTTTCTTAATAAAAAACAAAAAAAAATTAGTGTTTTTCAATTAGTTTTACATTTTTTGGTAGCATAATATGGCGCCATTTTAAAAGCTTGCACTTCGCAATTTTCAAGAAATAATTGAGTCACACACTAGAACAACCAAGGGGACGTAAATAAATTAAATTTAGTATTAATAAATAAACTAATTAATGTACGATGAGTTCAATTACATTTAAAATCAATAACTTTAAAATAGGTGAGCGCCCTCTCGACGATACCTCTGTAACTAAATATGCCTTCACCCAACCTCTTCTTCATCTAGTCTTCTTGGTTTGACAGTTTGCTCTTTTAGGTTATGTCATTGTTGTCGCTGTTAGGTTATGTTTTGTATTTGTTTACTTTTTGTATTAAATAAAACATAAATGGTAAGGTACAGGAGGCCTATAACGTTCTGTAATCCTAAATTTAACACTCTTTTAAGGGAAAACACAAGAAAAAATCTAAAAAACACAAGAGGCATCACTCAAGTTCCTCCTCAGATGAATGGGTGGAAGCAGACCAAATTAAGGAAAAATCGAGGGCTAGCAGCCCCAGCGGAAAGTCTGAACATAGAAAACACAAAAGAGCCTCTAAAGAGCGAAGCCCTAGTAGCCCCAAAGATGTAGACACCCCAAAAAAGCCTAAAATTCAGGATAAAGATGATGACTCTTGGTTAAACTTTGCAACATACTCAAACGAGGAAAGGAAGAAGCAGAGGGAAGATGCCAAGAAAGATGAGAAAGAGAAACAACAGTATGATCCCAGAAATTGCCCCAGAGAACTAAACCCATATTGGAAAGACGGGGGTGACGGTTTGCCCAAGTTCCGGAAGCCAAAGGATGATGATTCTGATGACGGTGCTTACAGGTTAGTGTTTATTTATTTATTTTAATTGGGTGCAGAGAAATAATAAAGTTGATATAATTTGTTTTATTACTTATGACCTCTTGAAGCAAATCAAACACTACTTTTATTAAGTATCACCAACATGTTGTTTAATTTCTTTATTAAAGCTACAAAAGACAAAAACCTCACACATCCTCCTCATCAGGTTGGAGAAAACCCATTAAATCTGACTCTAAACTCACTCAGTCTGACTCGACTCACCCTCCTGACTCATCTTACAATACTCCTGACTCATCTCAGATGACTGAGAAAGAACTGAACCTGTTGGCCGGTAAATTGGTCAAAGCAGAAATAATGGGTAACGAAAAACTGGTCCAAGAGCTAAAAGCCAAACTGGAAAAGGGCCGGGAGGCCTTGGCCACCTCAAAAACAAACGAGGAGGGGGTGATCTTGACACAAACTGATCGTCAGGGTCATTCGAAGCCCTTGACCCTTCAGCACAACTACGACGATGGATTCGCCCATAGAAAAGAGCGCAAAAAGGCCTCGAACACCCACGACAACAATGAGAGAGTCAGATATTTCGCTGATGACGACAAATATTCTTTAAGAGACATGTTCGAGAGCGAGAAACTAAGCACAACAGACGACCAGGACAGGGAGTTCATGAAAATCGCCTCGACGGTCCGCAAAAACGACGATATGGACGATTTCTTCGCCGATTCGGCTCGAAGGACCAAATCTGACCGTAAATCCGACCAATCGAAACACGCCAAGGCGGTGAACGACCATAAAAAACTCTCCGGCACTTTGGACAACTGTTCCAGGTGCATCCAATCAGACGTTATGCCCAAACACCTCATCGTCGACATGAAAGACTACGTGTACTTGGGGCTGCCTCCTCACGAGCCCCTCACGGAGGGCCACTGCCTCATTGTCCCCATAAGACACGCGCAAAGCGTCACTCAACTGGACGAGAACGAGTGGAGCGAGATGAAGGACGTGAGGAGGCAGCTCGTGAGGCTGTTTGAGGCCCGGGCGGAGGACGTGGTCTTCTTTGAGGTGGCTGCTGGGTTTCACAGGTGAGTCTTTGTTTTGCTTTTTGGCGGGAGTTTTTAAATCGGTTGTCGGTGTGATGCACCCTCTGGTGGGAGAGTTTTAAAGTTTTTTTGGGTTGTTTTATTGCAGTAGTGAGTATCTAAAGATGAGGTTTGTAGTATGTTGCTTGGTAAATAGCTGAAATTGAGCTTAGAGTTGTTGGGAATTTGTTTAAATAATTTGTAGCCAAAGTTTTTGAAGTTTAAATAGTTAGGTTGGTTTTTGGGTGCCTCCCATTCGTACGTTTTGACAGATGGTACTTTTAAGCTTCTCGATTCAGCAGTAGAGGTCGCATATATTTAGGTATCCTCACATGGTGCTAGAGTGCGTGCCTTTGCCGAAATCCGAGGCCGAATTGGCGCCGATTTATTTCAAAAAAGCGATCGACGAGTCGGAAACTGAATGGGCGCAAAACAAGAAACTCGTCTCGCTAAAAGGCAGGGACGTGCGCAGGGCGATTCCCAAAGGATTACCGTACTTCTCCGTCAGTTTCGGGATGGAGGAGGGATTCGCCCACGTGATCGAGGACGAGCGAATGTTTCCCGCGAATTTCGCCCAAGAAATCATCGGGGGGATGTTGGATTTGCACCACAGCAAGTGGAGGAAACCCGCGAGGGAGAAGTTCGACGTCCAGAGCAAGAGGGTGTTGGAGTTCTCGCGACGCTGGAACGATTCTAAATAATTTTAAAAATAAATGGGATTATTGTAGTAAATGTTGTTTTTGTGCAAATGTATAAAGTGAAACCTTCAGTCCTGTCTCTAGAATTTCTTTTTCCGGAGGTCCTCCAGTAGCTTTTGTGCATACACTATCAGTTAAATTAAGCGGAAATTACAAACCAACAATTCCCGTAACAAATTACACAAATTTTTATCGACAAATCGCTAATTAATGTCCCCATACCGTGACGAAGGCCATCAAAATCCTCCCGAAGCATCCGCAGTATAACTTTACATTTATAACGATGCAGTCAATAATATTTTTTGCAACATTTATCGCCGTAAGTACTTGAGAAATTTAAACGAAAAGGCGCCAAAAATTCGAATTTTAGCTGGCCGCGGCCGCCTGCGACCGCTCCCCCAAACTGGTGGGGGCGGAGGACCTCTGCTGGTCCAGCAAAGTGAAAATCGTCGACCGGGTCCAGTATACCGCCAAGAGCGTTTTGAATTTCGCCAAGGAGAAACTGGGACTCGGCTCTGAGGAACAATTTAATCCTCAACAAGTAACTGTCTTATTTAGCGCCGCCATCTATTCGTCATAATTCAACTAATAAGAGCACAACATAACCCATCAGCACTTTCCTATGCGTGTTCTACTTGTTGCTATAAATAACTCTCGTTTTCAGTGCGACTACTACGAATGTATATTCGCCGAAATGAACATGGTAGTAAGCATTTGCACACATTGGAAATGGTTTATTTAAAAGTGAATTTTCAGCTTAACCATAACGGTTTTCCCAACGAGGAAAAACTGGTCGAATTTATCGACAATAACGTGATTTACACGCACGCGAAGGCTCAGTACGAGAGGCTGAAGCTGTGCCAAGAAGCATTGGCATACAGCATTAGTAAGCGCCCCTTAAACGCATCATTAACGTTTGACGAAAATTTTGATTTTAGGTGAAAATAAACCGTTTTTGGGGGCGCCATTAGGCAGTGATGCCAGCCCTATTTCAGGTGAGTCCTCGTAAATACTCTCGTTCAATTAATAATTCTTAATTTACAGTGGACATTATACAACCCAAGTGCGAAATCCTGCAAGAGTTTATGAAGTGTTTGGCTTTAAATGGGACTGATGTAAGTTCCTTGACATAATTAAGCAGCTTTAATTAATTTTTCTTTTTTTTTTTAGTGTGTGGTGTTTAAATATCCTTGAAGGGGCAGCGTTTTATGTGTTTTTTTTTAAAAATAAATAAATGTTTTCTGTGTTTAAATCTCCGCTTTATTGACATTTACTTACTTACTTATTATTAGTATTGTAAAGTGAAGCGCCCTCTAGTTTATGTTTACGGTACTGCGCCGCGCGAGGTGCATATCCCGTGGTTCAGTGTTCGCCGGTGACATTGACACTTGTCAAGTTAACCTCGAATGCCAATTGTCAACGTCAAACTCTTTCGCGTAGTGAATATTTCCCGTACAAAATGGTAGGTAAACAAAATCCGGAAAATTTAAGGAAATCCCGCTTATTTCCCGGGATTTTATTCAGGAAAATCGTTCAGGGGAGTTTCGGCCGCGACGTGCATAGAAAATTTTTCTGAAACTTCGAGTGTTTTAGTGATTTTTTAGCGATTGTTTACATCCTGTTTCGGCCAATGTTATGAATCTGTTGTGGACCCTCTGAGGAGATTTTCTCAGTGTTTAATTGATTTAGCTTGTTGGGGCGGCCCTACAGGCTCCCTTTAAGCCCCAATAAGTATTATTAAATTAATTAAAATTCTTCAGAACCCTTATTTGGTTGCCAAAACTTTACCTGAACATCTAACCTAACCTAGACTTGTTTAAGTTATTTTAACCCTTTTTTTTTTTTAGACGGAAGGTACTGCCACAATCCGCACCAGGAAATTCATGACCAACCGACTGTTATGTCGGAAACAAATGGTCGTAGACGTTCTGCACCCCGGCCAACCCTCGGTAAAGAAAACCGACATCAGAGAAAAGTTGGCTAAAATGTACAAAGTCACCCCGGACGTCATATTCGTCTTTGGCTTCAGAACGAACTTCGGTGGCGGCAAATCTACCGGTTTCGCCCTGATTTATGACACCCTGGACTTTGCCAAGAAGTTCGAGCCAAAGCACAGGCTGCAAAGGCACGGACTCTATGAAAAGAAACAACAGACTAGAAAACAGAGGAAAGAGAGGAAGAACAGGATGAAGAAGGTCAGGGGCACGAAGAAGAGCAAAGTGGGGGCCGCAGCCAAAAAGGTAAGTGATAATTGTGTGTTTTTAGGTTAGGAACTAAAGATTTTTTTTTGTTTCTTTGCAGTAATTGATATGTAAATTCTGGCACTTATTGGACAGTCGGAGTGGGAATATTGTGCCGGTGTTTATGTATTTTTTATATCTCTTAAATATATTTAAGTTTGACTAAGGAGTTTCTTGATTTTTTTTCCTTTAGGGTGTAAATGATAGACAGTGAATGCGTTAAGTATCATATTTATTGACTCTAAAGTGGACATTTAAAGCACAAAAAACTGTATACAAAGGGCCCCTGTTACATTTTTTTTTTTATGGGGCCCTCTTGCATATTACAAGCCGTAAACACTACACAACATTTAAAAGCGATTGCAATATAATAATAGGTGCTCTCTTTAAAACTTTGACACAAAAATATAATTTATTTTAGAAAAATATAAGTCGATTGATCAGAGTTTCCTTGGGACGGCCCTAATTTATATAAACTGCATAAAATAAAAACTACACGACTAGAATGCAAACTATTATATTTAAATAGTGTCCCATCGTCCTCCCGGGCGCTATTTGACGAGATTCTCCCCGAAACGTCCTCCGGGACCCTTCCGGAGATCCGCATTGGGCCCACAAGGGGCGTAAGCCTTTTGGCACAACAGCCCCTTGTTGGGACCCTTGGCGAAGCCCTGAGGGCCCTTCTGGAGAGCCCCGTTTGATCCTTGCCATTGAATATAGTTCTCCCTGAAAAAAAATGAATAAATTTGTCAGTGAAAACATTTGCCTTGGGACTTACAGGAGTAACTTCTCGTTGGGGCCCTTGCACAGTTTCGCGTCGTGGCCCAAGGTGTCGCCGATGTTCGCGGACCTGTAGGCCCCCCGTTCGACCCCCAACACCCTCTTGAAACCGTCGAGTTCGTCCTTTTTCTCGGTTTTCAAGAGGGATTTGATCGATTGACGGCTCTGGCTGACGGGCAACAACAATGGGGCCGGGGGGGGACTCGCCGCGGCGGGCGCTTCTTTGGGGGGTTTTTGTTGCGCGCTTGCCACGTCCTCCTGTTTCATTATAGTGAGGATTTGACGGGCCCTGTCTTCGTTGAAATTCACACTTTCCAGGGCGATGGAGATGAGGTGTTCCGGCACATCGGCGTATTGCTCTTGCAGCTTCTTTTTCACTGAAAATTCACTCTCGTAACAAGGAGGGGGAGGATTGTTTTGGTTAGGACTAAACTTAATATCTTAACTTTAACTGTTTGTATATGTTACCGCTCTATAACAGATTGGGGGTTGTTAAATTTTTATAATGCGGTGGAGAACTTTGATTGGGACTTCATAGGCAATACTAGTGATGTTGATATCTGGTGGTGTGTAATTTACTGACCAAGAATAAAAGCGTGCTACCAAAGCTATTTACAGACAGAAACTGTTCAAACTTAATATCTAATAGCAGTATATGTATCACAGCCTGCTACCAAAAAACAATTTGAAGTATCACCCCTCTAAGGGGTAGTTTATTCTTGTCAATTTCTGATAAAAACGTGCTACCAAAACTATTTACCGTCGAAAACTATCCAAAATCGATAACGGATGTTACTATACATATAAGTGCTTGCTACCAAAAAATAATTGAAATAGCAACCCTCTAAGAGGTAGTTTTGTTCGGTGGGATGCTACTGATGCTAGACTGTTTAGCGGCAGTTAGGCGTTCAGGGGAAGCCCTCATACTATTTTAGGTGACACTAGCTAGTTGTTAGAGAAAGAAGAGTACTAGATTACTAAATAATAATATAATCAATAAATTCAATATGTAAATGGGAGTATATGAGAGGATAGCGAGAGGGCTTTTTTTTTAAGTTTTATTCTCGGTGAGTACATTTTAACCTCTTATCTTTTACAGAGTCAGTAAATTCTTTATTCTTGTATTTTATTTAATGTTATCGAGAAACCCAACATTATCCCATTTTTGATGAGTGAAAGAAAGAATTGCATTGCGAAAGCCCTTAAGAGACTCTCAAGTAAGTTTTGTATTCAAATTTAAATAAATTTTAAAATATGAACAAAACCGGTCCAGTTTTACTTTATGTACTTTAACTCAAAAAGACAGACTTTACAATCGACATTTGGTGTGTAAAGTAAGCTCTTTACGCAGGTTAGTAAAAAACTTTATTTTTACTATTCATAGACGTCCTAAAAAAATCTGTAAGATACCAACAGGTTTAACGCGAAAAATGCCCCAGAATACTGCGGCTGCCACTGTTTTGTTTCTAACAAGAAAATGAACACCTGCAACTTTTTTTCACCCGAATTTTCTTTTCGATGTCGGTCGATTAGGATGCGGTGCGTTGTCAGTTTTTATGGTTTTTTTATTGCTAAATTTTGCCTGGATAAACCCGATAAACAATACATTCCTTGTTCATTATATCGTTACATCTCTAACATAGTGTTAAATATTTAGAGAAGCTTCTTCCATCAGTCCCATCCCAGAAGAACGATCGATGGAGAGGCAAACATCTTTTCCCAGCGATGGTGACGAGTCAGATTTTGAGGAAATGGCTTCAGATTTGAATGTTACAAGAACATTTAAATTTGAGAATAATAAACAGTGCATCATCTACGGTAGACAGATATATCCTAAGGATTTAGAATGTCTTGTGAAAGATGAAGGAGGTGTAAACTTCAAAGACCTTTATTTGTCAGATGTGATAATTGATGTTTATTTAGCTTTTCTAGTAAACGAAAAAAATATAAAAGCATCGGTTGATATCTTTCCAGTGGAAAGATATTTAGTTAATTTCGGTTTTTTGTTTTGATAGTGGTGCTGAAAAAGTTCAATACTATACTATGCTTAAATAGTATAAGAAGTGATATAGTATATCGCAATGAAATTATCTTCATCATGGACGTACTACAGTTCGTTCATCAACAAAAGCACATAAGTTTATCCGAAAATTGGAATCTCTACCGGCCAACAGATTTACCTGTTCAGTATAACTCATATGACTGTGACGCTTATGTCATTCTTCTGTCTGAATTTAGCATACCATCAATCTCGAGAAATCAACAATTACAGAATTCACATTAAAAAACAACTGACTGATTTATTTTACACTAGAACTTCAAATTTCCGTACCTTTGCTTATGATAAAAATATAGTAGAGAAAGGTACAGCAGGCTTTAAAGGAAACATTATCATAAAGGAAAACAACCAACTACCTCACCTAAGCGGAAAATCTCTGACGACATCATTACAATTTCTACAGTGTGTATCAGTTAATTATTGGGATGAGGATACGGCCGGTTTCTGTCATATTGGTGCAGCCAAGTGTTCCAATATTTTTGAAGAGATGATCTTGTGTATGAAATGCTATCATTGGTACCACCACAACTGCATAGGACTTCAACAAAAGCCCAAACAACTTATCTGTTCAATATTCCAGGATTCATAAACATAATTAGTTAGTTTTAATACTCGCATAACAAATAAAATACATATTATACCAGGAAATGTTAATATATTATAAATTATAATTATCTCTGAGCGAGGCTTATTTAATGTGTATTCCACTGAAGTCAAAATCAGCGAATACCGCCAGGCGCTCAGCTGCTTCTAAGTGGTTTGATGAGTCTCTCAGAGAGATGAGAGAACGGCTCTGTTTCTTAAGACGGGCTAGTCAACAATACTCCAATTTGATATCAAGTGATACTATCCGCACCTACCGTATCAAATACCGGCTTGAAATTCAGACAAGGAGGAGAAAAGTCAATGACAACTTCATTAGCCAGTCAAGTAACCCTGTCCGGGCAATGTGGAGGGTAATTACAGCTCTGAACCCTAGCGTAAAGGAATCGGAGCTGAGTGATATTAATGCCAGCCATTTTAATGAATCTTTCGTGAATGTTCCTGCCAAACTAAAAGAGACTCTTCCTCTGCCTCCCAAAAATCCTTTAGCTTATTTGACTGGCCCTTGCGGACCCGGCTTTTCCTTTGCCGAAGTTACTTTCATCCAGGTCCGTCAGGTGATTGATGGCATGAAGAATAGTGCAAGCAATGATCCATATGATTTGAATATCAGACTCATAAAGACTATTAAGAATTTAATTATTGTTCCCCTGACCAAACTAATCAACCTGGCTATCTTTGAGGGCACATTTCCATCCTGTCTTAAAATTGCTAAGGTCATTCCTATTCACAAAAAGGGTTCAAAAGTGGATGTTGAAAACTACCGTCCCATTTCTCTGGTGCCTATCATCGGAAAGATTTTTGAGTCTTTACTCAAGACTCAAATAGAGGAGTATTTTGAACAAAACTCTTTATTTTATGTGAACCAACATGGGTTTAGAAAGAAACACTCCACCACTGGTGCGGTCCAGAACCTGTGTGACGTGGTGCTTGACAGATTTGAAAGTGCTCTGTACTCCCAAGCTTCATTTTACGATTTATCTAGGGCTTTTGATTGTGTGGAGCATAATATTCTTCTTCAAAAGCTCAACCACTACAAATTTTGTTCGAGAAGTCTGTCACTGCTACAGTCCTACTTGAGTGACCGAAGTCAGTTTGTTTGTTTTGGGAGATGTAGGTCTCAGAGTTTGTCGATTGAGCATGGAGTGCCTCAGGGATCCGTTCTCGGGCCTATCCTGTTTCTTATATTTATAATAATAATAATAATAATAATAAGCCTTTATTTCCAACAGGCAACTTGCCCAATAACAGGAAACAGTTGCAAAACAATGAAAAATATAGTTAAAAAAAAAAAACACACACAAACAAACCTAAAAGAATGAAAAGAAAAGAAAAAGAGTAAAGTAAATTCACATTCTCAAAAGTTATCCAAAGAATTAGAACAAATAACTATTAATATGATATAAAAACCCAATTATAAAAGTTTAACAAGATAATCACATATTCAACAAAATTAAATTAAATTAACTGCAATATACCTACTAACTATAACTTAAACACATGGGTCTTAATCCCAAGAGTAATGATCCACCAAGATATCGACAATCACATGAACCGGAGAGAAATTTATATCGCACATGTGACAGATCCGATTAAATATAGAGCATATTGTATATAGTGGCGATTTCAACAGGATGTTAGTAGAGGTATATTTGTTAATGACCTACCAACTTGTCACCCTGATTGCACTTTCTATTTGTATGCTGATGATACTAGATCCCTGTGTACTAATAGGAGTTGCGCAAACATTTCGCTCAAGGCTCAAGAATCTTGTTCTCAGTTTAGAGACTGGGCCGTTTCCAATAGATTGTGGTTAAATGAGTCCAAAACTCAAAATATAATTTTTTCCCTTCGGGACGTTGATTCCCAGCAACAATCTTTAGGTGTGTCTGTGGATTTTCTGGGTGTTAGATTGGATAGTGGTTTGACGTGGCAAGGTCACATAGATGAATTGTCAACCAAATTATCAAGGTGTACTTTCCTGATTCGCAATTTGTCTGGGTCTGTCTCCGCGGGTACTCTCAGGACAGCTTACTTTGGATATTTTCACTCTCTAATGACGTATAACTTACTAAACTGGGGTCATTCAGCGCATATGCCCAGGATTTTTGCATTGCAACGTCGATGTCTGCGAGTGATTGCGCAGATTGGATACAGGGATTGTTGTAGGGTCCACTTCAGGCTTCTGAGAGTTCTCACCTTGCCAAGTGTCTTCATACTTCTGTGCCTTGTATTCATTAGGGAAAACCTACCCAGGTTTGCGACTCATGCTAGCACTCACAGTCATGACACCAGAAACAGCGGCTCCTTGGTGGCACCATTTAGGAGACTCGAGCGTACCCGTAATGGCGTGTCTTATTATGGAATTAAGTTCTTTAATGTCCTCCGTTAAGGATTTGCCTCTTAATGCTTACAAGACAAAGGTAAAACATTTTTTAGTCACCAATGCTTTTTATTCATTTGAGGAATTCCTGAGCTTAAATTTCAGTACTATTGCATAGGCTGGGTCTCTTGACTTTTAGTGTTAAGTGTTTTTAAGCATTACTTTTTAGGCTTATATGTGTTTTATTTTTGTTCTTAGGTAAAACGAATTTTACAGTTTAATACTTTTATTTGGAGTTATATTTTTGACTGACTTGTGTAAAAGCTTTATACTTTTTGGCATGAATAAATAAATAAATAACCTTACTGGTTTGTTTGTCCTCACTGGAGGCCCGTTTGGGGGCGGGTGAGGGCGTCGCTTTTGCCGCCTCCACCGCCACTTTCGAAGTCGTCCCTTCGGTTTTCGACTCCGGTTTGGGAGTTTCCGGGGGTTTGACGGTGTCTTTTTTACTGTACCCCATCTCCCGGAGGGTGTCCGAAGTCTTCTGGATGCTGTTCTCGTTGTTTTGCAAACATTCCAGGATTACGGTCTCGTCGGCGTTCGGGAATATGGACTTCATGTACCTGTAACTGTGGCCAATTAGGGCTGGAATTGCTTTGGCAAAAAAAAAACATGAAACCAATGGGTTAATTGGGAAAAATTTGCTTGGGCCACTTTGATGGGTTCATTGCAATTTCTACCAGCGAGATATCCAAAAATAAACCAAAACTACTCAAAAGAAACCACTAAAAAAATGCCTCTACACATGCCGGACCTTAATTTCAACTTCGGAGACGAATGGGGCTTCGGGGAACTCCTCACGCCCAAAGCGAAGCCCCCCATAAGGGGGCTCCCTGTCGTCCTCGTCTGCCCCTTAACAACGATATTCCTCTGGGGTGGAGGGGTGGCGAAGGGCCCCGGGGTGGTAATCGGGTACTTTTCCACCTGGAGGGCGCTGATCACCAACGCCTCCCGGTTCAAATATCTGCGTAAACCCGACGAGGTCGTGTTAGTAAAAGCGGGAGCCAGAAAGACTACTTACTACCTACTCCCTTGTGCAACTTACTTTTTCAACAGCAGTTTTATGTGAGTTTCCGAGACTGTGGGGAACATGGCGCTGATTTTCGCCACTGCGTCCTCAGTCTCGGTGGTGAAGGTGCTGTCTTGCACTTTGGCCCCTCTTAAAGTCAAGGGGCTCCTGGTCGGGGCCTTAAGGTCCTATAATAATGTTTAGGATGTTTTTGGTTTTGAGGAGTGAATCAAACTTTACAAATAAATCTTATGAGGGGAGCAAAACAAAGCGCTTTTTACAGAGCAAAAGAAAAAAAATAATTGCGTGCCTCATCCAACCAATTACCTGTAAAGGAATTGATTTGGCATTCATCTGAAATGCCTGAATGGGAGGCGATTGGCTGGGGTAAACGTAGTTTCTCCTCACTTCCGGTGAATTGTGCTACGTATAAATGGCATTTTTGAGACCCTAAACGTTACAAATAACCAGAAAATTACCTGCAAAGGGATATACTCTGCGGCCCTCTTGGGGGTGCCCCTGTATTTCATCCTCGGGTCCTCCCAAGTGGTCATTTTCGAATGGTGGTTTATGAAGTAGCTACAATAAGATTTGTTAGGGTGGGAGGGCTCTCAAATATCGCAATAAACTGCGTGTGAGTCAAAACCAGTAAGGCTTAATTGATTAGATTAATGATAAGTAAGTTATCTTACTATTGCCCAGCTCTCTCGTCCCATTTGCAGTCCCACCCCGGTGGTAAACCGCTTTTAAAGTCTGCCATGTCAAAATAATCAAATTATTTTATTAAAAATACAATTTAAAGGGGTTTCAAATGTAATTAAAGGTCTATTTAGTGTACTTTGGCCCAGTATTGATTGTTTGCAAACAGACAGTTAACATAACCTTCAAAAGAAACGTCATTGAAGTAGAGCCGGGTCATATTTGTGCCAATGAGAGGAATGACGTCTATCGCTATATCAGCACACCTCTACCACATAAAAGCGTCAAATTGTGCGGTTCGTACTTAGGGCGTCATCTATATTTTCATATAAACTTTGAGTGGTAGCTGCCAGATGGCGCGCCCAGACGATTTGTTGACGACGAACCATAA
Source organism: Anthonomus grandis grandis (assembly GCF_022605725.1). Taxonomy (NCBI): domain Eukaryota; kingdom Metazoa; phylum Arthropoda; class Insecta; order Coleoptera; family Curculionidae; genus Anthonomus; species Anthonomus grandis. Next base: position 4,380,016 of record NC_065564.1, read on the forward strand.
CAACAAGTCACACTGACGTTTCCGTTGACAGTTCACCTACTTCCACGTCAAAAGTGTTCAGGGGGGGTTCGTTCCCAGTTTTCCCTGAAAAATCCTTTGGAAAAACGTTAAAGGAGCCCCAAAAACATGATTTTGTAAAGTGGGAATCCCGCCCGCCCCCTTAGCACTTAATAATCCATTCAACATTCCATCGGTAAAGGGGGTTTTCACTTGGTTATAATGGCGAGCCCCAGGACCAGACGTGTTTTACAAGAATTGAAGCCCAATAATGAAAACGATGTAAGTACGACCATTCTATATGATATCTTAAGGTTTCTTTATATGAAACCCCTCGCCAATATACTAAAAGTTTAATTGAACAACCCCTTGGGAACTGTATAACATATGGGTGCCACAGGGGGAGAACTTTTAAAGAACAAAGCCCTACAGGCTTGTCACAATAACCCAATTACGTTTTAGAAATGCTTTGAGTGTGGCACCCATAACCCCCAATGGGTCTCGGTCACCTATGGCATCTGGATCTGCTTGGAGTGTTCGGGGAAGCACAGGGGTTTGGGGGTGCACTTGTCCTTTGTCCGATCAGTTACCATGGACAAGTGGAAGGATGTGGAGCTGGAGAAAATGAAGGTAGACTAGGTTGATAATATTTTAATTAAATTCATATGGCAAAAATTGAATGTGAATCAGGTGGGGGGCAACAGGAACGCTCGAGTCTTTTTCGAGGCCCAATCGGACTACGACGACACAATGTCCATACAACAAAAATACAATTCTAAAGCGGCGGCTCTGTATAGGGACAAAGTATGTCTTCTTGTGCAACTGAACTAATAAAATTCTAATGTTATTTCCTTAAAAAACCAGATCTCGACTCTTGCTCAGGGTAAAACTTGGGATGAAAAAAAATCCCCCGCTCAAACCTACAGCGGGGGCCTAATTTCTTCCTCCAGTGCATCAAACAGAAACAGCTACACCAGCTCGAACTCGTACCAATCGTACAATAACAGCGACACGTACCAGGGGGGCTATCAGAGCTACAACAGCGCCGAGTTTAAGGATCAAAAAGACCAATTTTTCGCGCGCAAACAAGCGGAAAACGCCAACAAACGCGACGACTTGCCCCCGAGCCAGGGGGGCAAGTATAGCGGTTTCGGGTACACCAGGGAGACCCCGCCCAGGAGCCAATCCCAAGAGTTCGTCGATACTGCGTTGTCGTCTCTTGCAAGCGTAATAATTTCGGTTTTATTTTAAAAAGTTCGAAAGTAGTAATGGGGGATCTTCTTAGGGCTGGTCGTTTTTGTCCACTTCGGCCACCAAAGTGGCCAGCAAGGCTACAGAAAACGTCGTTAAGTACGGAGGGATCGCCACTCAGAAGGTAGTTGATATTAGCTCGCATGTAGGCGAAAAGGTCTGTTTTGTTTAGTTTTTTTCTTTTTTTTTTTTAATTTTGCTTATTTAGGTTAAGGACGGTACTTTAATTGACGATGTTAGCACGCAAGTTAGTAGCTTGGCCAATAAGGTACAGTTTTTTTTTTTTTGTTCGGTTTATTTGGTGGTAGATTTCCTCCCTTTTGTCCCAAAAAAAAAAAATTTCAGATGGGGGAGCTGGGTAGGAAGGGTTGGAAGGAGATGGGGGGCAACAACGGGGCGCCTCCGGGGAGCGGCGGGGGGTACGGGCAGGTGGGAGGGGACAGTTTCCATTCACCAGGCGAACGCTCCTCGTTAGTGGGCAGCAACAACCCGGACGACTGGAGCACTGGGAGTCAGCAGGGGTCCAAGTAAGTGTCCTGGAAAAGGACTCGAGGTTTTTTTAGGGGTTCATTCACGGGTTTCCAGGGCTTCCACCCCGAAATCCCCCGGGAATTGGGACTCTTCCAGCTGGGGGTACCAGAACGACGAGGCATCTGGGGGTGGATATCAGTCGGATTATAGGGAATACTCGGCTAGTAACAGTATAGCGACCTCGCCCTCTGACAGCAAGACGACCAACCGTAAAAAAGAGAAGAAAGAGAGTAAAAAACCGGTCAATGATAAATGGGGCGACGACGAGTTGTGGGAGAGTTTGAATAATTAATTTGGCGCCAAACTTTTGCGTTTTTATTTTAAGCCCAATTTACTCTGTCCTGACTGACAGTGACAGCTCAAAATGGCGGACAAGGGCCCTTTTGAACTGTCATTTTTTAAGTCGAAAGTTGGGGGCAGAGGGGCGAGATGAGATTTTTTACGTGCTCACTGCGTATTAAGTTATTTATATATATATGAATATTACGTATATGAATGTTGTGTATATATTTAGATAAATAAACATATTTTTTGTCATTTATTTATTAAATTTTATTCGAAAAAATGAAGTCTGAGTGCTGAGTCCTGTTCTTCCAAAAGAGGGGGCTCTTTTGACAGTTATATGGTCGCCATTTTGAACTGTCATTTTTACGTCAAAAGTTAGAGAAAGGTAGTATATTGGCTAATGAACGCCATCTTGGTTCCTTGCTGCCATTTGTACACAATTATTTTATATTGTAAGAAAATGAATTGTTGCAAACATCGGGACTTACTAAGAAGTACCTGGTGCTACTATAAATACTTACAGTAATTGAAAAGGTTGCTTTGGTGGTTTCAATTATTGCTTAGTTAAATTTAATGGCAAATTTCTTTAAATATTCAACTTTCAACCGAGATAGTTTTAAAAGTATTGCGGCCATTTAAACGCAAGTTTCGCCCTAAAAAAGAGTGATTCTTTACAAATATTTTTATATATAAACGATTCCTGTAGGTTAAAGAGTTTTTGAGTTAGCGTCAGTTTAATGAGCCAAGGTATTAATTATTCCTCAAATGTTTGGATTAAATAAATTAGTTATTTGGTAGTTGAACAATATCTGAAATAATAAACTTTTGACAATGTAAAATCTCCTGTAATAGTATACCGAGTAAAATTTGGCAAAAAAGAAAACGCTCAGCTATAGTCTATTTCAAATAAAATTTTTTCAAATAAAATATTTCATATGCAATATAGGACGAAAATAAAGAACGCCTCATTAAAATAATGACTTTTAACAAAAAAATATACCAAGTCTAAACATTTAAATTTAATTTTTTTAAGAAGGTAGATAATTTTTTTCACTCCTCTTTACTCCTATGAATATAAGAAGTAATTTGCTTTAATAGCCAAGGTAGTAAATATTACTTTAAAGAAGAAATAAGGGTATAACTATTTCGGTCTTGTTACTGATAATATTACTTCAAAGTGTATTACTGCGTGGTAATATTTTGATGTTCCTATGTAGTCGCAAGAACTTGAAATTTAACTTTGTAATCGCGCTTACTTAAAAGTTCCCATTTAATCGTCCCACCGACCAATATTTTCTACTTTATAGTAACGACGTTGTAAAGGTAATTAGGTCAGATCGCTAAACGGTATCAGCTACCATCAGAGTTACCGCAAAGTAATAATTACTATATAGTCAAGTATTAAGTTAATATTACGTATTTCTTACTACTATTTTTTACTTGGCAACTTATAAGATATTTTTTTGGTACCAGTTACCGACATATTACTTGAATAAAGTAATATAGTCAAACAATGTTGTAGCCGTAACTAAAATTGCTAGTTGGGTTGGGTTGGATTGGTTTAGTTCCTGGGAAATTTTTCCACTTTTTTGAGGATCATTTTAACACTATTTTAGACACTTAAATGGTGTTTGTAGTCGATGAAAAGGCATTTTCTAGGAAAATGCCTTTTAAAGGAATATTTTTTTCACAGTGTAAGAAAATTACGTCAAATGCCTGGAATAAAAATTTGATTTCCTTAAGTACGAATAAAATGACATTCAATTCTTTTCTATACCTAAGAGACAGAAAATATATACAGGATGGCCTCCTCGTTCCCCGGACTTACTAGATTTTTTTTTATGGGGCCATTTAAAAACTAAAATTTATGCTAGTCAGCCAACATCGCTGGACCATTTGCGACAAAGAATAATTGATGAATGTCGTCAAATCACCCCAGAAATTTTGCAAAATGTACGGGAAAGGTTTGAACAAAACCCGTATTATTGTATGGAAGTCGAAGGCCAACATTTTGAACATTTACTTGATTGATTTTATCTTTAAGCCCTTTATTTAAAATTATACTTTTTAACATTTTTTTGTAACTTTTATTAGCCCCTGTATCGACTAGGCAAATAGTAACGATTTAAAACTTCTAAATAAGGTATCACTCGACCCCCCGTTCCATTTAAAATTTTGGGGGCCCTTGTCACCCTCGCTAGGGCTTTGCCCTCAGGGGGGCGAAACTAGCAAAAAAATTGGTCTCCCTTGAATCAAAAATTGACGGGTCCGAGGATTTTTCGCAAATGTTCTGAGGGACCCAAAATAGGCTCTTAGAAGAACTTTCTTAAAGGTATAAAAACTACTTACCTGATCCAAAATCCTAGAAAATGATCGAATTAAAAAAAAAACGAATATAGAGCTCCTTTTATACAAATATTTATTTATTAAAATAATTATAGTAATAATAGTAGAATACTTAATAATAATAATAATATAAACAACTTTAAAACCCGAAACTATCTGCTCCTGATGGTGTCGCAGCGCCTGTAAAACAACAAATAGGGCACCCGGGTCCCCTGGGGGTTCAGCACGTGCTCCTCCTGCACCTTTAAAAAAAAAATCGCCTTGACAATTGACAGTCCGCGTGGGGCCAAAGGGGCGCCACTTACCGGTTTAACCGAGGCGTCGTCGTACCGCAACCAGCTGCTGTAGCCCACGTGGAACGCGTCGGTCACGTAGTGGCCCTTGGTGGCCTCCTTGCCGTCGTGGTACACCACCGCGAACAACTTGTACTGTTTCTCCTTGGCGTTGGCGGTTTTCGAGGAAATCAGTTCTGAAGAAGAAAGAATATAGAAATTCTCTCTCTCTCTATAAAATCCTTACGGGGACTTACTGCCGTCGATCTTTAGGTCCACGGGGAACTCCAGGGCCTTCACGATCTTGGCGCAACCGCTTAACTGGTAGTCGAAACACTTGAGGTGCAACACCAGGACCACCGGGAGCTCGTCCAGCATCACCTGTTGCCACGCCTCCACTTGTTCGTTTGTCTTTGACGAGGTCAAACCTTCCAGTTCGTGTTTGGTCGTTAGGGCCTCCAGGGCTTCTTTGACGCTCTGAGACTTCTGTTATTAGAGCAAGTTTGGTGCCTTAGTAATTTTTTTTTCGCTTCATTTACCACTTTTTTGAAGATCATTTTAATTCTATTTTAGACACTTAATAGGCATTTTCTGATGAATAGTTTTTTTTTTAAATGAAGAAAATTACTTCTCCAAGAGATCAACATACAAAATTGATGAAAACAAAGAAAAACACAACATATAATCACAGGCTACACGTGTTTCGCTCTAATTAGATCAGGCCTGTAAAAACCCTCCACACTCTTCACAGCACATAAATATTCAAATTCAAATTTATTAATCATTTTGGTTATATTATAACAATTTTTAACTTAATTATATTCAATAATAATAGTTAACAGTCATTGTTTTTAACATACACCTAGATGTTGTAACATCTGTTTGTGTATGCTAAGAAATCACAAAATTTTAGTAATAATATAAAATATAACTAACCATAACTATATCTAACAACTAAACAAAAATTCTCCAATAAAATTTCCCTTCCCAAAACTATTTAAAAAAATTAAATTTATCTATATTTGAATAAATAAATTTTCTACAGACCTTACTAAAGTTTTTAATATTATTTATATTTTTTAAGCTGTTTGGTAAGATGTTATAAAATTTCGGGGACAAGTATCCTAAAAATCGTTGCCCTATAGTTTTTTTTATGTTTGGTATTTTTAGGTGTCTGTTTATATTATTTCGGGTTGTGTAGGAATGACTAACATAATTCTTGATTTTTTCTGATTTATATGTATAAATGCATGTTGACAATATGTAAATTGAGCGTATATTAAAAATTTCTTCAGAATATAATTGTTGTGTAGGAAATCTTTTTTGTTTTTTGTATATAACTTTTAAAATAAAGTTTTGTACTACATTAAGTTGTTTTAAACAATTCTTGTATAGACCTCCCCAGACAATCACCCCATACCTTAACAAGGACTCAACCAAGGATTTATAAATTAAAATTAGTAGTTTTTCATTTAAGATATTTCTCAAAATATGAAATCGATAAATAAGTTTACGGATGGTTTGTGTTAATTTTAGAATGTGTTGGTCCCATTTTAAATGTTTATCCACAATGATACCCAGATATTTAGTAAATGAAACTTCCTTGATATCAATTAATTCAAGTTTAATTTGTTGAAAGCTGGGGCGATTAGCAGCTGTTATAGAAAATGCAATATAGTTTGTTTTTTGACTATTGAGACTTAATTTAAAAGAATCCAGCCAGTTCTTGACTGTTGCTAGACCAAGTTCTGCAGTTTTTTTTGTGTCTCCCCAAGAAATTCCGTGAAACACCGCAACCGTGTCATCTGCATATGATATCAGTGACCCGTCATGAATTTTAAGATTGGTAAGAGCGTTAATATAAGTTATAAAGAGTATAGGTCCAATAACTGTTCCTTGTGGAATTCCAATTTTTATATAAGATGGTTCACTAATCTCATTATTTATTTTTAAAGACTGTTTTCTGTCCCCCAAGTAACTTTCAAAGATCCTTGACACTGGACCTCTAATACCATAAGATCTTAAAGTATCTAGCAAAAGCTCATGCGGTACAGTGTCAAAGGCCCTTGCTAGGTCCAGAAACACTGCCAAACACTTTCTATCACCATCAAAAGCCTGATTCACTCGCTTTGTTAATTCGCAGACAGCATCGGATGCGCTGAGCCCCCCAATGAAACCAAACTGATTTTGTGTTAATATGTTATTTTTTTGTAAATAGTCAATAAGTCTATCTTTCAAACATTTCTCGAAGAGCTTGGAAAAATTATTGATCACACTTATAGGACGATAGTTACCTATTTCACATTTATCACCTGATTTATATATTGGAGTGATTATTGATACTTTAAATTGAGTAGGTACTGTTCCTGTTTTAAATATTAGGTTGATAATGTGAACCAATGGTTCAATAAGGTAAATATGAAATTTTTTTATAAATTTTGAGCTAATAGTATCTATCCCAGGCGCTGAATTGTTTTTTAACGAAAAAATATGTTTAATTATTTCATTCCTATTAGTTGGTTTTAGAAACATTGAAGATACACTGTTATGATTAATTTTGAATTGTTTTTTTGGTTTTTTTATTTGGTTTTGCATATTTACTCCTACGTTTATAAAATACTGATTACAAAAGTTTGCCATGTCTTTGTTATTTGAAAATTCTTTGTTATTATTTTTTATTTTTATTATGTCATTTCCTTTAGTAGTAATTTGATTTGTAACCTCATTTATAACCTTATACATTTTGCTCATATTATTCTTAGATTCCTCAATTTTTGTTTTGTAATATTAATTTTTACATTTATTTATTATTTTATAAATAAATTTGTTTATAACTGATATTAAAAAAAAAATGTTTATTCATGTACTGTGAAATGTGTGGACAGCACCTATAAGCAAACTTGTCGGTTTTAATCCGGGTGGAAAAACTATAGGGATATTCTTGGACCTACAAAAGGCTTCTGATATTGTGTCGCACCAGATTTTACTTAAGGGGGATTGGCAAACAATTATTAAATCCTATTTAAGTCATAGACTCCAGCAAGTTAAAATAAGTCTTTTTTTTGCTCTGTAATTGGATTTTTTTTGTTGGGCAATAAATATTTAAAAAAATCACCTCGATATTCAGCTGCAAAGTGAGAAAAGGCTGCGTGTTCTCCGTGACCTGTCCCCCGGTCCTATGGATCCTCAACTTCAGGGCCCCCCCAAAGATATCGGTGATGGGGGTGCGTTCAAACTCGGTTTTCCTCAAGATGGTTCCTTTATTCTTCGTGCCCATCACTTGCCACATGTCTCCCTCCTCCTCCTGAACCGCTGCTACGACCTTCTTCTCTCCGCCACCCCCGGATTCATCCTCCACTAATTTAATCAACTCGAGCATCTCGTCGCTCAACTGGTTCAGGAGACAGCCCAAGAACTCCTCGGCGTCCTCCTGTCGCCCCTCGACCAACCCCGTTTGCAAATCCCTCAGAATTTTGTAGATCCAGGAGGCCTCGAAGGGGACGTCGGTGTTTATCGACGTCCCCTGCTCCTTTTTCGCGTCTTTTTTGCCCCCCCCGGTGCCGCGATTATTAACCCGCATGTTCGCCGGCAAATGTTTGTACTCGCGGACGAACTTGCACATGCCGTCGATCACGGGGGTCGGTTTTCTTGTCGCGTTCGAGGTTATGCTGTCCGCTAGACCGTTTAATAAATTGTAGAGGGGCGGGCAAGCGATTAAGGCCTGCAGGATCGAGTTGATGTAGCAGTAGTTGCTTTTGTTTATTAAACCGCGGGGCTGCAGGCTTATCGTACGACCGTCGAGAGTGTAGTTCATCAGAAACTCTTTGATAATTAAAAAATTATTTTTCAAGTTCGACATTTAAAAAAAAAACATGACTTACCTCCCATCCTGTAGCAATCCGGATCGACAAAACTGTTCCTCTTAGGGTTCTTAATGGGGCAAGCCTCGTTGTTGTTGGTTTCCTTCACCAGCTCGGGAAACCCCTTTCCCAAGCCATTAATTTCACTCCCGCCAGTCCCTTTGGCATTAAACAAGCTCGCCCAGGTCTTGTTGGCCCCCCAAGCGCTCTTAGGGGGCTCCACACTGGGCTGTTCTTCGACAACTTTCACTTCTTGCTGATTTTTGGGGGTAAAGGGTGGGGTGTCTGCCGACAAGGGTGATTGTGGCTTCTTTGTCTCACTCACAGGAGGGTTTTGGGTTGCTTCAGGAAAGTACCCTGGCATATCAGTGGGTTGTGGATGGGTAATGAAAATGGGCTGTGCAGGGGGCACCCCGTAGTAAACAGGAGCCTTCATGGGAAAGCTCGGGTAAGGTGTATATTCTGTACTGGGAGGGTAAGGGACAAAAGGGGCAGGGGCCGGTGGGAAATACTGAGGCATAGGGAAATACTGCTGTGGGGCATTTATGATGGCCGGCTGTTCCACTAAGCCCGTTTGAGGGTTTATTATGGGGACTGTGGGTTGAAATTGTGTCGATTCCGGAGCAACATGCTTTCTCTTCTCTCCGGTTGGTTTTTTCTCCCCAATGAACCAGGGGAACTGTGTGGGGCCCTGTATGGAGTGCAGGGTGTTGAGGACATGTTCCCTCTCGTACTCGTCCACATCGGTGAGGTCAAGGAACTCCAAACTGATCTATTTTCGTTAAATTTCTCAAGTTATTTATAGCCTATGTTTTTAAAGGTAAACAGGCCAAATCGTGCAGAAATTAATGCTTAAAACAATTAAACACTTTTCAGTACTTATGTAAGCTTTTATTAAGGAGTTGTGGCTTTTATGCTAAGGACGCTAACTGGGACAATGGGGTACCGCGTTGCAAGGTTATGTCGCGGGCAAAATGGGGCCGAAATGTGGTACTTACGTTGCTAGGCACTTCCATAACGACGATGCACTTTAAAACATTTAGGAACAATACACTTTCATGATATTAGCACTTAAACGAGTTAAAAATTAACATTTTTTGCATTAATAACAAGACCTGAGGTTTAGGTTATGCGGCTTCCGTGTTGTTCTGTCAACGTCACCGATCAGCTGTCGTAAGTCACAGTGACCACTTCCGTTAAAAACCCACCGACGTTGCCATACCCCGTATAGGCAATAGATCAAGGAACCGTGTGCAGCGTGTTGCCTATACGTTAAATTTAATATGGCTTAATTAGTGGTGAAGGCTCCTTGGGCTAAGCTGTTTGATATCCCAGAAGACCAGATCTATCTAAAGTAACTCATTTAATCCCCAAATGCCTTTAAGGCTAGTGCATGTTAGGCAACACACAATACAACTTTGGCAAAGTGTGTATTGCGTATTGCCTATAGAGTTCTCAAACGTGTATAACGGGTTGCCTGTGCCGCGAGCGTGGCAACATCGGAATATTTCGTCAAATATTGACTAACCTCAATTAATTTTTTGACGGGGTTGTCAGAAACAGCTGTTAAAAATATTATTCTTCTATAAACAATATTCGCCTGAAATTTTCCGAAAATTTTGGGGCTTTTAGAAGTTGAGGGGCATGGCGAGCAACCGAAAAATCGAAGAGGGACTGGAGCACGTGAAAAACGCCGAAAAAAGGTAACGATATCGATTTTTCCCCGATCAATAAGTGGTATTATTAATGTTGGGGGGTGGGTGTTGCAGTTTGAAAACCGGCCTGTTAAAGTGGCGGCCCGACTACGAAAATGCCGCCGACGAGTTTAATAAAGCAGGTAAACTACTTAATAAACCATAATTGCACTATTGCATATGAATAACTTGCAGCCACATGCTTCAGAAACGCAAAATCCTATCAGCAGTGCAAGGATTGCCTTCTGAAAGCTGCGGACTGTCACAAACAAAACAGAGGGTCAGTTTAACTTAAAATTTTGGGGTTTTCTATGGTTAAGACTCAATATTTCAGGCTGTTCTATGCAGCCAAGGCTCTCGATCAATGCATATCAATATGCAAAGAAATGGGCGACCTGAGGGACATTTACAGTATGGCCGAGAGGGCTGCCCACATGTTTCAAAGCCAGGGCAGCCCCGACTCCGCCTCGTCCATTTTAGAAAAGGCGGCCAAAATATTGGAAAGTAACGTGCCCATGGAGGCCTTAAATTTGTATAAACATGCTGCTGAAATTGCTCAGGTATGTCAGAAGAACATACCAAAGCGGTTTTATTAATTCATAAAAAAAAATTAAAGATACAAGATAACCAACGACAAGCGGCGGAATTCACCAGTAAGGTGGCCCGTTTGCACGTGAAATTGTTGCAATACGATCAGGCTGCCGATGCTATAAGACGAGAAATCGGCATCCACCAGGCCAACGAGTCGATCCAGGCTTTGGGGCGGCTGGTGGTCGCCCTCGTCCTGGTACAGCTTGCCAGGGGCGACATCGTGGCCGCCGAAAAGGCCTTTAAAGAGTGGGGTAAGTAAGTAAACAAGAGGCTTATTGGTATTGTTTATTGAAAAATCTGTCTTTCTTGATGTTTTCCAATAATGTGTCGTAAGTTACATTGTGTCCCCGGGTTTGTTCTTCGGTCGAGGGTTTCGAGAGGCACTCGGTTATTAAGCACACCATCGAGAGCACCGATAAGGTGAAGACCAGGTTGTCCAGCAGTTCACACATGATTTTGCATGTTTTTTTTTAATGAGTTTTATTGCTTCAATTCAATGGGGTTATGCTTTGGAGGGTGGATGTGTTCAGTAGTACGCTCTGATGATTCAAACTTTTCTTTCCACTGCGCCGCCCTCTGGATTTCTCCAGGAAACTATTGCGACCCCAGCGAGATCCAAAACCTGGAGATGCTGCTGCAGGCGTACGACGAGGAGGATCGGGAGAACGCGCAGCGGGCCCTGAACGATCCGTTCATCAAACACATGGACGTGGAGTACGCGATCTTGGCGCGGGATCTGCCCCTGCCCCAGGGGGCCCCCGCGTCCCAGAAGAAGCCAATCGTGGAAAACGCGGCCGGCGAGTACAAGAGGGTGCGACCCCAGAACGACGAGGTGAGAGGGTCTTTGAGGGGGAGGGGGTTGAAGTGAGAGGGTTTCTTAATCCTGTTGTGTTTCAGTATGTGCCGACGGAGGCTCGCGGGGCTGCGGAGGGCTCAAAGGAGCCCGCGGAAGAAGACGAGTACGAGGGAGGACTCTGTTAAATGTATTTTATTGTGTATTTTCAGGTTTAATCGATGTTGTGATTTAAGGGAAAGTGATACGTTTTTTGTGGTGTGTAGCGCCGATTATTATAAGTTTCATGCTTTATGTCATTTTGTTTGGCATAAATTCCACTTAGGCGTCGCAATTTAGTGTTTTATCGGTATATTGTACTATCAACTAGCCTAATTTAAGTTACAATAAAGTATTGAAGCGCTAATAAATTGTTTATACTGTTTTTTTTTACAACCAACAAACTTTCACATCAGCACCTACTCATCTCATAGTGACGTCATTCCTCCACGTTGCTACTCCATATTGTTTTCGTTACTAACCTCGCTTTCTATAGCAACCATGGTTGACAATGACAGTCCGAACTGTCATTATATCGGTGTAGTGTTTGCACGCCAATTGCCCTTTTTAGGTAATTAGAAAATCGCAAAAAAAGCCTCTAAAAGACACAAATAATGTCCAAAGTAGACATGGAACTGAAAAAGGTGAGTTTCAAAGAACCTAAAAGGCCCCCCATTCCGTGACGATCCCTTTTAGGCCTTCACGGAATTGCAAGAGAAAAAAGCGGAAACCGGTCAAAAGTTACGTTTGGCCACCGTTCAAATTGAGGCCCTGAAGAGGGCCAAACTGCACGCCAGCATGACCGAAAGGTACTTTAGGGTCCCCCCTATGACTTGCACTAACATTTTCTCACATTATTTGCCTTAAACGTTACGAAATTAGGGGTTAAAGTGTCATGTGTTTCCTAGAGAGATCTCCGCCTTAGATCCCGAGACTAGAACGTACGAGTCTGTGGGGCGTATGTTTTTACTGACCCCAAAGGAGCAGGCGACAGAAAATATTAAAAAGAGACAGTCGAAAGCAGAGGAAAAGATCAAAACATTGGAAGGTCAGATGGTTTATTTAGAAAACTCACTGAAAGAGGCCACGGATAGTTTACGAGAGCTGGTGCAGCAAAAAAAAGATTCTTAGGTGTTTTTTTATAATTTTTTTTATATTTGTAAAGATTCAATAAATTTATACTAACCTTAGGGTGTTAATAATAAATAAAACCAAATAATTTCTAAAAAAATATATTAAATAACAAATATAAACTTATAACCTAAACGAAGAGCCTCTTTGACAGTGTACCCCCCTCGGCCCCATCTAAAATCTTCCTTTTAAGTGACGGCTTCTCGTCTGCTACTTTCCGAATGTTCTGTGGCAAGGGCAACTTGGTCCCCACGGTAGGTGCAGGTTTATTACTGAAAAACGCCATTTTAAGGCATTCAGTGCAAGTTTTCCTGGCGGTTGGGTTCAGCACCAACATACTCTCAATCACTTCTAATAAATCATCTCCGGCAGCAGTAAAAATGCTCTTCAAAGGTATCTGTGGGAATGGCTTGAATTCTATGTAGTCGGACATGCTTTTAATCCCTGGCCAGGTGTCTTCAGTGGGGTTCCCAAAAACCCCAAATATTTTTGTTAGTTGGTCCAAATCAGATTCCCCCGGGAATAAGGGAACCCTCAGCAATAATTCTGCTAAAATACAACCTACTGCCCATATGTCTATACAAGTCCCATACTGTTTGGCTCCAAATAGCAACTCGGGAGACCTATACCATCTGGTTACAACGTGATGGGTGTTAATGCGATTGGGCGAGCCGAACATCTTGGCCAAACCAAAGTCCCCAATCTTCAACACCCCCTTGGAGTTCACCAAGAGATTATTAGGCTTCAAGTCCCTATGCAATATCCAGTTTAGGTGCAAATACTCCAGACCCAATAAGGTCTGCAAAATGTAAGATTTTATGTTCGCGGTGGTCAGTATGATGGTGTTGTCCTTAATGATCACTTCCAAATCGGTGTCCATGAAGTCAAACACCAGAGACACGTTGGATATGTGCCCGAACACGTCCAGGAGCCCCAAAACGTTCTCGTGATGCACCTCCTGCATCAGCTTGATTTCCCTTAGGGCCGTGCGGTTTATGCCGTCCTGCGCCTCCTCCCTGGTGCCCAATTTGATTTTTTTCACCGCCACGATGTTGTCGGTTTCCACGTCTTTCGCCTTGTACACCGTGGCGAACTGTCCCTCGCCCAGGAACTCGATTTTTTCATATCTTCTCAGTTTGTTTTCCATATTATTTACATGTAAGCGGAAAGTGAGGTTAGGAAGGGTTTGTTGTGACGTTTGACAGGACCAAGGATGCTAGTAGAGTTAAGATTGCTTCGTTCGCTAGTGGAACTGATCTATTTCGGAATTTCTGAATAAAGACCTTATTTTATTAATTATTGACTCCAACATTATTTTCACAGGTACTATAACGAGCCTGCGACCAAAGGTGCTGGGCTTAAGCAAGTTTACCAGGATCGTGGAAATGTACTCCAGGAAGCTTCAAGGCCAGGAGAGGTTCATCAAACAGATCGTCGTGGCTGTTTTGAGGACGGTACAGCCCAACAGGGTGGCTGTAATCTTTGAGGGAATGTACGTAGTCCTCTGGATACAAATAAAACGGTTTTTTATAGTGTTCTCGTCATTTTTCAGGCACTTGTGCATGACAATGAGAGGGGTGCAGAAGATAATAGTGACAAGGTGACTCGGCCATGCTGGGGGCGTTCAGGGATGACGGGAGGACCAGAGAGGACTACTTAAAATTATATTATATTGCAAAGTTACGCATATTTATATATAGATATACAAATATATTGGAAGTTGTGTACATGTAAAATGTGATATATAAAAAAATATAATAAACATATATATAAATAATATATTTCCTGTTAAAGTATTATATAATAAAGACATATCTATATATACCTTAGTGTCTATATATCATAAATAAAGAAATGTCTAAAGAATCGCTTTGTTTTAATTATTTTCCCGAGGAGATCCTAGATGGTCGAAACTAGGGACGTTTCAGGTAAGTAATAATTTTGACTTCACGTCAGCCATTACTAGCTGACGTGATGTCAAAATTATCTGTTCAAACGTTCAAAAAAAAATGCTGACGTGGGGTCCAAATTATCTGTTCAAACGTGTAAAAATATATGAGTATTTTGGTTAGTAGTTCGTTCGACCTTGACTCAAGGTCACGTCAAGGTCACGTCGTACAAGAAAGACACATCCACGAGAGATTCAAAGTTCGACCTTGACTCAAGGCCACGTCAAGGTCACATCGAACAAGAGAGACACAGCCACGAGATAATCAAGGTTCGTCCTTGACTCAAGGCCACGTCAAGGTCACGTCGTACAAGAGAAACACATCCACGAGATTTTCAAAGTTCGTCCTTGACTCAAGGCCACGTCAAGGTCACGTCCTACAAGAGAAACACATCCACGAGAGATTCAAAGTTCGACCTTGACTCAAGGCCACGTCAAGGTCACGTCCTACAAGAGAAACACATCCACGTGAGATTCAAAGTTCGACCTTGACTCAAGGCCACGTCAAGGTCACGTCCTACAAGAGAAACACATCCACGCGAGATTCAAAGTTCGTCCTTGACTCAAGGCCACGTCAAGGTCACGTCCTACAAGAGAAACACATCCACGAGAGATTCAAAGTTCGTCCTTGACTCAAGGCCACGTCAAGGTCACGTCCTACAAGAGAAACATATCCACGAGAGTTTCAAAGTTCGACCTTGACTCAAGGCCACGTCAAGGTCACGTCCTACAAGAGAAACACATCCACGAGAGATTTTAAGTTCGACCTTGACTCAAGGCCACGTCAAGGTCACGTCGTACAAGAGAGACACATCCACCAGAGACTCAAGGTTTGACCTTGACTCAAGGTTTGACCTTGACTCAAGGTCACGTCAAGGTCACGTCGTACAAGAGAGACAGCCATCGTCTTTACCAGTTTAACTGGCGACTAGGGTAACAGAAATAAGTCAAAGATCCGCCCTCTATAATACACGGGCTATGTTACGATCTTTTGGTATTCTTTTACCCTAGTTTCGACCTTACGGGTCTCATCAGGCCAGTGAGAGTGTGTGTCTGCGTCTCGCGGACAGACTAATACATCATGAGACGAGGCACAGATGATTGACAACGACGCGCATCGGCCATCCATCGTTTCCTAACGCGACGAAAAATCGAGTTTCACGCAAACGAGATTCGAGTAACTGTTGGCATGACTATGGATGCTAGAGTGTTGAGATTGTATGCTTGTAACGAAGGAAGCGCCACCTACCGGATAATTGTAGTAGGCTTAGGGCGGCCATTTTTTGGTGACACGGATATAATAGTTTTTACACGAAAAAGGGATATTTCTGGCTTAGGGGAGCCACTAAAATCACCAGTGATATATAAAAATGAAATCAGTCACTTGAGTTAATTTAAAATTTTAACGTTGAAACCTACTCGTTTTTAAAGCGTTTCACCACCACTTTGGCGACAATTTTGGTACATTACTGTACCCTTGGACATCAAAGAAATCCCCGTACGAGGCGAAAAATCACTTAAAATCCGTTCTAAACAAGAAAAGCCGCGACACGGGGTGTATTATTGATCGATCCTTACCGCGAGGGTGATTCCAACCCCCAGCCCCCTCCCCGATCAACATCCAGTGCCCGTCCGTCGCTCGTGCCGCACAGACACGCCACGATAATGTTCCTATAAAAGTCGCCGTGTTCGCCATGTCGTCCATATCAGCCCAGGGGGTGGTCGAGCGGGCCTCCGCTGAACTCTCGAAACGCATCAATGGATTGGGGCTCAGTCGGGGCAGCAAACATCACCCCTCTAAGGGGGGCAGCAGCGTCATGGAGCGGGTCACTAACGTGTTTTGCGGCGGCAGTAGCGGTCCGGTCGCTGCGCCCGAAAAGCCCTCGAGACTCCTGCCGTCCGCGCGGCAAAAATTCATCGGCCCCGGCACTCCGCCGCTACGAAAATCGCGGCCCCATCCGGTTTATTTGAGTTGGGATCAGCTGATCATGGACGAGAGGTTCCTGGGCAGGTTTTTCCAGTACTTCAGTCCGAGTGAACGGTGTTTGTTGGCTCAGGTGTGCGTCCGTTGGCGGGACATTTTGTACAGGTCGCAACGGTACTGGACAGGGCTGATTCCGGTGCTGCAGTGTCGCGAGTTACGGGGGTTCCAACCGACCGAGAGGGCTCGCTTGTATTCTTCGTTGCTTAGGAGAGGGTTTCACAGTTTGTGTTTGGTGGGGGCCTCCAACGAGGACGCCTTGGACTTGATTAACACGTTCCCGTTGGCCTCCAAACACGTTCACACCCTGAGGCTCAAGTGCTCCAGCATAGGGGATCAGGGGTTGGAGAGTTTGATGGATCACTTGCAGGTAGTCCGTTTATTCTTGTTTGGACCAGTTTTTAATATCCGTCCTCGAATTCGTTGCCAAAACTGCGAGACAAAGGGCATAAATTAGCGAGTTTTCAATCGGAAAACGCGACCCCTTTTAACGATTTTCCGGGGCAAACAGGGTTTTGCTCCCAACTCTCTCTTCACTTCTGGCTTCTATTTGTAAATAAGGTTTTTGGGGTTGGAAATCAAATGCAGCTCTCACGGGGTGATTTTTTTTCCTTTAAACATGCAACCCTAAAACTCCCCGGCAAATTAATAACACCCCGTTATCCTCGGAATAGGGTTGCCAGTAAATCAAAACGCGGCTTAATCTCGGCCTATCGGTTTTAAACGTCGTCCTCGTTTAAACCCAAATTTATTCTACGCTGTCCGTCCGTCCGTTCTGCGGGACAGGACAACGAGGGATTAAATAAATTAAATGTCGTCGTCACGTAGTCACGTCTACTGCACTACATTCGCCCTCGGGATCATTAAGGATAGAAAAATACTTTTAAGCAAATAAAATAAAACAAGAAAGTTTTAAATTACGTGCAGTTTACGGCTACGCGGAAGAGGTCCCTAATTACGTGTTGACCTTCTGTCGTGGCTTTCGTGACCAATTTTCCACGAAAAAGGTGCAGAATTTCCTCCTTAAATTGGTTTTTAATTAACTATTTACGAGATGCACCTCTGTCCGTATAGTGGTGAAGTCGTTTTTTGGCATTTTCAACCCTTTGCACTCAAGATGTTTGAGCAATGTTACTAAGGCACTAGGGCGGTAGTGCATGCTTTCTTTTACAGTTTAATTTATCATGATCACCTCATCCGTTCTCAAGTAATCAACGAAAATGAAAGGATTCACTTGGTATATTTACTTGTTTAGTAAATAAGCCAAAAGTGAGACGGTCTTTTCCATTTTTTCAGCCCCTTGTACTTGAGGTCTCCAGACCATCCACACCACACCCAATCACTCACTACCGTTTGCAACATCATTCACCCCAATAAGTGCAAAGGTTTTCATTCTAAATCCTAAATTTCAGGCTCTGTACGAGTTGGAACTGGCAGGTTGCAACGAGATAACGGAGCAGGGGTTGTGGCAGTGTCTGCACCCCCGGATCGTCTCTCTCACCCTCACCGACTGCATCAACGTGGCCGACGAGGCTGTTGGAGCGGTGGCCCAGCTACTGCCCGCCCTCTACGAGTTTCAGCTTCAGGCGTACCACGTGACCGATCAGGCCTTGGGGTACTTCTCGCCCAAACAGGGCAGCAGCTTGGGGGTGCTACGGTTGCACTCCTGCTGGGAAATCACCAACCACGGGGTCGTCAATATCGGTAATCACTATATGATGTGTTGCACGTTTATTGCCAAGTTCTGTCCTTTCACAACCCCTTTCTCCTTCAGTAGTATAGTGCATGGCCATGACTTAGTAGGCGCGTGTTAGGTCAGGGTGGTACTTTTTTTAGTGCATTCGCTGCCGAACTTGACGGTTCTAAGCCTGTCGGGCTGTAGTAAGATAACGGACGACGGGGTGGAACTGATCGCCGAGAATCTACAGAAGCTGCGGTGCCTGGACTTGTCCTGGTGCCCCAGAATAACCGACGCTGCCTTGGAGTACATCGCTTGCGACCTTAATCAATTAGAAGAGCTCACTTTAGACAGGTATTAAAGCGGTCCGCCATCTTGTTGTCCGGCCCAACAACAAGATGGCGGGCCGAGCCTAAAGCCCTAACTTTGTTCCACAGATGTGTTCACGTGACTGACATAGGTATAGGCTACATTTCCACGATGTTATCCCTGCAATCTTTATATTTACGTTGGTGTTCGCAAATAAGAGACTTCGGACTGCAGCACCTATGCGGAATGCGCAATCTGCAAATACTCTCGTTGGCAGGTGGGGCAAAATCGCGGTTATTATCGCGCGCACGACGTTTCGTCATTGATTGTGGCATTTTCAGGGTGTCCGCTGCTGACCTCCAACGGTCTCTCGAGCCTGATCCAGCTGCGGCACATGCACGAACTGGAGCTGACCAACTGTCCGGGGGCGTCCCGAGAGTTGTTCGACTACCTGCGCGAGCATCTGCCCCGTTGCCTCGTTATAGAATAAAACGTTTTAACGTTTGACGCGGTTCGCTCTATTTATTTCGATCCGGAGCGGCGCCTTTAAGACAAACAGCGGATTAACAAAAATGTCAATCATTTTACTACTAAATGTAAAAAAAGTTCAAAGTAATGCATATAATAGCGGAGCTTTAATGCCACACACAGTTTTAAAAGCTTTCGATTCTATATAAAGAGACATAAAGTATACAGAGAGGTTTCAGGGTAGGTTGGGTTCCTTGTTCAGTTCTTCTTGGGCCACTAGGACAAAATGGCCGCCTGTCACTTGTCAAGCGGCCTTCTTGCCCCAGTGGACCGTTCAACATGGCTCAGATCGTAAACGGTTTTTTGTCCATTAAACATATTATACTTATGTCGATGTTTTTTAGACGTGCAATATATGTATATTTAAAACAATAATTTATTCGAGTCGTACTTATATATATATGTTTTCTACTGAGTGCAATTTTACGAAGTTCCATTCTCATATCATTTATTTGATAGGGAGTAGCGGTTAAGACACTGTATTTTAGCTTACACCGACTGACGTTTAAAGTTTTCATTTTCGCTTTAAAACCTTCGATTGTTGACTGTCACTGTCTAACCTCAAGATGGCGTTACGCGTCAACAGGTGTGACAGTCACAACTGTCAAAAGGACGCCATTTTGTCATCGTCAAAAAATAAAATGGCGTCCCTCTGCTGTCAACGATCAAGGTAAGCCACGGTTACCTTTGTGATGTTCTTGTACCTATTCCTACCGAGTTTTCAGATAATTATAATAAAACAAACTGAGTGTAAATAGAAAGGTGTTATTGGCCAATAAAATAGCTATTTTATAACAAACGAATGATTTTATTATCCTTAATTATATCACAGTAAGCCTCAGTTGTCCCACCAAGATAAAATCCCTAATCCGGGCTCATTAATGCTTCCCTAAAACGACCAAACTCTATAGCGGAATTCCCAAGCCACACCAGTAATTCTCACCGTTAAACTGTAAGGCACTTTACCTTCGCCCCCCTCTTGGGGCTCCTGGAGGCCGGAAGGGCCCATAGGGCATGTTTCCATAAAGTTCTCGGCTGTCACCCTGAACCTTATGGTGTCCCCAGCATCCATGAATAGGTCATGGGTGTTCCCATCTCCTGTGTCATATTCCCACACCCATGCCTGTTCGGTCTCGTTGAATTTTGAGGGATGTTGCAGGGCGGACGGAGGTATCAAGATGTCATCAAAGAACCCCATGGTCACTTTGAAAAACTTTTCTTTTCTTTAAATTCTCACTTACTTCCACTGACTTACCGTGCACCCCTTCTTGGCTACAAGACCGGATTTTCCCCAGAAGGATTTCCTCCATAAAGGGGCGGAAGACAATGTAGCGGAAGTGCACTATAGTGTGCGAGGCCCCATCTCCTGGTATAATGAAAGACTCTTTCAAGGCGGTGATGTCGAAGAGGGCGATGCACAGCCCCACGTTTAGCACCACCTGCAATGGGGGCACTCCCATTCATATTCTAGGGTGTCTTTTTAAATTTTCCCAAAAATTTCTCACCTTGTTTGCCAGTTTTTTGTTTAATTCTATCGCGATTGCATCGTTTAGTTTCATGTTGAAGTACTCTGGCAAAATGCGAGTCACGTTCTTCATTTCCGCTAATATAAACATTTTGTGAGAGCCCCAAAATCCAAAAACAAGCAACACTTCTTTTAGGTTATGTGTCACCTGTCATGGTGACGTCTGTCTATGCTGATTTCAGTTTGTGTGCCATTAGGCCCCAAATAAAACTCATGCTTTTATTTATAAAAAAAAAATACTTTTATTTATCCAGCCATGGTTCTCTTCCTCCCCCTGGCTCTCACTTCCTCATACTTCGCCCACACCTCCCTAAAGTTTTTCTTATATTCTTGTCGATAGCCTTTAATAATTTCAGGAAATAACTTCTCAGCGACAGCGTGAGTGCTCAACAGAGCCCTCTCCAGCACATACAGGTCGACCCCCTTGTCCTCTGTGCTGGGGTCAACATGTGCCAGTCCAAAATCGATCAGCACCAGCTTCAGCTCCTTTAAATTTCCAAACTCGTGCTTGCTGTGCTTATTCACCAAGAGCATATTGCTTGTGGTGAGGTCTCCATGTATTATGCAGCCCTCGTGCATCCTCCCCAAGGTTTTCCCCACCAAAATGGCCAGTTCCAACAAAGTGCTCAACGGAGCCATCTCGATGTAATTCCGTAGGGTGATGCTGTAAACGAAATGCTCCATGAAGATCATCCTGCGTTCGAAATCCACCAGCAGGAGCATCGGTGTGGGAATCCCGACCGTTTTACACCTGACAATTGCTCGGGTCTCCGCCTTCATACGCTCTTTAGTCAAATGGTCATCTAGGTGCTTGTGACGGTAGTTTTTTACGAATCTTTCCTTTATTAGGGCCGGTCTGCCTAAATACGTGCCATGATATAGTCTGGCCTCCGCCCCCTGTTTCATTAACTCGAAACCCTCCATTTAGTTTATTAAATGTTTTTATTTTGAATGTAAACAAAACAGTGAGGTTAAGTCACTGTTTTGAAAATAAAACATTGAGGTTAGGTATGAGCCATGAAGTATAGAATAAAGAATATTTACTAGCGTGTATCTGTGTATGTATGTGCACTGGCCTGATGAGACCCAGAAGGTCGAAACTATGATAGAATAATAATTAATACCCAAATTATTACTTCTATCTTAGTCGCCAGTTAATGGTTGTATTATTCGCGCAACACAACTAAGAAAAGTGATTAGAATATGTCTGGTTGCAACCAGCAAATTCAAATAACTTTTCTCCATGTGTGCTTCATCCATACATGTCACACACACACTGTCAATCTTATATGTCAACCGTGACAGTGTACATTTTGAGGTTATGTTGGTACAGGGTTAGAGGGTTATGTGTCCCCAATCCTGAGTCCACAAAAAAAAATGGCAAATTTCCGATCAATATACAAAATCCAAGTGTTCTTAACGATCCTTGTTCACCTGACTGTAGCCCTGTACGAGGACCAGGTGGGCAAATTCGACTGGAAACGTTCCTTCGTGGGCAAAGTGAAGTACGTCAGTATCGAAGCGAAACGCATAATTGTGGCCACCGAGGAGAACGTTTTGGCCAGCCTAAACCTTAACTCGGGAGAGATCCAGTGGCGCCAGGTTTTAGAGGACCCCACGCGTCACCAGATCGAATATTTACGCGTGGAAAAAGACATTTTAACAGTGTCCGGTGCCAAGAACACTTGGCTGGTGCGGACATGGGAAATCCACACCGGAACCTTGCTAAACGAATGGACCATCACTGGAGACCGTACAGTGAAAAGTGCCTTTACAGTCGACAAAGATAAATTGTACCATATAGTGCCATTACTGGGCTCCCAAGTAGAAATAACCAGTTATACATTAAAAGGTGTGAGAAGCGAGTTAAGGAAAGTTCCAGCACCGTGGACCAAAGATGTAAAAGAGTGTGTCACTGCTAACAATTACTTTGTGTGCACTACCAATGAACACTTGCATTATTTAAACCTGCTGGAGCAGGATGGAGAGTTTAGGGTTAAACCTTTGCAAGAAATTGTCGAAGGGGTGGCAAGGAATGTCGTCTTAGTACCATTTGATGGTGCCACCCCTGCCGTACTGGTGGTGCACAACAACGTAGCCAAACTGGTGCTATTTCACGATCAGATTGTTATTAAGGGTTACACTCTGTTGCCAAATGCTGT